>NW_026871241.1:0-651049 GCF_028564815.1 Eubalaena glacialis
TCCTGAGGATGAACGGGAAGACGGGGAACCAACGAAAGACTAGCCCTAGGTGTTGGGACAGGCACAGGTCACTCCATTTTCCCATCAGGAAGAAGAATGAACCACAGGCTCAGCCTGCCCCCCAGAACCAAAATAGGGCCTGAAGCAATCCTGCGCATTTGCGGCCAGCTCCCAAAAAAGCGAGGAGACAAATGGAGCTCAGGGGCACTGCAATTCACAAACGTGCAGAGTTATAAATGAGAACTCTCGTCCACAAATATATTGAGGGAAGGCAACGAAGAGGATTTGAAAGCAAGGCAGATTTGCAGGAAACAGATTTCAGGAGGTAGATTCGACTCGCCTTTAAAGCACATGAAAAGCGGCAAAACGTTGACAATGATACCCTTGGCCAAAAAGGGCGTATGCGTTTTTTCCTGAATATATTCAGGAAAAAACGCATACGCCCTTTTTGGCCAACCAAGCAAGCCGGAAGGGCAAATCATCGCTACAAAGAAGTCTCGCTTGCCCTCGGTCAAAAGGGCCATGCTGAACAAAGTGTAAAAACCAGAAAAGCAGGACAGGCCATGGAGACATGGGAGCCTTGCTACGCTGATGGGCGGGATGTAAATTGCCAACAGGCACTCTGGAGAAGAGTACGGTGTGTCCTGAAACAAGTAATAAACACAGCGTAGAGAGCATAGGGCACTTCCACTCAAGGGCGTATAAATTGGGAAAACTAAAAATCAACAAGACACAGGCACCCTAAAGTTTACGGCTGCTCTGTTTCCAAGAACCTCCACTTCGGTACACCTTCAATATCCCAGGAAAGAGAAAAATGGATAAAGAAATGGTGGTACTTGGCACAATGGAATATCACTCAGCCATGAAATCAATGTCATAAGGCTAGTTAGCAGCATGATGAGTGGATTTAGGTACGATGATTCTAAGTGAAATAAGTCACACAGAAAAAGACACTTATCCTAAGATATCGCTTATAGAGGGAATGTCAAAATCGCTACACTTGAACTGAATTACAAAACAGAACAGAGTCACACCTTTAGAAGACACACTATGGCTGCTTAACGGGAAAGGTGAGGTGGGGTGATGCATAAAACAAGGGTTTGAAATTAGCTCAGAGACCGCTCCATAAGCCAAATATGTAATAGACAAGGCCTACTCCCTGCTCAGTGAACTGGACTCAACACACCCTAGTCACCACACAAGAATATATCTGACTAGTAAGAATCTGAAAACCTATGTATCGATATCTCTCTGCAAGTGAATCAAGAGGGTGTAAAGCGGCATCAACACAGCAGGGAAAAGCAGCCAAGCCCGATTCTAAACATAAATTACTTTAAAAAACCAACAAAACAAAGACAGTGAAAGAGAGAGAAATTCTTACAAAATCCGTTCAGGGTCAATGATGCAACCTGGATTGACCATATCTAGACCCACAGCTGGATGAGACATAAGGCTGGACACTCTTGGGGCTGAGAGGATTGGTGAGGTTGGGTGAGCAAACGCAGATACTTTAAAGTAACACTGCGGGGAACACACCCCATGGGTCTCAAATCTCCAGGTACAAGGGAATCTTCCTACATCAAAACATGCATGGGAAAGCCAGAAGATGGTATGCCGTGAGATCGGGAAAGGTTTCTAAAACGCACCTCATTTCTCCTCTCCTTGTGCTCGGGTTCACCATTCCAGCCGCTTGACTAAACATCTCCCTACTTGGAGAATCAGCACCTTTAACCTACTGTTTCGTCCAGGTTGCAATTTGTCCTGAGGATGAACGGGAAGACGGGGAACCAACGAAAGACTAGCCCTAGGTGTTGGGACAGGCACAGGTCACTCCATTTTCCCATCAGGAAGAAGAATGAACCACAGGCTCAGCCTGCCCCCCAGAACCAAAATAGGGCCTGAAGCAATCCTGCGCTTTTGCGGCCAGCTCCCAAAAAAGCGAGGAGACAAATGGAGCTCAGGGGCACTGCAATTCACAAACGTGCAGAGTTATAAATGAGAACTCTCGTCCACAAATATATTGAGGGAAGGCAACGAAGAGGATTTGAAAGCAAGGCAGATTTGCAGGAAACAGATTTCAGGAGGTAGATTCGACTCGCCTTTAAAGCACATGAAAAGCGGCAAAACGTTGACAATGATGCCCTTGGCCAAAAAGGGCGTATGCGTTTTTTCCTGAATATATTCAGGAAAAAACGCATACGCCCTTTATGGCCAACCAAGCAAGCCGGAAGGGCAAATCAGCGCTACAAAGAAGTCTCGCTTGCCCTCGGTCAAAAGGGCCATGCTGAACAAAGTGTAAAAACCAGAAAAGCAGGACAGGCCATGGAGACATGGGAGCCTTGCTACGCTGATGGGCGGGATGTAAATTGCCAACAGGCACTCTGGAGAAGAGTACGGTGTGTCCTGAAACAAGTAATAAACACAGCGTAGAGAGCATAGGGCACTTCCACTCAAGGGCGTATAAATTGGGAAAACTAAAAATCAACAAGACACAGGCACCCTAAAGTTTACGGCTGCTCTGTTTCCAAGAACCTCCACTTCGGTACACCTTCAATATCCCAGGAAAGAGAAAAATGGATAAAGAAATGGTGGTACTTGGCACAATGGAATATCACTCAGCCATGAAATCAATGTCATAAGGCTAGTTAGCAGCATGATGAGTGGATTTAGGTACGATGATTCTAAGTGAAATAAGTCACACAGAAAAAGACACTTATCCTAAGATATCGCTTATAGAGGGAATGTCAAAATGGCTACACTTGAACTGAATTACAAAACAGAACAGAGGCACACCTTTAGAAGACACACTATGGCTGCTTAACGGGAAAGGTGAGGTGGGGTGATGCATAAAACAAGGGTTTGAAATTAGCTCAGAGACCGCTCCATAAGCCAAATATGTAATAGACAAGGCCTACTCCCTGCTCAGTGAACTGGACTCAACACACCCTAGTCACCACACAAGAATATATCTGACTAGTAAGAATCTGAAAACCTATGTATCGATATCTCTCTGCAAGTGAATCAAGAGGGTGTAAAGCGGCATCAACACAGCAGGGAAAAGCAGCCAAGCCCGATTCTAAACATAAATTACTTTAAAAAACCCACAAAACAAAGACAGTGAAAGAGAGAGAAATTCTTACAAAATCCGTTCAGGGTCTATGATGCAACCTGGATTGACCATATCTAGACCCACAGCTGGATGAGACATAAGGCTGGACACTCTTGGGGCTGAGAGGATTGGTGAGGTTGGGTGAGCAAACGCAGATACTTTAAAGTAACACTGCGGGGAACACACCCCATGGGTCTCAAATCTCCAGGTACAAGGGAATCTTCCTACATGCAAACATGCATGGGAAACCCAGAAGATGGTATGCCATGAGATCGGGAAAGGTTTCTAAAACGCACCTCATTTCCCCTCTCCTTGTGCTCGGGTTCGCCATTCCAGCCGCTTGACTAACCATCTCCCTACTTGGAGAATCAGAACCTTTAACCTCCTGATTGTACAGGTTGCAATTTGTCCTGAGGATGAACGGGAAGACGCGGAACCAACGAGAGACGACCCCTAGGTGTTGGGACAGGCATAGGTCACTCCATTTTCCCATCAGGAAGAAGAATGAACCACAGGCTCAGCCTGCACCCCAGAACCAAAATAGGGCCTGAAGCAATCCTGCGCTTTTGCGGCCAGCTCCCAAAAAAGCGGGGAGACAAATGGAGCTCAGGGGCACTGCAATTCACAAACGTGCAGAGTTATAAATGAGAACTCTCGTCCACAAATATATTGAGGGAAGGCAACGAAGAGGATTTGAAAGCAAGGCAGATTTGCAGGAAACAGATTTCAGGAGGTAGATTCGACTCGCCTTTAAAGCACATGAAAAGCGGCAAAACGTTGACAATGATGCCCTTGGCCAAAAAGGGCGTATGCGTTTTTTCCTGAATATATTCAGGAAAAAACGCATACGCCCTTTTTGGCCAACCAAGCAAGCCGGAAGGGCAAATCAGCAATACAAAGAAGTCTCGCTTGCCCTCGGTCAAAAGGGCCATGCTGAACAAACAGTAAAAACCAGAAAAGCAGGACAGGCCATGGAGACATGGGAGCCTTGCTACGCTGATGGGCGGGATATAAATTGCCAACAGGCACTCTGGAGAAGAGTACGGTGTGTCCTGAAACAAGTAATAAACACAGCGTAGAGAGCATAGGGCACTTCCACTCATGGGCGTATAAATTGGGAAAACTAAAAATCAACAAGACACAGGCACCCTAAAGTTTACGGCTGCTCTGTTTCCAAGAACCTCCGCTTCGGTACACCTTCAATATCCCAGGAAAGAGAAAAATGTATAAAACAATGGTGGTACTTGGCACAATGGAATATCACTCAGCCATGAAATCAATGTCATAAGGCTAGTTAGCAGCATGATGTGTGGATTTAGGTACGATGATTCTAAGTGAAATAAGTCACACAGAAAAAGACACTTATCCTAAGATATCGCTTATAGAGGGAATGTCAAAATCGCTACACTTGAACTGAATTACAAAACAGAACAGAGTCACACCTTTAGAAGACACACTATGGCTGCTTAACGGGAAAGGTGAGGTGGGGTGATGCATAAAACAAGGGTTTGAAATTAGCTCAGACACCGCTCCATAAGCCAAATATGTAATAGACAAGGCCTACTCCCTGCTCAGTGAACTGGACTCAACACCCCCTAGTCACCGCACAAGAATAATTCTGACTAGTACGAATCTGAAAACCTATGTATCGATATCTCTCTGCAAGTGAATGAAGAGAGTGTAAAGCGGCATCAACAAAGCAGGGAAAAGCAGCCAAGCCCGATTCTAAACATAAATTACTTTAAAAAACCCACAAAACAAAGACAGTGAAAGAGAGAGAAATTCTTACAAAATCCGTTCAGGGTCTATGATGCAACCTGGATTGACCATATCTAGACCCACAGCTGGATGAGACATAAGGCTGGACACTCTTGGGGCTGAGAGGATTGGTGAGGTTGGGTGAGCAAACGCAGATAATTTAAAGTAACACTGCGGGGAACACACCCCATGGGTCTCAAATCTCCAGGTACAAGGGAATCTTCCTACATCAAAACATGCATGGGAAAGCCAGAATATGGTATGCCGTGAGATCGGGAAAGGTTTCTAAAACGCACCTCATTTATCCTCTCCTTGTGCTCGGGTTCGCCATTCCAGCCGCTTGACTAACCATCTCCCTACTTGGAGAATCAGCACCTTTAACCTCCTGATTGTACAGGTTGCAATTTGTCCTGAGGATGAACGGGAAGACGCGGAACCAACGAGAGACGAGCCCTAGGTGTTGGGACAGGCATAGGTCACTCCATTTTCCCATCAGGAAGAAGAATGAACCACAGGCTCAGCCTGCCCCCCAGAACCAAAATAGGGCCTGAAGCAATCCTGCGCTTTTGCGGCCAGCTCCCAAAAAAGCGAGGAGACAAATGGAGCTCAGGGGCACTGCAATTCACAAACGTGCAGAGTTATAAATGAGAACTCTCGTCCACAAATATATTGAGGGAAGGCAACGAAGAGGATTTGAAAGCAAGGCAGATTTGCAGGAAACAGATTTCAGGAGGTAGATTCGACTCGCCTTTAAAGCACATGAAAAGCGGCAAAACGTTGACAATGATGCCCTTGGCCAAAAAGGGCGTATGCGTTTTTTCCTGAATATATTCAGGAAAAAACGCATACGCCCTTTTTGGCCAACCAAGCAAGCCGGAAGGGCAAATCAGCGCTACAAAGAAGTCTCGCTTGCCCTCGGTCAAAAGGGCCATGCTGAACAAACAGTAAAAACCAGAAAAGCAGGACAGGCCATGGAGACATGGGAGCCTTGCTACGCTGATGGGCGGGATATAAATTGCCAACAGGCACTCTGGAGAAGAGTACGGTGTGTCCTGAAACAAGTAATAAACACAGCGTAGAGAGCATAGGGCACTTCCACTCATGGGCGTATAAATTGGGAAAACTAAAAATAAACAAGACACAAGCACCCTAAAGTTTACGGCTGCTCTGTTTCCAAGAACCTCCGCTTCGGAACACATTCAATATCCCAGGAAAGAGAAAAATGGATAAAGAAATGGTGGTACTTGGCACAATGGAATATCACTCAGCCATGAAATCAATGTCATAAGGCTAGTTAGCAGCATGATGAGTGGATTTAGGTACGATGATTCTAAGTGAAATAAGTCACACAGAAAAAGACACTTATCCTAAGATATCACTTTTAGAGGGAATGTCAAAATCGCTACACTTGAACTGAATTACAAAACAGAACAGAGTCACACCTTTAGAAGACACACTATGGCTGCTTAACGGGAAAGCTGAGGTGGGGTGATGCATAAAACAAGGGTTTGAAATTAGCTCAGAGACCGCTCCATAAGCCAAATATGTAATAGAGAAGGCCAACTCCCTGCTCAGTGAACTGGACTCAACACCCCCTAGTCACCGCACAAGAATATATCTGACTAGTAAGAATCTGAAAACCTATGTATCGATATCTCTCTGCAAGTGAATCAAGAGGGTGTAAAGCGGCATCAACACAGCAGGGAAAAGCAGCCAAGCCCGATTCTAAACATAAATTACTTTAAAAAACCCACAAAACAAAGACAGCGAAAGAGAGAGAAATTCTTACAAAATCCGTTCAGGATGTATGATGCAACCTGGATTGACCATATCTAGACCCACAGCTGGATGAGACATAAGGCTGGACACTCTTGGGGCTGAGAGGATTGGTGAGGTTGGGTGAGCAAACGCAGATACTTTAAAGTAACACTGCGGGGAACACACCCCATGGGTCTCAAATCTCCAGGTACAAGGGAATCTTCCTACATCAAAACATGCATGGGAAAGCCAGAAGATGGTATGCCGTGAGATCGGGAAAGGTTTCTAAAACGCTCCTCATTTCTCCTCTCCTTGTGCTCGGGTTCACCATTCCAGCCGCTTGACTAACCATCTCCCTACTTGGAGAATCAGCACCTTTAACCTACTGTTTCGTCCAGGTTGCAATTTGTCCTGAGGATGAACGGGAAGACGGGGAACCAATGTGAGACGAGCCCTAGGTGTTGGGACAGGCACAGGTCACTCCATTTTCCCATCAGGAAGAAGAATGAACCACAGGCTCAGCCTGCCCCCCAGAACCAAAATAGGGCCTGAAGCAATCCTGCGCATTTGCGGCCAGCTCCCAAAAAAGCGAGGAGACAAATGGAGCTCAGGGGCACTGCAATTCACAAACGTGCAGAGTTATAAATGAGAACTCTCGTCCACAAATATATTGAGGGAAGGCAACGAAGAGGATTTGAAAGCAAGGCAGATTTGCAGGAAACAGATTTCAGGAGGTAGATTCGACTCGCCTTTAAAGCACATGAAAAGCGGCAAAACGTTGACAATGATACCCTTGGCCAAAAAGGGCGTATGCGTTTTTTCCTGAATATATTCAGGAAAAAACGCATACGCCCTTTATGGCCAACCAAGCAAGCCGGAAGGGCAAATCAGCGCTACAAAGAAGTCTCGCTTGCCCTCGGTCAAAAGGGCCATGCTGAACAAAGTGTAAAAACCAGAAAAGCAGGACAGGCCATGGAGACATGGGAGCCTTGCTACGCTGATGGGCGGGATGTAAATTGCCAACAGGCACTCTGGAGAAGAGTACGGTGTGTCCTGAAACAAGTAATAAACACAGCGTAGAGAGCATAGGGCACTTCCACTCAAGGGCGTATAAATTGGGAAAACTAAAAATCAACAAGACACAGGCACCCTAAAGTTTACGGCTGCTCTGTTTCCAAGAACCTCCACTTCGGTACACCTTCAATATCCCAGGAAAGAGAAAAATGGATAAAGAAATGGTGGTACTTGGCACAATGGAATATCACTCAGCCATGAAATCAATGTCATAAGGCTAGTTAGCAGCATGATGAGTGGATTTAGGTACGATGATTCTAAGTGAAATAAGTCACACAGAAAAAGACACTTATCCTAAGATATCGCTTATAGAGGGAATGTCAAAATCGCTACACTTGAACTGAATTACAAAACAGAACAGAGTCACACCTTTAGAAGACACACTATGGCTGCTTAACGGGAAAGGTGAGGTGGGGTGATGCATAAAACAAGGGTTTGAAATTAGCTCAGAGACCGCTCCATAAGCCAAATATGTAATAGACAAGGCCTACTCCCTGCTCAGTGAACTGGACTCAACACACCCTAGTCACCACACAAGAATATATCTGACTAGTAAGAATCTGAAAACCTATGTATCGATATCTCTCTGCAAGTGAATCAAGAGGGTGTAAAGCGGCATCAACACAGCAGGGAAAAGCAGCCAAGCCCGATTCTAAACATAAATTACTTTAAAAAACCAACAAAACAAAGACAGTGAAAGAGAGAGAAATTCTTACAAAATCCGTTCAGGGTCAATGATGCAACCTGGATTGACCATATCTAGACCCACAGCTGGATGAGACATAAGGCTGGACACTCTTGGGGCTGAGAGGATTGGTGAGGTTGGGTGAGCAAACGCAGATACTTTAAAGTAACACTGCGGGGAACACACCCCATGGGTCTCAAATCTCCAGGTACAAGGGAATCTTCCTACATCAAAACATGCATGGGAAAGCCAGAAGATGGTATGCCGTGAGATTGGGAAAGGTTTCTAAAACGCACCTCATTTCTCCTCTCCTTGTGCTCGGGTTCACCATTCCAGCCGCTTGACTAAACATCTCCCTACTTGGAGAATCAGCACCTTTAACCTACTGTTTCGTCCAGGTTGCAATTTGTCCTGAGGATGAACGGGAAGACGGGGAACCAACGAAAGACTAGCCCTAGGTGTTGGGACAGGCACAGGTCACTCCATTTTCCCATCAGGAAGAAGAATGAACCACAGGCTCAGCCTGCCCCCCAGAACCAAAATAGGGCCTGAAGCAATCCTGCGCTTTTGCGGCCAGCTCCCAAAAAAGCGAGGAGACAAATGGAGCTCAGGGGCACTGCAATTCACAAACGTGCAGAGTTATAAATGAGAACTCTCGTCCACAAATATATTGAGGGAAGGCAACGAAGAGGATTTGAAAGCAAGGCAGATTTGCAGGAAACAGATTTCAGGAGGTAGATTCGACTCGCCTTTAAAGCACATGAAAAGCGGCAAAACGTTGACAATGATGCCCTTGGCCAAAAAGGGCGTATGCGTTTTTTCCTGAATATATTCAGGAAAAAACGCATACGCCCTTTATGGCCAACCAAGCAAGCCGGAAGGGCAAATCAGCGCTACAAAGAAGTCTCGCTTGCCCTCGGTCAAAAGGGCCATGCTGAACAAAGTGTAAAAACCAGAAAAGCAGGACAGGCCATGGAGACATGGGAGCCTTGCTACGCTGATGGGCGGGATGTAAATTGCCAACAGGCACTCTGGAGAAGAGTACGGTGTGTCCTGAAACAAGTAATAAACACAGCGTAGAGAGCATAGGGCACTTCCACTCAAGGGCGTATAAATTGGGAAAACTAAAAATCAACAAGACACAGGCACCCTAAAGTTTACGGCTGCTCTGTTTCCAAGAACCTCCACTTCGGTACACCTTCAATATCCCAGGAAAGAGAAAAATGGATAAAGAAATGGTGGTACTTGGCACAATGGAATATCACTCAGCCATGAAATCAATGTCATAAGGCTAGTTAGCAGCATGATGAGTGGATTTAGGTACGATGATTCTAAGTGAAATAAGTCACACAGAAAAAGACACTTATCCTAAGATATCGCTTATAGAGGGAATGTCAAAATCGCTACACTTGAACTGAATTACAAAACAGAACAGAGTCACACCTTTAGAAGACACACTATGGCTGCTTAACGGGAAAGGTGAGGTGGGGTGATGCATAAAACAAGGGTTTGAAATTAGCTCAGAGACCGCTCCATAAGCCAAATATGTAATAGACAAGGCCTACTCCCTGCTCAGTGAACTGGACTCAACACACCCTAGTCACCACACAAGAATATATCTGACTAGTAAGAATCTGAAAACCTATGTATCGATATCTCTCTGCAAGTGAATCAAGAGGGTGTAAAGCGGCATCAACACAGCAGGGAAAAGCAGCCAAGCCCGATTCTAAACATAAATTACTTTAAAAAACCAACAAAACAAAGACAGTGAAAGAGAGAGAAATTCTTACAAAATCCGTTCAGGGTCAATGATGCAACCTGGATTGACCATATCTAGACCCACAGCTGGATGAGACATAAGGCTGGACACTCTTGGGGCTGAGAGGATTGGTGAGGTTGGGTGAGCAAACGCAGATACTTTAAAGTAACACTGCGGGGAACACACCCCATGGGTCTCAAATCTCCAGGTACAAGGGAATCTTCCTACATCAAAACATGCATGGGAAAGCCAGAAGATGGTATGCCGTGAGATCGGGAAAGGTTTCTAAAACGCACCTCATTTCTCCTCTCCTTGTGCTCGGGTTCACCATTCCAGCCGCTTGACTAAACATCTCCCTACTTGGAGAATCAGCACCTTTAACCTACTGTTTCGTCCAGGTTGCAATTTGTCCTGAGGATGAACGGGAAGACGGGGAACCAACGAAAGACTAGCCCTAGGTGTTGGGACAGGCACAGGTCACTCCATTTTCCCATCAGGAAGAAGAATGAACCACAGGCTCAGCCTGCCCCCCAGAACCAAAATAGGGCCTGAAGCAATCCTGCGCTTTTGCGGCCAGCTCCCAAAAAAGCGAGGAGACAAATGGAGCTCAGGGGCACTGCAATTCACAAACGTGCAGAGTTATAAATGAGAACTCTCGTCCACAAATATATTGAGGGAAGGCAACGAAGAGGATTTGAAAGCAAGGCAGATTTGCAGGAAACAGATTTCAGGAGGTAGATTCGACTCGCCTTTAAAGCACATGAAAAGCGGCAAAACGTTGACAATGATGCCCTTGGCCAAAAAGGGCGTATGCGTTTTTTCCTGAATATATTCAGGAAAAAACGCATACGCCCTTTATGGCCAACCAAGCAAGCCGGAAGGGCAAATCAGCGCTACAAAGAAGTCTCGCTTGCCCTCGGTCAAAAGGGCCATGCTGAACAAAGTGTAAAAACCAGAAAAGCAGGACAGGCCATGGAGACATGGGAGCCTTGCTACGCTGATGGGCGGGATGTAAATTGCCAACAGGCACTCTGGAGAAGAGTACGGTGTGTCCTGAAACAAGTAATAAACACAGCGTAGAGAGCATAGGGCACTTCCACTCAAGGGCGTATAAATTGGGAAAACTAAAAATCAACAAGACACAGGCACCCTAAAGTTTACGGCTGCTCTGTTTCCAAGAACCTCCACTTCGGTACACCTTCAATATCCCAGGAAAGAGAAAAATGGATAAAGAAATGGTGGTACTTGGCACAATGGAATATCACTCAGCCATGAAATCAATGTCATAAGGCTAGTTAGCAGCATGATGAGTGGATTTAGGTACGATGATTCTAAGTGAAATAAGTCACACAGAAAAAGACACTTATCCTAAGATATCGCTTATAGAGGGAATGTCAAAATCGCTACACTTGAACTGAATTACAAAACAGAACAGAGTCACACCTTTAGAAGACACACTATGGCTGCTTAACGGGAAAGGTGAGGTGGGGTGATGCATAAAACAAGGGTTTGAAATTAGCTCAGAGACCGCTCCATAAGCCAAATATGTAATAGACAAGGCCTACTCCCTGCTCAGTGAACTGGATTCAACACACCCTAGTCACCACATAAGAATATATCTGACTAGTAAGAATCTGAAAACCTATGTATCGATATCTCTCTGCAAGTGAATCAAGAGGGTGTAAAGCGGCATCAACACAGCAGGGAAAAGCAGCCAAGCCCGATTCTAAACATAAATTACTTTAAAAAACCAACAAAACAAAGACAGTGAAAGAGAGAGAAATTCTTACAAAATCCGTTCAGGGTCAATGATGCAACCTGGATTGACCATATCTAGACCCACAGCTGGATGAGACATAAGGCTGGACACTCTTGGGGCTGAGAGGATTGGTGAGGTTGGGTGAGCAAACGCAGATACTTTAAAGTAACACTGCGGGGAACACACCCCATGGGTCTCAAATCTACAGGTACAAGGGCATCTTCCTACATCAAAACATGCATGGGAAACCCAGAAGATGGTATGCCATGAGATCGGGAAAGATTTCTAAAACGCACCTCATTTCTCCTCTCCTTGTGCTCGGGTTCGCCATTCCAGCCGCTTGACTAACCATCTCCCTACTTGGAGAATCAGCACCTTTAACCTCCTGATTGTACAGGTTGCAATTTGTCCTGAGGATGAACGGGAAGACGGGGAACCAACGAGTGACGAGCCCTAGGTGTTGGGACAGGCATAGGTCACTCCATTTTCCCATCAGGAAGAAGAATGAACCACAGGCTCAGCCTGCCCCCCAGAACCAAAATAGGGCCTGAAGCAATCCTGCGCTTTTGCGGCCAGCTCCCAAAAATGCGAGGAGACAAATGGAGCTCAGGGGCACTGCAATTCACAAACGTGCAGAGTTATAAATGAGAACTCTCGTCCACAAATATATTGAGGGAAGGCAACGAAGAGGATTTGAAAGCAAGGCAGATTTGCAGGAAACAGATTTCAGGAGGTAGATTCGACTCGCCTTTAAAGCACATGAAAAGCGGCAAAATGTTGACAATGATGCCCTTGGCCAAAAAGGGCGTATGCGCTTTTTCCTGAATATATTCAGGAAAAAACGCATACGCCCTTTTTGGCCAACCAAGCAAGCCGGAAGGGCAAATCAGCGCTACAAAGAAGTCTCGCTTGCCCTCGGTCAAAAGGGCCATGCTGAACAAACTGTAAAAACCAGAACAGCAGGACAGGCCATGGAGACATGGGAGCCTTGCTACGCTGAGGGGCGGGATGTAAATTGCCAACAGGCAATCTGGAGAAGAGTACGGTGTGTCCTGAAACAAGTAATAAACACAGCGTAGAGAGCATAGGGCACTTCCACTCATGGGCGTATAAATTGGGAAAACTAAAAGTCAACAAGACACAGGCACCCCAAACTTTACGGCTGCTCTGTTGCCAAGAACCTCCGCTTCGGTACACCTTCAATATCCCAGGAAAGAGAAAAATGGATAAAGAAATGGTGGTACTTGGCACAATGGAATATCACTCAGCCATGAAATCAATGTCATAAGGCTAGTTAGCAGCATGATGAGTGGATTTAGGTACGATGATTCTAAGTGAAATAAGTCACACAGAAAAAGACACTTATCCTAAGATATCGCTTATAGAGGGAATGTCAAAATGGCTACACTTGAACTGAATTACAAAACAGAACAGAGGCACACCTTTAGAAGACACACTATGGCTGCTTAACGGGAAAGGTGAGGTGGGGTGATGCATAAAACAAGGGTTTGAAATTAGCTCAGAGACCGCTCCATAAGCCAAATATGTAATAGACAAGGCCTACTCCCTGCTCAGTGAACTGGACTCAACACACCCTAGACACCACACAAGAATATATCTGACTAGTAAGAATCTGAAAACCTATGTATCGATATCTCTCTGCAAGTGAATCAAGAGGGTGTAAAGCGGCATCAACACAGCAGGGAAAAGCAGCCAAGCCCGATTCTAAACATAAATTACTTTAAAAAACCCACAAAACAAAGACAGTGAAAGAGAGAGAAATTCTTACAAAATCCGTTCAGGGTCTCTGATGCAACCTGGATTGACCATATCTAGACCCACAGCTGGATGAGACATAAGGCTGGACACTCTTGGGGCTGAGAGGATTGGTGAGGTTGGGTGAGCAAACGCAGATACTTTAAAGTAACACTGCAGGGAACACACCCCATGGGTCTCAAATCTCCAGGTACAAGGGCATCTTCCTACATCAAAACATGCATGGGAAACCCAGAAGATGGTATGCCATGAGATCGGGAAAGGTTTCTAAAACGCACCTCATTTCTCCTCTCCTTGTGCTCGGGTTCGCCATTCCAGCCGCTTGACTAACCATCTCCCTACTTGGAGAATCAGCACCTTTAACCTACTGTTTCGTCCAGGTTGCAATTTGTCCTGAGGATGAACGGGAAGACGGGGAACCAACGAAAGACTAGCCCTAGGTGTTGGGACAGGCACAGGTCACTCCATTTTCCCATCAGGAAGAAGAATGAACCACAGGCTCAGCCTGCCCCCCAGAACCAAAATAGGGCCTGAAGCAATCCTGCGCATTTGCGGCCAGCTCCCAAAAAAGCGAGGAGACAAATGGAGCTCAGGGGCACTGCAATTCACAAACGTGCAGAGTTATAAATGAGAACTCTCGTCCACAAATATATTGAGGGAAGGCAACGAAGAGGATTTGAAAGCAAGGCAGATTTGCAGGAAACAGATTTCAGGAGGTAGATTCGACTCGCCTTTAAAGCACATGAAAAGCGGCAAAACGTTGACAATGATACCCTTGGCCAAAAAGGGCGTATGCGTTTTTTCCTGAATATATTCAGGAAAAAACGCATACGCCCTTTATGGCCAACCAAGCAAGCCGGAAGGGCAAATCAGCGCTACAAAGAAGTCTCGCTTGCCCTCGGTCAAAAGGGCCATGCTGAACAAAGTGTAAAAACCAGAAAAGCAGGACAGGCCATGGAGACATGGGAGCCTTGCTACGCTGATGGGCGGGATGTAAATTGCCAACAGGCACTCTGGAGAAGAGTACGGTGTGTCCTGAAACAAGTAATAAACACAGCGTAGAGAGCATAGGGCACTTCCACTCAAGGGCGTATAAATTGGGAAAACTAAAAATCAACAAGACACAGGCACCCTAAAGTTTACGGCTGCTCTGTTTCCAAGAACCTCCACTTCGGTACACCTTCAATATCCCAGGAAAGAGAAAAATGGATAAAGAAATGGTGGTACTTGGCACAATGGAATATCACTCAGCCATGAAATCAATGTCATAAGGCTAGTTAGCAGCATGATGAGTGGATTTAGGTACGATGATTCTAAGTGAAATAAGTCACACAGAAAAAGACCCTTATCCTAAGATATCGCTTATAGAGGGAATGTCAAAATGGCTACACTTGAACTGAATTACAAAACAGAACAGAGGCACACCTTTAGAAGACACACTATGGCTGCTTAACGGGAAAGGTGAGGTGGGGTGATGCATAAAACAAGGGTTTGAAATTAGCTCAGAGACCGCTCCATAAGCCAAATATGTAATAGACAAGGCCTACTCCCTGCTCAGTGAACTGGACTCAACACACCCTAGTCACCACACAAGAATATATCTGACTAGTAAGAATCTGAAAACCTATGTATCGATATCTCTCTGCAAGTGAATCAAGAGGGTGTAAAGCGGCATCAACACAGCAGGGAAAAGCAGCCAAGCCCGATTCTAAACATAAATTACTTTAAAAAACCAACAAAACAAAGACAGTGAAAGAGAGAGAAATTCTTACAAAATCCGTTCAGGGTCAATGATGCAACCTGGATTGACCATATCTAGACCCACAGCTGGATGAGACATAAGGCTGGACACTCTTGGGGCTGAGAGGATTGGTGAGGTTGGGTGAGCAAACGCAGATACTTTAAAGTAACACTGCGGGGAACACACCCCATGGGTCTCAAATCTCCAGGTACAAGGGAATCTTCCTACATCAAAACATGCATGGGAAAGCCAGAAGATGGTATGCCGTGAGATCGGGAAAGGTTTCTAAAACGCACCTCATTTCTCCTCTCCTTGTGCTCGGGTTCACCATTCCAGCTGCTTGACTAAACATCTCCCTACTTGGAGAATCAGCACCTTTAACCTACTGTTTCGTCCAGGTTGCAATTTGTCCTGAGGATGAACGGGAAGACGGGGAACCAACGAAAGACTAGCCCTAGGTGTTGGGACAGGCACAGGTCACTCCATTTTCCCATCAGGAAGAAGAATGAACCACAGGCTCAGCCTGCCCCCCAGAACCAAAATAGGGCCTGAAGCAATCCTGCGCTTTTGCGGCCAGCTCCCAAAAAAGCGAGGAGACAAATGGAGCTCAGGGGCACTGCAATTCACAAACGTGCAGAGTTATAAATGAGAACTCTCGTCCACAAATATATTGAGGGAAGGCAACGAAGAGGATTTGAAAGCAAGGCAGATTTGCAGGAAACAGATTTCAGGAGGTAGATTCGACTCGCCTTTAAAGCACATGAAAAGCGGCAAAACGTTGACAATGATGCCCTTGGCCAAAAAGGGCGTATGCGTTTTTTCCTGAATATATTCAGGAAAAAACGCATACGCCCTTTATGGCCAACCAAGCAAGCCGGAAGGGCAAATCAGCGCTACAAAGAAGTCTCGCTTGCCCTCGGTCAAAAGGGCCATGCTGAACAAAGTGTAAAAACCAGAAAAGCAGGACAGGCCATGGAGACATGGGAGCCTTGCTACGCTGATGGGCGGGATGTAAATTGCCAACAGGCACTCTGGAGAAGAGTACGGTGTGTCCTGAAACAAGTAATAAACACAGCGTAGAGAGCATAGGGCACTTCCACTCAAGGGCGTATAAATTGGGAAAACTAAAAATCAACAAGACACAGGCACCCTAAAGTTTACGGCTGCTCTGTTTCCAAGAACCTCCACTTCGGTACACCTTCAATATCCCAGGAAAGAGAAAAATGGATAAAGAAATGGTGGTACTTGGCACAATGGAATATCACTCAGCCATGAAATCAATGTCATAAGGCTAGTTAGCAGCATGATGAGTGGATTTAGGTACGATGATTCTAAGTGAAATAAGTCACACAGAAAAAGACACTTATCCTAAGATATCGCTTATAGAGGGAATGTCAAAATCGCTACACTTGAACTGAATTACAAAACAGAACAGAGTCACACCTTTAGAAGACACACTATGGCTGCTTAACGGGAAAGGTGAGGTGGGGTGATGCATAAAACAAGGGTTTGAAATTAGCTCAGAGACCGCTCCATAAGCCAAATATGTAATAGACAAGGCCTACTCCCTGCTCAGTGAACTGGATTCAACACACCCTAGTCACCACACAAGAATATATCTGACTAGTAAGAATCTGAAAACCTATGTATCGATATCTCTCTGCAAGTGAATCAAGAGGGTGTAAAGCGGCATCAACACAGCAGGGAAAAGCAGCCAAGCCCGATTCTAAACATAAATTACTTTAAAAAACCAACAAAACAAAGACAGTGAAAGAGAGAGAAATTCTTACAAAATCCGTTCAGGGTCAATGATGCAACCTGGATTGACCATATCTAGACCCACAGCTGGATGAGACATAAGGCTGGACACTCTTGGGGCTGAGAGGATTGGTGAGGTTGGGTGAGCAAACGCAGATACTTTAAAGTAACACTGCGGGGAACACACCCCATGGGTCTCAAATCTCCAGGTACAAGGGCATCTTCCTACATCAAAACATGCATGGGAAACCCAGAAGATGGTATGCCATGAGATCGGGAAAGATTTCTAAAACGCACCTCATTTCTCCTCTCCTTGTGCTCGGGTTCGCCATTCCAGCCGCTTGACTAACCATCTCCCTACTTGGAGAATCAGCACCTTTAACCTCCTGATTGTACAGGTTGCAATTTGTCCTGAGGATGAACGGGAAGACGGGGAACCAACGAGTGACGAGCCCTAGGTGTTGGGACAGGCATAGGTCACTCCATTTTCCCATCAGGAAGAAGAATGAACCACAGGCTCAGCCTGCCCCCCAGAACCAAAATAGGGCCTGAAGCAATCCTGCGCTTTTGCGGCCAGCTCCCAAAAATGCGAGGAGACAAATGGAGCTCAGGGGCACTGCAATTCACAAACGTGCAGAGTTATAAATGAGAACTCTCGTCCACAAATATATTGAGGGAAGGCAACGAAGAGGATTTGAAAGCAAGGCAGATTTGCAGGAAACAGATTTCAGGAGGTAGATTCGACTCGCCTTTAAAGCACATGAAAAGCGGCAAAACGTTGACAATGATGCCCTTGGCCAAAAAGGGCGTATGCGTTTTTTCCTGAATATATTCAGGAAAAAACGCATACGCCCTTTTTGGCCAACCAAGCAGGCCGGAAGGGCAAATCAGCGCTACAAAGAAGTCTCGCTTGCCCTCGGTCAAAAGGGCCATGCTGAACAAAGTGTAAAAACCAGAAAAGCAAGACAGGCCATGGAGACATGGGAGCCTTGCTACGCTGATGGGCGGGATGTAAATTGCCAACAGGCACTCTGGAGAAGAGTACGGTGTGTCCTGAAACAAGTAATAAACACAGCGTAGAGAGCATAGGGCACTTCCACTCAAGGGCGTATAAATTGGGAAAACTAAAAATCAACAAGACACAGGCACCCTAAAGTTTACGGCTGCTCTGTTTCCAAGAACCTCCACTTCGGTACACCTTCAATATCCCAGGAAAGAGAAAAATGGATAAAGAAATGGTGGTACTTGGCACAATGGAATATCACTCAGCCATGAAATCAATGTCATAAGGCTAGTTAGCAGCATGATGAGTGGATTTAGGTACGATGATTCTAAGTGAAATAAGTCACACAGAAAAAGACACTTATCCTAAGATATCACTTTTAGAGGGAATGTCAAAATCGCTACACTTGAACTGAATTACAAAACAGAACAGAGTCACACCTTTAGAAGACACACTATGGCTGCTTAACGGGAAAGGTGAGGTGGGGTGATGCATAAAACAAGGGTTTGAAATTAGCTCAGAGACCGCTCCATAAGCCAAATATGTAATAGACAAGGCCTACTCCCTGCTCAGTGAACTGGACTCAACACACCCTAGTCACCACACAAGAATATATCTGACTAGTAAGAATCTGAAAACCTATGTATCGATATCTCTCTGCAAGTGAATCAAGAGGGTGTAAAGCGGCATCAACACAGCAGGGAAAAGCAGCCAAGCCCGATTCTAAACATAAATTACTTTAAAAAACCAACAAAACAAAGACAGTGAAAGAGAGAGAAATTCTTACAAAATCCGTTCAGGGTCAATGATGCAACCTGGATTGACCATATCTAGACCCACAGCTGGATGAGACATAAGGCTGGACACTCTTGGGGCTGAGAGGATTGGTGAGGTTGGGTGAGCAAACGCAGATACTTTAAAGTAACACTGCGGGGAACACACCCCATGGGTCTCAAATCTCCAGGTACAAGGGAATCTTCCTACATCAAAACATGCATGGGAAAGCCAGAAGATGGTATGCCGTGAGATTGGGAAAGGTTTCTAAAACGCACCTCATTTCTCCTCTCCTTGTGCTCGGGTTCACCATTCCAGCCGCTTGACTAAACATCTCCCTACTTGGAGAATCAGCACCTTTAACCTACTGTTTCGTCCAGGTTGCAATTTGTCCTGAGGATGAACGGGAAGACGGGGAACCAACGAAAGACTAGCCCTAGGTGTTGGGACAGGCACAGGTCACTCCATTTTCCCATCAGGAAGAAGAATGAACCACAGGCTCAGCCTGCCCCCCAGAACCAAAATAGGGCCTGAAGCAATCCTGCGCTTTTGCGGCCAGCTCCCAAAAAAGCGAGGAGACAAATGGAGCTCAGGGGCACTGCAATTCACAAACGTGCAGAGTTATAAATGAGAACTCTCGTCCACAAATATATTGAGGGAAGGCAACGAAGAGGATTTGAAAGCAAGGCAGATTTGCAGGAAACAGATTTCAGGAGGTAGATTCGACTCGCCTTTAAAGCACATGAAAAGCGGCAAAACGTTGACAATGATGCCCTTGGCCAAAAAGGGCGTATGCGTTTTTTCCTGAATATATTCAGGAAAAAACGCATACGCCCTTTATGGCCAACCAAGCAAGCCGGAAGGGCAAATCAGCGCTACAAAGAAGTCTCGCTTGCCCTCGGTCAAAAGGGCCATGCTGAACAAAGTGTAAAAACCAGAAAAGCAGGACAGGCCATGGAGACATGGGAGCCTTGCTACGCTGATGGGCGGGATGTAAATTGCCAACAGGCACTCTGGAGAAGAGTACGGTGTGTCCTGAAACAAGTAATAAACACAGCGTAGAGAGCATAGGGCACTTCCACTCAAGGGCGTATAAATTGGGAAAACTAAAAATCAACAAGACACAGGCACCCTAAAGTTTACGGCTGCTCTGTTTCCAAGAACCTCCACTTCGGTACACCTTCAATATCCCAGGAAAGAGAAAAATGGATAAAGAAATGGTGGTACTTGGCACAATGGAATATCACTCAGCCATGAAATCAATGTCATAAGGCTAGTTAGCAGCATGATGAGTGGATTTAGGTACGATGATTCTAAGTGAAATAAGTCACACAGAAAAAGACACTTATCCTAAGATATCGCTTATAGAGGGAATGTCAAAATGGCTACACTTGAACTGAATTACAAAACAGAACAGAGGCACACCTTTAGAAGACACACTATGGCTGCTTAACGGGAAAGGTGAGGTGGGGTGATGCATAAAACAAGGGTTTGAAATTAGCTCAGAGACCGCTCCATAAGCCAAATATGTAATAGACAAGGCCTACTCCCTGCTCAGTGAACTGGACTCAACACACCCTAGTCACCACACAAGAATATATCTGACTAGTAAGAATCTGAAAACCTATGTATCGATATCTCTCTGCAAGTGAATCAAGAGGGTGTAAAGCGGCATCAACACAGCAGGGAAAAGCAGCCAAGCCCGATTCTAAACATAAATTACTTTAAAAAACCCACAAAACAAAGACAGTGAAAGAGAGAGAAATTCTTACAAAATCCGTTCAGGGTCTATGATGCAACCTGGATTGACCATATCTAGACCCACAGCTGGATGAGACATAAGGCTGGACACTATGGGGCTGAGAGGATTGGTGAGGTTGGGTGAGCAAACGCAGATACTTTAAAGTAACACTGCGGGGAACACACCCCATGGGTCTCAAATCTCCAGGTACAAGGGAATCTTCCTACATCAAAACATGCATGGGAAACCCAGAAGATAGTATGCCATGAGATCGGGAAAGGTTTCTAAAACGCACCTCATTTCCCCTCTCCTTGTGCTCGGGTTCGCCATTCCAGCCGCTTGACTAACCATCTCCCTACTTGGAGAATCAGAACCTTTAACCTCCTGATTGTACAGGTTGCAATTTGTCCTGAGGATGAACGGGAAGACGCGGAACCAACGAGAGACGACCCCTAGGTGTTGGGACAGGCATAGGTCACTCCATTTTCCCATCAGGAAGAAGAATGAACCACAGGCTCAGCCTGCCCCCCAGAACCAAAATAGGGCCTGAAGCAATCCTGCGCTTTTGCGGCCAGCTCCCAAAAAAGCGGGGAGACAAATGGAGCTCAGGGGCACTGCAATTCACAAACGTGCAGAGTTATAAATGAGAACTCTCGTCCAAAAATATATTGAGGGAAGGCAACGAAGAGGATTTGAAAGCAAGGCAGATTTGCAGGAAACAGATTTCAGGAGGTAGATTCGACTCGCCTTTAAAGCACATGAAAAGCGGCAAAACGTTGACAATGATGCCCTTGGCCAAAAAGGGCGTATGCGTTTTTTCCTGAATATATTCAGGAAAAAACGCATACGCCCTTTTTGGCCAACCAAGCAAGCCGGAAGGGCAAATCAGCAATACAAAGAAGTCTCGCTTGCCCTCGGTCAAAAGGGCCATGCTGAACAAACAGTAAAAACCAGAAAAGCAGGACAGGCCATGGAGACATGGGAGCCTTGCTACGCTGATGGGCGGGATATAAATTGCCAACAGGCACTCTGGAGAAGAGTACGATGTGTCCTGAAACAAGTAATAAACACAGCGTAGAGAGCATAGGGCACTTCCACTCATGGGCGTATAAATTGGGAAAACTAAAAATCAACAAGACACAGGCACCCTAAAGTTTACGGCTGCTCTGTTTCCAAGAACCTCCGCTTCGGTACACCTTCAATATCCCAGGAAAGAGAAAAATGTATAAAGAAATGGTGGTACTTGGCACAATGGAATATCACTCAGCCATGAAATCAATGTCATAAGGCTAGTTAGAAGCATGATGTGTGGATTTAGGTACGATGATTCTAAGTGAAATAAGTCACACAGAAAAAGACACTTATCCTAAGATATCGCTTATAGAGGGAATGTCAAAATCGCTACACTTGAACTGAATTACAAAACAGAACAGAGTCACACCTTTAGAAGACACACTATGGCTGCTTAACGGGAAAGGTGAGGTGGGGTGATGCATAAAACAAGGGTTTGAAATTAGCTCAGACACCGCTCCATAAGCCAAATATGTAATAGACAAGGCCTACTCCCTGCTCAGTGAACTGGACTCAACACCCCCTAGTCACCGCACAAGAATAATTCTGACTAGTACGAATCTGAAAACCTATGTATCGATATCTCTCTGCAAGTGAATCAAGAGGGTTTAAAGCGGCATCAACACAGCAGGGAAAAGCAGCCAAGCCCGATTCTAAACATAAATTACTTTAAAAAACCCACAAAACAAAGACAGTGAAAGAGAGAGAAATTCTTACAAAATCCGTTCAGGGTCTATGATGCCACCTGGATTGACCATATCTAGACCCACAGCTGGATGAGACATAAGGCTGGACACTCTTGGGGCTGAGAGGATTGGTGAGGTTGGGTGAGCAAATGCAGATAATTTAAAGTAACACTGCGGGGAACACACCCCATGGGTCTCAAATCTCCAGGTACAAGGGAATCTTCCTACATCAAAACATGCATGGGAATGCCAGAAGATGGTATGCCGTGAGATCGGGAAAGTTTTCTAAAACGCACCTCATTTATCCTCTCCTTGTGCTCGGGTTCGCCATTCCAGCCGCTTGACTAACCATCTCCCTACTTGGAGAATCAGCACCTTTAACCTCCTGATTGTACAGGTTGCAATTTGTCCTGAGGATGAACGGGAAGACGCGGAACCAACGAGAGACGAGCCCTAGGTGTTGGGACAGGCATAGGTCACTCCATTTTCCCATCAGGAAGAAGAATGAACCACAGGCTCAGCCTGCCCCCCAGAACCAAAATAGGGCCTGAAGCAATCCTGCGCTTTTGCGGCCAGCTCCCAAAAAAGCGAGGAGACAAATGGAGCTCAGGGGCACTGCAATTCACAAACGTGCAGAGTTATAAATGAGAACTCTCGTCCACAAATATATTGAGGGAAGGCAACGAAGAGGATTTGAAAGCAAGGCAGATTTGCAGGAAACAGATTTCAGGAGGTAGATTAGACTCGCCTTTAAAGCACATGAAAAGCGGCAAAACGTTGACAATGATGCCCTTGGCCAAAAAGGGCGTATGCGTTTTTTCCTGAATATATTCAGGAAAAAACGCATACGCCCTTTTTGGCCAACCAAGCAAGCCGGAAGGGCAAATCAGCGCTACAAAGAAGTCTCGCTTGCCCTCGGTCAAAAGGGCCATGCTGAACAAAGTGTAAAAACCAGAAAAGCAGGACAGGCCATGGAGACATGGGAGCCTTGCTACGCTGATGGGCGGGATGTAAATTGCCAACAGGCACTCTGGAGAAGAGTACGGTGTGTCCTGAAACAAGTAATAAACACAGCGTAGAGAGCATAGGGCACTTCCACTCAAGGGCGTATAAATTGGGAAAACTAAAAATCAACAAGACACAGGCACCCTAAAGTTTACGGCTGCTCTGTTTCCAAGAACCTCCACTTCGGAACACATTCAATATCCCAGGAAAGAGAAAAATGGATAAAGAAATGGTGGTACTTGGCACAATGGAATATCACTCAGCCATGAAATCAATGTCATAAGGCTAGTTAGCAGCATGATGAGTGGATTTAGGTACGATGATTCTAAGTGAAATAAGTCACACAGAAAAAGACACTTATCCTAAGATATCACTTTTAGAGGGAATGTCAAAATCGCTACACTTGAACTGAATTACAAAACAGAACAGAGTCACACCTTTAGAAGACACACTATGGCTGCTTAACGGGAAAGCTGAGGTGGGGTGATGCATAAAACAAGGGTTTGAAATTAGCTCAGAGACCGCTCCATAAGCCAAATATGTAATAGACAAGGCCAACTCCCTGCTCAGTGAACTGGACTCAACACCCCCTAGTCACCGCACAAGAATATATCTGACTAGTAAGAATCTGAAAACCTATGTATCGATATCTCTCTGCAAGTGAATCAAGAGGGTGTAAAGCGGCATCAACACAGCAGGGAAAAGCAGCCAAGCCCGATTCTAAACATAAATTACTTTAAAAAACCCACAAAACAAAGACAGCGAAAGAGAGAGAAATTCTTACAAAATCCGTTCAGGATGTATGATGCAACCTGGATTGACCATATCTAGACCCACAGCTGGATGAGACATAAGGCTGGACACTCTTGGGGCTGAGAGGATTGGTGAGGTTGGGTGAGCAAACGCAGATACTTTAAAGTAACACTGCGGGGAACACACCCCATTGGTCTCAAATCTCCAGGTACAAGGGAATCTTCCTACATCAAAACATGCATGGGAAAGCCAATAGATGGTATGCCGTGAGATCGGGAAAGGTTTCTAAAACGCACCTCATTTCTCCTCTCCTTGTGCTCGGGTTCACCATTCCAGCCGCTTGACTAACCATCTCCCTACTTGGAGAATCAGCACCTTTAACCTACTGTTTCGTCCAGGTTGCAATTTGTCCTGAGGATGAACGGGAAGACGGGGAACCAACGAAAGACTAGCCCTAGGTGTTGGGACAGGCACAGGTCACTCCATTTTCCCATCAGGAAGAAGAATGAACCACAGGCTCAGCCTGCCCCCCAGAACCAAAATAGGGCCTGAAGCAATCCTGCGCATTTGCGGCCAGCTCCCAAAAAAGCGAGGAGACAAATGGAGCTCAGGGGCACTGCAATTCACAAACGTGCAGAGTTATAAATGAGAACTCTCGTCCACAAATATATTGAGGGAAGGCAACGAAGAGGATTTGAAAGCAAGGCAGATTTGCAGGAAACAGATTTCAGGAGGTAGATTCGACTCGCCTTTAAAGCACATGAAAAGCGGCAAAACGTTGACAATGAAACCCTTGGCCAAAAAGGGCGTATGCGTTTTTTCCTGAATATATTCAGGAAAAAACGCATACGCCCTTTATGGCCAACCAAGCAAGCCGGAAGGGCAAATCAGCGCTACAAAGAAGTCTCGCTTGCCCTCGGTCAAAAGGGCCATGCTGAACAAAGTGTAAAAACCAGAAAAGCAGGACAGGCCATGGAGACATGGGAGCCTTGCTACGCTGATGGGCGGGATGTAAATTGCCAACAGGCACTCTGGAGAAGAGTACGGTGTGTCCTGAAACAAGTAATAAACACAGCGTAGAGAGCATAGGGCACTTCCACTCAAGGGCGTATAAATTGGGAAAACTAAAAATCAACAAGACACAGGCACCCTAAAGTTTACGGCTGCTCTGTTTCCAAGAACCTCCACTTCGGTACACCTTCAATATCCCAGGAAAGAGAAAAATGGATAAAGAAATGGTGGTACTTGGCACAATGGAATATCACTCAGCCATGAAATCAATGTCATAAGGCTAGTTAGCAGCATGATGAGTGGATTTAGGTACGATGATTCTAAGTGAAATAAGTCACACAGAAAAAGACACTTATCCTAAGATATCGCTTATAGAGGGAATGTCAAAATCGCTACACTTGAACTGAATTACAAAACAGAACAGAGTCACACCTTTAGAAGACACACTATGGCTGCTTAACGGGAAAGGTGAGGTGGGGTGATGCATAAAACAAGGGTTTGAAATTAGCTCAGAGACCGCTCCATAAGCCAAATATGTAATAGACAAGGCCTACTCCCTGCTCAGTGAACTGGACTCAACACACCCTAGTCACCACACAAGAATATATCTGACTAGTAAGAATCTGAAAACCTATGTATCGATATCTCTCTGCAAGTGAATCAAGAGGGTGTAAAGCGGCATCAACACAGCAGGGAAAAGCAGCCAAGCCCGATTCTAAACATAAATTACTTTAAAAAACCAACAAAACAAAGACAGTGAAAGAGAGAGAAATTCTTACAAAATCCGTTCAGGGTCAATGATGCAACCTGGATTGACCATATCTAGACCCACAGCTGGATGAGACATAAGGCTGGACACTCTTGGGGCTGAGAGGATTGGTGAGGTTGGGTGAGCAAACGCAGATACTTTAAAGTAACACTGCGGGGAACACACCCCATGGGTCTCAAATCTCCAGGTACAAGGGAATCTTCCTACATCAAAACATGCATGGGAAAGCCAGAAGATGGTATGCCGTGAGATCGGGAAAGGTTTCTGAAACGCACCTCATTTCTCCTCTCCTTGTGCTCGGGTTCACCATTCCAGCTGCTTGACTAACCATCTCCCTACTTGGAGAATCAGCACCTTTAACCTCCTGATTGTACAGGTTGCAATTTGTCCTGAGGATGAACGGGAAGACGGGGAACCAACGAGTGACGAGCCCTAGGTGTTGGGACAGGCATAGGTCACTCCATTTTCCCATCAGGAAGAAGAATGAACCACAGGCTCAGCCTGTCCCCCAGAACCAAAATAGGGCCTGAAGCAATCCTGCGCTTTTGCGGCCAGCTCCCAAAAATGCGAGGAGACAAATGGAGCTCAGGGGCACTGCAATTCACAAACGTGCAGAGTTATAAATGAGAACTCTCGTCCACAAATATATTGAGGGAAGGCAACGAAGAGGATTTGAAAGCAAGGCAGATTTGCAGGAAACAGATTTCAGGAGGTAGATTCGACTCGCCTTTAAAGCACATGAAAAGCGGCAAAATGTTGACAATGATGCCCTTGGCCAAAAAGGGCGTATGCGCTTTTTCCTGAATATATTCAGGAAAAAACGCATACGCCCTTTTTGGCCAACCAAGCAAGCCGGAAGGGCAAATCAGCGCTACAAAGAAGTCTCGCTTGCCCTCGGTCAAAAGGGCCATGCTGAACAAACTGTAAAAACCAGAACAGCAGGACAGGCCATGGAGACATGGGAGCCTTGCTACGCTGAGGGGCGGGATGTAAATTGCCAACAGGCAATCTGGAGAAGAGTACGGTGTGTCCTGAAACAAGTAATAAACACAGCGTAGAGAGCATAGGGCACTTCCACTCATGGGCGTATAAATTGGGAAAACTAAAAGTCAACAAGACACAGGCACCCCAAACTTTACGGCTGCTCTGTTGCCAAGAACCTCCGCTTCGGTACACCTTCAATATCCCAGGAAAGAGAAAAATGGATAAAGAAATGGTGGTACTTGGCACAATGGAATATCACTCAGCCATGAAATCAATGTCATAAGGCTAGTTAGCAGCATGATGAGTGGATTTAGGTACGATGATTCTAAGTGAAATAAGTCACACAGAAAAAGACACTTATCCTAAGATATCGCTTATAGAGGGAATGTCAAAATGGCTACACTTGAACTGAATTACAAAACAGAACAGAGGCACACCTTTAGAAGACACACTATGGCTGCTTAACGGGAAAGGTGAGGTGGGGTGATGCATAAAACAAGGGTTTGAAATTAGCTCAGAGACCGCTCCATAAGCCAAATATGTAATAGACAAGGCCTACTCCCTGCTCAGTGAACTGGACTCAACACACCCTAGACACCACACAAGAATATATCTGACTAGTAAGAATCTGAAAACCTATGTATCGATATCTCTCTGCAAGTGAATCAAGAGGGTGTAAAGCGGCATCAACACAGCAGGGAAAAGCAGCCAAGCCCGATTCTAAACATAAATTACTTTAAAAAACCCACAAAACAAAGACAGTGAAAGAGAGAGAAATTCTTACAAAATCCGTTCAGGGTCTCTGATGCAACCTGGATTGACCATATCTAGACCCACAGCTGGATGAGACATAAGGCTGGACACTCTTGGGGCTGAGAGGATTGGTGAGGTTGGGTGAGCAAACGCAGATACTTTAAAGTAACACTGCAGGGAACACACCCCATGGGTCTCAAATCTCCAGGTACAAGGGCATCTTCCTACATCAAAACATGCATGGGAAACCCAGAAGATGGTATGCCATGAGATCGGGAAAGGTTTCTAAAACGCACCTCATTTCTCCTCTCCTTGTGCTCGGGTTCGCCATTCCAGCCGCTTGACTAACCATCTCCCTACTTGGAGAATCAGCACCTTTAACCTACTGTTTCGTCCAGGTTGCAATTTGTCCTGAGGATGAACGGGAAGACGGGGAACCAACGAAAGACTAGCCCTAGGTGTTGGGACAGGCACAGGTCACTCCATTTTCCCATCAGGAAGAAGAATGAACCACAGGCTCAGCCTGCCCCCCAGAACCAAAATAGGGCCTGAAGCAATCCTGCGCATTTGCGGCCAGCTCCCAAAAAAGCGAGGAGACAAATGGAGCTCAGGGGCACTGCAATTCACAAACGTGCAGAGTTATAAATGAGAACTCTCGTCCACAAATATATTGAGGGAAGGCAACGAAGAGGATTTGAAAGCAAGGCAGATTTGCAGGAAACAGATTTCAGGAGGTAGATTCGACTCGCCTTTAAAGCACATGAAAAGCGGCAAAACGTTGACAATGATACCCTTGGCCAAAAAGGGCGTATGCGTTTTTTCCTGAATATATTCAGGAAAAAACGCATACGCCCTTTATGGCCAACCAAGCAAGCCGGAAGGGCAAATCAGCGCTACAAAGAAGTCTCGCTTGCCCTCGGTCAAAAGGGCCATGCTGAACAAAGTGTAAAAACCAGAAAAGCAGGACAGGCCATGGAGACATGGGAGCCTTGCTACGCTGATGGGCGGGATGTAAATTGCCAACAGGCACTCTGGAGAAGAGTACGGTGTGTCCTGAAACAAGTAATAAACACAGCGTAGAGAGCATAGGGCACTTCCACTCAAGGGCGTATAAATTGGGAAAACTAAAAATCAACAAGACACAGGCACCCTAAAGTTTACGGCTGCTCTGTTTCCAAGAACCTCCACTTCGGTACACCTTCAATATCCCAGGAAAGAGAAAAATGGATAAAGAAATGGTGGTACTTGGCACAATGGAATATCACTCAGCCATGAAATCAATGTCATAAGGCTAGTTAGCAGCATGATGAGTGGATTTAGGTACGATGATTCTAAGTGAAATAAGTCACACAGAAAAAGACCCTTATCCTAAGATATCGCTTATAGAGGGAATGTCAAAATGGCTACACTTGAACTGAATTACAAAACAGAACAGAGGCACACCTTTAGAAGACACACTATGGCTGCTTAACGGGAAAGGTGAGGTGGGGTGATGCATAAAACAAGGGTTTGAAATTAGCTCAGAGACCGCTCCATAAGCCAAATATGTAATAGACAAGGCCTACTCCCTGCTCAGTGAACTGGACTCAACACACCCTAGTCACCACACAAGAATATATCTGACTAGTAAGAATCTGAAAACCTATGTATCGATATCTCTCTGCAAGTGAATCAAGAGGGTGTAAAGCGGCATCAACACAGCAGGGAAAAGCAGCCAAGCCCGATTCTAAACATAAATTACTTTAAAAAACCAACAAAACAAAGACAGTGAAAGAGAGAGAAATTCTTACAAAATCCGTTCAGGGTCAATGATGCAACCTGGATTGACCATATCTAGACCCACAGCTGGATGAGACATAAGGCTGGACACTCTTGGGGCTGAGAGGATTGGTGAGGTTGGGTGAGCAAACGCAGATACTTTAAAGTAACACTGCGGGGAACACACCCCATGGGTCTCAAATCTCCAGGTACAAGGGAATCTTCCTACATCAAAACATGCATGGGAAAGCCAGAAGATGGTATGCCGTGAGATCGGGAAAGGTTTCTAAAACGCACCTCATTTCTCCTCTCCTTGTGCTCGGGTTCACCATTCCAGCTGCTTGACTAAACATCTCCCTACTTGGAGAATCAGCACCTTTAACCTACTGTTTCGTCCAGGTTGCAATTTGTCCTGAGGATGAACGGGAAGACGGGGAACCAACGAAAGACTAGCCCTAGGTGTTGGGACAGGCACAGGTCACTCCATTTTCCCATCAGGAAGAAGAATGAACCACAGGCTCAGCCTGCCCCCCAGAACCAAAATAGGGCCTGAAGCAATCCTGCGCTTTTGCGGCCAGCTCCCAAAAAAGCGAGGAGACAAATGGAGCTCAGGGGCACTGCAATTCACAAACGTGCAGAGTTATAAATGAGAACTCTCGTCCACAAATATATTGAGGGAAGGCAACGAAGAGGATTTGAAAGCAAGGCAGATTTGCAGGAAACAGATTTCAGGAGGTAGATTCGACTCGCCTTTAAAGCACATGAAAAGCGGCAAAACGTTGACAATGATGCCCTTGGCCAAAAAGGGCGTATGCGTTTTTTCCTGAATATATTCAGGAAAAAACGCATACGCCCTTTATGGCCAACCAAGCAAGCCGGAAGGGCAAATCAGCGCTACAAAGAAGTCTCGCTTGCCCTCGGTCAAAAGGGCCATGCTGAACAAAGTGTAAAAACCAGAAAAGCAGGACAGGCCATGGAGACATGGGAGCCTTGCTACGCTGATGGGCGGGATGTAAATTGCCAACAGGCACTCTGGAGAAGAGTACGGTGTGTCCTGAAACAAGTAATAAACACAGCGTAGAGAGCATAGGGCACTTCCACTCAAGGGCGTATAAATTGGGAAAACTAAAAATCAACAAGACACAGGCACCCTAAAGTTTACGGCTGCTCTGTTTCCAAGAACCTCCACTTCGGTACACCTTCAATATCCCAGGAAAGAGAAAAATGGATAAAGAAATGGTGGTACTTGGCACAATGGAATATCACTCAGCCATGAAATCAATGTCATAAGGCTAGTTAGCAGCATGATGAGTGGATTTAGGTACGATGATTCTAAGTGAAATAAGTCACACAGAAAAAGACACTTATCCTAAGATATCGCTTATAGAGGGAATGTCAAAATCGCTACACTTGAACTGAATTACAAAACAGAACAGAGTCACACCTTTAGAAGACACACTATGGCTGCTTAACGGGAAAGGTGAGGTGGGGTGATGCATAAAACAAGGGTTTGAAATTAGCTCAGAGACCGCTCCATAAGCCAAATATGTAATAGACAAGGCCTACTCCCTGCTCAGTGAACTGGATTCAACACACCCTAGTCACCACACAAGAATATATCTGACTAGTAAGAATCTGAAAACCTATGTATCGATATCTCTCTGCAAGTGAATCAAGAGGGTGTAAAGCGGCATCAACACAGCAGGGAAAAGCAGCCAAGCCCGATTCTAAACATAAATTACTTTAAAAAACCAACAAAACAAAGACAGTGAAAGAGAGAGAAATTCTTACAAAATCCGTTCAGGGTCAATGATGCAACCTGGATTGACCATATCTAGACCCACAGCTGGATGAGACATAAGGCTGGACACTCTTGGGGCTGAGAGGATTGGTGAGGTTGGGTGAGCAAACGCAGATACTTTAAAGTAACACTGCGGGGAACACACCCCATGGGTCTCAAATCTCCAGGTACAAGGGCATCTTCCTACATCAAAACATGCATGGGAAACCCAGAAGATGGTATGCCATGAGATCGGGAAAGATTTCTAAAACGCACCTCATTTCTCCTCTCCTTGTGCTCGGGTTCGCCATTCCAGCCGCTTGACTAACCATCTCCCTACTTGGAGAATCAGCACCTTTAACCTCCTGATTGTACAGGTTGCAATTTGTCCTGAGGATGAACGGGAAGACGGGGAACCAACGAGTGACGAGCCCTAGGTGTTGGGACAGGCATAGGTCACTCCATTTTCCCATCAGGAAGAAGAATGAACCACAGGCTCAGCCTGCCCCCCAGAACCAAAATAGGGCCTGAAGCAATCCTGCGCTTTTGCGGCCAGCTCCCAAAAATGCGAGGAGACAAATGGAGCTCAGGGGCACTGCAATTCACAAACGTGCAGAGTTATAAATGAGAACTCTCGTCCACAAATATATTGAGGGAAGGCAACGAAGAGGATTTGAAAGCAAGGCAGATTTGCAGGAAACAGATTTCAGGAGGTAGATTCGACTCGCCTTTAAAGCACATGAAAAGCGGCAAAACGTTGACAATGATGCCCTTGGCCAAAAAGGGCGTATGCGTTTTTTCCTGAATATATTCAGGAAAAAACGCATACGCCCTTTTTGGCCAACCAAGCAGGCCGGAAGGGCAAATCAGCGCTACAAAGAAGTCTCGCTTGCCCTCGGTCAAAAGGGCCATGCTGAACAAAGTGTAAAAACCAGAAAAGCAAGACAGGCCATGGAGACATGGGAGCCTTGCTACGCTGATGGGCGGGATGTAAATTGCCAACAGGCACTCTGGAGAAGAGTACGGTGTGTCCTGAAACAAGTAATAAACACAGCGTAGAGAGCATAGGGCACTTCCACTCAAGGGCGTATAAATTGGGAAAACTAAAAATCAACAAGACACAGGCACCCTAAAGTTTACGGCTGCTCTGTTTCCAAGAACCTCCACTTCGGTACACCTTCAATATCCCAGGAAAGAGAAAAATGGATAAAGAAATGGTGGTACTTGGCACAATGGAATATCACTCAACCATGAAATCAATGTCATAAGGCTAGTTAGCAGCATGATGAGTGGATTTAGATACGATGATTCTAAGTGAATTAAGTCACACAGAAAAAGACACTTATCCTAAGATATCGCTTATAGAGGGAATGTCAAAATCGCTACACTTGAACTGAATTACAAAACAGAACAGAGTCACACCTTTAGAAGACACACTATGGCTGCTTAACGGGAAAGGTGAGGTGGGGTGATGCATAAAACAAGGGTTTGAAATTAGCTCAGAGACCGCTCCATAAGCCAAATATGTAATAGACAAGGCCTACTCCCTGCTCAGTGAACTGGACTCAACACACCCTAGACACCACACAAGAATATATCTGACTAGTAAGAATCTGAAAACCTATGTATCGATATCTCTCTGCAAGTGAATCAAGAGGGTGTAAAGCGGCATCAACACAGCAGGGAAAAGCAGCCAAGCCCGATTCTAAACATAAATTACTTTAAAAAACCCACAAAACAAAGACAGTGAAAGAGAGAGAAATTCTTACAAAATCCGTTCAGGGTCTCTGATGCAACCTGGATTGACCATATCTAGACCCACAGCTGGATGAGACATAAGGCTGGACACTCTTGGGGCTGAGAGGATTGGTGAGGTTGGGTGAGCGAACGCAGATACTTTAAAGTAATACTGCGGGGAACACACCCCATGGGTCTCAAATCTCCAGGTACAAGGGCATCTTCCTACATCAAAACATGCATGGGAAACCCAGAAGATGGTATGCCATGAGATCGGGAAAGGTTTCTAAAACGCACCTCATTTATCCTCTCCTTGTGCTCGGGTTCGCCATTCCAGCCACTTGACTAACCATCTCCCTACTTGGAGAATCAGCACCTTTAACCTCCTGTTTCTTACAGGTTGCAATTTGTCCTGAGGATGAACGGGAAGACGCGGAACCAACGAGAGACGAGCCCTAGGTGTTGGGACAGGCATAGGTGACTCCATTTTCCCATCAGGAAGAAGAATGAACCACAGGCTCAGCCTGCCCCCCAGAACCAAAATAAGGCCTGAAGCAATCCTGCGCTTTTGCGGCCAGCTCCCAAAAAAGCGAGGAGACAAATGGAGCTCAGGGGCACTGCAATTCACAAACGTGCAGAGTTATAAATGAGAACTCTCGTCCACAAATATATTGAGGGAAGGCAACGAAGAGGATTTGAAAGCAAGGCAGATTTGCAGGAAACAGATTTCAGGAGGTAGATTCGACTCGCCTTTAAAGCACATGAAAAGCGGCAAAACGTTGACAATGATGCCCTTGGCCAAAAAGGGCGTATGCGTTTTTTCCTGAATATATTCAGGAAAAAACGCATACGCCCTTTTTGGCCAACCAAGCAAGCCGGAAGGGCAAATCAGCGCTACAAAGATGTCTCGCTTGCCCTCGGTCAAAAGGGCCATGCTGAACAAAGTGTAAAAACCAGAAAAGCAGGACAGGCCATGGAGACATGGGAGCCTTGCTACGCTGATGGGCGGGATGTAAATTGCCAACAGGCACTCTGGAGAAGAGTACGGTGTGTCCTGAAACAAGTAATAAACACAGCGTAGAGGGCATAGGGCACTTCCACTTATGGGCGTATAAATTGGGAAAACTAAGAATCAACAAGACACAGGCACCCTAAAGTTTACGGCTGCTCTGTTTCCAAGAACCTCCGCTTCGGTACACCTTCAATATCCCAGGAAAGAGAAAAATGGATAAAGAAATGGTGGTACTTGGCACAATGGAATATCACTCAGCCATGAAATCAATGTCATAAGGCTAGTTAGCAGCATGATGAGTGGATTTAGATACGATGATTCTAAGTGAAATAAGTCACACAGAAAAAGACACTTATCCTAAGATATCGCTTATAGAGGGAATGTCAAAATCGCTACACTTGAACTGAATTACAAAACAGAACAGAGTCACACCTTTAGAAGACACACTATGGCTGCTTAACGGGAAAGGTGAGGTGGGGTGATGCATAAAACAAGGGTTTGAAATTAGCTCAGAGACTGCTCCATAAGCCAAATATGTAATAGACAAGGCCTACTCCCTGCTCAGTGAACTGGACTCAACACACCCTAGTCACCACACAAGAATATATCTGACTAGTAAGAATCTGAAAACCTATGTATCGATATCTCTCTGCAAGTGAATCAAGAGGGTGTAAAGCGACATCAACACAGCAGGGAAAAGCAGCCAAGCCCGATTCTAAACATAAACCAGTTTAAAAAACCCACAAAACAAAGACAGTGAAAGAGAGAGAAATTCTTACAAAATCCGTTCAGGGTCTATGATGCAACCTGGATTGACCATATCTAGACCCACAGCTGGATGAGACATAAGGCTGGACACTCTTGGGGCTGAGAGGATTGGTGAGGTTGGGTGAGCAAACGCAGATACTTTAAAGTAACACTGCGGGGAACACACCCCATGGGTCTCAAATCTCCAGGTACAAGGGCATCTTCCTACATCAAAACATGCATGGGAAACCCAGAAGATGGTATGCCATGAGATCGGGAAAGGTTTCTAAAACGCACCTCATTTCTCCTCTCCTTGTGCTCGGGTTCGCCATTCCAGCCGCTTGACTAACCATCTCCCTACTTGGAGAATCAGCACCTTTAACCTCCTGATTGTACAGGTTGCAATTTGTCCTGAGGATGAACGGGAAGACGCGGAACCAACGAGAGACGAGCCCTAGGTGTTGGGACAGGCATAGGTCACTCCATTTTCCCATCAGGAAGAAGAATGAACCACAGGCTCAGCCTGCCCCCCAGAACCAAAATAGGGCCTGAAGCAATCCTGAGCTTTTGCGGCCAGCTCCCAAAAAAGCGAGGAGACAAATGGAGCTCAGGGGCACTGCAATTCACAAACGTGCAGAGTTATAAATGAGAACTCTCGTCCACAAATATATTGAGGGAAGGCAACGAAGAGGATTTGAAAGCAAGGCAGATTTGCAGGAAACAGATTTCAGGAGGTAGATTCGACTCGCCTTTAAAGCACATGAAAAGCGGCAAAACGTTGACAATGATGCCCTTGGCCAAAAAGGGCGTATGCGTTTTTTCCTGAATATATTCAGGAAAAAACGCATACGCCCTTTTTGGCCAACCAAGCAGGCCGGAAGGGCAAAGCAGCGCTACAAAGAAGTCTCGCTTGCCCTCGGTCAAAAGGGCCATGCTGAACAAACTGTAAAAACCAGAAAAGCAAGACAGGCCATGGAGACATGGGAGCCTTGCTACGCTGATGGGCGGGATGTAAATTGCCAACAGGCACTCTGGAGAAGAGTACGGTGTGTCCTGAAACAAGTAATAAACACAGCGTAGAGAGCATAGGGCACTTCCACTCATGGGCGTATAAATTGGGAAAACTAAAAATCAACAAGACACAGGCACCCTAAAGTTTACGGCTGCTCTGTTTCCAAGAACCTCCACTTCGGTACACCTTCAATATCCCAGGAAAGAGAAAAATGGATAAAGAAATGGTGGTACTTGGCACAATGCAATATCACTCAACCATGAAATCAATGTCATAAGGCTAGTTAGCAGCATGATGAGTGGATTTAGATACGATGATTCTAAGTGAATTAAGTCACACAGAAAAAGACACTTATCCTAAGATATCGCTTATAGAGGGAATGTCAAAATCGCTACACTTGAACTGAATTACAAAACAGAACAGAGTCACACCTTTAGAAGACACACTAAGGCTGCTTAACGGGAAAGGTGAGGTGGGGTGATGCATAAAACAAGGGTTTGAAATTAGCTCAGAGACCGCTCCATAAGCCAAATATGTAATAGACAAGGCCTACTCCCTGCTCAGTGAACTGGACTCAACACACCCTAGACACCACACAAGAATATATCTGACTAGTAAGAATCTGAAAACCTATGTATCGATATCTCTCTGCAAGTGAATCAAGAGGGTGTAAAGCGGCATCAACACAGCAGGGAAAAGCAGCCAAGCCCGATTCTAAACATAAATTACTTTAAAAAACCCACAAAACAAAGACAGTGAAAGAGAGAGAAAGTCTTACAAAATCCGTTCAGGGTCTCTGATGCAAACTGGATTGACCATATCTAGACCCACAGCTGGATGAGACATAAGGATGGACACTCTTGGGGCTGAGAGGATTGGTGAGGTTGGGTGAGCAAACGCAGATACTTTAAAGTAACACTGCGGGGAACACACCCCATGGGTCTCAAATCTCCAGGTACAAGGGCATCTTCCTACATCAAAACATGCATGGGAAACCCAGAAGATGGTATGCCATGAGATCGGGAAAGGTTTCTAAAACGCACCTCATTTCTCCTCTCCTTGTGCTCGGGTTCGCCATTCCAGCCACTTGACTAACCATCTCCCTACTTGGAGAATCAGCACCTTTAACCTCCTGTTTCTTACAGGTTGCAATTTGTCCTGAGGATGAACGGGAAGACGCGGAACCAACGAGAGACGAGCCCTAGGTGTTGGGACAGGCATAGGTGACTCCATTTTCCCATCAGGAAGAAGAATGAACCACAGGCTCAGCCTGCCCCCCAGAACCAAAATAAGGCCTGAAGCAATCCTGCGCTTTTGCGGCCAGCTCCCAAAAAAGCGAGGAGACAAATGGAGCTCAGGGGCACTGCAATTCACAAACGTGCAGAGTTATAAATGAGAACTCTCGTCCACAAATATATTGAGGGAAGGCAACGAAGAGGATTTGAAAGCAAGGCAGATTTGCAGGAAACAGATTTCAGGAGGTAGATTCGACTCGCCTTTAAAGCACATGAAAAGCGGCAAAACGTTGACAATGATGCCCTTGGCCAAAAAGGGCGTATGCGTTTTTTCCTGAATATATTCAGGAAAAAACGCATACGCCCTTTTTGGCCAACCAAGCAAGCCGGAAGGGCAAATCAGCGCTACAAAGAAGTCTCGCTTGCCCTCGGTCAAAAGGGCCATGCTGAACAAAGTGTAAAAACCAGAAAAGCAGGACAGGCCATGGAGACATGGGAGCCTTGCTACGTTGATGGGCGGGATGTAAATTGCCAACAGGCACTCTGGAGAAGAGTACGGTGTGTCCTGAAACAAGTAATAAACACAGCGTAGAGAGCATAGGGCACTTCCACTCAAGGGCGTATAAATTGGGAAAACTAAAAATCAACAAGACACAGGCACCCTAAAGTTTACGGCTGCTCTGTTTCCAAGAACCTCCACTTCGGTACACCTTCAATATCCCAGGAAAGAGAAAAATGGATAAAGAAATGGTGGTACTTGGCACAATGGAATATCACTCAGCCATGAAATCAATGTCATAAGGCTAGTTAGCAGCATGATGAGTGGATTTAGGTACGATGATTCTAAGTGAAATAAGTCACACAGAAAAAGACACTTATCCTAAGATATCGCTTATAGAGGGAATGTCAAAATCGCTACACTTGAACTGAATTACAAAACAGAACAGAGTCACACCCTTAGAAGACACACTATGGCTGCTTAACGGGAAAGGTGAGGTGGGGTGATGCATAAAACAAGGGTTTGAAATTAGCTCAGAGACCGCTGCATAAGCCAAATATGTAATAGACAAGGCCTACTCCCTGCTCAGTGAACTGGACTCAACACCCCCTAGTCACCGCACAAGAATATATCTGACTAGTAAGAATCTGAAAACCTATGTATCGATATCTCTCTGCAAGTGAATCAAGAGGGTGTAAAGCGGCATCAACACAGCAGGGAAAAGCAGCCAAGCCCGATTCTAAACATAAATTACTTTAAAAAACCCACAAAACAAAGACAGTGAAAGAGAGAGAAATTCTACAAAATCCGTTCAGGGTCTATGATGCAACCTGGATTGACCATATCTAGACCCACAGCTGAATGAGACATAAGGCTGGACACTCTTGGGGCTGAGAGGATTGGTGAGGTTGGGTGAGCAAACGCAGATACTTTAAAGTAACACCGCTGGGTACACACCCCATGGGTCTCAAATCTCCAGGTACAAGGGCATCTTCCTACATCAAAACATGCATGGGAAACCCAGAAGATGGTATGCCGTGAGATCAGAAAAGGTTTCTAAAACGCACCTCATTTCTCCTCTCCTTGTGCTCGGGTTCGCCATTCCAGCCGCTTGACTAACCATCTCCCTACTTGGAGAATCAGCACCTTTAACCTCCTGTTTCGTACAGGTTGCAATTTGTCCTGAGGATGAACGGGAAGACGCGGAACCAACGAGAGACGAGCCCTAGGTGTTGGGACAGGCATAGGTGACTCCATTTTCCCATAAGGAAGAAGAATGAACCACAGGCTCAGCCTGCCCCCCAGAACCAAAATAAGGCCTGAAGCAATCCTGCGCTTTTGCGGCCAGCTCCCAAAAAAGCGAGGAGACAAATGGAGCTCAGGGGCACTGCAATTCACAAACGTGCAGAGTTATAAATGAGAACTCTCGTCCACAAATATATTGAGGGAAGGCAACGAAGAGGATTTGAAAGCAAGGCAGATTTGCAGGAAACAGATTTCAGGAGGTAGATTCGACTCGCCTTTAAAGCACATGAAAAGCGGCAAAACGTTGACAATGATGCCCTTGGCCAAAAAGGGCGTATGCGTATTTTCCTGAATATATTCAGGAAAAAACGCATACGCCCTTTTTGGCCAACCAAGCAAGCCGGAAGGGCAAATCAGCGCTACAAAGATGTCTCGCTTGCCCTCGGTCAAAAGGGCCATGCTGAACAAAGTGTAAAAACCAGAAAAGCAGGACAGGCCATGGAGACATGGGAGCCTTGCTACGCTGATGGGCGGGATGTAAATTGCCAACAGGCACTCTGGAGAAGAGTACGGTGTGTCCTGAAACAAGTAATAAACACAGCGTAGAGAGCATAGGGCACTTCCACTCATGGGCGTATAAATTGGGAAAACTAAGAATCAACAAGACACAGGCACCCTAAAGTTTACGGCTGCTCTGTTTCCAAGAACCTCCGCTTCGGTACACCTTCAATATCCCAGGAAAGAGAAAAATGGATAAAGAAATGGTGGTACTTGGCACAATGGAATATCACTCAGCCATGAAATCAATGACATAAGGCTAGTTAGCAGCATGATGAGTGGATTTAGATACGATGATTCTAAGTGAAATAAGTCACACAGAAAAAGACACTTATCCTAAGATATCGCTTATAGAGGGAATGTCAAAATCGCTACACTTGAACTGAATTACAAAACAGAACAGAGTCACACTTTTAGAAGACACACTATGGCTGCTTAACGGGAAAGGTGAGGTGGGGTGATGCATAAAACAAGGGTTTGAAATTAGCTCAGAGACCGCTCCATAAGCCAAATATGTAATAGACAAGGCCTACTCCCTGCTCAGTGAACTGGACTCAACACACCCTAGACACCACACAAGAATATATCTGACTAGTAAGAATCTGAAAACCTATGTATCGATATCTCTCTGCAAGTGAATCAATAGGGTGTAAAGCGGCATCAACACAGCAGAGAAAAGCAGCCAAGCCCGATTCTAAACATAAACTACTTTAAAAAACCCACAAAACAAAGACAGTGAAAGAGAGAGAAATTCTTACAAAATCCGTTCAGGGTCTATGATGCAACCTGGATTGACCATATCTAGACCCACAGCTGGATGAGACATAAGGCTGGACACTCTTGGGGCTGAGAGGATTGGTGAGGTTGGGTGAGCAAACGCAGATACTTTAAAGTAACACTGCGGGGAACACACCCCATGGGTCTCAAATCTCCAGGTACAAGGGCATCTTCCTACATCAAAACATGCATGGGAAACCCAGAAGATGGTATGCCATGAGATCGGGAAAGGTTTCTAAAACGCACCTCATTTCTCCTCTCCTTGTGCTCGGGTTCGCCATTCCAGCCGCTTGACTAACCATCTCCCTACTTGGAGAATCAGCACCTTTAACCTCCTGATTGTACAGGTTGCAATTTGTCCTGAGGATGAACGGGAAGACGCGGAACCAACGAGAGACGAGCCCTAGGTGTTGGGACAGGCATAGGTCACTCCATTTTCCCATCAGGAAGAAGAATGAACCACAGGCTCAGCCTGCCCCCCAGAACCAAAATAGGGCCTGAAGCAATCCTGCGCTTTTGCGGCCAGCTCCCAAAAAAGCGAGGAGACAAATGGAGCTCAGGGGCACTGCAATTCACAAACGTGCAGAGTTATAAATGAGAACTCTCGTCCACAAATATATTGAGGGAAGGCAACGAAGAGGATTTGAAAGCAAGGCAGATTTGCAGGAAACAGATTTCAGGAGGTAGATTCGACTCGCCTTTAAAGCACATGAAAAGCGGCAAAAGGTTGACAATGATGCCCTTGGCCAAAAAGGGCGTATGCGTTTTTTCCTGAATATATTCAGGAAAAAACGCATACGCCCTTTTTGGCCAACCAAGCAAGCCGGAAGGGCAAATCAGCGCTACAAAGAAGTCTCGCTTGCCCTCGGTCAAAAGGGCCATGCTGAACAAAGTGTAAAAACCAGAAAAGCAGGACAGGCCATGGAGACATGGGAGCCTTGCTACGCTGATGGGCGGGATGTAAATTGCCAACAGGCACTCTGGAGAAGAGTACGGTGTGTCCTGAAACAAGTAATAAACACAGCGTAGAGAGCATAGGGAACTTCCACTCAAGGGCGTATAAATTGGGAAAACTAAAAATCAACAAGACACAGGCACCCTAAAGTTTACGGCTGCTCTGTTTCCAAGAACCTCCACTTCGGTACACCTTCAATATCCCAGGAAAGAGAAAAATGGATAAAGAAATGGTGGTACTTGGCACAATGGAATATCACTCAGCCATGAAATCAATGTCATAAGTCTAGTTAGCAGCATGATGAGTGGATTTAGAAACGATGATTCTAAGTGAAATAAGTCACACAGAAAAAGACACTTATCCTAAGATATCGCTTTTAGGGGGAATGTCAAAATCGCTACACTTGAACTGAATTACAAAACAGAACAGAGTCACACCTTTAGAAGACACACTATGGCTGCTTAACGGGAAAGGTGAGGTGGGGTGATGCATAAAACAAGGGTTTGAAATTAGCTCAGAGACCGCTCCATAACCCAAATATGTACTAGACAAGGCCTACTCCCTGCTCAGTGAACTGGACTCAACACACCCTAGTCACCACACAAGAATATATCTGACTAGTAAGAATCTGAAAACCTATGTATCGATATCTCTCTGCAAGTGAATCAAGAGGGTGTAAAGCGGCATCAACACAGCAGGGAAAAGCAGCCAAGCCCGATTCTAAACATAAATTACTTTAAAAAACCCACAAAACAAAGACAGTGAAAGAGAGAGAAATTCTTACAAAATCCGTTCAGGGTCTATGATGCAACCTGGATTGACCATATCTAGACCCACAGCTGGATGAGACATAAGGCTGGATACTCTTGGGGCTGAGAGGTTTGGTGAGGTTGGGTGAGCAAACGCAGATACTTTAAAGTAACACTGCGGGGAACACACCCCATGGGTCTCAAATCTCCAGGTACAAGGGCATCTTCCTACATCAAAACATGCATGGGAAACCCAGAAGATGGTAGGCCATGAGATCGGGAAAGGTTTCTAAAACGCACCTCATTTCTCCTCTCCTTGTGCTCGGGTTCGCCATTCCAGCCGCTTGACTAACCATCTCCCTACTTGGAGAATCAGCACCTTTAACCTCCTGATTGTACAGGTTGCAATTTGTCCTGAGGATGAACGGGAAGACGGGGAACCAACGAAAGACTAGCCCTAGGTGTTGGGACAGGCACAGGTCACTCCATTTTCCCATCAGGAAGAAGAATGAACCACAGGCTCAGCCTGCCCCCCAGAACCAAAATAGGGCCTGAAGCAATCCTGCGCTTTTGCGGCCAGCTCCCAAAAAAGCGAGGAGACAAATGGAGCTCAGGGGCACTGCAATTCACAAACGTGCAGAGTTATAAATGAGAACTCTCGTCCACAAATATATTGAGGGAAGGCAACGAAGAGGATTTGAAAGCAAGGCAGATTTGCAGGAAACAGATTTCAGGAGGTAGATTCGACTCGCCTTTAAAGCACATGAAAAGCGGCAAAACGTTGACAATGATGCCCTTGGCCAAAAAGGGCGTATGCGTTTTTTCCTGAATATATTCAGGAAAAAACGCATACGCCCTTTTTGGCCAACCAAGCAAGCCGGAAGGGCAAATTAGCGCTACAAAGAATTCTCGCTTGCCCTCGGTCAAAAGGGCCATGCTGAACAAACAGTAAAAACCAGAAAAGCAGGACAGGCCATGGAGACATGGGAGGCTTGCTACGCTGATGGGCGGGATATAAATTGCCAACAGGCACTCTGGAGAAGAGTACGGTGTGTCCTGAAACAAGTAATAAACACAGCGTAGAGAGCATAGGGCACTTCCACTCATGGGCGTATAAATTGGGAAAAGTAAAAATCAACAAGACACAGGCACCCTAAAGTTTACGGATGCTCTGTTTCCAAGAACCTCCGCTTCGGTACACCTTCAATATCCCAGGAAAGAGAAAAATGGATAAAGAAATGGTGGTACTTGGCACAATGGAATATCACTCAGCCATGAAATCAATGTCATAAGGCTAGTTAGCAGCATGATGAGTGGATTTAGGTACGATGATTCTAAGTGAAATAAGTCACACAGAAAAAGACACTTATCCTAAGATATCGCTTATAGAGGGAATGTCAAAATCGCTACACTTGAACTGAATTACAAAACAGAACAGAGTCACACCTTTAGAAGACACACTATGGCTGCTTAACGGGAAAGGTGAGGTGGGGTGATGCATAAAACAAGGGTTTGAAATTAGCTCAGACACCGCTCCATAAGCCAAATATGTAATAGACAAGGCCTACTCCCTGCTCAGTGAACTGGACTCAACACCCCCTAGTCACCGCACAAGAATATATCTGACTAGTAAGAATCTGAAAACCTATGTATCGATATCTCTCTGCAAGTGAATCAAGAGGGTGTAAAGCGGCATCAACGCAGCAGGGAAAAGCAGCCAAGCCCGATTCTAAACATAAATTACTTTAAAAAACCCACAAAACAAAGACAGTGAAAGAGAGAGAAATTCTTACAAAATCCGTTCAGGGTCTATGATGCAACCTGGATTGACCATATCTAGACCCACAGCTGAATGAGACATAAGGCTGGACACTCTTGGGGCTGAGAGGATTGGTGAGGTTGGGTGAGCAAACGCAGATACTTTAAAGTAACACCGCGGGGTACACACCCCATGGGTCTCAAATCTCCAGGTACAAGGGCATCTTCCTACATCAAAACATGCATGGGAAACCCAGAAGATGGTATGCCGTGAGATCAGGAAAGGTTTCTAAAACGCACCTCATTTCTCCTCTCCTTGTGCTCGGGTTCGCCATTCCAGCCGCTTGACTAACCATCTCCCTACTTGGAGAATCAGCACCTTTAACCTCCTGTTTCGTACAGGTTGCAATTTGTCCTGAGGATGAACGTGAAGACGGGCAACCAACGAGAGACTAGCCCTAGGTGTTGGGACAGGCACAGGCCACTCCATTTTCCCATCAGGAAGAAGAATGAACCACAGGCTCAGCCTGACCCCCAGAACCAAAATAGGGCCTGAAGCAATCCTGTGCTTTTGCGGCCAGCTCCCAAAAAAGCGAGTAGACAAATGGAGCTCAGGGACACTGCAATTCACAAACGTGCAGAGTTATAAATGATAACTCTCGTCCACAAATATATTGAGGGAAGGCAACGAAGAGGATTTGAAAGCAAGGCAGATTTGCAGGAAACAGATTTCAGGAGGTAGATTCGACTCGCCTTTAAAGCACATGAAAAGCGACAAAACGTTGACTGTGATGCCCTTGGCCAAAAAGGGCGTATGCGTTTTTTACTGAATATATTCAGGAAAAAACGCATACGCCGTTTTTGGCCAACCAAGCAAGCCGGAAGGGCAAATCAGCGCTACAAAGGAGTCTCGCTTGCCCTCGGTCAAAAGGGCCATGCTGAACAAACAGTAAAAACCAGAAAAGCAGGACAGGCCATGGAGACATGGGAGCCTTGCTACGCTGATGGGCGGGATGTAAATTGCCAACAGGCACTCTGGAGAAGAGTACGGTGTGTCCTGAAACAAGTAATAAACACAGTGTAGAGAGCATAGGGCACTTCCACTCATGGGCGTATAAATTGGGAAAAGTAAAAATCAACAAGACACAGGCACCCTAAAGTTTACGGCTGCTCTGTTTCCAAGAACCTCCGCTTCGGTACACCTTCAATATCCCAGGAAAGAGAAAAATGGATAAAGAAATGGTGGTACTTGGCACAATGGAATATCACTCAGCCATGAAATCAATGTCATAAGGCTAGTTAGCAGCATGATGAGTGGATTTAGGTACGATGATTCTAAGTGAAATAAGTCACACAGAAAAAGACACTTATCCTAAGATATCGCTTATAGAGGGAATGTCAAAATCGCTACACTTGAACTGAATTACAAAACAGAACAGAGTCACACCTTTAGAAGACACACTATGGCTGCTTAACGGGAAAGGTGAGGTGGGGTGATGCATAAAACAAGGGTTTGAAATTAGCTCAGACACCGCTCCATAAGCCAAATATGTAATAGACAAGGCCTACTCCCTGCTCAGTGAACTGGACTCAACACCCCCTAGTCACCGCACAAGAATATATCTGACTAGTAAGAATCTGAAAACCTATGTATCGATATCTCTCTGCAAGTGAATCAAGAGGGTGTAAAGCGGCATCAACACAGCAGGGAAAAGCAGCCAAGCCCGATTCTAAACATAAATTACTTTGAAAAACCCACAAAACAAAGACAGTGAAAGAGAGAGAAATTCTTACAAAATCCGTTCAGGGTCTATGATGCAACCTGGATTGACGATATCTAGACCCACAGCTGGATGAGACATAAGGCTGGACACTCTTAGGGCTGAGAGGATTGGTGAGGTTGGATGAGCAAATGCAGATACTTTAAAGTAACACCGCGGGGTACACACCCCATGGGTCTCAAATCTCCAGGTACAAGGGCATCTTCCTACATCAAAACATGCATGGGAAACCCAGAAGATGGTATGCCGTGAGATCAGGAAAGGTTTCTAAAACGCACCTCATTTCTCCTCTCCTTGTGCTCGGGTTCGCCATTCCAGCCACTTGACTAACCATCTCCCTACTTGGAGAATCAGCACCTTTAACCTCCTGATTGTACCGGTTGCAATTTGTCCTGAGGATGAACGGGAAGACGCGGAACCAACGAGATACGAGCCCTAGGTGTTGGGACAGGCATAGGTCACTCCATTTTCCCATCAGGAAGAAGAATGAACCACAGGCTCAGCCTGACCCCCAGAACCAAAATAGGGCCTGAAGCAATCCTGTGCTTTTGCGGCCAGCTCCCAAAAAAGCGAGTAGACAAATGGAGCTCAGGGACACTGCAATTCACAAACGTGCAGAGTTATAAATGATAACTCTCGTCCACAAATATATTGAGGGAAGGCAACGAAGAGGATTTGAAAGCAAGGCAGATTTGCAGGAAACAGATTTCAGGAGGTAGATTCGACTCGCCTTTAAAGCACATGAAAAGCGGCAAAACGTTGACAATGATGCCCTTGGCCAAAAAGGGCGTATGCGTTTTTTCCTGAATATATTCAGGAAAAAACTCATACGCCGTTTTTGGCCAACCAAGCAAGCCGGAAGGGCAAATCAGCGCTACAAAGAAGTCTCGCTTGCCCTCGGTCAAAAGGGCCATGCTGAACAAAGTGTAAAAACCAGAAAAGCAGGACAGGCCATGGAGACATGGGAGCCTTGCTACGCTGATGGGCGGGATGTAAATTGCCAACAGGCAATCTGGAGAAGAGTACGGTGTGTCCTGAAACAAGTAATAAACACAGCGTAGAGAGCATAGGGCACTTCCACTCATGGGCGTATAAATTGGGAAAACTAAAAATCAACAAGACACAGGCACCCCAAACTTTACGGCTGCTCTGTTTCCAAGAACCTCCTTTGGGTACACCTTCAATATCCCAGGAAAGAGAAAAATTGATAAACAAATGGTGGTACTTGGCACAATGGAATATCACTCAGCCATGAAATCAACGTCATAAGGCTAGTTAGCAGCATGATGAGTGGATTTAGCGACGAGGATTCTAAGTGAAATAAGTCACACCGAAAAAGACACTTATCCTAAGATATCGCTTATAGAGGGAATGTCAAAATCGCTACACTTGAACTGAATTACAAAACAGAACAGAGTCACACCTTTAGAAGACACACTATGGCTGCTTAACGGGAAAGGTGAGGTGGGGTGATGCATAAAACAAGGGTTTGAAATTAGCTCAGAGACCGCTCCATAAGCCAAATATGTACTAGACAAGGCCTACTCCCTGCTCAGTGAACTGGACTCAACACACCCTAGTCACCACACTAGTAAGAATCTGAAAACCTATGTATCGATATCTCTCTGCAAGTGAATCAAGAGGGTGTAAAGCGGCATCAACACAGCAGGGAAAAGCAGCCAAGACCGATTCTAAACGTAAATTACTTTAAAAAACCCACAAAACAAAGACCGTGAAAGAGAGAGAAATTCTTACAAAATCCGTTCAGGGTCTATGATGCAACCTGGATTGACCATATCTAGACCCACAGCTGGATGAGACATAAGGCTGGACACTCTTGGGGCTGAGAGGATTGGTGAGGTTGGGTGAGCAAACGCAGATACTTTAAAGTAACACTGCGGGGAACACACCCCATGGGTCTCAAATCTCCAGGTACAAGGGCATCTTCCTACATCAAAACATGCATGGGAAACCCAGAAGATGGTATGCCATGAGATCGGGAAAGGTTTCTAAAACGCACCTCATTTCTCCTCTCCTTGTGCTCGGGTTCGCCATTCCAGCCGCTTGACTAACCATCTCCCTACTTGGAGAATCAGCACCTTTAACCTCCTGATTGTACAGGTTGCAATTTGTCCTGAGGATGAATGGGAAGACGCAGAACCAACGAGAGACGAGCCCTAGGTGTTGGGACAGGCATACGTCACTCCATTTTCCCATCAGGAAGAAGAATGAACCACAGGCTCAGCCTGCCCCCCAGAACCAAAATAGGGCCTGAAGCAATCCTGCGCTTTTGCGGCCATCTCCCAAAAAAGCGAGGAGACAAATGGAGCTCAGGGGCACTGCAATTCACAAACGTGCAGAGTTATAAATGAGAACTCTCATCCACAAATATATTGAGGGAAGGCAACGAAGAGGATTTGAAAGCAAGGCAGATTTGCAGGAAACAGATTTCAGGAGGTAGATTCGACTCGCCTTTAAAGCACATGAAAAGCGGCAAAACGTTGACAATGATGCCCTTGGCCAAAAAGGGCGTATGCGTTTTTTCCTGAATATATTCAGGAAAAAACGCATACGCCCTTTTTGGCCAACCAAGCAAGCCGGAAGGGCAAATCAGCGCTACAAAGAAGTCTCGCTTGCCCTCGGTCAAAAGGGCCATGCTGAACAAACAGTAAAAACCAGAAAAGCAGGACAGGCCATGGAGACATGGGAGCCTTGCTACGCTGATGGGCGGGATGTAAATTGCCAACAGGCACTCTGGAGAAGAGTACGGTGTGTCCTGAAACAAGTAATAAACACAGCGTAGAGAGCATAGGGCACTTCCACTCATGGGCGTATAAATTGGGAAAACTAAAAATCAACAAGACACAGGCACCCTAAAGTTTACGGCTGCTCTGTTTCCAAGAACCTCCGCTTCGGTACACCTTCAATATCCCAGGAAAGAGAAAAATGGATAAAGAAATGGTGGTACTTGGCACAATGGAATATCACTCAGCCATGAAATCAATGTCATAAGGCTAGTTAGCAGCATGATGAGTGGATTTAGGTACGATGATTCTAAGTGAAATAAGTCACACAGAAAAAGACACTTATCCTAAGATATCGCTTATAGAGGGAATGTCAAAATCGCTACACTTGAACTGAATTACAAAACAGAACAGAGTCACACCTTTAGAAGACACACTATGGCTGCTTAACGGGAAAGGTGAGGTGGGGTGATGCATAAAACAAGGGTTTGAAATTAGCTCAGAGACCGCTCCATAAGCCAAATATGTAATAGACAAGGCCTACTCCCTGCTCAGTGAACTGGACTCAACACACCCTAGTCACCACACAAGAATATATCTGACTAGTAAGAATCTGAAAACCTATGTATCGATATCTCTCTGCAAGTGAATCAAGAGGGTGTAAAGCGGCATCAACACAGCATGGAAAAGCATCAAGCCCGATTCTAAACATAAATTACTTTAAAAAACCCACAAAACAAAGACAGTGAAAGAGAGAGAAATTCTTACAAAATCCGTTCAGGGTCTATGATGCAACCTGGATTGACCATATCTAGACCCACAGCTGGATGAGACATAAGGCTGGACACTCTTGGGGCTGAGAGGATTGGTGAGGTTGGGTGAGCAAACGCAGATAATTTAAAGTAACACTGCGGGGAACACACCCCATGGGTCTCAAATCTCCAGGTACAAGGGCATCTTCCTACATCAAAACATGCATGGGAAACCCAGAAGATGGTATGCCATGAGATCGGGAAAGGTTTCTAAAACGCACCTCATTTCTCCTCTCCTTGTGCTCGGGTTCGCCATTCCAGCCGCTTGACTAACCATCTCCCTACTTGGAGAATCAGCACCTTTAACCTCCTGATTGTACAGGTTGCAATTTGTCCTGAGGATGAATGGGAAGACGCAGAACCAACGAGATACGAGCCCTAGGTGTTGGGACAGGCATAGGTCACTCCATTTTCCCATCAGGAAGAAGAATGAACCACAGGCTCAGCCTGCCCCCCAGAACCAAAATAGGGCCTGAAGCAATCCTGCGCTTTTGCGGCCAGCTCCCAAAAAAGCGAGGAGACAAATGGAGCTCAGGGGCACTGCAATTCACAAACGTGCAGAGTTATAAATGAGAACTCTCGTCCACAAATATATTGAGGGAAGGCAACGAAGAGGATTTGAAAGCAAGGCAGATTTGCAGGAAACAGATTTCAGGAGGTAGATTCGACTCGCCTTTAAAGCACATGAAAAGCGGCAAAACGTTGACAATGATGCCCTTGGCCAAAAAGGGCGTATGCGTTTTTTCCTGAATATATTCAGGAAAAAACGCATACGCCCTTTTTGGCCAACCAAGCAAGCCGGAAGGGCAAATCAGCGCTACAAAGAAGTCTCGCTTGCCCTCGGTCAAAAGGGCCATGCTGAACAAAGTGTAAAAACCAGAAAAGCAGGACAGGCCATGGAGACATGGGAGCCTTGCTACGCTGATGGGCGGGATGTAAATTGCCAAAAAGCACTCTGGAGAAGAGTACGGTGTGTCCTGAAACAAGTAATAAACACAGCGTAGAGAGCATAGGGCACTTCCACTCATGGGTGTATAAATTGGGAAAAGTAAAAATCAACAAGACACAGGCACCCTAAAGTTTACGGCTGCTCTGTTTCCAAGAACCTCCACTTCGGTACACCATCAATGTCCCAGGAAAGAGAAAAATGGATAAAGAAATGGTGGTACTTGGCACAATGGAATATCACTCAGCCATGAAATCAATGTCATAAGGCTAGTTAGCAGCATGATGAGTGGGTTTAGATACGATGATTCTAAGTGAAATAAGTCACACAGAAAAAGACACTTATCCTAAGATATCGCTTATAGAGGGAATGTCAAAATCGCTACACTTGAACTGAATTACAAAACAGAACAGAGTCACACCTTTAGAAGACACACTATGGCTGCTTAACGGGAAAAGTGAGGTGGGGTGATGCATAAAACAAGGGTTTGAAATTAGCTCAGACACCGCTCCATAAGCCAAATATGTAATAGACAAGGCCTACTCCCTGCTCAGTGAACTGGACTCAACACACCCTAGTCACCACACTAGTAAGAATCTGAAAACCTATGTATCGATATCTCTCTGCAAGTGAATCAAGAGGGTGTAAAGCGGCATCAACACAGCAGGGAAAAGCAGCCAAGACCGATTCTAAACGTAAATTACTTTAAAAAACCCACAAAACAAAGACCGTGAAAGAGAGAGAAATTCTTACAAAATCCGTTCAGGGTCTATGATGCAACCTGGATTGACCATATCTAAACCCACAGCTGGATGAGACATAAGGCTGGACACTCTTGGGGCTGAGAGGATTGGTGAGGTTGGGTGAGCAAACGCAGATACTTTAAAGTAACCCTGCGGGGAACACACCCCATGGGTCTCAAATCTCCAGGTACAAGGGCATCTTCCTACATCAAAACATGCATGGGAAACCCAGAAGATGGTATGCCATGAGATCGGGAAAGGTTTCTAAAACGCACCTCATTTCTCCTCTCCTTGTGCTCTGGTTTGCCATTCCAGCCGCTTGACTAACCATCTCCCTACTTGGAGAATCAGCACCTTTAACCTCCTGATTGTACAGGTTGCAATTTGTCCTGAGGATGAAAGGGAAGATGCGGAACCAACGAGAGACAATCCCTAGGTTTTGGGACAGGCATAGGTGATTCCATTTTCCCATCAGGAAGAAGAATGAACCACAGGCTCAGCCTGCCCCCCAGAACCAAAATAGGGCCTGAAGCAATCCTGCGCTTTTGCGGCCAGCTCCCAAAAAAGCGAGGAGACAAATGGAGCTCAGGGGCACTGCAATTCACAAACGTGCAGAGTTATAAATGAGAACTCTCGTCCACAAATATATTGAGGGAAGGCAACGAAGAGGATTTGAAAGCAAGGCAGATTTGCAGGAAACAGATTTCAGGAGGTAGATTCGACTCGCCTTTAAAGCACATGAAAAGCGGCAAAACGTTGACAATGATGCCCTTGGCCAAAAAGGGCGTATGCGTTTTTTCCTGAATATATTCAGGAAAAAACGCATACGCCCTTTTTGGCCAACCAAGCAAGCCGGAAGGGCAAATCAGCGCTACAAAGAAGTCTCGCTTGCCCTCGGTCAAAAGGGCCATGCTGAAGAAAGTGTAAAAACCAGAAAAGCAGGACAGGCCATGGAGACATGGGAGCCTTGCTACGCTGATGGGCGGGATGTAAATTGCCAACAGGCACTCTGGAGAAGAGTACGGTGTGTCCTGAAACAAGTAATAAACACAGCGTAGAGAGCATAGGGCACTTCCACTCATGGGCGTATAAATTGGGAAAACTAAAAATCAACAAGACACAGGCACCCTAAAGTTTACGGCTGCTCTGTTTCCAAGAACCTCCGATTCGGTACACCTTCAATATCCCAGGAAAGAGAAAAATGGATAAAGAAATGGTGGTACTTGGCACAATGGAATATCACTCAGCCATGAAATCAATGTCATAAGGCTAGTTAGCAGCATGATGAGTGGATTTAGGTACGATGATTCTAAGTGAAATAAGTCACACAGAAAAAGACACTTATCCTAAGATATCGCTTATAGAGGGAATGTCAAAATCGCTACACTTGAACTGAATTACAAAACAGAACAGAGTCACACCTTTAGAAGACACACTATGGCTGCTTAACGGGAAAGGTGAGGTGGGGTGATGCATAAAACAAGGGTTTGAAATTAGCTCAGAGACCGCTCCATAAGCCAAATATGTAATAGACAAGGCCTACTCCCTGCTCAGTGAACTGGACTCAACACACCCTAGTCACCACACTAGTAAGAATCTGAAAACCTATGTATCGATATCTCTCTGCAAGTGAATCAAGAGGGTGTAAAGCGGCATCAACACAGCAGGGAAAAGCAGCCAAGACCGATTCTAAACGTAAATTACTTTAAAAAACCCACAAAACAAAGACCGTGAAAGAGAGAGAAATTCTTACAAAATCCGTTCAGGGTCTATGATGCAACCTGGATTGACCATATCTAGACCCACAGCTGGATGAGACATAAGGCTGGACACTCTTGGGGCTGAGAGGATTGGTGAGGTTGGGTGAGCAAACGCAGATACTTTAAAGTAACACTGCGGGGAACACACCCCATGGGTCTCAAATCTCCAGGTACAAGGGCATCTTCCTACATCAAAACATGCATGGGAAACCCAGAAGATGGTATGCCATGAGATCGGGAAAGGTTTCTAAAACGCACCTCATTTCTCCTCTCCTTGTGCTCGGGTTCGCCATTCCAGCCGCTTGACTAACCATCTCCCTACTTGGAGAATCAGCACCTTTAACCTCCTGATTGTACAGGTTGCAATTTGTCCTGAGGATGAATGGGAAGACGCAGAACCAACGAGAGACGAGCCCTAGGTGTTGGGACAGGCATACGTCACTCCATTTTCCCATCAGGAAGAAGAATGAACCACAGGCTCAGCCTGCCCCCCAGAACCAAAATAGGGCCTGAAGCAATCCAGCGCTTTTGCGGCCAGCTCCCAAAAAAGCGAGGAGACAAATGGAGCTCAGGGGCACTGCAATTCACCAACGTGCAGAGTTATAAATGAGAACTCTCGTCCACAAATATATTGAGGGAAGGCAACGAAGAGGATTAGAAAGCAAGGCAGATTTGCAGGAAACAGATTTCAGGAGGTAGATTCGACTCGCCTTTAAAGCACATGAAAAGCGGCAAAACGTTGACAATGATGCCCTTGGCCAAAAAGGGCGTATGCGTTTTTTCCTGAATATATTCAGGAAAAAACGCATACGCCCTTTTTGGCCAACCAAGCAAGCCGGAAGGGCAAATCAGCGCTACAAAGAAGTCTCGCTTGCCCTCGGTCAAAAGGGCCATGCTGAACAAAGTGTAAAAACCAGAAAAGCAGGACAGGCCATGGAGACATGGGAGCCTTGCTACGCTGATGGGCGGGATGTAAATTGCCAACAGGCACTCTGGAGAAGAGTACGGTGTGTCCTGAAACAAGTAATAAACACAGCGTAGAGAGCATAGGGCACTTCCACTCAAGGGCGTATAAATTGGGAAAACTAAAAATCAACAAGACACAGGCACCCTAAAGTTTACGGCTGCTCTGTTTCCAAGAACCTCCACTTCGGTACACCTTCAATATCCCAGGAAAGAGAAAAATGGATAAAGAAATGGTGGTACTTGGCACAATGGAATATCACTCAGCCATGAAATCAATGTCATAAGGCTCGTTAGCAGCATGATGAGTGGATTTAGATACGATGATTCTAAGTGAAATAAGTCACACAGAAAAAGACACTTATCCTAAGATATCGCTTTTAGGGGGAATGTCAAAATCGCTACACTTGAACTGAATTACAAAACAGAACAGAGTCACACCTTTAGAAGACACACTATGGCTGCTTAACGGGAAAGGTGAGGTGGGGTGATGCATAAAACAAGGGTTTGAAATTAGCTCAGAGACCGCTCCATAACCCAAATATGTACTAGACAAGGCCTACTCCCTGCTCAGTGAACTGGACTCAACACACCCTAGTCACCACACAAGAATATATCTGACTAGTAAGAATCTGAAAACCTATGTATCGATATCTCTCTGCAAGTGAATCAAGAGGGTGTAAAGCGGCATCAACACAGCAGGGAAAAGCAGCCAAGCCCGATTCTAAACATAAATTACTTTAAAAAACCCACAAAACAAAGACAGTGAAAGAGAGAGAAATTCTTACAAAATCCGTTCAGGGTCTATGATGCAACCTGGATTGACCATATCTAGACCCACAGCTGGATGAGACATAAGGCTGGATACTCTTGGGGCTGAGAGGTTTGGTGAGGTTGGGTGAGCAAACGCAGATAATTTAAAGTAACACTGCGGGGAACACACCCCATGGGTCTCAAATCTCCAGGTACAAGGGCATCTTCCTACATCAAAACATGCATGGGAAACCCAGAAGATGGTAGGCCATGAGATCGGGAAAGGTTTCTAAAACGCACCTCATTTCTCCTCTCCTTGTGCTCGGGTTCGCCATTCCAGCCGCTTGACTAACCATCTCCCTACTTGGAGAATCAGCACCTTTAACCTCCTGATTGTACAGGTTGCAATTTGTCCTGAGGATGAACGGGAAGACGCGGAACCAACGAGAGACGAGTCCTAGGTGTTGGGACAGGCATAGGTCACTCCATTTTCCCATCAGGAAGAAGAATGAACCACAGGCTCAGCCTGCCCCCCAGAACCAAAATAGGGCCTGAAGCAATCCTGCGCTTTTGCGGCCAGCTCCCAAAAAAGCGAGGAGACAAATGGAGCTCAGGGGCACTGCAATTCACAAACGTGCAGAGTTATCAATGAGAACTCTCGTCCACAAATATATTGAGGGAAGGCAACGAAGAGGATTTGAAAGCAAGGCAGATTTGCAGGAAACAGATTTCAGGAGGTAGATTCGACTCGCCTTTAAAGCACATGAAAAGCGGCAAAACGTTGACAATGATGCCCTTGGCCAAAAAGGGCGTATGCGTTTTTTCCTGAATATATTCAGGAAAAAACGCATACGCCCTTTTTGGCCAACCAAGCAAGCCGGAAGGCAAATTAGCGCTACAAAGAATTCTCGCTTGCCCTCGGTCAAAAGGGCCATGCTGAACAAACAGTAAAAACCAGAAAAGCAGGACAGGCCATGGAGACATGGGAGCCTTGCTACGCTGATGGGCGGGATATAAATTGCCAACAGGCACTCTGGAGAAGAGTACGGTGTGTCCTGAAACAAGTAATAAACACAGCGTAGAGAGCATAGGGCACTTCCACTCATGGGCGTATAAATTGGGAAAACTAAAAATCAACAAGACACAGGCACCCTAAAGTTTACGGATGCTCTGTTTCCAAGAACCTCCGCTTCGGTACACCTTCAATATCCCAGGAAAGAGAAAAATGGATAAAGAAATGGTGGTACTTGGCACAATGGAATATCACTCAGCCATGAAATCAATGTCATAAGGCTAGTTAGCAGCATGATGAGTGGATTTAGGTACGATGATTCTAAGTGAAATAAGTCACACAGAAAAAGACACTTATCCTAAGATATTGCTTATAGAGGGAATGTCAAAATCGCTACACTTGAACTGAATTACAAAACAGAACAGAGTCACACCTTTAGAAGACACACTATGGCTGCTTAACGGGAAAGGTGAGGTGGGGTGATGCATAAAACAAGGGTTTGAAATTAGCTCAGACACCGCTCCATAAGCCAAATATGTAATAGAGAAGGCCTACTCCCTGCTCAGAGAACTGGACTCAACACCCCCTAGTCACCGCACAAGAATATATCTGACTAGTAAGAATATGAAAACCTATGTACCGATATCTCTCTGCAAGTGAATCAAGAGGGTGTAAAGCGGCATCAACACAGCAGGGAAAAGCAGCCAAGCCCGATTCTAAACATAAATTACTTTAAAAAACCCACAAAACAAAGACAGTGAAAGAGAGAGAAATTCTTACAAAATCCGTTCAGGGTCTATGATGCAACCTGGATTGACCATATCTAGACCCACAGCTGAATGAGACATAAGGCTGGACACTCTTGGGGCTGAGAGGATTGGTGAGGTTGGGTGAGGAAATGCAGATACTTTAAAGTAACACCGCGGGGTACACACCCCATGGCTCTCAAATCTCCAGGTAGAAGGGCATCTTCCTACATCAAAACATGCATGGGAAACCCAGAAGATGGTATGCCGTGAGATCAGGAAAGGTTTCTAAAACGCACCTCATTTCTCCTCTCCTTGTGCTCGGGTTCGCCATTCCAGCCGCTTGACTAACCATCTCCCTACTTGGAGAATCAGCACCTTTAACCTCCTGTTTCGTACAGGTTGCAATTTGTCCTGAGGATGAACGGGAAGACGGGCAACCAACGAGAGACTAGCCCTAGGTGTTGGGACAGGCACAGGCCACTCCATTTTCCCATCTGGAAGAAGAATGAACCACAGGCTCAGCCTGACCCCCAGAACCAAAATAGGGCCTGAAGCAATCCTGTGCTTTTGCGGCCAGCTCCCAAAAAAGCGAGTAGACAAATGGAGCTCAGGGACACTGCAATTCACAAACGTGCAGAGTTATAAATGAGAACTCTCGTCCACAAATATATTGAGGGAAGGCAACGAAGAGGATTTGAAAGCAAGGCAGATTTGCAGGAAACAGATTTCAGGAGGTAGATTCGACTCGCCTTTAAAGCACATGAAAAGCGGCAAAACGTTGACAATGATGCCCTTGGCCAAAAAGGGCGTATGCGTTTTTTCCTGAATATATTCAGGAAAAAACGCATACGCCCTTTTTGGCCAACCAAGCAAGCCGGAAGGGCAAATCAGCGCTACAAAGAAGTCTCGCTTGCCCTCGGTCAAAAGGGCCATGCTGAACAAACAGTAAAAACCAGAAAAGCAGGACAGGCCATGGAGACATGGGAGTCTTGCTACGCTGATGGGCGGGATGTAAATTGCCAACAGGCACTCTGGAGAAGAGTACGGTGTGTCCTGAAACAAGTAATAAACACAGCGTAGAGAGCATAGGGCACTTCCACTCATGGGCGTATAAATTGGGAAAACTAAAAATCAACAAGACACAGGCACCCTAAAGTTTACGGCTGCTCTGTTTCCAAGAACCTCCGCTTCGGTACACCTTCAATATCCCAGGAAAGAGAAAAATGGATAAAGAAATGGTGGTACTTGGCACAATGGAATATCACTCAGCCATGAAATCAATGTCATAAGGCTAGTTAGCAGCATGATGAGTGGATTTAGGTACGATGATTCTAAGTGAAATAAGTCACACAGAAAAAGACACTTATCCTAAGATATCGCTTATAGAGGGAATGTCAAAATCGCTACACTTGAACTGAATTACAAAACAGAACAGAGTCACACCTTTAGAAGACACACTATGGCTGCTTAACGGGAAAGGTGAGGTGGGGTGATGCATAAAACAAGGGTTTGAAATTAGCTCAGAGACCGCTCCATAAGCCAAATATGTAATAGACAAGGCCTACTCGCTGCTCAGTGAACTGGACTCAACACACCCTAGTCACCACACAAGAATATATCTGACTAGTAAGAATCTGAAAACCTATGTATCGATATCTCTCTGCAAGTGAATCAAGAGGGTGTAAAGCGGCATCAACACAGCATGGAAAAGCATCAAGCCCGATTCTAAACATAAATTACTTTAAAAAACCCACAAAACAAAGACAGTGAAAGAGAGAGAAATTCTTACAAAATCCGTTCAGGCTCTATGATGCAACCTGGATTGACCATATCTAGACCCACAGCTGGATGAGACATAAGGCTGGACACTCTTGGGGCTGAGAGGATTGGTGAGGTTGGGTGAGCAAACGCAGATAATTTAAAGTAACACTGCGGGGAACACACCCCATGGGTCTCAAATCTCCAGGTACAAGGGCATCTTCCTACATCAAAACATGCATGGGAAACCCAGAAGATGGTATGCCATGAGATCGGGAAAGGTTTCTAAAACGCACCTCATTTCTCCTCTCCTTGTGCTCGGGTTCGCCATTCCAGCCACTTGACTAACCATCTCCCTACTTGGAGAATCAGCACCTTTAACCTCCTGATTGTACAGGTTGCAATTTGTCCTGAGGATGAATGGGAAGACGCAGAACCAACGAGAGACGAGCCCTAGGTGTTGGGACAGGCATAGGTCACTCCATTTTCCCATCAGGAAGAAGAATGAACCACAGGCTCAGCCTGCCCCCCAGAACCAAAATAGGGCCTGAAGCAATCCTGCGCATTTGCGGCCAGCTCCCAAAAAAGCGAGGAGACAAATGGAGCTCAGGGGCACTGCAATTCACAAACGTGCAGAGTTATAAATGAGAACTCTCGTCCACAAATATATTGAGGGAAGGCAACGAAGAGGATTTGAAAGCAAGGCAGATTTGCAGGAAACAGATTTCAGGAGGTAGATTCGACTCGCCTTTAAAGCACATGAAAAGCGGCAAAACGTTGACAATGATGCCCTTGGCCAAAAAGGGCGTATGCGTTTTTTCCTGAATATATTCAGGAAAAAACGCATACGCCCTTTTTGGCCAACCAAGCAAGCCGGAAGGGCAAATCAGCGCTACAAAGAAGTCTCGCTTGCCCTCGGTCAAAAGGGCCATGCTGAACAAACTGTAAAAACCAGAAAAGCAGGACAGGCCATGGAGACATGGGAGCCTTGCTATGCTGATGAGCGGGATGTAAATTGCCAACAGGCACTCTGGAGAAGAGTACGGTGTGTCCTGAAACAAGTAATAAACACAGCGTAGAGAGCATAGGGCACTTCCACTCATGGGCGTATAAATTGGGAAAACTAAAAATCAACAAGACACAGGCACCCCAAACTTTACGGCTGCTCTGTTTCCAAGAACCTCCACTTCGGTACACCTTCAATATCCCAGGAAAGAGAAAAATGGATAAAGAAATGGTGGTACTTGGCACAATGGAATATCACTCAGCCATGAAATCAATGTCATAAGGCTAGTTAGCAGCATGATGAGTGGATTTAGGTACGATGATTCTAAGTGAAATAAGTCACACAGAAAAAGACACTTATCCTAAGATATCGCTTATAGAGGGAATGTCAAAATCGCTACAATTGAACTGAATTACAAAACAGAACAGAGTCACACCTTTAGAAGACACACTATGGCTGCTTAACGGGAAAGGTGAGGTGGGGTGATGCATAAAACAAGGGTTTGAAATTAGCTCAGACACTGCTCCATAAGCCAAATATGTAATAGACAAGGCCTACTCCCTGCTCAGTGAACTGGACTCAACACACCCTAGTCACCACACTAGTAAGAATCTGAAAACCTATGTATCGATATCTCTCTGCAATGAATCAAGAGGGTGTAAAGCGGCATCAACACAGCAGGGAAAAGCAGCCAAGACCGATTCTAAACGTAAATTACTTTAAAAAACCCACAAAACAAAGACCGTGAAAGAGAGAGAAATTCTTACAAAATCCGTTCAGGGTCTATGATGCAACCTGGATTGACCATATCTAGACCCACAGCTGGATGAGACATAAGGCTGGACACTCTTGGGGCTGAGAGGATTGGTGAGGTTGGGTGAGCAAACGCAGATACTTTAAAGTAACACTGCGGGGAACACACCCCATGGGTCTCAAATCTCCAGGTACAAGGGCATCTTCCTACATCAAAACATGCATGGGAAACCCAGAAGATGGTATGCCATGAGATCGGGAAAGGTTTCTAAAACGCACCTCATTTCTCCTCTCCTTGTGCTCGGGTTCGCCATTCCAGCCGCTTGACTAACCATCTCCCTACTTGGAGAATCAGCACCTTTAACCTCCTGATTGTACAGGTTGCAATTTGTCCTGAGGATGAATGGGAAGACGCAGAACCAACGAGAGACGAGCCCTAGGTGTTGGGACAGGCATAGGTCACTCCATTTTCCCATCAGGAAGAAGAATGAACCACAGGCTCAGCCTGCCCCCCAGAACCAAAATAGGGCCTGAAGCAATCCTGCGCTTTTGCGGCCAGCTCCCAAAAAAGCGAGGAGACAAATGGAGCTCAGGGGCACTGCAATTCACAAACGTGCAGAGTTATAAATGAGAACTCTCGTCCACAAATATATTGAGGGAAGGCAACAAAGAGGATTTGAAAGCAAGGCAGATTTGCAGGAAACAGATTTCAGGAGGTAGATTCGACTCGCCTTTAAAGCACATGAAAAGCGGCAAAACGTTGACAATGATGCCCTTGGCCAAAAAGGGCGTATGCGTTTTTTCCTGAATATATTCAGGAAAAAACGCATACGCCCTTTTTGGCCAACCAAGCAAGCCGGAAGGGCAAATCAGCGCTACAAAGAAGTCTCGCTTGCCCTCGGTCAAAAGGGCCATGCTGAACAAAGTGTAAAAACCAGAAAAGCAGGACAGGCCATGGAGACATGGGAGCCTTGCTACGCTGATGGGCGGGATGTAAATTGCCAACAGGCACTCTGGAGAAGAGTACGGTGTGTCCTGAAACAAGTAATAAACACAGCGTAGAGAGCATAGGGCACTTCCACTCATGGGCGTATAAATTGGGAAAACTAAAAATCAACAAGACACAGGCACCCTAAAGTTTACGGCTGCTCTGCTTCCAAGAACCTCCGCTTCGGTACACCTTCAATATCCCAGGAAAGAGAAAAATGCATAAAGAAATGGTGGTACTCGGCACAATGGAATATCACTCAGCCATGAAATCAATGTAATAAGGCTAGTTAGCAGCATGATGAGTGGATTTAGGTACGATGATTCTAAGTGAAATAAGTCACACAGAAAAAGACACTTATCCTAAGATATCGCTTATAGAGGGAATGTCAAAATCGCTACACTTGAACTGAATTACAAAACAGAACAGAGTCACACCTTTAGAAGACACACTATGGCTGCTTAACGGGAAAGGTGAGGTGGGGTGATGCATAAAACAAGGGTTTGAAATTAGCTCAGAGACCGCTCCATAAGCCAAATATGTAATAGACAAGGCCTACTCCCTGCTCAGTGAACTGGACTCAACACACCCTAGTCACCACACAAGAATATATCTGACTAGTAAGAATCTGAAAACCTATGTATCGATATCTCTCTGCAATGAATCAAGAGGGTGTAAAGCGGCATCAACACAGCAGGGAAAAGCAGCCAAGCATGATTCTAAACATAAATTACTTTTAAAAACCCACAAAACAAAGACAGTGAAAGAGAGAGAATTTCTTACAAAATCCGTTCAGGGTCTATGATGCAACCTGGATTGACCATATCTAGACCCACAGCTGGATGAGACATAAGGCTGGACACTCTTGGGGCTGAGAGGATTGGTGAGGTTGGGTGAGCAAACGCAGATAATTTAAAGTAACACTGCGGGGAACACACCCCATGGGTCTCAAATCTCCAGGTACAAGGGCATCTTCCTACATCAAAACATGCATGGGAAACCCAGAAGATGGTATGCCATGAGATCGGGAAAGGTTTCTAAAACGCACCTCATTTCTCCTCTCCTTGTGCTCGGGTTCGCCATTCCAGCCGCTTGACTAACCATCTCCCTACTTGGAGAATCAGCACCTTTAACCTCCTGATTGTACAGGTTGCAATTTGTCCTGAGGATGAATGGGAAGACGCAGAACCAACGAGATACGAGCCCTAGGTGTTGGGACAGGCATAGGTCACTCCATTTTCCCATCAGGAAGAAGAATGAACCACAGGCTCAGCCTGCCCCCCAGAACCAAAATAGGGCCTGAAGCAATCCTGCGCTTTTGCGGCCAGCTCCCAAAAAAGCGAGGAGACAAATGGAGCTCAGGGGCACTGCAATTCACAAACGTGCAGAGTTATAAATGAGAACTCTCGTCCACAAATATATTGAGGGAAGGCAACAAAGAGGATTTGAAAGCAAGGCAGATTTGCAGGAAACAGATTTCAGGAGGTAGATTCGACTCGCCTTTAAAGCACATGAAAAGCAGCAAAACGTTGACAATGATGCCCTTGGCCAAAAAGGGCGTATGCGTTTTTTCCTGAATATATTCAGGAAAAAACGCATACGCCCTTTTTGGCCAACCAAGCAAGCCGGAAGGGCAAATCAGCGCTACAAAGAAGTCTCGCTTGCCCTCGGTCAAAAGGGCCATGCTGAACAAAGTGTAAAAACCAGAAAAGCAGGACAGGCCATGGAGACATGGGAGCCTTGCTACGCTGATGGGCGGGATGTAAATTGCCAACAGGCACTCTGGAGAAGAGTACGGTGTGTCCTGAAACAAGTAATAAACACAGCGTAGAGAGCATAGGGCACTTCCACTCATGGGCGTATAAATTGGGAAAACTAAAAATCAACAAGACACAGGCACCCTAAAGTTTACGGCTGCTCTGTTTCCAAGAACCTCCGCTTCGGGACACCTTCAATATCCCAGGAAAGAGAAAAATGGATAAAGAAATGGTGGTACTTGGCACAATGGAATATCACTCAGCCATGAAATCAATGTCATAAGGCTAGTTAGCAGCATGATGAGTGGATTTAGGTACGATGATTCTAAGTGAAATAAGTCACACAGAAAAAGACACTTATCCTAAGATATCGCTTATAGAGGGAATGTCAAAATCGCTACACTTGAACTGAATTACAAAACAGAACAGAGTCACACCTTTAGAAGACACACTATGGCTGCTTAACGGGAAAGGTGAGGTGGGGTGATGCATAAAACAAGGGTTTGAAATTAGCTCAGAGACCACTCCATAAGCCAAATATGTAATAGACAAGGCCTACTCCCTGCTCAGTGAACTGGACTCAACACACCCTAGTCACCACACTAGTAAGAATCTGAAAACCTATGTATCGATATCTCTCTGCAAGTGAATCAAGAGGGTGTAAAGCGGCATCAACACAGCAGGGAAAAGCAGCCAAGACCGATTCTAAACGTAAATTACTTTAAAAAACCCACAAAACAAAGACCGTGAAAGAGAGAGAAATTCTTACAAAATCCGTTCAGGGTCTATGATGCAACCTGGATTGACCATATCTAGACCCACAGCTGGATGAGACATAAGGCTGGACACTCTTGGGGCTGAGAGGATTGGTGAGGTTGGGTGAGCAAACCCAGATACTTTAAAGTAACACCGCGGGGTACACACCCCATGGGTCTCAAATCTCCAGGTACAAGGGCATCTTCCTACATCAAAACATGCATGGGAAACCCAGAAGATGGTATGCCGTGAGATCGGGAAAGGTTTCTAAAACGCACCTCATTTCTCCTCTCCTTGTGCTCGGGTTCGCCATTCCAGCCGCTTGACTAACCATCTCCCTACTTGGAGAATCAGCACCTTTAACCTCCTGTTTCGTCCAGGTTGCAATTTACCCTGAGGATGAACGGGAAGACGGGGAACCAACGAGAGACTAGCCCTAGGTGTTGGGACAGGCACAGGTCACTCCATTTTCCCATCAGGAAGAAGAATGAACCACAGGCTCAGCCTGCCCCCCAGAACCAAAATAGGGCCTGAAGCAATCCTGCGCTTTTGCGGCCAGCTCCCAAAAAAGCGAGGAGACAAATGGAGCTCAGGGGCACTGCAATTCACAAACGTGCAGAGTTATAAATGAGAACTCTCGTCCACAAATATATTGAGGGAAGGCAACGAAGAGGATTTGAAAGCAAGGCAGATTTGCAGGAAACAGATTTCAGGAGGTAGATTCGACTCGCCTTTAAAGCACATGAAAAGCGGCAAAACGTTGACAATGATGCCCTTGGCCAAAAAGGGCGTATGCGTTTTTTCCTGAATATATTCAGGAAAAAACGCATACGCCCTTTTTGGCCAACCAAGCAAGCCGGAAGGGCAAATCAGCGCTACAAAGAAGTCTCGCTTGCCCTCGGTCAAAAGGGCCATGCTGAACAAAGTGTAAAAACCAGAAAAGCAGGACAGGCCATGGAGACATGGGAGTCTTGCTACGCTGATGGGCGGGATGTAAATTGCCAACAGGCACTCTGGAGAAGAGTACGGTGTGTCCTGAAACAAGTAATAAACACAGCGTAGAGAGCATAGGGCACTTCCACTCATGGGCGTATAAATTGGGAAAACTAAAAATCAACAAGACACAGGCACCCTAAAGTTTACGGCTGCTCTGTTTCCAAGAACCTCCGCTTCGGTACACCTTCAATATCCCAGGAAAGAGAAAAATGGAGAAAGAAATGGTGGTACTTGGCACAATGGAATATCTCTCAGCCATGAAATCAATGTCATAAGGCTAGTTAGCAGCATGATGAGTGGATTTAGGTACGATGATTCTAAGTGAAATAAGTCACACAGAAAAAGACACTTATCCTAAGATATCGCTTATAGAAGGAATGTCAAAATCGCTACACTTGAACTGAATTACAAAACAAAACAGAGTCACACCTTTAGAAGACACACTATGGCTGCTTAACCGGAAAGGTTAGGTGGGGTGATGCATAAAACAAGGGTTTGAAATTAGCTCAGAGACCGCTCCATAAGCCAAATATGTAATAGACAAGGCCTACTCCCTGCTCAGTGAACTGGACTCAACACACCCTAGTCACCACACAAGAATATATCTGACTAGTAAGAATCTGAAAACCTATGTATCGATATCTCTCTGCAAGTGAATCAAGAGGGTGTAAAGCAGCATCAACGCAGCAGGGAAAAGCAGCCAAGCCCGATTCTAAACATAAATTACTTTAAAAAACCCACAAAACAAAGACAGTTAAAGAGAGAGAAATTCTTACAAAATCCATTCAGGGTCTATGATGCAACCTGGATTGACCATATCTAGACCCACAGCTGGATGAGACATAAGGCTGGACACTCTTGGGGCTGAGAGGATTGGTGAGGTTGGGTGAGCAAACCCAGATACTTTAAAGTAACACTGCTGGGAACACACCCCATGGGTCTCAAATCTCTAGGTACAAGGGCATCTTCCTACATGCAAACATGCATGGGAAACCCAGAAGATGGTATGCCATGAGATCGGGAAAGGTTTCTAAAACGCACCTCATTTCTCCTCTCCTTGTGCTCGGGTTCGCCATTCCAGCCGCTTGACTAACCATCTCCCTACTTGGAGAATCAGCACCTTTAACCTCCTGTTTCGTCCAGGTTGCAATTTGTCCTGAGGATGAATGGGAAGACGCAGAACCAACGAGAGACGAGCCCTAGGTGTTGGGACAGGCATAGGTCACTCCATTTTCCCATCAGGAAGAAGAATGAACCACAGGTTCAGCCTGCCCCCCAGAACCAAAATAGGGCCTGAAGCAATCCTGCGCTTTTGCGGCCAGCTCCCAAAAAAGCGAGGAGACAAATGGAGCTCAGGGGCACTGCAATTCACAAACGTGCAGAGTTATAAATGAGAACTCTCGTCCACAAATATATTGCGGGAAGGCAACGAAGAAGATTTGAAAGCAAGGCAGATTTGCAGGAAACAGATTTCAGGAGGTAGATTCGACTCGCCTTTAAAGCACATGAAAAGCGGCAAAACGTTGACAATGATGCCCTTGGCCAAAAAGGGCGTATGCGTTTTTTCCTGAATATATTCAGGAAAAAACGCATACGCCCTTTTTGGCCAACCAAGCAAGCCGGAAGGGCAAATCAGCGCTACAAAGAAGTCTCGCTTGCCCTCGGTCAAAAGGGCCATGCTGAACAAAGTCTAAAAACCAGAAAAGCAGGACAGGCCATGGAGACATGGGAGCCTTGCTACGCTGATGGGCGGGATGTAAATTGCCAACAGGCACTCTGGAGAAGAGTACGGTGTGTCCTGAAACAAGTAATAAACACAGCGTAGAGAGCATAGGGCACTTCCACTCATGGGCGTATAAATTGGGAAAACTAAAAATCAACAAGACACAGGCACCCTAAAATTTACGGCTGCTCTGTTGCCAAGAACCTCCGCTTCGGTACACCTTCAATATCCCAGGAAAGAGAAAAATGGATAAAGAAATTGTGGTACTTGGCACAATGCAATATCACTCAGCCATGAAATCAATGTCATAAGGCTAGTTAGCAGCATGATGATTGGATTTAGGTACGATGATTCTAAGTGAAATAAGTCACACAGAAAAAGACACTTATCCTAAGATATCGCTTATAGAGGGAATGTGAAAATCGCTACACTTGAACTGAATTACAAAACAGAACAGAGTCACACCTTTAGAAGACACACTCTGGCTGCTTAACGGGAAAGGTGAGGTGGGGTGATGCATAAAACAAGGGTTTGAAATTAGCTCAGAGACCGCTCCATAAGCCAAATATATAATAGACAAGGCCAACTCCCTGCTCAGTGAACTGGACTCAACACACCCTAGTCACCACACAAGAATATATCTGACTAGTAAGAATCTGAAAACCTATATATCGATATCTCTCTGCAAGTGAATCAAGAGGGTGTAAAGCGGCATCAACACAGCAGGGAAAAGCAGCCAAGCCCGATTCTAAACATAAATTACTTTAAAAAACCCACAAAACAAAGACAGTGAAAGAGAGATAAATTCTTACAAAATCCATTCAGGGTCTCTGATGCAACCTGCATTGACCATATCTAGACCCACAGCTGGATGAGACATAAGGCTGGACACTCTTGGGGCTGAGAGGATTGGTGAGGTTGGGTGAGCAAACGCAAATACTTTAAAGTAACACTGCGGGGAACACACCCCATGGGTCTCAAAACTCCAGGTACAATGGCATCTTCCTACATCAAAACATGCATGGGAAACCCAGAAGATGGTATGCCATGAGATCGGGAAAGGTTTCTAAAACGCACCTCATTTCTCCTCTCCTTGTGCTCGGGTTCACCATTCCAGCTGCTTGACTAACCATCTCCCTACTTGGAGAATCAGCACCTTTAACCTCCTGATTGTACAGGTTGCAATCTGTCCTGAGGATGAACGGGAAGACGCGGAACCAACGAGAGACGAGCCCTAGGTGTTGGGACAGGCATAGGTCACTCCATTTTCCCATCAGGAAGAAGAATGAACCACAGGCTCAGCCTGCCCCCCAGAACCAAAATAGGGCCTGAAGCAATCCTGCGTTTTTGCGGCCAGCTCCCAAAAAAGCGAGGAGACAAATGGAGCTCAGGGGCACTGCAATTCACAAACGTGCAGAGTTATAAATGAGAACTCTCGTCCACAAATATATTGAGGGAAGGCAACGAAGAGGATTTGAAAGCAAGGCAGATTTGCAGGAAACAGATTTCAGGAGGTAGATTCGACTCGCCTTTAAAGCACATGAAAAGCGGCAAAACGTTGACAATGATGCCCTTGGCCAAAAAGGGCGTATGCGTTTTTTCCTGAATATATTCAGGAAAAAACGCATACGCCCTTTTTGGCCAACCAAGCAAGCCGGAAGGGCAAATCAGCTCTACAAAGAAGTCTCGCTTGCCCTCGGTCAAAAGGGCCATGCTGAACAAAGTGTAAAAACCAGAAAAGCAGGACAGGCCATGGAGACATGGGAGCCTTGCTACGCTGATGGGCGGGATGTAAATTGCCAACAGGCACTCTGGAGAAGAGTACGGTGTGTCCTGAAACAAGTAATAAACACAGCGTAGAGAGCATAGGGCACTTCCACTCATGGGCGTATAAATTGGGAAAACTAAAAATCAACAAGACACAGGCACCCTAAAGTTTATGGCTGCTCTGTTTCCAAGAATCTCCACTTCGGTACACCTTCAATATCCCAGGAAAGAGAAAAATGGATAAAGAAATGGTGGTACTTGGCACAATGGAATATCACTCAGCCATGAAATCAATCTCATAAGGCTACTTAGCAGCATGATGAGTGGATTTAGGTACGATGATTCTAAGTGAAATAAGTCACACAGAAAAAGACACTTATCCTAAGATATCGCTTATAGAGGGAATGTCAAAATCGTTACACTTGAGCTGAATTACAAAACAAAACAGAGTCACACCTTTAGAAGACACACTATGGCTGCTTAACGGGAAAGGTGAGGTGGGGTGATGCATAAAACAAGGGTTTGAAATTAGCTCAGCGACCGCTCCATAAGCCAAATATGTAATAGACAAGGCCTACTCCCTGCTCAGTGAACTGGACTCAACACACCCTAGTCACCACACAAGAATATATCTGACTAGTAAGAATCTGAAAACCTATGTATCGATATCTCTCTGCAAGTGAATCAAGAGGGTGTAAAGCAGCATCAACGCAGCAGGGAAAAGCAGCCAAGCCCGATTCTAAACATAAATTACTTTAAAAAACCCACAAAACAAAGACAGTTAAAGAGAGAGAAATTCTTACAAAATCCATTCAGGGTCTATGATGCAACCTGGATTGACCATATCTAGACCCACAGCTGGATGAGACATAAGGCTGGACACTCTTGGGGCTGAGAGGATTGGTGAGGTTGGGTGAGCAAACCCAGATACTTTAAAGTAACACTGCTGGGAACACACCCCATGGGTCTCAAATCTCTAGGTACAAGGGCATCTTCCTACATGCAAACATGCATGGGAAACCCAGAAGATGGTATGCCATGAGATCGGGAAAGGTTTCTAAAACGCACCTCATTTCTCCTCTCCTTGTGCTCGGGTTCGCCATTCCAGCCGCTTGACTAACCATCTCCCTACTTGGAGAATCAGCACCTTTAACCTCCTGATTGTACAGGTTGCAATTTGTCCTGAGGATGAACGGGAAGACGCGGAACCAACGAGAGACGAGCCCTAGGTGTTGGGACAGGCATAGGTCACTCCATTTTCCCATCAGGAAGAAGAATGAACCACAGGCTCAGCCTGCCCCCCAGAACCAAAATAGGGCCTGAAGCAATCCTGCGCTTTTGCGGCCAGCTCCCAAAAAAGCGAGGAGACAAATGGAGCTCAGGGGCACTGCAATTCACAAACGTGCAGAGTTATAAATGAGAACTCTCGTCCACAAATATATTGAGGGAAGGCAACGAAGAGGATTTGAAAGCAAGGCAGATTTGCAGGAAACAGATTTCAGGAGGTAGATTCGACTCGCCTTTAAAGCACATGAAAAGCGGCAAAACGTTGACAATGATGCCCTTGGCCAAAAAGGGCGTATGCGTTTTTTCCTGAATATATTCAGGAAAAAACGCATACGCCCTTTTTGGCCAACCAAGCAAGCCAGAAGGGCAAATCAGCGCTACAAAGAAGTCTCGCTTGCCCTCGGTCAAAAGGGCCATGCTGAACAAAGTTAAAAACCAGAAAAGCAGGACAGGCCATGGAGACATGGGAGCCTTGCTACGCTGATGGGCGGGATGTAAATTGCCAACAGGCACTCTGGAGAAGAGTACGGTGTGTCCTGAAACAAGTAATAAACACAGCGTAGAGAGCATAGGGCACTTCCACTCATGGGCGTATAAATTGGGAAAACTAAAAATCAACAAGACACAGGCACCCTAAAGTTTACGGCTGCTCTGTTTCCAGGAATCTCCGCTTCGGTACACCTTCAATATCCCAGGAAAGAGAAAAATGGATAAAGAAATGGTGGTACTTGGCACAATGGAATATCACTCAGCCATGAAATCAATGTCATAAGGCTAGTTAGAAGCATGATGAGTGGATTTAGGTACGATGATTCTAAGTGAAATAAGTCACACAGAAAAAGGCACTTATCCTAAGATATCGCTTATAGAGGGAATGTCAAAATCGCTACACTTGAACTGAATTACAAAACAGAACAGAGGCACACCTTTAGAAGACACACTATGGCTGCTTAACCGGAAAGGTGAGGTGGGGTGATGCATAAAACAAAGGTTTGAAATTAGCTCAGACACCGCTCCATAAGCCAAATATGTACTAGACAAGGCCTACTCCCTGCTCAGTGAACTGGACTCAACACCCCCTATTCACCGCACAAGAATATATCTGACTAGTATGAATCTGAAAACCTATGTATCGATATCTCTCTGCAAGTGAATCAAGAGGGTGTAAAGCGGCATAAACACAGCAGGGAAAAGCAGCCAAACCCCATTCTAAACATACATTACTTTAAAAAACCCACAAAGCAGAGACAGTGAAAGAGAGAGAAATTCTTACAATATCCGTTCAGGGTCTCTGATGCAACCTGGATTGACCATATCTAGACCCACAGCTGGATGAGACATAAGGCTGGACACTCTTGGGGCTGAGAGGATTGGTGAGGTTGGGTGAGCAAATGCAGATACTTTAAAGTAATACCACGGGGTACCCACCCCATGGGTCTCAAATCTTCAGGTACAAGGGAATCTTCCTACATCAAAACATGCATGGGAAACCCAGAAGATGGTATGCCGTGAGATCGGGAAAGGTTTCTAAAACGCACCTCACTTCTCCTCTCCTTGTGCTCGGGTTCGCCATTCCAGCCGCTTGACTAACCATCTCCCTACTTGGAGAATCAGCACCTTTAACCTCCTGTTTCGTACAGGTTGCAATTTGTCCTGAGGATGAACGGGAAGACGCGGAACCAATGAGAGACGAGCCCTAGGTGTTGGGACAGGCATAGGTCACTCCATTTTCCCATCAGGAAGAAGAATGAACCACAGGCTCAGCCTGCCCCCCAGAACCAAAATAGGGCCTGAAGCAATCCTGCGCTTTTGCGGCCAGCTCCCAAAAAAGCGAGGAGACAAATGGAGCTCAGGGGCACTGCAATTCACAAACGTGCAGAGTTATAAATGAGAACTCTCGTCCACAAATATATTGAGGGAAGGCAACGAAGAGGATTTGAAAGCAAGGCAGATTTGCAGGAAACAGATTTCAGGAGGTAGATTCGACTCGCCTTTAAAGCACATGAAAAGCGGCAAAACGTTGACAATGATGCCCTTGGCCAAAAAGGGCGTATGCGTTTTTTCCTGAATATATTCAGGAAAAAACGCATACGCCCTTTTTGGCCAACCAAGCAAGCCAGAAGGGCAAATCAGCGATACAAAGAAGTCTCGCTTGCCCTCGGTCAAAAGGGCCATGCTGAACAAAGTGTAAAAACCAGAAAAGCAGGACAGGCCATGGAGACATGGGAGCCTTGCTACGCTGATGGGCGGGATGTAAATTGCCAACAGGCACTCTGGAGAAGAGTACGGTGTGTCCTGAAACAAGTAATAAACACAGCGTAGAGAGCATAGGGCACTTCCACTCATGGGCGTATAAATTGGGAAAACTAAAAATCAACAAGACACAGGCACCCTAAAGTTTACGGCTGCTCTGTTTCCAAGAACCTCCGCTTCGGTACACCTTCAATATCCCAGGAAAGAGAAAAATGGATAAAGAAATGGTGGTACTTGGCACAATGGAATATCACTCGGCCATGAAATCAATGTCATAAGGCTAGTTAGCAGCATGATGAGTGGATTTAGGTACGATGATTCTAAGTGAAATAAGTCACACAGAAAAAGGCCCTTATCCTAAGATATCGCTTATAGAGGGAATGTCAAAATCGCTACACTTGAACTGAATTACAAAACAGAACAGAGTCACACCTTTAGAAGACACACTATGGCTGCTTAACGGGAAAGGTGAGGTGGGGTGATGCATAAAACAAGGGTTTGAAATTAGCTCAGAGACCTCTCCATAAGGCAAATATGTAATAGACAAGGCCTACTCCCTGCTCAGTTAACTGGACTCAACACACCCTAGTCACCACACAAGAATATATCTGACTAGTAAGAATCTGAAAACCTATGTATCGATATCTCTCTGCAAGTGAATCAAGAGGGTGTAAAGCGGCATCAACACAGCAGGGAAAAGCAGCCAAGCCCGATTCTAAACATAAATTACTTTAAAAAACCCACAAAACAAAGACAGTTAAAGAGAGAGAAATTCTTACAAAATCCATTCAGGGTCTATGATGCAACCTGGATTGACCATATCTAGACCCACAGCTGGATGAGACATAAGGCTGGACACTCTTGGGGCTGAGAGGATTGGTGAGGTTGGGTGAGCAAACCCAGATACTTTAAAGTAACACCGCGGGGTACACACCCCATGGGTCTCAAATCTCCAGGTACAAGGGCATCTTCCTACATCAAAACATGCATGGGAAACCCAGAAGATGGTATGCCGTGAGATCGGGAAAGGTTTCTAAAATGCACCTCATTTCTCCTCTCCTTGTGCTCGGGTTCGCCATTCCAGCCGCTTGACTAACCATCTCCCTACTTGGAGAATCAGCACCTTTAACCTCCTGTTTCGTCCAGGTTGCAATTTGTCCTGAGGATGAACGGGAAGACGCGGAACCAACGAGAGACGAGCCCTAGGTGTTGGGACAGGCATAGGTCACTCCATTTTCCCATCAGGAAGAAGAATGAACCACAGGCTCAGCCTGCTCCCCAGAACCAAAATAGGGCCTGAAGCAATCCTGCGCTTTTGCGGCCAGCTCCCAAAAAAGCGAGGAGACAAATGGAGCTCACGGGCACTGCAATTCACAAACGTGCAGAGTTATAAATGAGAACTCTCGTCCACAAATATATTGAGGGAAGGCAACGAAGAGGATTTGAAAGCAAGGCAGATTTGCAGGAAACAGATTTCAGGAGGTAGATTCGACTCGCCTTTAAAGCACATGAAAAGCGGCAAAACGTTGACAATGATGCCCTTGGCCAAAAAGGGCGTATGCGTTTTTTCCTGAATATATTCAGGAAAAAACGCATACGCCCTTTTTGGCCAACCAAGCAAGCCGGAAGGGCAAATCAGCGCTACAAAGAAGTCTCGCTTGCCCTCGGTCAAAAGGGCCATGCTGAAAAAAGTGTAAAAACCAGAAAAGCAGGACAGGCCATGGAGACATGGGAGCCTTGCTACGCTGATGGGCGGGATGTAAATTGCCAACAGGCACTCTGGAGAAGAGTACGGTGTGTCCTGAAACAAGTAATAAACACAGCGTAGAGAGCATAGGGCACTTCCACTCATGGGCGTATAAATTGGGAAAACTAAAAATCAACAAGACACAGGCACCCTAAAGTTTACGGCTGCTCTGTTTCCAAGAACCTCCACTTCGGTACACCTTCAATATCCCAGGAAAGAGAAAAATGGATAAAGAAATGGTGGTACTTGGCACAATGGAATATCACTCAGCCATGAAATCAATGTCATAAGGCTAGTTAGCAGCATGATGAGTGGATTTAGGTATGATGATTCTAAGTGAAATAAGTCACACAGAAAAAGACACTTATCCTAAGATATCGCTTTTAGGGGGAATGTCAAAATCGCTACACTTGAACTGAATTACAAAACAGAACATAGTCACACCTTTAGAAGACACACTATGGCTGCTTAACGGGAAAGGTGAGGTGGGGTGATGCATAAAACAAGGGTTTGAAATTAGCTCAGAGACCGCTCCATAAGCCAAATATGTAATAGACAAGGCCTACTCCCTGCTCAGTGAACTGGACTCAACACCCCCTAGTCACCGCACAAGAATATATCTGACTAGTATAAATCTCAAAAACCTATGTATCGATATCTCTCTGCAAGTGAATCAAGAGGGTGTAAAGCGGCATAAACGCAGCAGGGAAAAGCAGCCAAACCCCATTCTAAACATACATTACTTTAAAAAACCCACAAAGCAAAGACAGTGAAAGAGAGAGAAATTCTTACAAAATCCGTTCAGGGTATCTGATGCAACCTGGATTGACCATATCTAGACCCACAGCTGGATGAGACATAAGGCTGGACACTCTTGGGGCTGAGAGGATTGGTGAGGTTGGGTGAGCAAATGCAGATACTTTAAAGTAATACCGCGGGGTACCCACCCCATGGTTCTCAAATCTCCAGGTACAAGGAAATCTTCCTACATCAAAACATGCATGGGAAACCCAGAAGATGGTATGCCGTGAGATCGGGAAAGGTTTCTAAAACGCACCTCATTTCTCCTCTCCTTGTGCTCGGGTTCGCCATTCCAGCCGCTTGACTAACCATCTCTCTACTTGGAGAAAGAGCACCTTTAACCTCCTGTTTCGTGCAGGTTGCAATTTGTCCTGAGGATGAACGGGAAGACGGGGAACCAACGAGAGACTAGCCCTAGGTGTTGGGACAGGCACAGGTCACTCCATTTTCCCATCAGGAAGAAGAATGAACCACAGGCTCAGCCTGCCCCCCAGAACCAAAATAGGGCCTGAAGCAATCCTGCGCTTTTGCGGCCAGCTCCCAAAAAAGCGAGGAGACAAATGGAGCTCAGGGGCACTGCAATTCACAAACGTGAAGAGTTATAAATGAGAACTCTCGTCCACAAATATATTGAGGGAAGGCAACGAAGAGGATTTGAAAGCAAGGCAGATTTGCAGGAAACAGATTTCAGGAGGTAGATTCGACTCGCCTTTAAATCACATGAAAAGCGGCAAAACGTTGATAATGATGCCCTTGGCCTAAAAGGGCGTATGCGTTTTTTCCTGAATATATTCAGGAAAAAACGCATACGCCCTTTTAGGCCAAGCAAGCAAGCCGGAAGGGCAAATCAGCGCTACAAAGAAGTCTCGCTTGCCCTCGGTCAAAAGGACCATGCTGAACAAAGTGTAAAAACCAGAAAAGCAGGACAGGCCATGGAGACATGGGAGCCTTGCTACGCTGATGGGCGGGATGTAAATTGCCAACAGGCACTCTGGAGAAGAGTACGGTGTGTCCTGAAACAAGTAATAAACACAGCGTAGAGAGCATAGGGCACTTCCACTCATGGGCGTATAAATTGGGAAAACTAAAAATCAACAAGACACAGGCACCCTAAAGTTTACGGCTGCTCTGTTTCCAAGAATCTCCGCTTCGGTACACCTTCAATATCCCAGGAAAGAGAAAAATGGATAAAGAAATGGTGGTACTTGGCACAATGGAATATCACTCAGCCATGAAATCAATGTCATAAGGCTAGTTAGCAGCATGATGAGTGGATTTAGGTACGATGATTCTAAGTGAAATAAGTCACACAGAAAAAGGCACTTATCCTAAGATATCGCTTATAGAGGGAATGTCAAAATCACTACACTTTAACTGAATTACAAAACAGAACAGAGGCACACCTTTAGAAGACACACTATGGCTACTTAACCGGAAAGGTGAGGTGGGATGATGCATAAAACAAGGGTTTGAAATTAGCTCAGACACCGCTCCATAAGCCAAATATGTAATAGACAAGGCCTACTCCCTGCTCAGTGAACTGGACTCAACACCCCTAGTCACCGCACAAGAATATATCTGACTAGTATGAATCTGAAAACATATGTATCGATATCTCTCTGCAAGTGAATCAAGAGGGTGTAAAGCGGCATAAACACAGAAGGGAAAAGCTGCCAAACCCCATTCTAAACATACATTACTTTAAAAAACCCACAAAGCAAAGACAGTGAAAGAGAGAGAAATTCTTACAAAATCCGTTCAGGGTCTCTGATGCAACCTGGATTGACCATATCTAGACCCACAGCTGGATGAGACATAAGGCTGGACACTCTTGGGGCTGAGAGGATTGGTGAGGTTGGGTGAGCAAATGCAGATACTTTAAAGTAATACCGCAGGGTACCCACACAATGGGTCTCAAATCTCCAGGTACAAGGGAATCTTCCTACATCAAAACATGCATGGGAAACCCAGAAGATGGTATGCCATGAGATCGGGAAAGGTTTCTAAAACGCACCTCATTTCTCCTCTCCTTGTGCTCGGGTTCGCCATTCCAGCCGCTTGACTAACCATCTCCCTACTTGGAGAATCAGCACCTTTAACCTCCTGATTGTACAGGTTGCAATCTGTCCTGAGGATGAACGGGAAGACGCGGAACCAACGAGAGACGAGCCCAAGGTGTTGGGACAGGCACAGGTCACTCCATTTTCCCATCAGGAAGAAGAATGAACCACAGGCTCAGCCTGCCCCCCAGAACCAAAATAGGGCCTGAAGCAATCCTGCGCTTTTGCGGCCAGCTCCCAAAAAAGCGAGGAGACAAATGGAGCTCAGGGGCACTGCAATTCACAAACGTGCAGAGTTATAAATGAGAACTCTCGTCCACAAATATATTGAGGGAAGGCAACGAAGAGGATTTGAAAGCAAGGCAGATTTGCAGGAAACAGATTTCAGGAGGTAGATTCGACTCGCCTTTAAAGCACATGAAAAGCGGCAAAACGTTGACAATGATGCCCTTGGCCAAAAAGGGCGTATGCGTTTTTTCCTGAATATATTCAGGAAAAAACGCATACGCCCTTTTTGGCCAACCAAGCAAGCCGGACGGGCAAATCAGCGCTACAAAGAAGTCTCGCTTGCCCTCGGTCAAAAGGGCCATGCTGAACAAAGTGTAAAAACCAGAAAAGCAGGACAGGCCATGGAGACATGGCAGCCTTACTACGCTGATGGGCGGGATGTAAATTGCCAACAGGCACTCTGGAGAAGAGTACGGTGTGTCCTGAAACAAGTAATAAACACAGCGTAGAGAGCATAGGGCACTTCCACTCATGGGCGTATAAATTGGGAATACTAAAAATCAACAAGACACAGGCACCCTAAAGTTTACGGCTGCTCTGTTTCCAAGAATCTCCACTTCGGTACACCTTCAATATCTCAGAAAGAGAAAAATGGATAAAGAAATGGTGGTACTTGGCACAATGGAATATCACTCAGCCATGAAATCAATGTCATAAGGCTAGTTAGCAGCATGATGAGTGGATTTAGGTACGATGATTCTAAGTGAAATAAGTCACACAGAAAAAGGCCCTTATCCTAAGATATCACTTATAGAGGGAATGTCAAAATCGCTACACTTGAACTGAATTACAAAACAGAACAGAGTCACACCTTTAGAAGACACACTATGGCTGCTTAACGGGAAAGGTGAGGTGGGGTGATGCATAAAACAAGGGTTTGAAATTAGCTCAGAGACCGCTCCATAAGCCAAATATGTAATAGACAAAGCCTACTCCCTGCTCAGTGAACTGGACTCAACACATCCTAGTCACCACACAAGAATATATCTGACTAGTAAGAATCTGAAAACCTATGTATCGATATCTCTCTGCAAGTGAATCAAGAGGGTGTAAAGCGGCATCAACACAGCAGGGAAAAGCAGCCAAGCCCGATTCTAAACATTAATTACTTTAAAAAACCCACAAAACAAAGACAGTTAAAGAGAGAGAAATTCTTACAAAATCCATTCAGGGTCTATGATGCAACCTGGATTGACCATATCTAGACCCACAGCTGGATGAGACATAAGGCTGGACACTCTTGGGGCTGAGAGGATTGGTGAGGTTGGGTGAGCAAACCCAGATACTTTAAAGTAACACCGCGGGGTACACACCCCATGGGTCTCAAATCTCCAGGTACAAGGGCATCTTCCTACATCAAAACATGCATGGGAAACCCAGAAGATGGTATGCCGTGAGATCGGGAAAGGTTTCTAAAACGCACCTCATTTCTCCTCTCCTTGTGCTCGGGTTCGCCATTCCAGCCGCTTGACTAACCATCTCCCTACTTGGAGAATCAGCACCTTTAACCTCCTGTTTCGTCCAGGTTGCAATTTACCCTGAGGATGAACGGGAAGACGGGGAACCAACGAGAGACTAGCCCTAGGTGTTGGGACAGGCACAGGTCACTCCATTTTCCCATCAGGAAGAAGAATGAACCACAGGCTCAGCCTGCCCCCCAGAACCAAAATAGGGCCTGAAGCAATCCTGCGCTTTTGCGGCCAGCTCCCAAAAAAGCGAGGAGACAAATGGAGCTCAGGGGCACTGCAATTCACAAACGTGCAGAGTTATAAATGAGAACTCTCGTCCACAAATATATTGAGGGAAGGCAACGAAGAGGATTTGAAAGCAAGGCAGATTTGCAGGAAACAGATTTCAGGAGGTAGATTCGACTCGCCTTTAAAGCACATGAAAAGCGGCAAAACGTTGACAATGATGCCCTTGGCCAAAAAGGGCGTATGCGTTTTTTCCTGAATATATTCAGGAAAAAACGCATACGCCCTTTTTGGCCAACCAAGCAAGCCGGAAGGGCAAATCAGCGCTACAAAGAAGTCTCGCTTGCCCTCGGTCAAAAGGGCCATGCTGAACAAAGTCTAAAAACCAGAAAAGCAGGACAGGCCATGGAGACATGGGAGTCTTGCTACGCTGATGGGCGGGATGTAAATTGCCAACAGGCACTCTGGAGAAGAGTACGGTGTGTCCTGAAACAAGTAATAAACACAGCGTAGAGAGCATAGGGCACTTCCACTCATGGGCGTATAAATTGGGAAAACTAAAAATCAACAAGACACAGGCACCCTAAAGTTTACGGCTGCTCTGTTTCCAAGAACCTCCGCTTCGGTACACCTTCAATATCCCAGGAAAGAGAAAAATGGAGAAAGAAATGGTGGTACTTGGCACAATGGAATATCTCTCAGCCATGAAATCAATGTCATAAGGCTAGTTAGCAGCATGATGAGTGGATTTAGGTACGATGATTCTAAGTGAAATAAGTCACACAGAAAAAGACACTTATCCTAAGATATCGCTTATAGAAGGAATGTCAAAATCGCTACACTTGAACTGAATTACAAAACAAAACAGAGTCACACCTTTAGAAGACACACTATGGCTGCTTAACCGGAAAGGTTAGGTGGGGTGATGCATAAAACAAGGGTTTGAAATTAGCTCAGAGACCGCTCCATAAGCCAAATATGTAATAGACAAGGCCTACTCCCTGCTCAGTGAACTGGACTCAACACACCCTAGTCACCACACAAGAATATATCTGACTAATAAGAATCTGAAAACCTATGTATCGATATCTCTCTGCAAGTGAATCAAGAGGGTGTAAAGCGGCATCAACACAGCAGGGAAAAGCAGCCAAGCCCGATTCTAAACATAAATTACTTTAAAAAACCCACAAAACAAAGACAGTGAAAGAGAGAGAAATTCTTACAAAATCCGTTCAGGGTCTCTGATGCAACCCAGATTGACCATATCTAGACCCACAGCTGGATGAGACATAAGGCTGGACACTCTTGGGGCTGAGAGGATTGGTGAGGTTGGGTGAGCAAATGCAGATACTTTAAAGTAATACCGTGGGGTACCCACCCCATGGTTCTCAAATCTCCAGGTACAAGGGAATCTTCCTACATCAAAACATGCATGGGAAACCCAGAAGATGGTATGCCGTGAGATCGGGAAAGGTTTCTAAAACGCACCTCATTTCTCCTCTCCTTGTGCTCGGGTTCGCCATTCCAGCCGCTTGACTAACCATCTCCCTACTTGGAGAATCAGCACCTTTAACCTCCTGTTTCGTCCAGGTTGCAATTTGTCCTGAGGATGAATGGGAAGACGCAGAACCAACGAGAGACGAGCCCTAGGTGTTGGGACAGGCATAGGTCACTCCATTTTCCCATCAGGAAGAAGAATGAACCACAGGCTCAGCCTGCCCCCCAGAACCAAAATAGGGCCTGAAGCAATCCTGCGCTTTTGCGGCCAGCTCCCAAAAAAGCGAGGAGACAAATGAAGCTCAGGGGCACTGCAATTCACAAACGTGCAGAGTTATAAATGAGAACTCTCGTCCACAAATATATTGCGGGAAGGCAACGAAGAAGATTTGAAAGCAAGGCAGATTTGCAGGAAACAGATTTCAGGAGGTAGATTCGACTCGCCTTTAAAGCACATGAAAAGCGGCAAAACGTTGACAATGATGCCCTTGGCCAAAAAGGGCGTATGCGTTTTTTCCTGAATATATTCAGGAAAAAACGCATACGCCCTTTTTGGCCAACCAAGCAAGCCGGAAGGGCAAATCAGCGCTACAAAGAAGTCTCGCTTGCCCTCGGTCAAAAGGGCCATGCTGAACAAAGTGTAAAAACCAGAAAAGCAGGACAGGCCATGGAGACATGGGAGCCTTGCTACGCTGATGGGCGGGATGTAAATTGCCAACAGGCACTCTGGAGAAGAGTACGGTGTGTCCTGAAACAAGTAATAAACACAGCGTAGAGAGCATAGGGCACTTCCACTCATGGGCGTATAAATTGGGAAAACTAAAAATCAACAAGACACAGGCACCCTAAAATTTACGGCTGCTCTGTTGCCAAGAACCTCCGCTTCGGTACACCTTCAATATCCCAGGAAAGAGAAAAATGGATAAAGAAATTGTGGTACTTGGCACAATGCAATATCACTCAGCCATGAAATCAATGTCATAAGGCTAGTTAGCAGCATGATGATTGGATTTAGGTACGATGATTCTAAGTGAAATAAGTCACACAGAAAAAGACACTTATCCTAAGATATCGCTTATAGAGGGAATGTGAAAATCGCTACACTTGAACTGAATTACAAAACAGAACAGAGTCACACCTTTAGAAGACACACTATGGCTGCTTAACGGGAAAGGTGAGGTGGGGTGATGCATAAAACAAGGGTTTGAAATTAGCTCAGAGACCGCTCCATAAGCCAAATATATAATAGACAAGGCCTACTCCCTGCTCAGTGAACTGGACTCAACACACCCTAGTCACCACACAAGAATATATCTGACTAGTAAGAATCTGAAAACCTATATATCGATATCTCTCTGCAAGTGAATCAAGAGGGTGTAAAGCGGCATCAACACAGCAGGGAAAAGCAGCCAAGCCCGATTCTAAACATAAATTACTTTAAAAAACCCACAAAACAAAGACAGTGAAAGAGAGATAAATTCTTACAAAATCCATTCAGGGTCTCTGATGCAACCTGCATTGACCATATCTAGACCCACAGCTGGATGAGACATAAGGCTGGACACTCTTGGGGCTGAGAGGATTGGTGAGGTTGGGTGAGCAAACGCAGATACTTTAAAGTAACACTGCGGGGAACACACCCCATGGGTCTCAAATCTCCAGGTACAATGGCATCTTCCTACATCAAAACATGCATGGGAAACCCAGAAGATGGTATGCCATGAGATCGGGAAAGGTTTCTAAAACGCACCTCATTTCTCCTCTCCTTGTGCTTGGGTTCACCATTCCAGCTGCTTGACTAACCATCTCCCTACTTGGAGAATCAGCACCTTTAACCTCCTGATTGTACAGGTTGCAATCTGTCCTGAGGATGAACGGGAAGACGCGGAACCAACGAGAGACGAGCCCTAGGTGTTGGGACAGGCATAGGTCACTCCATTTTCCCATCAGGAAGAAGAATGAACCACAGGCTCAGCCTGCCCCCCAGAACCAAAATAGGGCCTGAAGCAATCCTGCGTTTTTGCGGCCAGCTCCCAAAAAAGCGAGGAGACAAATGGAGCTCAGGGGCACTGCAATTCACAAACGTGCAGAGTTATAAATGAGAACTCTCGTCCACAAATATATTGAGGGAAGGCAACGAAGAGGATTTGAAAGCAAGGCAGATTTGCAGGAAACAGATTTCAGGAGGTAGATTCGACTCGCCTTTAAAGCACATGAAAAGCGGCAAAACGTTGACAATGATGCCCTTGGCCAAAAAGGGCGTATGCGTTTTTTCCTGAATATATTCAGGAAAAAACGCATACGCCCTTTTTGGCCAACCAAGCAAGCCGGAAGGGCAAATCAGCTCTACAAAGAAGTCTCGCTTGCCCTCGGTCAAAAGGGCCCTGCTGAACAAAGTGTAAAAACCAGAAAAGCAGGACAGGCCATGGAGACATGGGAGCCTTGCTACGCTGATGGGCGGGATGTAAATTGCCAACAGGCACTCTGGAGAAGAGTACGGTGTGTCCTGAAACAAGTAATAAACACAGCGTAGAGAGCATAGGGCACTTCCACTCATGGGCGTATAAATTGGGAAAACTAAAAATCAACAAGACACAGGCACCCTAAAGTTTATGGCTGCTCTGTTTCCAAGAATCTCCACTTCGGTACACCTTCAATATCCCAGGAAAGAGAAAAATGGATAAAGAAATGGTGGTACTTGGCACAATGGAATATCACTCAGCCATGAAATCAATCTCATAAGGCTACTTAGCAGCATGATGAGTGGATTTAGGTACGATGATTCTAAGTGAAATAAGTCACACAGAAAAAGACACTTATCCTAAGATATCGCTTATAGAGGGAATGTCAAAATCGTTACACTTGAGCTGAATTACAAAACAAAACAGAGTCACACCTTTAGAAGACACACTATGGCTGCTTAACGGGAAAGGTGAGGTGGGGTGATGCATAAAACAAGGGTTTGAAATTAGCTCAGAGACCGCTCCATAAGCCAAATATGTAATAGACAAGGCCTACTCCCTGCTCAGTGAACTGGACTCAACACACCCTAGTCACCACACAAGAATATATCTGACTAGTAAGAATCTGAAAACCTATGTATCGATATCTCTCTGCAAGTGAATCAAGAGGGTGTAAAGCAGCATCAACGCAGCAGGGAAAAGCAGCCAAGCCCGATTCTAAACATAAATTACTTTAAAAAACCCACAAAACAAAGACAGTTAAAGAGAGAGAAATTCTTACAAAATCCATTCAGGGTCTATGATGCAACCTGGATTGACCATATCTAGACCCACAGCTGGATGAGACATAAGGCTGGACACTCTTGGGGCTGAGAGGATTGGTGAGGTTGGGTGAGCAAACCCAGATACTTTAAAGTAACACTGCTGGGAACACACCCCATGGGTCTCAAATCTCTAGGTACAAGGGCATCTTCCTACATGCAAACATGCATGGGAAACCCAGAAGATGGTATGCCATGAGATCGGGAAAGGTTTCTAAAACGCACCTCATTTCTCCTCTCCTTGTGCTCGGGTTCGCCATTCCAGCCGCTTGACTAACCATCTCCCTACTTGGAGAATCAGCACCTTTAACCTCCTGTTTCGTCCAGGTTGCAATTTGTCCTGAGGATGAATGGGAAGACGCAGAACCAACGAGAGACGAGCCCTAGGTGTTGGGACAGGCATAGGTCACTCCATTTTCCCATCAGGAAGAAGAATGAACCACAGGTTCAGCCTGCCCCCCAGAACCAAAATAGGGCCTGAAGCAATCCTGCGCTTTTGCGGCCAGCTCCCAAAAAAGCGAGGAGACAAATGGAGCTCAGGGGCACTGCAATTCACAAACGTGCAGAGTTATAAATGAGAACTCTCGTCCACAAATATATTGCGGGAAGGCAACGAAGAAGATTTGAAAGCAAGGCAGATTTGCAGGAAACAGATTTCAGGAGGTAGATTCGACTCGCCTTTAAAGCACATGAAAAGCGGCAAAACGTTGACAATGATGCCCTTGGCCAAAAAGGGCGTATGCGTTTTTTCCTGAATATATTCAGGAAAAAACGCATACGCCCTTTTTGGCCAACCAAGCAAGCCGGAAGGGCAAATCAGCGCTACAAAGAAGTCTCGCTTGCCCTCGGTCAAAAGGGCCATGCTGAACAAAGTGTAAAAACCAGAAAAGCAGGACAGGCCATGGAGACATGGGAGCCTTGCTACGCTGATGGGCGGGATGTAAATTGCCAACAGGCACTCTGGAGAAGAGTACGGTGTGTCCTGAAACAAGTAATAAACACAGCGTAGAGAGCATAGGGCACTTCCACTCATGGGCGTATAAATTGGGAAAACTAAAAATCAACAAGACACAGGCACCCTAAAATTTACGGCTGCTCTGTTGCCAAGAACCTCCGCTTCGGTACACCTTCAATATCCCAGGAAAGAGAAAAATGGATAAAGAAATTGTGGTACTTGGCACAATGCAATATCACTCAGCCATGAAATCAATGTCATAAGGCTAGTTAGCAGCATGATGATTGGATTTAGGTACGATGATTCTAAGTGAAATAAGTCACACAGAAAAAGACACTTATCCTAAGATATCGCTTATAGAGGGAATGTGAAAATCGCTACACTTGAACTGAATTACAAAACAGAACAGAGTCACACCTTTAGAAGACACACTCTGGCTGCTTAACGGGAAAGGTGAGGTGGGGTGATGCATAAAAGAAGGGTTTGAAATTAGCTCAGAGACCGCTCCATAAGCCAAATATATAATAGACAAGGCCAACTCCCTGCTCAGTGAACTGGACTCAACACACCCTAGTCACCACACAAGAATATATCTGACTAGTAAGAATCTGAAAACCTATATATCGATATCTCTCTGCAAGTGAATCAAGAGGGTGTAAAGCGGCATCAACACAGCAGGGAAAAGCAGCCAAGCCCGATTCTAAACATAAATTACTTTAAAAAACCCACAAAACAAAGACAGTGAAAGAGAGATAAATTCTTACAAAATCCATTCAGGGTCTCTGATGCAACCTGCATTGACCATATCTAGACCCACAGCTGGATGAGACATAAGGCTGGACACTCTTGGGGCTGAGAGGATTGGTGAGGTTGGGTGAGCAAACGCAAATACTTTAAAGTAACACTGCGGGGAACACACCCCATGGGTCTCAAATCTCCAGGTACAATGGCATCTTCCTACATCAAAACATGCATGGGAAACCCAGAAGATGGTATGCCATGAGATCGGGAAAGGTTTCTAAAACGCACCTCATTTCTCCTCTCCTTGTGCTCGGGTTCACCATTCCAGCTGCTTGACTAACCATCTCCCTACTTGGAGAATCAGCACCTTTAACCTCCTGATTGTACAGGTTGCAATCTGTCCTGAGGATGAACGGGAAGACGCGGAACCAACGAGAGACGAGCCCTAGGTGTTGGGACAGGCATAGGTCACTCCATTTTCCCATCAGGAAGAAGAATGAACCACAGGCTCAGCCTGCCCCCCAGAACCAAAATAGGGCCTGAAGCAATCCTGCGTTTTTGCGGCCAGCTCCCAAAAAAGCGAGGAGACAAATGGAGCTCAGGGGCACTGCAATTCACAAACGTGCAGAGTTATAAATGAGAACTCTCGTCCACAAATATATTGAGGGAAGGCAACGAAGAGGATTTGAAAGCAAGGCAGATTTGCAGGAAACAGATTTCAGGAGGTAGATTCGACTCGCCTTTAAAGCACATGAAAAGCGGCAAAACGTTGACAATGATGCCCTTGGCCAAAAAGGGCGTATGCGTTTTTTCCTGAATATATTCAGGAAAAAACGCATACGCCCTTTTTGGCCAACCAAGCAAGCCGGAAGGGCAAATCAGCTCTACAAAGAAGTCTCGCTTGCCCTCGGTCAAAAGGGCCATGCTGAACAAAGTGTAAAAACCAGAAAAGCAGGACAGGCCATGGAGACATGGGAGCCTTGCTACGCTGATGGGCGGGATGTAAATTGCCAACAGGCACTCTGGAGAAGAGTACGGTGTGTCCTGAAACAAGTAATAAACACAGCGTAGAGAGCATAGGGCACTTCCACTCATGGGCGTATAAATTGGGAAAACTAAAAATCAACAAGACACAGGCACCCTAAAGTTTATGGCTGCTCTGTTTCCAAGAATCTCCACTTCGGTACACCTTCAATATCCCAGGAAAGAGAAAAATGGATAAAGAAATGGTGGTACTTGGCACAATGGAATATCACTCAGCCATGAAATCAATCTCATAAGGCTACTTAGCAGCATGATGAGTGGATTTAGGTACGATGATTCTAAGTGAAATAAGTCACACAGAAAAAGACACTTATCCTAAGATATCGCTTATAGAGGGAATGTCAAAATCGTTACACTTGAGCTGAATTACAAAACAAAACAGAGTCACACCTTTAGAAGACACACTATGGCTGCTTAACGGGAAAGGTGAGGTGGGGTGATGCATAAAACAAGGGTTTGAAATTAGCTCAGCGACCGCTCCATAAGCCAAATATGTAATAGACAAGGCCTACTCCCTGCTCAGTGAACTGGACTCAACACACCCTAGTCACCACACAAGAATATATCTGACTAGTAAGAATCTGAAAACCTATGTATCGATATCTCTCTGCAAGTGAATCAAGAGGGTGTAAAGCAGCATCAACGCAGCAGGGAAAAGCAGCCAAGCCCGATTCTAAACATAAATTACTTTAAAAAACCCACAAAACAAAGACAGTTAAAGAGAGAGAAATTCTTACAAAATCCATTCAGGGTCTATGATGCAACCTGGATTGACCATATCTAGACCCACAGCTGGATGAGACATAAGGCTGGACACTCTTGGGGCTGAGAGGATTGGTGAGGTTGGGTGAGCAAACCCAGATACTTTAAAGTAACACTGCTGGGAACACACCCCATGGGTCTCAAATCTCTAGGTACAAGGGCATCTTCCTACATGCAAACATGCATGGGAAACCCAGAAGATGGTATGCCATGAGATCGGGAAAGGTTTCTAAAACGCACCTCATTTCTCCTCTCCTTGTGCTCGGGTTCGCCATTCCAGCCGCTTGACTAACCATCTCCCTACTTGGAGAATCAGCACCTTTAACCTCCTGATTGTACAGGTTGCAATTTTCCTGAGGATGAACGGGAAGACGCGGAACCAACGAGAGACGAGCCCTAGGTGTTGGGACAGGCATAGGTCACTCCATTTTCCCATCAGGAAGAAGAATGAACCACAGGCTCAGCCTGCCCCCCAGAACCAAAATAGGGCCTGAAGCAATCCTGCGCTTTTGCGGCCAGCTCCCAAAAAAGCGAGGAGACAAATGGAGCTCAGGGGCACTGCAATTCACAAACGTGCAGAGTTATAAATGAGAACTCTCGTCCACAAATATATTGAGGGAAGGCAACGAAGAGGATTTGAAAGCAAGGCAGATTTGCAGGAAACAGATTTCAGGAGGTAGATTCGACTCGCCTTTAAAGCACATGAAAAGCGGCAAAACGTTGACAATGATGCCCTTGGCCAAAAAGGGCGTATGCGTTTTTTCCTGAATATATTCAGGAAAAAACGCATACGCCCTTTTTGGCCAACCAAGCAAGCCAGAAGGGCAAATCAGCGCTACAAAGAAGTCTCGCTTGCCCTCGGTCAAAAGGGCCATGCTGAACAAAGTTAAAAACCAGAAAAGCAGGACAGGCCATGGAGACATGGGAGCCTTGCTACGCTGATGGGCGGGATGTAAATTGCCAACAGGCACTCTGGAGAAGAGTACGGTGTGTCCTGAAACAAGTAATAAACACAGCGTAGAGAGCATAGGGCACTTCCACTCATGGGCGTATAAATTGGGAAAACTAAAAATCAACAAGACACAGGCACCCTAAAGTTTACGGCTGCTCTGTTTCCAGGAATCTCCGCTTCGGTACACCTTCAATATCCCAGGAAAGAGAAAAATGGATAAAGAAATGGTGGTACTTGGCACAATGGAATATCACTCAGCCATGAAATCAATGTCATAAGGCTAGTTAGAAGCATGATGAGTGGATTTAGGTACGATGATTCTAAGTGAAATAAGTCACACAGAAAAAGGCACTTATCCTAAGATATCGCTTATAGAGGGAATGTCAAAATCGCTACACTTGAACTGAATTACAAAACAGAACAGAGGCACACCTTTAGAAGACACACTATGGCTGCTTAACCGGAAAGGTGAGGTGGGGTGATGCATAAAACAAAGGTTTGAAATTAGCTCAGACACCGCTCCATAAGCCAAATATGTACTAGACAAGGCCTACTCCCTGCTCAGTGAACTGGACTCAACACCCCCTATTCACCGCACAAGAATATATCTGACTAGTATGAATCTGAAAACCTATGTATCGATATCTCTCTGCAAGTGAATCAAGAGGGTGTAAAGCGGCATAAACACAGCAGGGAAAAGCAGCCAAACCCCATTCTAAACATACATTACTTTAAAAAACCCACAAAGCAGAGACAGTGAAAGAGAGAGAAATTCTTACAATATCCGTTCAGGGTCTCTGATGCAACCTGGATTGACCATATCTAGACCCACAGCTGGATGAGACATAAGGCTGGACACTCTTGGGGCTGAGAGGATTGGTGAGGTTGGGTGAGCAAATGCAGATACTTTAAAGTAATACCACGGGGTACCCACCCCATGGGTCTCAAATCTTCAGGTACAAGGGAATCTTCCTACATCAAAACATGCATGGGAAACCCAGAAGATGGTATGCCGTGAGATCGGGAAAGGTTTCTAAAACGCACCTCACTTCTCCTCTCCTTGTGCTCGGGTTCGCCATTCCAGCCGCTTGACTAACCATCTCCCTACTTGGAGAATCAGCACCTTTAACCTCCTGTTTCGTCCAGGTTGCAATTTGTCCTGAGGATGAACGGGAAGACGCGGAACCAATGAGAGACGAGCCCTAGGTGTTGGGACAGGCATAGGTCACTCCATTTTCCCATCAGGAAGAAGAATGAACCACAGGCTCAGCCTGCCCCCCAGAACCAAAATAGGGCCTGAAGCAATCCTGCGCTTTTGCGGCCAGCTCCCAAAAAAGCGAGGAGACAAATGGAGCTCAGGGGCACTGCAATTCACAAACGTGCAGAGTTATAAATGAGAACTCTCGTCCACAAATATATTGAGGGAAGGCAACGAAGAGGATTTGAAAGCAAGGCAGATTTGCAGGAAACAGATTTCAGGAGGTAGATTCGACTCGCCTTTAAAGCACATGAAAAGCGGCAAAACGTTGACAATGATGCCCTTGGCCAAAAAGGGCGTATGCGTTTTTTCCTGAATATATTCAGGAAAAAACGCATACGCCCTTTTTGGCCAACCAAGCAAGCCAGAAGGGCAAATCAGCGCTACAAAGAAGTCTCGCTTGCCCTCGGTCAAAAGGGCCATGCTGAACAAAGTGTAAAAACCAGAAAAGCAGGACAGGCCATGGAGACATGGGAGCCTTGCTACGCTGATGGGCGGGATGTAAATTGCCAACAGGCACTCTGGAGAAGAGTACGGTGTGTCCTGAAACAAGTAATAAACACAGCGTAGAGAGCATAGGGCACTTCCACTCATGGGCGTATAAATTGGGAAAACTAAAAATCAACAAGACACAGGCACCCTAAAGTTTACGGCTGCTCTGTTTCCAAGAACCTCCGCTTCGGTACACCTTCAATATCCCAGGAAAGAGAAAAATGGATAAAGAAATGGTGGTACTTGGCACAATGGAATATCACTCGGCCATGAAATCAATGTCATAAGGCTAGTTAGCAGCATGATGAGTGGATTTAGGTACGATGATTCTAAGTGAAATAAGTCACACAGAAAAAGGCCCTTATCCTAAGATATCGCTTATAGAGGGAATGTCAAAATCGCTACACTTGAACTGAATTACAAAACAGAACAGAGTCACACCTTTAGAAGACACACTATGGCTGCTTAACGGGAAAGGTGAGGTGGGGTGATGCATAAAACAAGGGTTTGAAATTAGCTCAGAGACCTCTCCATAAGGCAAATATGTAATAGACAAGGCCTACTCCCTGCTCAGTTAACTGGACTCAACACACCCTAGTCACCACACAAGAATATATCTGACTAGTAAGAATCTGAAAACCTATGTATCGATATCTCTCTGCAAGTGAATCAAGAGGGTGTAAAGCGGCATCAACACAGCAGGGAAAAGCAGCCAAGCCCGATTCTAAACATAAATTACTTTAAAAAACCCACAAAACAAAGACAGTTAAAGAGAGAGAAATTCTTACAAAATCCATTCAGGGTCTATGATGCAACCTGGATTGACCATATCTAGACCCACAGCTGGATGAGACATAAGGCTGGACACTCTTGGGGCTGAGAGGATTGGTGAGGTTGGGTGAGCAAACCCAGATACTTTAAAGTAACACCGCGGGGTACACACCCCATGGGTCTCAAATCTCCAGGTACAAGGGCATCTTCCTACATCAAAACATGCATGGGAAACCCAGAAGATGGTATGCCGTGAGATCGGGAAAGGTTTCTAAAATGCACCTCATTTCTCCTCTCCTTGTGCTCGGGTTCGCCATTCCAGCCGCTTGACTAACCATCTCCCTACTTGGAGAATCAGCACCTTTAACCTCCTGTTTCGTCCAGGTTGCAATTTGTCCTGAGGATGAACGGGAAGACGCGGAACCAACGAGAGACGAGCCCTAGGTGTTGGGACAGGCATAGGTCACTCCATTTTCCCATCAGGAAGAAGAATGAACCACAGGCTCAGCCTGCTCCCCAGAACCAAAATAGGGCCTGAAGCAATCCTGCGCTTTTGCGGCCAGCTCCCAAAAAAGCGAGGAGACAAATGGAGCTCACGGGCACTGCAATTCACAAACGTGCAGAGTTATAAATGAGAACTCTCGTCCACAAATATATTGAGGGAAGGCAACGAAGAGGATTTGAAAGCAAGGCAGATTTGCAGGAAACAGATTTCAGGAGGTAGATTCGACTCGCCTTTAAAGCACATGAAAAGCGGCAAAACGTTGACAATGATGCCCTTGGCCAAAAAGGGCGTATGCGTTTTTTCCTGAATATATTCAGGAAAAAACGCATACGCCCTTTTTGGCCAACCAAGCAAGCCGGAAGGGCAAATCAGCGCTACAAAGAAGTCTCGCTTGCCCTCGGTCAAAAGGGCCATGCTGAAAAAAGTGTAAAAACCAGAAAAGCAGGACAGGCCATGGAGACATGGGAGCCTTGCTACGCTGATGGGCGGGATGTAAATTGCCAACAGGCACTCTGGAGAAGAGTACGGTGTGTCCTGAAACAAGTAATAAACACAGCGTAGAGAGCATAGGGCACTTCCACTCATGGGCGTATAAATTGGGAAAACTAAAAATCAACAAGACACAGGCACCCTAAAGTTTACGGCTGCTCTGTTTCCAAGAACCTCCACTTCGGTACACCTTCAATATCCCAGGAAAGAGAAAAATGGATAAAGAAATGGTGGTACTTGGCACAATGGAATATCACTCAGCCATGAAATCAATGTCATAAGGCTAGTTAGCAGCATGATGAGTGGATTTAGGTATGATGATTCTAAGTGAAATAAGTCACACAGAAAAAGACACTTATCCTAAGATATCGCTTTTAGGGGGAATGTCAAAATCGCTACACTTGAACTGAATTACAAAACAGAACATAGTCACACCTTTAGAAGACACACTATGGCTGCTTAACGGGAAAGGTGAGGTGGGGTGATGCATAAAACAAGGGTTTGAAATTAGCTCAGAGACCGCTCCATAAGCCAAATATGTAATAGACAAGGCCTACTCCCTGCTCAGTGAACTGGACTCAACACCCCCTAGTCACCGCACAAGAATATATCTGACTAGTATAAATCTCAAAAACCTATGTATCGATATCTCTCTGCAAGTGAATCAAGAGGGTGTAAAGCGGCATAAACGCAGCAGGGAAAAGCAGCCAAACCCCATTCTAAACATACATTACTTTAAAAAACCCACAAAGCAAAGACAGTGAAAGAGAGAGAAATTCTTACAAAATCCGTTCAGGGTATCTGATGCAACCTGGATTGACCATATCTAGACCCACAGCTGGATGAGACATAAGGCTGGACACTCTTGGGGCTGAGAGGATTGGTGAGGTTGGGTGAGCAAATGCAGATACTTTAAAGTAATACCGCGGGGTACCCACCCCATGGTTCTCAAATCTCCAGGTACAAGGAAATCTTCCTACATCAAAACATGCATGGGAAACCCAGAAGATGGTATGCCGTGAGATCGGGAAAGGTTTCTAAAACGCACCTCATTTCTCCTCTCCTTGTGCTCGGGTTCGCCATTCCAGCCGCTTGACTAACCATCTCTCTACTTGGAGAAAGAGCACCTTTAACCTCCTGTTTCGTGCAGGTTGCAATTTGTCCTGAGGATGAACGGGAAGACGGGGAACCAACGAGAGACTAGCCCTAGGTGTTGGGACAGGCACAGGTCACTCCATTTTCCCATCAGGAAGAAGAATGAACCACAGGCTCAGCCTGCCCCCCAGAACCAAAATAGGGCCTGAAGCAATCCTGCGCTTTTGCGGCCAGCTCCCAAAAAAGCGAGGAGACAAATGGAGCTCAGGGGCACTGCAATTCACAAACGTGAAGAGTTATAAATGAGAACTCTCGTCCACAAATATATTGAGGGAAGGCAACGAAGAGGATTTGAAAGCAAGGCAGATTTGCAGGAAACAGATTTCAGGAGGTAGATTCGACTCGCCTTTAAATCACATGAAAAGCGGCAAAACGTTGATAATGATGCCCTTGGCCAAAAAGGGCGTATGCGTTTTTTCCTGAATATATTCAGGAAAAAACGCATACGCCCTTTTAGGCCAAGCAAGCAAGCCGGAAGGGCAAATCAGCGCTACAAAGAAGTCTCGCTTGCCCTCGGTCAAAAGGACCATGCTGAACAAAGTGTAAAAACCAGAAAAGCAGGACAGGCCATGGAGACATGGGAGCCTTGCTACGCTGATGGGCGGGATGTAAATTGCCAACAGGCACTCTGGAGAAGAGTACGGTGTGTCCTGAAACAAGTAATAAACACAGCGTAGAGAGCATAGGGCACTTCCACTCATGGGCGTATAAATTGGGAAAACTAAAAATCAACAAGACACAGGCACCCTAAAGTTTACGGCTGCTCTGTTTCGAAGAATCTCCGCTTCGGTACACCTTCAATATCCCAGGAAAGAGAAAAATGGATAAAGAAATGGTGGTACTTGGCACAATGGAATATCACTCAGCCATGAAATCAATGTCATAAGGCTAGTTAGCAGCATGATGAGTGGATTTAGGTACGATGATTCTAAGTGAAATAAGTCACACAGAAAAAGGCACTTATCCTAAGATATCGCTTATAGAGGGAATGTCAAAATCACTACACTTTAACTGAATTACAAAACAGAACAGAGGCACACCTTTAGAAGACACACTATGGCTACTTAACCGGAAAGGTGAGGTGGGATGATGCATAAAACAAGGGTTTGAAATTAGCTCAGACACCGCTCCATAAGCCAAATATGTAATAGACAAGGCCTACTCCCTGCTCAGTGAACTGGACTCAACACCCCTAGTCACCGCACAAGAATATATCTGACTAGTATGAATCTGAAAACATATGTATCGATATCTCTCTGCAAGTGAATCAAGAGGGTGTAAAGCGGCATAAACACAGAAGGGAAAAGCTGCCAAACCCCATTCTAAACATACATTACTTTAAAAAACCCACAAAGCAAAGACAGTGAAAGAGAGAGAAATTCTTACAAAATCCGTTCAGGGTCTCTGATGCAACCTGGATTGACCATATCTAGACCCACAGCTGGATGAGACATAAGGCTGGACACTCTTGGGGCTGAGAGGATTGGTGAGGTTGGGTGAGCAAATGCAGATACTTTAAAGTAATACCGCAGGGTACCCACACCATGGGTCTCAAATCTCCAGGTACAAGGGAATCTTCCTACATCAAAACATGCATGGGAAACCCAGAAGATGGTATGCCGTGAGATCAGGAAAGGTTTCTAAAACGCACCTCATTTCTCCTCTCCTTGTGCTCGGGTTCGCCATTCCAGCCCCTTGACTAACCATCTCCCTACTTGGAGAATCAGCACCTTTAACCTCCTGTTTCGTCCAGGTTGCAAATTGTCCTGAGGATGAACGGGAAGACGGGGAACCAACGAGAGACTAGCCCTAGGTGTTGGGACAGGCACAGGTCACTCCATTTTCCCATCAGGAAGAAGAATGAACCACAGGCTCAGCCTGCCCCCCAGAACCAAAATAGGGCCTGAAGCAATCCTGCGCTTTTGCGGCCAGCTCCCAAAAAAGCGAGGAGACAAATGGAGCTCAGGGGCACTGCAATTCACAAACGTGCAGAGTTATAAATGAGAACTCTCGTCCACAAATATATTGAGGGAAGGCAACGAAGAGGATTTGAAAGCAAGGCAGATATGCAGGAAACAGATTTCAGGAGGTAGATTCGACTCGCCTTTAAAGCACATGAAAAGCGGCAAAACGTTGACAATGATGCCCTTTGCCAAAAAGGGCGTATGCGTTTTTTCCTGAATATATTCAGGAAAAAACGCATACGCCCTTTTTGGCCAACCAAGCAAGCCGGAAGGGCAAATCAGCGCTACAGAGAAGTCTCGCTTGCCCTCGGTCAAAAGGGCCATGCTGAACAAAATGTAAAAACCAGAAAAGCAGGACAGGCCATGGAGACATGGGAGCCTTGTTACGCTGATGGGCGGGATGTAAATTGCCAACAGGCACTCTGGAGAAGAGTACGGTGTGTCCTGAAACAAGTAATAAACACAGCGTAGAGAGCATAGGGCACTTCCACTCATGGGCGTATAAATTGGGAAAACTAAAAGTCAACAAGACACAGGCACCCCAAACTTTACGGCTGCTCTGTTGCCAAGAACCTCCGCTTCGGTACACCTTCAATATCCCAGGAAAGAGAAAAATGGATAAAGAAATGGTGGTACTTGGCACAATGGAATATCACTCAGCCATGAAATCAATGTCATAAGGCTAGTTAGCAGCATGATGAGTGGATTTAGGTACGATGATTCTAAGTGAAATAAGTCACACAGAAAAAGACACTTATCCTAAGATATCGCTTATAGAGGGAATGTCAAAATCGCTACACTTGAACTGAATTACAAAAGAGAACAGAGTCACACCTTTAGAAGACACACTATGGCTGCTTAACGGGAAAGGTGAGGTGGGGTGATGCATAAAACAAGGGTTTGAAATTAGCTCAGACACCGCTCCATAAGCCAAATATGTAATAGACAAGGCCTACTCCCTGCTCAGTGTACTGGACTCAACACCCCCTAGTCACCGCACAAGAATATATCTGACTAGTATGAATCTGAAAACCTATGTATTGATATCTCTCTGCAAGTGAATCAAGAGGGTGTAAAGCGGCATAAACACAGCAGGGAAAAGCGGCCAAACCCCATTCTAAACATACATTACTTTAAAAAACCCACAAAGCAAAGACAGTGAAAGAGAGAGAAATTCTTACAAAATCCGTTCAGGGTCTCTGATGCAACCTGGATTGACCATATCTAGACCCACAGCTGGATGAGACATAAGGCTGGACACTCTTGGGGCTGAGAGGATTGGTGAGGTTGGGTGAGCAAATGCAGATACTTTAAAGTAATACCGCGGGGTACCCACCCCATGGGTCTCAAATCTCCAGGTACAAGGGAATCTTCCTACATCAAAACATGCATGGGAAACCCAGAAGATGGTATGCCGTGAGATCGGGAAAGGTTTCTAAAACGCAACTCATTTCTCCTCTCCTTGTGCTCGGGTTCGCCATTCCAGCCGCTTGACTAACCATCTCCCTACTTGGAGAATCAGCACCTTTAACCTCCTGTTTCGTCCAGGTTGCAATTTGTCCTGAGGATGAACGGGAAGACGGGGGACCAATGAGAGACTAGCCCTAGGTGTTGGGACAGGCACAGGTCACTCCATTTTCCCATCAGGAAGAAGAATGAACCACAGGCTCAGCCTGCCCCCCAGAACCAAAATAGGGCCTGAAGCAATCCTGCGCTTTTGCGGCCAGCTCCCAAGAAAGCGAGGAGACAAATGGAGCTCAAGGGCACTGCAATTCACAAACGTGCAGAGTTATAAATGAGAACTCTCGTCCACAAATATATTGAGGGAAGGCAACGAAGAGGATTTGAAAGCAAGGCAGATTTGCAGGAAACAGATTTCAGGAGGTAGATTCGACTCGCCTTTAAAGCACATGAAAAGCGGCAAAACGTTGACAATGATGCCCTTGGCCAAAAAGGGCGTATGCGTTTTTTCCTGAATATATTCAGGAAAAAACGCATACGCCCTTTTTGGCCAACCAAGCAAGCCGGAAGGGCAAATCAGCGCTACAAAGAAGTCTCGCTTGCCCTCGGTCAAAAGGGCCATGCTGAACAAAATGTAAAAACCAGAAAAGCAGGACAGGCCATGGAGACATGGGAGCCTTGCTACGCTGATGGGCGGGATGTAAATTGCCAACAGGCACTCTGGAGAAGAGTACGGTGTGTCCTGAAACAAGTAATAAACACAGCGTAGAGAGCATAGGGCACTTCCACTCATGGGCGTATAAATTGGGAAAACTAAAAGTCAACAAGACACAGTCACCCCAAACTTTACGGCTGCTCTGTTGCCAAGAACCTCCGCTTCGGTACACCTTCAATATCCCAGGAAAGAGAAAAATGGATAAAGAAATGGTGGTACTTGGCACAATGGAATATCACTCAGTCATGAAATCAATGACATAAGGCTAGTTAGCAGCATGATGAGTGGATTTAGGTACGATGATTCTAAGTGAAATAAGTCACACAGAAAAAGGCCCTTATCCTAAGATATCGCTTCTAGAGGGAATGTCAAAATCGCTACACTTGAACTGAATTACAAAACAGAACAGAGTCACACCTTTAGAAGACACACTATGGCTGCTTAACGGGAAAGGTGAGGTGGGGTGATGCATAAAACAAGGGTTTGAAATTAGCTCAGACACCGCTCCATAAACCAAATATGTAATAGTCACGGCCTACTCCCTGCTCAGTGTACTGGACTCAACACCCCCTAGTCACTGCACAAGAATATATCTGACTAGTGTGAATCTGAAAACCTAGGTATTGATATCTCTCTGCAAGTGAATCAAGAGGGTGTAAAGCGGCATAAACACAGCAGGGAAAAGCAGCCAAACCCCATTCTAAACATACATTACTTTAAAAAACCCACAAAGCAAAGACAGTGAAAGAGAGAGAAATTCTTACAAAATCCGTTCAGGGTCTCTGATGCAACCTGGATTGACCATATCTAGACCCACAGCTGGATGAGACATAAGGCTGGACACTCTTGGGGCTGAGAGGATTGGTGAGGTTGGGTGAGCAAATGCAGATACTTTAAAGTAATACCGCGGGGTACCCACCCCATGGGTCTCAAATCTCCAGGTACAAGGGCATCTTCCTACATCAAAACATGCATGGGAAACCCAGAAGATGGTATGCCGTGAGATCGGGAAAGGTTTCTAAAACGCACCTCATTTCTCCTCTCCTTGTGCTCGGGTTCGCCATTCCAGCTGCTTGACTAACCATCTCCCTACTTGGAGAATCAGCACCTTTAACCTCCTGTTTCGTCCAGGTTGCAATTTGTCCTGAGGATGAACGGGAAGACGGGGAACCAACGAGAGACTAGCCCTAGGTGTTGGGACAGGCACAGGTCACTCCATTTTCCCATCAGGAAGAAGAATGAACCACAGGCTCAGCCTGCCCCCCAGAACCAAAATAGGGCCTGAAGCAATCCTGCGCTTTTGCGGCCAGCTCCCAAAAAAGCGAGGAGACAAATGGAGCTCAGGGGCACTGCAATTCACAAACGTGCAGAGTTATAAATGAGAACTCTCGTCCACAAATATATTGAGGGAAGGCAACGAAGAGGATTTGAAAGCAAGGCAGATTTGCAGGAAACAGATTTCAGGAGGTAGATTCGACTCGCCTTTAAAGCACATGAAAAGCGGCAGAATGTTGACAATGATGCCCTTGGCCAAAAAGGGCGTATGCGCTTTTTCCTGAATATATTCAGGAAAAAACGCATACGCCCTTTTTGGCCAACCAAGCAAGCCGGAAGGGCAAATCAGCGCTACAAAGAAGTCTCGCTTGCCCTCGGTCAAAAGGGCCATGCTGAACAAACTGTAAAAACCAGAATAGCAGGACAGGCCATGGAGACATGTGAGCCTTGCTTCGCTGATGGGTGGGATGTAAATTGCCAACAGGCACTCTGGAGAAGAGTACGGTGTGTCCTGAAACAAGTAATAAACACAGCGTTGAGAGCATAGGGCACTTCCACTCATGGGCGTATAAATTGGGAAAACTAAAAGTCAACAAGACACAGGCACCCCAAACTTTACGGCTGCTCTGTTGCCAAGAACCTCCGCTTCGGTACACCTTCAATATCCCAGGAAAGAGAAAAATGGATAAAGAAATGGTGGTACTTGGCACAATGGAATATCACACAGCCATGAAATCAATGTCATAAGGCTAGTTAGCAGCATGATGAGTGGATTTAGGTACGATGATTCTAAGTGAAATAAGTCACACAGAAAAAGACACTTATCCTAAGATATCGCTTATAGAGGGAATGTCAAAATCGCTACACTTGAACTGAATTACAAAAGAGAACAGAGTCACACCTTTAGAAGACACACTATGGCTGCTTAACGGGAAAGGTGAGGTGGGGTGATGCATAAAACAAGGGTTTGAAATTAGCTCAGACACCGCTCCATAAGCCAAATATGTAATAGACAAGGCCTACTCCCTGCTCAGTGAACTGGACTCAACACACCCTAGTCACCACACAAGAATATATCTGACTAGTAAGAATCTGAAAACCTATGTATCGATATCTCTCTGCAAGTGAATCAAGAGGGTGTAAAGCGGCATCAACACAGCAGGGAAAAGCAGCCAAGCCCGATTCTAAACATAAATTACTTTAAAAAACCCACAAAACAAAGACAGTGAAAGAGAGAGAAATTCTTACAAAATCCGTTCAGGGTCTATGATGCAACCTGGATTGACCATATCTAGACCCACAGCTGGATGAGACATAAGGCTGGACACTCTTGGGGCTAAGAGGATTGGTGAGGTTGGGTGAGAAATGCAGATACTTTAAAGTAACACTGCTGGGAACACACCCCATGGGTCTCAAATCTCCCGGGACAAGGGCATCTTCCTACATCAAAACATGCATGGGAAACCCAGAAGATGGTATGCCGTGAGATCGGGAAAGGTTTCTAAAACGCACCTCATTTCTCCTCTCCTTATGCTCGGGTTCGCCATTCCAGCCCCTTGACTAACCATCTCCCTACTTGGAGAATCAGCACCTTTAACCTCCTGTTTCGTCCAGGTTGCAAATTGTCCTGAGGATGAACGGGAAGACGGGGAACCAACGAGAGACTGGCCCTAGGTTTTGGGACAGGCACAGGTCACTCCATTTTCCCATCAGGAAGAAGAATGAACCACAGGCTCAGCCTGCCCCCCAGAACCAAAATAGGGCCTGAAGCAATCCTGCGCTTTTGCGGCCAGCTCCCAAAAAAGCGAGGAGACAAATGGAGCTCACGGGCACTGCAATTCACAAACGTGCAGAGTTATAAATGAGAACTCTCGTCCACAAATATATTGAGGGGAGGCAACGAAGAGGATTTGAAAGCAAGGCAGATATGCAGGAAACAGATTTCAGGAGGTAGATTCGACTCGCCTTTAAAGCACATGAAAAGCGGCAAAGCGTTGACAATGATGCCCTTTGCCAAAAAGGGCGTATGCGTTTTTTCCTGAATATATTCAGGAAAAAACGCATACGCCCTTTTTGGCCAACCAAGCAAGCCGGAAGGGCAAATCAGCGCTACAAAGAAGTCTCGCTTGCCCTCGGTCAAAAGGGCCATGCTGAACAAAATGTAAAAACCAGAAAAGCAGGACAGGCCATGGAGACATGGGAGCCTTGTTACGCTGATGGGCGGGATGTAAATTGCCAACAGGCACTCTGGAGAAGAGTACGGTGTGTCCTGAAACAAGTAATAAACACAGCGTAGAGAGCATAGGGCACTTCCACTCATGGGCGTATAAATTGGGAAAACTAAAAGTCAACAAGACACAGGCACCCCAAACTTTACGGCTGCTCTGTTGCCAAGAACCTCCGCTTCGGTACACCTTCAATATCCCAGGAAAGAGAAAAATGGATAAAGAAATGGTGGTACTTGGCACAATGGAATATCACTCAGCCATGAAATCAATGTCATAAGGCTAGTTAGCAGCATGATGAGTGGATTTAGGTACGATGATTCTAAGTGAAATAAGTCACACAGAAAAAGACACTTATCCTAAGATATCGCTTCTAGAGGGAATGTCAAAATCGCTACACTTGAACTGAATTACAAAAGAGAACAGAGTCACACCTTTAGAAGACACACTATGGCTGCTTAACGGGAAAGGTGAGGTGGGGTGATGCATAAAACAAGGGTTTGAAATTAGCTCAGACACCGCTCCATAAGCCAAATATGTAATAGACAAGGCCTACTCCCTGCTCAGTGTACTGGACTCAACACCCCCTAGTCACCGCACAAGAATATATCTGACTAGTATGAATCTGAAAACCTATGTATTGATATCTCTCTGCAAGTGAATCAAGAGGGTGTAAAGCGGCATAAACACAGCAGGGAAAAGTGGCCAAACCCCATTCTAAACATACATTACTTTAAAAAACCCACAAAGCAAAGACAGTGAAAGAGAGAGAAATTCTTACAAAATCCTTTCAGGGTCTCTGATGCAACCTGGATTGACCATATCTAGACCCACAGCTGGATGAGACATAAGGCTGGACACTCTTGGGGCTGAGAGGTTTGGTGAGGTTGGGTGAGCAAATGCAGATACTTTAAAGTAATACCGCGGGGTACCCACCCCATGGGTCTCAAATCTCCAGGTACAAGGGAATCTTCCTACATCAAAACATGCATGGGAAACCCAGAAGATGGTATGCCGTGAGATCGGGAAAGGTTTCTAAAACGCAACTCATTTCTCCTCTCCTTGTGCTCGGGTTCGCCATTCCAGCCGCTTGACTAACCATCTCCCTACTTGGAGAATCAGCACCTTTAACCTCCTGTTTCGTCCAGGTTGCAATTTGTCCTGAGGATGAACGGGAAGACGGGGGACCAACGAGAGACTAGCCCTAGGTGTTGGGACAGGCACAGGTCACTCCATTTTCCCATCAGGAAGAAGAATGAACCACAGGCTCAGCCTGCCCCCCAGAACCAAAATAGGGCCTGAAGCAATCCTGCGCTTTTGCGGCCAGCTCCCAAGAAAGCGAGGAGACAAATGGAGCTCAAGGGCACTGCAATTCACAAACGTGCAGAGTTATAAATGAGAACTCTCGTCCACAAATATATTGAGGGAAGGCAACGAAGAGGATTTGAAAGCAAGGCAGATTTGCAGGAAACAGATTTCAGGAGGTAGATTCGACTCGCCTTTAAAGCACATGAAAAGCGGCAAAACGTTGACAATGATGCCCTTGGCCAAAAAGGGCGTATGCGTTTTTTCCTGAATATATTCAGGAAAAAACGCATACGCCCTTTTTGGCCAACCAAGCAAGCCGGAAGGGCAAATCAGCGCTACAAAGAAGTCTCGCTTGCCCTCGGTCAAAAGGGCCATGCTGAACAAACTGTAAAAACCAGAATAGCAGGACAGGCCATGGAGACATGGGAGCCTTGCTTCGCTGATGGGTGGGATGTAAATTGCCAACAGGCACTCTGGAGAAGAGTACGGTGTGTCCTGAAACAAGTAATAAACACAGCGTTGAGAGCATAGGGCACTTCCACTCATGGGCGTATAAATTGGGAAAACTAAAAATCAACAAGACACAGGCACCCCAAACTTTACGGCTGCTCTGTAGCCAAGAACCTCCGCTTCGGTACACCTTCAATATCCCAGGAAAGAGAAAAATGGATAAAGAAATGGTGGTACTTGGCACAATGCAATATCACTCAGCCATGAAATCAATGTCATAAGGCTAGTTAGCAGCATGATGAGTGGATTTAGGTACGATGATTCTAAGTGAAATAGTCACACAGAAAAAGGCACTTATCCTAAGATATCGCTTATAGAGGGAATGTCAAAATCGCTACACTTGAACTGAATTACAAAACAGAACAGAGGCACACCTTTAGAAGACACACTATGGCTGCTTAACGGGAAAGGTGAGGTGGGGTAATGCATAAAACAAGGGTTTGAAATTAGCTCAGACACCGCTCCATAAGCCAAATATGTAATAGACAAGGCCTACTCCCTGCTCACAGATCTGGACTCAACACCCCCTAGTCACTGCACAAGAATATATCTGACTAGTATGAATCTGAAAACCTATGTATTGATATCTCTCTGCAAGTGAATCAAGAGGGTGTAAAGCGGCATAAACACAGCAGGGAAAAGCAGCCAAACCCCATTCTAAACATACATTACTTTAAAAAACCCACAAAGCAAAGACAGTGAAAGAGAGAGAAATTCTTACAAAATCCGTTCAGGGTCTCTGATGCAACCTGGATTGACCATATCTAGACCCACAGCTGGATGAGACATAAGGCTGGACACTCTTGGGGCTGAGAGGATTGGTGAGGTTGGGTGAGCAAATGCAGATACTTTAAAGTAATACCGCGGGGTACCCACCCCATGGGTCTCAAATCTCCAGGTACAAGGGCATCTTCCTACATCAAAACATGCATGGGAAACCCAGAAGATGGTAAGCCGTGAGATCGGGAAAGGTTTCTAAAACGCACCTCATTTCTCCTCTCCTTGTGCTCGGGTTCGCCATTCCAGCTGCTTGACTAACCATCTCCCTACTTGGAGAATCAGCACCTTTAACCTCCTGTTTTGTCCAGGTTGCAATTTGTCCTGAGGATGAACGGGAAGACGGGGAACCAACGAGAGACTAGCCCTAGGTGTTGGGACAGGCACAGGTCACTCCATTTTCCCATCAGGAAGAAGAATGAACCACAGGCTCAGCCTGCCCCCCAGAACCAAAATAGGGCCTGAAGCAATCCTGCGCTTTTGCGGCCAGCTCCCAAAAAAGCGAGGAGACAAATGGAGCTCAGGGGCACTGCAATTCACAAACGTGCAGAGTTATAAATGAGAACTCTCGTCCACAAATATATTGAGGGAAGGCAACGAAGAGGATTTGAAAGCAAGGCAGATTTGCAGGAAACAGATTTCAGGAGGTAGATTCGACTCGCCTTTAAAGCACATGAAAAGCGGCAAAACGTTGACAATGATGCCCTTGGCCAAAAAGGGCGTATGCGCTTTTTCCTGAATATATTCAGGAAAAAACGCATACGCCCTTTTTGGCCAACCAAGCAAGCCGGAAGGGCAAATCAGCGCTACAAAGAAGTCTCGCTTGCCCTCGGTCAAAAGGGCCATGCTGAACAAACTGTAAAAACCAGAATAGCAGGACAGGCCATGGAGACATGGGAGCCTTGCTACGCTGATGGGTGGGATGTAAATTGCCAACAGGCACTCTGGAGAAGAGTACGGTGTGTCCTGAAACAAGTAATAAACACAGCGTTGAGAGCATAGGGCACTTCCACTCATGGGCGTATAAATTGGGAAAACTAAAAATCAACAAGACACAGGCACCCCAAACTTTACGGCTGCTCTGTAGCCAAGAACCTCCGCTTCGGTACACCTTCAATATCCCAGGAAAGAGAAAAATGGATAAAGAAATGGTGGTACTTGGCACAATGCAATATCACTCAGCCATGAAATCAATGTCATAAGGCTAGTTAGCAGCATGATGAGTGGATTTAGGTACGATGATTCTAAGTGAAATAGTCACACAGAAAAAGGCACTTATCCGAAGATATCGCTTATAGAGGGAATGTCAAAATCGCTACACTTGAACTGAATTACAAAACAGAACAGAGGCACACCTTTAGAAGACACACTATGGCTGCTTAACGGGAAAGGTGAGGTGGGGTAATGCATAAAACAAGGGTTTGAAATTAGCTCAGACACCGCTCCATAAGCCAAATATGTAATAGACAAGGCCTACTCCCTGCTCAGTGAACTGGACTCAACACCCCCTAGTCACCAGACAAGAATATATCTGACTAGTATGAATCTGAAAACCTATGTATTGATATCTCTCTGCAAGTGAATCAAGAGGGTGTAAAGCGGCATAAACACAGCAGGGAAAAGCAGCCAAACCCCATTCTAAACATACATTACTTTAAAAAACCCACAAAGCAAAGACAGTGAAAGAGAGAGAAATTCTTACAAAATCCGTTCGGGGTCTCTGATGCAACCTGGATTGACCATATCTAGACCCACAGCTGGATGAGACATAAGGCTGGACACTCTTGGGGCTGAGCGGATTGGTGAGGTTGGGTGAGAAATGCAGATACTTTAAAGTAACACTGCTGGGAACACACCCCATGGGTCTCAAATCTCCAGGTACAAGGGCATCTTCCTACATCAAAACATGCATGGGAAACCCAGAAGATGGTATGCCATGAGATCGGGAAAGGTTTCTAAAACGCACCTCATTTCTCCTCTCCTTGTGCTCGGGTTCGCCATTCCAGCCACTTGACTAACCATCTCCCTACTTGGAGAATCAGCACCTTTAACCTCCTGATTGTACAGGTTGCAATTTGTCCTGAGGATGAACGGGAAGATGCGGAACCAACGAGAGACGAGCCCTAGGTGTTGGGACAGGCATAGGTCACTCCATTTTCCCATCAGGAAGAAGAATGAACCACAGGCTCAGCCTGCCCCCCAGAACCAAAATAGGGCCTGAAGCAATCCTGCGCTTTTGCGGCCAGCTCCCAAAAAAGCGAGGAGACAAATGGAGCTCACGGGCACTGCAATTCACAAACGTGCAGAGTTATAAATGAGAACTCTCGTCCACAAATATATTGAGGGAAGGCAACGAAGAGGATTTGAAAGCAAGGCAGATTTGCAGGAAACAGATTTCAGGAGGTAGATTCGACTCGCCTTTAAAGCACATGAAAAGCGGCAAAACGTTGACAATGATGCCCTTGGCCAAAAAGGGCCTATGCGTTTTTTCCTGAATATATTCAGGAAAAAACGCATACGCCCTTTTTGGCCAACCAAGCAAGCCGGAAGGGCAAATCAGCGCTACAAAGAAGTCTCGCTTGCCCTCGGTCAAAAGGGCCATGCTGAACAAAGTGTAAAAACCAGAAAAGCAGGACAGGCCATGGAGACATGGGAGTCTTGCTACGCTGATGGGCGGGATGTAAATTGCCAACAGGCACTCTGGAGAAGAGTACGGTGTGTCCTGAAACAAGTAATAAACACAGCGTAGAGAGCATAGGGCACTTCCACTCATGGGCGTATAAATTGGGAAAACTAAAAATCAACAAGACACAGGCACCCTAAAGTTTACGGCTGCTCTGTTTCCAAGAATCTCCGCTTCGGTACACCTTCAATATCCCAGGAAAGAGAAAAATGGATAAAGAAATGGTGGTACTTGGCACAATGGAATATCACTCAGCCATGAAATCAATGTCATAAGGCTAGTTAGCAGCATGATGAGTGGATTTAGGTACGATGATTCTAAGTGAAATAAGTCACACAGAAAAAGACACTTATCCTAAGATATCGCTTATAGAGGGAATGTCAAAATCGCTACACTTGAACTGAATTACAAAAGAGAACAGAGTCACACCTTTAGAAGACACACTATGGCTGCTTAACGGGAAAGGTGAGGTGGGGTGATGCATAAAACAAGGGTTTGAAATTAGCTCAGACACCGCTCCATAAGCCAAATATGTAATAGACAAGGCCTACTCCCTGCTCAGTGAACTGGACTCAACACCCCCTAGTCACCGCACAAGAATATATCTGACTAGTATGAATCTGAAAACATATGTATCGATATCTCTCTGCAAGTGAATCAAGAGGGTGTAAAGCGGCATAAACACAGAAGGGAAAAGCTGCCAAACCCCATTCTAAACATACATTACTTTAAAAAACCCACAAAGCAAAGACAGTGAAAGAGAGAGAAATTCTTACAAAATCCGTTCAGGGTCTCTGATGCAACCTGGATTGACCATATCTAGACCCACAGCTGGATGAGACATAAGGCTGGACACTCTTGGGGCTGAGAGGATTGGTGAGGTTGGGTGAGCAAATGCAGATACTTTAAAGTAATACCGCAGGGTACCCACACCATGGGTCTCAAATCTCCAGGTACAAGGGAATCTTCCTACATCAAAACATGCATGGGAAACCCAGAAGATGGTATGCCGTGAGATCAGGAAAGGTTTCTAAAACGCACCTCATTTCTCCTCTCCTTGTGCTCGGGTTCGCCATTCCAGCCCCTTGACTAACCATCTCCCTACTTGGAGAATCAGCACCTTTAACCTCCTGTTTCGTCCAGGTTGCAAATTGTCCTGAGGATGAACGGGAAGACGGGGAACCAACGAGAGACTGGCCCTAGGTTTTGGGACAGGCACAGGTCACTCCATTTTCCCATCAGGAAGAAGAATGAACCACAGGCTCAGCCTGCCCCCCAGAACCAAAATAGGGCCTGAAGCAATCCTGCGCTTTTGCGGCCAGCTCCCAAAAAAGCGAGGAGACAAATGGAGCTCACGGGCACTGCAATTCACAAACGTGCAGAGTTATAAATGAGAACTCTCGTCCACAAATATATTGAGGGGAGGCAACGAAGAGGATTTGAAAGCAAGGCAGATATGCAGGAAACAGATTTCAGGAGGTAGATTCGACTCGCCTTTAAAGCACATGAAAAGCGGCAAAGCGTTGACAATGATGCCCTTGGCCAAAAAGGGCGTATGCGTTTTTTCCTGAATATATTCAGGAAAAAACGCATACGCCCTTTTTGGCCAACCAAGCAAGCCGGAAGGGCAAATCAGCGCTACAAAGAAGTCTCGCTTGCCCTCGGTCAAAAGGGCCATGCTGAACAAAATATAAAAACCAGAAAAGCAGGACAGGCCATGGAGACATGGCAGCCTTAATACGCTGATGGGCGGGATGTAAATTGCCAACAGGCACTCTGGAGAAGAGTACGGTGTGTCCTGAAACAAGTAATAAACACAGCGTAGAGAGCATAGGGCACTTCCACTCATGGGCGTATAAATTGGGAAAACTAAAAGTCAACAAGACACAGGCACCCCAAACTTTACGGCTGCTCTGTTGCCAAGAACCTCCGCTTCGGTACACCTTCAATATCCCAGGAAAGAGAAAAATGGATAAAGAAATGGTGGTACTTGGCACAATGGAATATCACTCAGCCATGAAATCAATGTCATAAGGCTAGTTAGCAGCATGATGAATGGATTTAGGTACGATGATTCTAAGTGAAATAAGTCACACAGAAAAAGGCACTTATCCTAAGATATCGCTTATAGAGGGAATGTCAAAATCGCTACACTTGAACTGAATTACAAAAGAGAACAGAGTCACACCTTTAGAAGACACACTATGGCTGCTTAACGGGAAAGGTGAGGTGGGGTGATGCATAAAACAAGGGTTTGAAATTAGCTCAGACACCGCTCCATAAGCCAAATATGTAATAGACAAGGCCTACTCCCTGCTCAGTGTACTGGACTCAACACCCCCTAGTCACCGCACAAGAATATATCTGACTAGTATGAATCTGAAAACCTATGTATTGATATCTCTCTGCAAGTGAATCAAGAGGGTGTAAAGCGGCATAAACACAGCAGGGAAAAGCAGCCAAACCCCATTCTAAACATACATTACTTTAAAAAACCCACAAAGCAAAGACAGTGAAAGAGAGAGAAATTCTTACAAAATCCGTTCAGGGTCTCTGATGCAACCTGGATTGACCATATCTAGACCCACAGCTGGATGAGACATAAGGCTGGACACTCTTGGGGCTGAGAGGATTGGTGAGGTTGGGTGAGCAAATGCAGATACTTTAAAGTAATACCGCGGGGTACCCACCCCATGGGTCTCAAATCTCCAGGTACAAGGGAATCTTCCTACATCAAAACATGCATGGGAAACCCAGAAGATGGTATGCCGTGAGATCGGGAAAGGTTTCTAAAACGCAACTCATTTCTCCTCTCCTTGTGCTCGGGTTCGCCATTCCAGCCGCTTGACTAAACATCTCCCTACTTGGAGAATCAGCACCTTTAACCTCCTGTTTCGTCCAGGTTGCAATTTGTCCTGAGGATAAACGGGAAGACGGGGGACCAACGAGAGACTAGCCCTAGGTGTTGGGACAGGCACAGGTCACTCCATTTTCCCATCAGGAAGAAGAATGAACCACAGGCTCAGCCTGCCCCCCAGAACCAAAATAGGGCCTGAAGCAATCCTGCGCTTTTGCGGCCAGCTCCCACAAAGCGAGGAGACAAATGGAGCTCACGGGCACTGCAATTCACAAACGTGCAGAGTTATAAATGAGAACTCTCGTCCACAAATATATTGAGGGAAGGCAACGAAGAGGATTTGAAAGCAAGGCAGATTTGCAGGAAACAGATTTCAGGAGGTAGATTCGACTCGCCTTTAAAGCACATGAAAAGCGGCAAAACGTTGACAATGATGCCCTTGGCCAAAAAGGGCCTATGCGTTTTTTCCTGAATATATTCAGGAAAAAACGCATACGCCCTTTTTGGCCAACCAAGCAAGCCGGAAGGGCAAATCAGCGCTACAAAGAAGTCTCGCTTGCCCTCGGTCAAAAGGGCCATGCTGAACAAAGTGTAAAAACCAGAAAAGCAGGACAGGCCATGGAGACATGGGAGTCTTGCTACGCTGATGGGCGGGATGTAAATTGCCAACAGGCACTCTGGAGAAGAGTACGGTGTGTCCTGAAACAAGTAATAAACACAGCGTAGAGAGCATAGGGCACTTCCACTCATGGGCGTATAAATTGGGAAAACTAAAAATCAACAAGACACAGGCACCCTAAAGTTTACGGCTGCTCTGTTTCCAAGAATCTCCGCTTCGGTACACCTTCAATATCCCAGGAAAGAGAAAAATGGATAAAGAAATGGTGGTACTTGGCACAATGGAATATCACTCAGCCATGAAATCAATGTCATAAGGCTAGTTAGCAGCATGATGAGTGGATTTAGGTACGATGATTCTAAGTGAAATAAGTCACACAGAAAAAGACACTTATCCTAAGATATCGCTTATAGAGGGAATGTCAAAATCGCTACACTTGAACTGAATTACAAAAGAGAACAGAGTCACACCTTTAGAAGACACACTATGGCTGCTTAACGGGAAAGGTGAGGTGGGGTGATGCATAAAACAAGGGTTTGAAATTAGCTCAGACACCGCTCCATAAGCCAAATATGTAATAGACAAGGCCTACTCCCTGCTCAGTGAACTGGACTCAACACCCCCTAGTCACCGCACAAGAATATATCTGACTAGTATGAATCTGAAAACATATGTATCGATATCTCTCTGCAAGTGAATCAAGAGGGTGTAAAGCGGCATAAACACAGAAGGGAAAAGCTGCCAAACCCCATTCTAAACATACATTACTTTAAAAAACCCACAAAGCAAAGACAGTGAAAGAGAGAGAAATTCTTACAAAATCCGTTCAGGGTCTCTGATGCAACCTGGATTGACCATATCTAGACCCACAGCTGGATGAGACATAAGGCTGGACACTCTTGGGGCTGAGAGGATTGGTGAGGTTGGGTGAGCAAATGCAGATACTTTAAAGTAATACCGCAGGGTACCCACACCATGGGTCTCAAATCTCCAGGTACAAGGGAATCTTCCTACATCAAAACATGCATGGGAAACCCAGAAGATGGTATGCCGTGAGATCAGGAAAGGTTTCTAAAACGCACCTCATTTCTCCTCTCCTTGTGCTCGGGTTCGCCATTCCAGCCCCTTGACTAACCATCTCCCTACTTGGAGAATCAGCACCTTTAACCTCCTGTTTCGTCCAGGTTGCAAATTGTCCTGAGGATGAACGGGAAGACGGGGAACCAACGAGAGACTGGCCCTAGGTTTTGGGACAGGCACAGGTCACTCCATTTTCCCATCAGGAAGAAGAATGAACCACAGGCTCAGCCTGCCCCCCAGAACCAAAATAGGGCCTGAAGCAATCCTGCGCTTTTGCGGCCAGCTCCCAAAAAAGCGAGGAGACAAATGGAGCTCAGTGGCACTGCAATTCACAAACGTGCAGAGTTATAAATGAGAACTCTCGTCCACAAATATATTGAGGGGAGGCAACGAAGAGGATTTGAAAGCAAGGCAGATATGCAGGAAACAGATTTCAGGAGGTAGATTCGACTCGCCTTTAAAGCACATGAAAAGCGGCAAAGCGTTGACAATGATGCCCTTGGCCAAAAAGGGCGTATGCGTTTTTTCCTGAATATATTCAGGAAAAAACGCATACGCCCTTTTTGGCCAACCAAGCAAGCCGGAAGGGCAAATCAGCGCTACAAAGAAGTCTCGCTTGCCCTCGGTCAAAAGGGCCATGCTGAACAAAATATAAAAACCAGAAAAGCAGGACAGGCCATGGAGACATGGCAGCCTTAATACGCTGATGGGCGGGATGTAAATTGCCAACAGGCACTCTGGAGAAGAGTACGGTGTGTCCTGAAACAAGTAATAAACACAGCGTAGAGAGCATAGGGCACTTCCACTCATGGGCGTATAAATTGGGAAAACTAAAAGTCAACAAGACACAGGCACCCCAAACTTTACGGCTGCTCTGTTGCCAAGAACCTCCGCTTCGGTACACCTTCAATATCCCAGGAAAGAGAAAAATGGATAAAGAAATGGTGGTACTTGGCACAATGGAATATCACTCAGCCATGAAATCAATGTCATAAGGCTAGTTAGCAGCATGATGAATGGATTTAGGTACGATGATTCTAAGTGAAATAAGTCACACAGAAAAAGGCACTTATCCTAAGATATCGCTTATAGAGGGAATGTCAAAATCGCTACACTTGAACTGAATTACAAAAGAGAACAGAGTCACACCTTTAGAAGACACACTATGGCTGCTTAACGGGAAAGGTGAGGTGGGGTGATGCATAAAACAAGGGTTTGAAATTAGCTCAGACACCGCTCCATAAGCCAAATATGTAATAGACAAGGCCTACTCCCTGCTCAGTGTACTGGACTCAACACCCCCTAGTCACCGCACAAGAATATATCTGACTAGTATGAATCTGAAAACCTATGTATTGATATCTCTCTGCAAGTGAATCAAGAGGGTGTAAAGCGGCATAAACACAGCAGGGAAAAGCAGCCAAACCCCATTCTAAACATACATTACTTTAAAAAACCCACAAAGCAAAGACAGTGAAAGAGAGAGAAATTCTTACAAAATCCGTTCAGGGTCTCTGATGCAACCTGGATTGACCATATCTAGACCCACAGCTGGATGAGACATAAGGCTGGACACTCTTGGGGCTGAGAGGATTGGTGAGGTTGGGTGAGCAAATGCAGATACTTTAAAGTAATACCGCGGGGTACCCACCCCATGGGTCTCAAATCTCCAGGTACAAGGGAATCTTCCTACATCAAAACATGCATGGGAAACCCAGAAGATGGTATGCCGTGAGATCGGGAAAGGTTTCTAAAACGCAACTCATTTCTCCTCTCCTTGTGCTCGGGTTCGCCATTCCAGCCGCTTGACTAAACATCTCCCTACTTGGAGAATCAGCACCTTTAACCTCCTGTTTCGTCCAGGTTGCAATTTGTCCTGAGGATAAACGGGAAGACGGGGGACCAACGAGAGACTAGCCCTAGGTGTTGGGACAGGCACAGGTCACTCCATTTTCCCATCAGGAAGAAGAATGAACCACAGGCTCAGCCTGCCCCCCAGAACCAAAATAGGGCCTGAAGCAATCCTGCGCTTTTGCGGCCAGCTCCCACAAAGCGAGGAGACAAATGGAGCTCAAGGGCACTGCAATTCACAAACGTGCAGAGTTATAAATGAGAACTCTCGTCCACAAATATATTGAGGGAAGGCAACGAAGAGGATTTGAAAGCAAGGCAGATTTGCAGGAAACAGATTTCAGGAGGTAGATTCGACTCGCCTTTAAAGCACATGAAAAGCGGCAAAACGTTGACAATGATGCCCTTGGCCAAAAAGGGCGTATGCGTTTTTTCCTGAATATATTCAGGAAAAAACGCATACGCCCTTTTTGGCCAACCAAGCAAGCCGGAAGGGCAAATCAGCGCTACAAAGAAGTCTCGCTTGCCCTCGGTCAAAAGGGGCATGCTGAACAAAATGTAAAACCAGAAAAGCAGGACAGGCCATGGAGACATGGGAGCCTTGCTACGCTGATGGGCGGGATGTAAATTGCCAACAGGCACTCTGGAGAAGAGTACGGTGTGTCCTGAAACAAGTAATAAACACAGCGTAGAGAGCATAGGGCACTTCCACTCATGGGCGTATAAATTGGGAAAACTAAAAATCAACAAGACACAGGCACCCCAAACTTTACGGCTGCTCTGTAGCCAAGAACCTCCGCTTCGGTACACCTTCAATATCCCAGGAAAGAGAAAAATGGATAAAGAAATGGTGGTACTTGGCACAATGGAATATCACTCAGCCATGAAATCAATGTCATAAGGCTAGTTAGCAGCATGATGAGTGGATTTAGGTACGATGATTCTAAGTGAAATAGTCACACAGAAAAAGGCACTTATCCTAAGATATCGCTTATAGAGGGAATGTCAAAATCGCTACACTTGAACTGAATTACAAAACAGAACAGAGGCACACCTTTAGAAGACACACTATGGCTGCTTAACGGGAAAGGTGAGGTGGGGTAATGCATAAAACAAGGGTTTGAAATTAGCTCAGACACCGCTCCATAAGCCAAATATGTAATAGACAAGGCCTACTCCCTGCTCACAGATCTGGACTCAACACCCCCTAGTCACTGCACAAGAATATATCTGACTAGTATGAATCTGAAAACCTATGTATTGATATCTCTCTGCAAGTGAATCAAGAGGGTGTAAAGCGGCATAAACACAGCAGGGAAAAGCGGCCAAACCCCATTCTAAACATACATTACTTTAAAAACGCCACAAAGCAAAGACAGTGAAAGAGAGAGAAATTCTTACAAAATCCGTTCAGGGTCTCTGATGCAACCTGGATTGACCATATCTAGACCCACAGCTGGATGAGATATAAGGCTGGACACTCTTGGGGCTGAGAGGATTGGTGAGGTTGGGTGAGCAAACGCAGATAATTTAAAGTAACACTGCGGGGAACACACCCCATGGGTCTCAAATCTCCAGGTACAAGGGCATCTTCCTACATCAAAACATGCATGGGAAACCCAGAAGATGGTATGCCGTGTGATCGGGAAAGGTTTCTAAAACGCACCTCATTTCTCCTCTCCTTGTGCTCGGGTTCGCCATTCCAGCCGCTTGACTAACCATCTCCCTACATGGAGAATCAGCACCTTTAACCTCCTGTTTCGTCCAGGTTGCAATTTGTCCTGAGGATGAATGGGAAGACGGGGAACCAACGAGAGACTAGCCCTAGGTGTTGGGACAGGCACAGGTCACTCCATTTTCCCATCAGGAAGAAGAATGAACCACAGGCTCAGCCTGCCCCCCAAAACCAAAATAGGGCCTGAAGAAATCCTGCGCTTTTGCGGCAAGCTCCCAAAAAAGCGAGGAGACTAATTGAGCTCAGGGGCACTGCAATTCACAAACGTGCAGAGTTATAAATGAGAACTCTCGTCCACAAATATATTGAGGGAAGGCAACGAAGAGGATTTGAAAGCAAGGCAGATTTGCAGGAAACAGATTTCAGGAGGTAGATTCGACTCGCCTTTAAAGCACATGAAAAGTGGCAAAACGTTGACAATGATGCCCTTGGTCAAAAAGGGCGTATGCGTTTTTTCCTGAATATATTCAGGAAAAAACGCATACGCCCTTTTTGGCCAACCAAGCAAGCCGGAAGGGCAAATCAGCGCTACAAAGAAGTCTCGCTTGCCCTCGGTCAAAAGGCCATGCTGAACAAAGTGTAAAAAGCAGAAAAGCTGGACAGGCCATGGAGTCATGGGAGCCTTGCTACGCTGATGGGCAGGATGTAAATTGCCAACAGGCACTCTGGAGAAGAGTACGGTGTGTCCTGAAACAAATAATAAACACAGCGTAGAGAGCATAGGGCACTTCCACTCATGGGCGTATAAATTGGGAAAACTAAAAATCAACAAGACACAGGTACCCTAAAGTTTACGGCTGCTCTGTTGCCAAGAACCTCCGCTTCGGTACACCTTCAATATTCCAGGAAAGAGCAAAATGGATAAAGAAATGGTGGTACTTGGCACAATGGAATATCACTCAGCCATGAAATCAATGTCATAAGACTAGGTAGCAGCATGATTAGTGGATTTAGGTACGATGATTCTAAGTGAAATAAGTCACACAGAAAAAGGCACTTATCCTAAGATATCGCTTATAGAGGGAATGTCAAAATCGCTACACTTGAACTGAATTACAAAACAGAACAGAGGCACACCTTTAGAAGACACACTATGGCTGCTTAACCGGAAAGGTGAGGTGGGGTGATGCATAAAACAAGGGTTTGAAATTAGCTCAGACACCGCTCCATAAGCCAAATATGTAATAGACAAGGCCTACTCCCTGCTCAGTGAACTGGACTCAACACCCCCTAGTCACCGGACAAGAATATATCTGACTAGTATGAATCTGAAAACCTATGTATTGATATCTCTCTGCAAGTGAATCAAGAGGGTGTAAAGCGGCATAAACACAGCAGGGAAAAGCAGCCAAACCCCATTCTAAACATACATTACTTTAAAAAACCCACAAAGCAAAGACAGTGAAAGAGAGAGAAATTCTTACAAAATCCGTTCGGGGTCTCTGATGCAACCTGGATTGACCATATCTAGACCCACAGCTGGATGAGACATAAGGCTGGACACTCTTGCGGCTGAGAGGATTAGTGAGGTTGGGTGAGCAAATGCAGATACTTTAAAGTAATACTGCGGGGTACCCACCCCATGGGTCTCAAATCTCCAGGTACAAGGGCATCTTCCTACATCAAAACATGCATGGGAAACCCAGAAGATGGTATGCCGTGAGATCGGAAAAAGTTTCTAAAACGCACCTCATTTCTCCTCTCCTTGTGCTCGGGTCCGCCATTCCAGCCGCTTGATTCACCATCTCCCTACTTGGAGAATCAGCACCTTTAACCTCCTGTTTCGTCCATGTTGCAGTTTGTCCTGAGGATGAACGGGAAGACGGGGAACCAACGAGAGACTAGCCCTAGGTTTTGGGACAGGCACAGGTCACTCCATTTTCACATCAGGAAGAAGAATGAACCACAGGCTCAGCCTGCCCCCCAAAACCAAAATAGGGCCTGAAGCAATCCTGCGCTTTTGCGGCCAGCTCCCAAAAAAGCGAGGAGACAAATGGAGCTCAGGGGCACTGCAATTCACAAACGTGCAGAGTTATAAATGAGATCTCTCGTCCACAAATATTTTGACGGAAGGCAACGAAGAGGATTTGAAAGCAAGGCAGATTTGCAGGAAACAGATTTCAGGAGGTAGATTAGACTCGCCTTTAAAGCACATGAAAAGTGGCAAAACGTTGACAATGATGCCCTTGGCCAAAAAGGGCGTATGCGTTTTTTCCTGAATATATTCAGGAAAAAACGCATACGCCCTTTTTGGCCAACCAAGCAAGCCGGAAGGGCAAATCAGCGCTACAAAGAAGTCTCGCTTGCCCTCGGTCAAAAGGGCCATGCTGAACAAACTGTAAAAACCAGAAAAGCAGGACAGGCCATGGAGACAGGGGAGCCTTGCTACGCTGATGGGCGGGATGTAAATTGCCAACAGGCACTCTGGAGAAGAGTACGGTGTGTCCTGAAACAAGTAATAAACACAGCGTTGAGAGCATAGGGCACTTCCACTCATGGGCGTATAAATTGGGAAAACTAAAAATCAACAAGACACAGGCACCCTAAAGTTTACGGCTGCTCTGTTGCCAAGAACCTCCGCTTCGGTACACCTTCAATATCCCAGGAAAGAGAAAAATGGATAAAGAAAAGGTGGTACTTGACACAATGGAATATCACTCAGCCATGAAATCAATGTCATAAGGCTAGTTAGCAGCATGATGAGTGGATTTAGGTACGATGATTCTAAGTGAAATAAGTCACACAGTAAAAGGCCCTTCTCCTAAGATATCGCTTATTGAGGGAATGTCAAAATCGTTACACTTGAACTGAATTACAAAACAGAACAGAGGCACACCTTTAGAAGACACACTATGGCTGCTTAACGGGAAAGGTGAGGTGGGGTGATGCATAAAACAAGGGTTTGAAATTAGCTCAGACACCGCTCCATAAGCCAAATATGTAATAGACAAGGCCTACTCCCTGCTCAGTGTACTGGACTCAACACCCCCTAGTCACCGCACAAGAATATATCTGACTAGTATGAATCTGAAAACCTATGTATTGATATCTCTCTGCAAGTGAATCAAGAGGGTGTAAAGCGGCATAAACACAACAGGGAAAAGCAGCCAAACCCCATTCTAAACATACATTACTTTAAAAAACCCACAAAGCAAAGACAGTGAAAGAGAGAGAAATTCTTACAAAATCCGTTCAGGGTCTCTGATGCAACCTGGATTGACCATATCTAGACCCACAGCTGGATGAGACATAAGGCTGGACACTCTTGGGGCTGAGAGGATTGGTGAGGTTGGGTGAGCAAATGCAGATACTTTAAAGTAATACCGCGGGGTACCCACCCCATGGGTCTCAAATCTCCAGGTACAAGGGCATCTTCCTACATCAAAACATGCATGGGAAACCCAGAAGATGGTATGCCGTGAGATCGGGAAAGGTTTCTAAAACGCACCTCATTTCTCCTCTCCTTGTGCTCGGGTTCGCCATTCCAGCCGCTTGACTAACCATCTCTCTACTTGGAGAATCAGCACCTTTAACCTCCTGATTGTACAGGTTGCAATTTGTCCTGAGGATGAATGGGAAGACGCAGAACCAACGAGAGCGAGCCCTAGGTGTTGGGACAGGCATAGGTCACTCCATTTTCCCATCAGGAATAAGAATGAACCACAGGCTCAGCCTGCCCCCCAGAACTAAAATAGGGCCTGAAGCAATCCTGCGCTTTTGCGGCCAGCTCCCTAAAAAGCGAGGAGACAAATGGAGCTCAGGGGAACTGCAATTCACAAACGTGCAGAGTTATAAATGAGAACTCTCGTGCACAAATATATTGAGGGAAGGCAACGAAGAGGATTTTAAAGCAAGGCAGATTTGCAGGAAACAGATTTCAGGAGGTAGATTCGACTCGCCTTTAAAGCACATGAAAAGCGGCAAAACGTTGACAATGATGCCCTTGGCCAAAAAGGGCGTATGCGTTTTTTCCTGAATATATTCAGGAAAAAACGCATACGCCCTTTTTGGCCAACCAAGCAAGCCGGAAGGGCAAATCAGCGCTACAAAGAAGTCTCGCTTGCCCTCGGTCAAAAGGGCCATGCTGAACAAAGTGTAAAAACCAGAAAAGCAGGACAGGCCATGGAGACATGGGAGCCTTGCTACGCTGATGGGCGGGATGTAAATTGCCAACAGGCACTCTGGAGAAGAGTACGGTGTGTCCTGAAACAAGTAATAAACACAGCGTTGAGAGCATAGGGCACTTCCACTCATGGGCATATAAATTGGGAAAACTAAAAATCAACAAGACACAGGCACCCTAAAGTTTACGGCTGCTCTGTTTCCAAGAACCTCCGCTTCGGTACACCTTCAATATCCCAGGAAAGAGAAAAATGGATAAAGAAATGGTGGTACTTGGCACAATGGAATATCACTCAGCCATGAAATCAATGTCATAAGGCTAGTTAGCAGCATGATGAGTGGATTTAGGTACGATGATTCTAAGTGAAATAAGTCACACAGAAAAAGACACTTATCCTAAGGTATCGCTTATAGAGGGAATGTCAAAATCGCTACACTTGAACTGAATTACAAAAGAGAACAGAGTCACACCTTTAGAAGACACACTATGGCTGCTTAACGGGAAAGGTGAGGTGGGGTGATGCATAAAACAAGGGTTTGAAATTAGCTCAGAGACCGCTCCATAAGCCAAATATGTAATAGACAAGGCCTACTCCCTGCTCAGTGAACTGGAGTCAACACACCCTAGTCACCACACAAGAATATATTTGACTAGTAAGAATCTGAAAACCTATGTATCGATATCTCTCTGCAAGTGAATCTAGAGGGTGTAAAGCGGCATCAACACAGCAGGGAAAATCAGCCAAGCCCGATTCTAAACATAAATTACTTTAAAAAACCCAGAAAACAAAGACAGTGAAAGAGAGAGAAATTCTTACAAAATCCATTCAGGGTCTATGATGCAACCTGGATTGACCATATCTAGACCCACAGCTGGATGAGACATAAGGCTGGACACTCTTGGGGCTGAGAGGTTTGGTGAGGTTGGGTGAGCAAACCCAGATACTTTAAAGTAACACCGCGGGGTACACACCCCATGGGTCTCAAATCTCCAGGTACAAGGGCATCTTCCTACATCAAAACATGCATGGGAAACCCAGAAGATGGTATGCTGTGAGATCGGAAAAAGTTTCTAAAACGCACCTCATTTCTCCTCTCCTTGTGCTCGGGTCCGCCATTCCAGCCGCTTGATTCACCATCTCCCTACTTGGAGAATCAGCACCTTTAACCTCCTGTTTCGTCCAGGTTGCAGTTTGTCCTGAGGATGAACGGGAAGACGGGGAACCAACGAGAGACTAGCCCTAGGTGTTGGGACAGGCACAGGTCACTCCATTTTCCCATCAGGAAGAAGAATGAACCACAGGCTCAGCCTGCCCCCCAAAACCAAAATAGGGCCTGAAGCAATCCTGCGCTTTTGCGGCCAGCTCCCAAAAAAGCGAGGAGACAAATGGAGCTCAGGGGCACTGCAATTCACAAACGTGCAGAGTTATAAATGAGATCTCTCGTCCACAAATATTTTGAGGGAAGGCAACGAAGAGGATTTGAAAGCAAGGCAGATTTGCAGGAAACAGATTTCAGGAGGTAGATTCGACTCGCCTTTAAAGCACATGAAAAGTGACAAAACGTTGACAATGATGCCCTTGGCCAAAAAGGGCGTATGCGTTTTTTCCTGAATATATTCAGGAAAAAACGCATACGCCCTTTTTGGCCAACCAAGCAAGCCGGAAGGGCAAATCAGCGCTACAAAGAAGTCTCGCTTGCCCTCGGTCAAAAGGGCCATGCTGAACAAACTGTAAAAACCAGAAAAGCAGGACAGGCCATGGAGACATGGGAGCCTTGCTACGCTGATGGGCGGGATGTAAATTGCCAACAGGCAATCTGGAGAAGAGTACGGTGTTTCCTGAAACAAGTAATAAACACAGCGTAGAGAGCATAGGGCACTTCCACTCATGGGCGTATAAATTGGGAAAACTAAAAATCAACAAGACACAGGCACCCTACAGTTTACGGCTGCTCTGTTGCCAAGAACCTCCGCTTCGGTACACCTTCAATATCCCAGGAAAGAGAAAAATGGATAAAGAAATGGTGGTACTTGGCACAATGCAATATCACTCAGCCATGAAATCAATGTCATAAGGCTAGTTAGCAGCATGATGAGTGGATTTAGGTACGATGATTCTACGTGAAATAAGTCACACAGAAAAAGGCACTTATCCTAAGATATCGCTTATAGAGGGAATGTCAAAATCGCTACACTTGAACTGAATTACCAAACAGAACAGAGTCACACCTTTAGAAGACACACTATGTCTGCTTAACTGGAAAGGTGAGGTGGGGTGATGCATAAAACAAGGGTTTGAAATTAGCTCAGACACCGCTCCATAAGCCAAATATGTACTAGACAAGGCCTACTCCCTGCTCAGTGAACTGGACTCAACACCCCCTAGTCACCGCACAAGAATATATCTGACTAGTATGAATCTGAAAACCTATGTATCGATATCTCTCTGCAAGTGAATCAAGAGGGTGTAAAGCAGCATAAACACAGCAGGGAAAAGCAGCCAAACCCCATTCTAAACATACATTACTTTAAAAAAGCCACAAAGCAAAGACAGTGAAAGAGAGAGAAATTCTTACAAAATCCGTTCAGGGTCTATGATGCAACCTGGATTGACCATATCTAGACCCACAGCTGGATGAGACATAAGGCTGGACACTCTTGGGGCTGAGAGGATTGGTGAGGTTGGGTGAGCAAACGCAGATACTTTAAAGTAACACTGCGGGGAACACACCCCATGGGTCTCAAATCTCCAGGTACAAGGGCATCTTCCTACATCAAAACATGCATGGGAAACCCAGAAGATGGTATGCCATGAGATCGGGAAAGGTTTCTAAAACGCACCTCATTTCTCCTCTCCTTGTTCTCGGGTTCACCATTCCAGCTGCTTGACTAACCATCTCCCTATTTGGAGAATGAGCACCTTTAACCTCCTGATTGTACAGGTTGCAATCTGTCCTGAGGATGAACGGAAAGACGTGGAACCAATGTGAGACGAGCCCTAGGTGTTGGGACAGGCAGAGGTCACTCCATTTTCCCATCAGGAAGAAGAATGAACCACAGGCTCAGCCTGCCCCCCAGAACCAAAATAGGGCCTGAAGCAATCCTGCGCTTTTGCGGCCAGCTCCCAAAAAAGCGAGGAGACAAATGGAGCTCAGGGGCACTGCAATTCACAAACGTGCAGAGTTATAAATGAGAACTCTCGTCCACAAATATATTGAGGGAAGGCAACGAAGAGGATTTGAAAGCAAGGCAGATTTGCAGGAAACAGATTTCAGGAGGTAGATTCGACTCGCCTTTAAAGCACATGAAAAGCGGCAAAACGTTGACAATGATGCCCTTGGCCAAAAAGGGCGTATGCGTTTTTTCCTGAATATATTCAGGAAAAAACGCATACGCCCTTTTTGGCCAACCAAGCAAGCCGGAAGGGCAAATCAGCGCTACAAAGAAGTCTCGCTTGCCCTCGGTCAAAAGGGCCATGCTGAACAAACTGTAAAAACCAGAAAAGCAGGACAGGCCATGGAGACAGGGGAGCCTTGCTACACTGATGGGCGGGATGTAAATTGCCAACAGGCACTCTGGAGAAGAGTACGGTGTGTCCTGAAACAAGTAATAAACACAGCGTTGAGAGCATAGGGCACTTCCACTCATGGGCGTATAAATTGGGAAAACTAAAAATCAACAAGACACAGGCACCCTAAAGTTTACGGCTGCTCTGTTGCCAAGAACCTCCGCTTCGGTACACCTTCAATATCCCAGGAAAGAGAAAAATGGATAAAGAAATGGTGGTACTTGACACAATGGAATATCACTCAGCCATGAAATCAATGTCATAAGGCTAGTTAGCAGCATGATGAGTGGATTTAGGTACGATGATTCTAAGTGAAATAAGTCACACAGTAAAAGGCCCTTCTCCTAAGATATCGCTTATTGAGGGAATGTCAAAATCGTTACACTTGAACTGAATTACAAAACAGAACAGAGGCACACCTTTAGAAGACACACTATGGCTGCTTAACGGAAAAGGTGAGGTGGGGTGATGCATAAAACAAGGGTTTGAAATTAGCTCAGAGACCGCTCCATAAGCCAAATATGTAATAGACAAGGCCTACTCCCTGCTCAGTGAACTGGAGTCAACACACCCTAGTCACCACACAAGAATATATTTGACTAGTAAGAATCTGAAAACCTATGTATCGATATCTCTCTGCAAGTGAATCAAGAGGGTGTAAAGCGGCATCAACACAGCAGGGAAAATCAGCCAAGCCCGATTCTAAACATAAATTACTTTAAAAAACCCAGAAAACAAAGACAGTGAAAGAGAGAGAAATTCTTACAAAATCCATTCAGGGTCTATGATGCAACCTGGATTGACCATATCTAGACCCACAGCTGGATGAGACATAAGGCTGGACACTCTTGGGGCTGAGAGGATTGGTGAGGTTGGGTGAGCAAACCCAGATACTTTAAAGTAACACCGCGGGGTACACACCCCATGAGTCTCAAATCTCCAGGTACAAGGGCATCTTCCTACATCAAAACATGCATGGGAAACCCAGAAGATGGTATGCCGTGAGATCGGAAAAAGTTTCTAAAACGCACCTCATTTCTCCTCTCCTTGTGCTCGGGTCCGCCATTCCAGCCGCTTGATTCACCATCTCCCTACTTGGAGAATCAGCACCTTTAACCTCCTGTTTCGTCCAGGTTGCAGTTTGTCCTAAGGATGAACGGGAAGACGGGGAACCAACGAGAGACTAGCCCTAGGTGTTGGGACAGGCACAGGTCACTCCATTTTCACATCAGGAAGAAGAATGAACCACAGGCTCAGCCTGCCCCCCAAAACCAAAATAGGGCCTGAAGCAATCCTGCGCTTTTGCGGCCAGCTCCCAAAAAAGCGAGGAGACAAATGGAGCTCAGGGGCACTGCAATTCACAAACGTGCAGAGTTATAAATGAGATCTCTCGTCCACAAATATTTTGAGGGAAGGCAACGAAGAGGATTTGAAAGCAAGGCAGATTTGCAGGAAACAGATTTCAGGAGGTAGATTCGACTCGCCTTTAAAGCACATGAAAAGTGACAAAACGTTGACAATGATGCCCTTGGCCAAAAAGGGCGTATGCGTTTTTTCCTGAATATATTCAGGAAAAAACGCATACGCCCTTTTTGGCCAACCAAGCAAGCCGGAAGGGCAAATCAGCGCTACAAAGAAGTCTCGCTTGCCCTCGGTCAAAAGGGCCATGCTGAACAAACTGTAAAAACCAGAAAAGCAGGACAGGCCATGGAGACATGGGAGCCTTGCTACGCTGATGGGCGGGATGTAAATTGCCAACAGGCAATCTGGAGAAGAGTACGGTGTGTCCTGAAACAAGTAATAAACACAGCGTAGAGAGCATAGGGCACTTCCACTCATGGGCGTATAAATTGGGAAAACTAAAAATCAACAAGACACAGGCACCCTACAGTTTACGGCTGCTCTGTTGCCAAGAACCTCCGCTTCGGTACACCTTCAATATCCCAGGAAAGAGAAAAATGGATAAACAAATGGTGGTACTTGGCACAATGCAATATCACTCAGCCATGAAATCAATGTCATAAGGCTAGTTAGCAGCATGATGAGTGGAATTAGGTACGATGATTCTAAGTGAAATAAGTCACACAGAAAAAGGCACTTATCCTAAGATATCGCTTATAGAGGGAATGTCAAAATCGCTACACTTGAACTGAATTACCAAACAGAACAGAGTCACACCTTTAGAAGACACACTATGTCTGCTTAACTGGAAAGGTGAGGTGGGGTGATGCATAAAACAAGGGTTTGAAATTAGCTCAGAGACCGCTCCATAAGCCAAATATGTAATAGACAAGGCCTACTCCCTGCTCAGTGAACTGGACTCAACACACCCTAGTCACCACACAAGAATATATCTGACTAGTAAGAATCTGAAAACCTATGTATCGATATCTCTCTGCAAGTGAATCAAGAGGGTGTAAAGCGGCATAAACACAGCAGGGAAAAGCGGCCAAACCCCATTCTAAACATACATTACTTTAAAAAAGCCACAAAGCAAAGACAGTGAAAGAGAGAGAAATTCTTACAAAATCCGTTCAGGGTCTCTGATGCAACCTGGATTGACCATATCTAGACCCACAGCTGGATGAGACATAAGGCTGGACACTCTTGGGGCTGAGAGGATTGGTGAGGTTGGGTGAGCAAATGCAGATACTTTAAAGTAATACCGCGGGGTACCCACCCCATGGGTCTCAAATCTCCAGGTACAAGGGAATCTTCCTACATCAAAACATGCATGGGAAACCCAGAAGATGGTATGCCATTAGATCGGGAAAGGTTTCTAAAACGCACCTCATTTCTCCTCTCCTTGTGCTCGGGTTCACCATTCCAGCCCCTTGACTAACCATCTCCCTACTTGGAGAATCAGCACCTTTAACCTACTGTTTCGTCCAGGTTGCAATTTGTCCTGAGGATGAAGGGGAAGACGGGGAACCAACGAAAGACTACCCCTAGGTGTTGGGACAGGCACAGGTCACTCCATTTTCCCATCAGGAAGAAGAATGAACCACAGGCTCAGCCTGCCCCCCAGAAACAAAATAGGGCCTGAAGCAATCCTGCGCTTTTGCGGCCAGCTCCCAAAAAAGCGAGGAGACAAATGGAGCTCACGGGCACTGCAATTCACAAACGTGCAGAGTTATAAATGAGAACTCTCGTCCACAAATATATTGAGGGAAGGCAACGAAGAGGATTTTAAAGCAAGGCAGATTTGCAGGAAACAGATTTCAGGAGGTAGATTCGACTCGCCTTTAAAGCACATGAAAAGCGGCAAAACGTTGACAATGATGCCCTTGGCCAAAAAGGGCGTATGCGTTTTTTCCTGAATATATTCAGGAAAAAACGCATACGCCCTTTTTGGCCAACCAAGCAAGCCGGAAGGGCAAATCAGCGCTACAAAGAAGTCTCGCTTGCCCTCGGTCAAAAGGGCCATGCTGAACAAAGTGTAAAAACCAGAAAAGCAGGACAGACCATGGAGACATGGGAGCCTTGCTACGCTGATGGGCGGGATGTAAATTGCCAACAGGCACTCTGGAGAAGAGTACGGTGTGTCCTGAAACAAGTAATAAACACAGCGTTGAGAGCATAGGGCACTTCCACTCATGGGCATATAAATTGGGAAAACTAAAAATCAACAAGACACAGGCACCCTAAAGTTTACGGCTGCTCTGTTTCCAAGAACCTCCACTTCGGTACACCTTCAGCATCCCAGGAAAGAGAAAAATGGATAAAGAAATGGTGGTACTTGGCACAATGGAATATCACTCAGCCATGAAATCAATGTCATAAGGCTAGTTAGCAGCATGATGAGTGGATTTAGGTACGATGATTCTAAGTGAAATAAGTCACACAGAAAAAGACACTTATCCTAAGGTATCGCTTATAGAGGGAATGTCAAAATCGCTACACTTGAACTGAATTACAAAAGAGAACAGAGTCACACCTTTAGAAGACACACTATGGCTGCTTAACGGGAAAGGTGAGGTGGGGTGATGCATAAAACAAGGGTTTGAAATTAGCTCAGAGACCGCTCCATAAACCAAATATGTAATAGACAAGGCCTACTCCCTGCTCAGTGAACTGGAGTCAACACACCCTAGTCACCACACAAGAATATATTTGACTAGTAAGAATCTGAAAACCTATGTATCGATATCTCTCTGCAAGTGAATCAAGAGGGTGTAAAGCGGCATCAACACAGCAGGGACAATCAGCCAAGCCCGATTCTAAACATAAATTACTTTAAAAAACCCAGAAAACAAAGACAGTTAAAGAGAGAGAAATTCTTACAAAATCCATTCAGGGTCTATGATGCAACCTGGATTGACCATATCTAGACCCACAGCTGGATGAGACATAAGGCTGGACACTCTTGGGGCTGAGAGGATTGGTGAGGTTGGGTGAGCAAACCCAGATACTTTAAAGTAACACCGCGGGGTACACACCCCATGGGTCTCAAATCTCCAGGTACAAGGGCATCTTCCTACATCAAAACATGCATGGGAAACCCAGAGGATGGTATGCCGTGAGATCGGGAAAGGTTTCTAAAACGCACCTCATTTCTCCTCTCCTTGTGCTCGGGTTCGCCATTCTAGCCGCTTGACTAACCATCTCCCTACTTGGAGAATCAGCACCTTTAACCTCCTGTTTCGTCCAGGTTGCAATTTGTCCTGAGGATGAACGGGAAGACGGGGAACCAACGAGAGACTAGCCCTAGGTGTTGGGACAGGCACAGGTCACTCCATTTTCCCATCAGGAAGAAGAATGAACCACAGGCTCAGCCTGCCCCCCAGAACCAAAAGAGGGCCTGAAGCAATCCTGCGCTTTTGCGGCCAGCTCCCAAAAAAGCGAGGAGACAAATGGAGCTCAGGGGCACTGCAATTCACAAACGTGCAGAGTTATAAATGAGAACTCTCGTGCACAAATATATTGAGGGAAGGCAACGAAGAGGATTTGAAAGCAAGGCAGATTTGCAGTAAACAGATTTCAGGAGGTAGATTCGACTCGCCTTTAAAGCACATGAAATGCGGCAAAACGTTGACAATGATGCCCTTGGCCAAAAAGGGCGTATGCGTTTTTTCCTGAATATATTCAGGAAAAAACGCATACGCCCTTTTTGGCCAACCAAGCAAGCCGGAAGGGCAAATCAGCGCTACAAAGAAGTCTCGCTTGCCCTCGGTCAAAAGGGCCATGCTGAACAAAATGTAAAAACCAGAAAAGCAGGACAGGCCATGGAGACATGGGAGCCTTGCTACGCTGATGGGCGGGATGTAAATTGCCAACAGGCACTCTGGAGAAGAGTACGGTGTGTCCTGAAACAAATAATAAACACAGCGTAGAGAGCATAGGGCACTTCCACTCATGGGCGTATAAATTGGGAAAACTAAAAGTCAACAAGACACAGGCACCCCAAACTTTACGGCTGCTCTGTTGCCAAGAACCTCCGCTTCGGTACACCTTCAATATCCCAGGAAAGAGAAAAATGGATAAAGAAATGGTGGTACTTGGCACAATGGAATATCACTCAGCCATGAAATCAATGACATAAGGCTAGTTAGCAGCATGATGAGTGGATTTAGGTACGATGATTCTAAGTGAAATAAGTCACACAGAAAAAGGCCCTTATCCTAAGATATCGCTTCTAGAGGGAATGTCAAAATCGCTACACTTGAACTGAATTACAAAAGAGAACAGAGTCACACCTTTAGAAGACACACTATGGATGCTTAACGGGAAAGGTGAGGTGGGGTGATGCATAAAACAAGGGTTTGAAATTAGCTCAGACACCGCTCCATAAGCCAAATATGTAATAGACAAGGCCTACTCCCTGCTCAGTGTACTGGACTCAACACCCCCTAGTCACCGCACAAGAATATATCTGACTAGTATGAATCTGAAAACCTATGTATTGATATCTCTCTGCAAGTGAATCAAGAGGGTGTAAAGCGGCATAAACACAGCAGGGAAAAGCGGCCAAACCCCATTCTAAACATACATTACTTTAAAAAAGCCACAAAGCAAAGACAGTGAAAGAGAGAGAAATTCTTACAAAATCCGTTCAGGGTCTCTGATGCAACCTGGATTGACCATATCTAGACCCACAGCTGGATGAGACATAAGGCTGGACACTCTTGGGGCTGAGAGGATTGGTGAGGTTGGGTGAGCAAACGCAGATAATTTAAAGTAACACTGCGGGGAACACACCCCATGGGTCTCAAATCTCCAGGTACAAGGGCATCTTCCTACATCAAAACATGCATGGGAAACCCAGAAGATGGTATGCCGTGAGATCGGGAAAGGTTTCTAAAACGCACCTCATTTCTCCTCTCCTTGTGCTCGGGTTCGCCATTCCAGCCGCTTGACTAACCATCTCCCTACTTGGAGAATCAGCACCTTTAACCTCCTGTTTCGTCCAGGTTGCAATTTGTCCTGAGGATGAACGGGAAGACGGGGAACCAACGAGAGACTAGCCCTAGGTGTTGGGACAGGCACAGGTCACTCCATTTTCCCATCAGGAAGAAGAATGAACCACAGGCTCAGCCTGCCCCCCAAAACCAAAATAGGGCCTGAAGCAATCCTGCGCTTTTGCGGCCAGCTCCCAAAAAAGCGAGGAGACTAATGGAGCTCAGGGGCACTGCAATTCACAAACGTGCAGAGTTATAAATGAGAACTCTCGTCCACAAATATATTGAGGGAAGGCAACGAAGAGGATTTGAAAGCAAGGCAGATTTGCAGGAAACAGATTTCAGGAGGTAGATTCGACTCGCCTTGAAAGCACCTGAAAAGTGGCAAAACGTTGACAATGATGCCCTTGGTCAAAAAGGGCGTATGCGTTTTTTCCTGAATATATTCAGGAAAAAACGCATACGCCCTTTTTGGCCAACCAAGCAAGCCGGAAGGGCAAATCAGCGCTACAAAGAAGTCTTGCTTGCCCTCGGTCAAAAGGCCATGCTGAACAAAGTGTAAAAAGCAATAAAGCTGGACAGGCCATGGAGACATGGGAGCCTTGCTACGCTGATGGGCAGGATGTAAATTGCCAACAGGCACTCTGGAGAAGAGTACGGTGTGTCCTGAAACAAATAATAAACACAGCGTAGAGAGCATAGGGCACTTCCACTCATGGGCGTATAAATTGGGAAAACTAAAAATCAACAAGACACAGGCACCCTAAAGTTTACGGCTGCTCTGTTGCCAAGAACCTCCGCTTCGGTACACCTTCAATATCCCAGGAAAGAGAAAAATGGATAAAGAAATGGTGGTACTTGGCACAATGGAATATCACTCAGCCATGAAATCAATGTCATAAGACTAGGTAGCAGCATGATTAGTGGATTTAGGTACGATGATTCTAAGTGAAATAAGTCACACAGAAAAAGGCACTTATCCTAAGATATCGCTTATAGAGGGAATGTCAAAATCGCTACACTTGAACTGAATTACAAAACAGAACAGAGGCACACCTTTAGAAGACACACTATGGCTGCTTAACCGGAAAGGTGAGGTGGGGTGATGCATAAAACAAGGGTTTGATATTAGCTCAGACACCGCTCCATAAGCCAAATATGTACTAGACAAGGCCTACTCCCTGCTCAGTGAACTGGACTCAACACCCCCTAGTCACCGGACAAGAATATATCTGACTAGTATGAATCTGAAAACCTATGTATTGATATCTCTCTGCAAGTGAATCAAGAGGGTGTAAAGCGGCATAAACACAGCAGGGAAAAGCAGCCAAACCCCATTCTAAACATACATTACTTTAAAAAACCCACAAAGCAAAGACAGTGAAAGAGAGAGAAATTCTTACAAAATCCGTTCAGGGTCTCTGATGCAACCTGGATTGACCATATCTAGACCCACAGCTGGATGAGACATAAGGCTGGACACTCTTGCGGCTGAGAGGATTAGTGAGGTTGGGTGAGCAAATGCAGATACTTTAAAGTAATACTGCGGGGTACCCACCCCATGGGTCTCAAATCTCCAGGTACAAGGGCATCTTCCTACATCAAAACATGCATGGGAAACCCAGAAGATGGTATGCCGTGAGATCGGGAAAGGTTTCTAAAACGCACCTCATTTCTCCTCTCCTTGTGCTCGGGTTCGCCATTCCAGCCGCTTGACTAACCATCTCTCTACTTGGAGAATCAGCACCTTTAACCTCCTGATTGTACAGGTTGCAATTTGTCCTGAGGATGAATGGGAAGACGCAGAACCAACGAGAGCGAGCCCTAGGTGTTGGGACAGGCATAGGTCACTCCATTTTCCCATCAGGAATAAGAATGAACCACAGTCTCAGCCTGCCCCCCAGAACTAAAATAGGGCCTGAAGCAATCCTGCGCTTTTGCGGCCAGCTCCCTAAAAAGCGAGGAGACAAATGGAGCTCAGGGGAACTGCAATTCACAAACGTGCAGAGTTATAAATGAGAACTCTCGTCCACAAATATATTGAGGGAAGGCAACGAAGAGGATTTTAAAGTAAGGCAGATTTGCAGGAAACAGATTTCAGGAGGTAGATTCGACTCGCCTTTAAAGCACATGAAAAGCGGCAAAACGTTGACAATGATGCCCTTGGCCAAAAAGGGCGTATGCGTTTTTTCCTGAATATATTCAGGAAAAAACGCATACGCCCTTTTTGGCCAACCAAGCAAGCCGGAAGGGCAAATCAGCGCTACAAAGAAGTCTCGCTTGCCCTCGGTCAAAAGGGCCATGCTGAACAAAGTGTAAAAACCAGAAAAGCAGGACAGGCCATGGAGACATGGGAGCCTTGCTACGCTGATGGGCGGGATGTAAATTGCCAACAGGCACTCTGGAGAAGAGTACGGTGTGTCCTGAAACAAGTAATAAACACAGCGTTGAGAGCATAGGGCACTTCCACTCATGGGCATATAAATTGGGAAAACTAAAAATCAACAAGACACAGGCACCCTAAAGTTTACGGCTGCTCTGTTTCCAAGAACCTCCACTTCGGTACACCTTCAGTATCCCAGGAAAGAGAAAAATGGATAAAGAAATGGTGGTACTTGGCACAATGGAATATCACTCAGCCATGAAATCAATGTCATAAGGCTAGTTAGCAGCATGATGAGTGGATTTAGGTACGATGATTCTAAGTGAAATAAGTCACACAGTAAAAGGCCCTTCTCCTAAGATATCGCTTATTGAGGGAATGTCAAAATCGTTACACTTGAACTGAATTACAAAACAGAACAGAGGCACACCTTTAGAAGACACACTATGGCTGCTTAACGGGAAAGGTGAGGTGGGGTGATGCATAAAACAAGTGTTTGAAATTAGCTCAGACACCGCTCCATAAGCCAAATATGTAATAGACAAGGCCTACTCCCTGCTCAGTGTACTGGAGTCAACACACCCTAGTCACCACACAAGAATATATTTGACTAGTAAGAATCTGAAAACCTATGTATCGATATCTCTCTGCAAGTGAATCAAGAGGGTGTAAAGCGGCATCAACACAGCAGGGACAATCAGCCAAGCCCGATTCTAAACATAAATTACTTTAAAAAACCCAGAAAACAAAGACAGTTAAAGAGAGAGAAATTCTTACAAAATCCATTCAGGGTCTATGATGCAACCTGGATTGACCATATCTAGACCCACAGCTGGATGAGACATAAGGCTGGACACTCTTGGGGCTGAGAGGATTGGTGAGGTTGGGTGAGCAAACCCAGATACTTTAAAGTAACACCGCGGGGTACACACCCCATGGGTCTCAAATCTCCAGGTACAAGGGCATCTTCCTACATCAAAACATGCATGGGAAACCCAGAGGATGGTATGCCGTGAGATCGGGAAAGGTTTCTAAAACGCACCTCATTTCTCCTCTCCTTGTGCTCGGGTTCGCCATTCCAGCCGCTTGACTAACCATCTCCCTACTTGGAGAATCAGCACCTTTAACCTCCTGTTTCGTCCAGGTTGCAATTTGTCCTGAGGATGAACGGGAAGACAGGGAACCAACGAGAGACTAGCCCTAGGTGTTGGGACAGGCACAGGTCACTCATTTTCCCATCAGGAAGAAGAATGAACCACAGGCTCAGCCTGCCCCCCAGAACCAAAAGAGGGCCTGAAGCAATCCTGCGCTTTTGCGGCCAGCTCCCAAGAAAGCGAGGAGACAAATGGAGCTCAGGGGCACTGCAATTCACAAACGTGCAGAGTTATAAATGAGAACTCTCGTGCACAAATATATTGAGGGAAGGCAACGAAGAGGATTTGAAAGCAAGGCAGATTTGCAGGAAACAGATTTCAGGAGGTAGATTCGACTCGCCTTTAAAGCACATGAAAAGCGGCAAAACGTTGACAATGATGCCCTTGGCCAAAAAGGGCGTATGCGTTTTTTCCTGAATATATTCAGGAAAAAACGCATACGCCCTTTTTGGCCAACCAAGCAAGCCGGAAGGGCAAATCAGCGCTACAAAGAAGTCTCGCTTGCCCTCGGTCAAAAGGGCCATGCTGAACAAAATGTAAAAACCAGAAAAGCAGGACAGGCCATGGAGACATGGGAGCCTTGCTACGCTGATGGGCGGGATGTAAATTGCCAACAGGCACTCTGGAGAAGAGTATGGTGTGTCCTGAAACAAATAATAAACACAGCGTAGAGAGCATAGGGCACTTCCACTCATGGGCGTATAAATTGGGAAAACTAAAAGTCAACAAGACACAGGCACCCCAAACTTTACGGCTGCTCTGTTGCCAAGAACCTCCGCTTCGGTACACCTTCAATATCCCAGGAAAGAGAAAAATGGATAAAGAAATGGTGGTACTTGGCACAATGGAATATCACTCAGCCATGAAATCAATGACATAAGGCTAGTTAGCAGCATGATGAGTGGATTTAGGTACGATGATTCTAAGTGAAATAAGTCACACAGAAAAAGGCCCTTATCCTAAGATATCGCTTCTAGAGGGAATGTCAAAATCGCTACACTTGAACTGAATTACAAAACAGAACAGAGTCACACCTTTAGAAGACACACTATGGCTGCTTAACGGGAAAGGTGAGGTGGGGTGATGCATAAAACAAGGGTTTGAAATTAGCTCAGACACCGCTCCATAAGCCAAATATGTAATAGACAAGGCCTACTCCCTGCTCAGTGTACTGGACTCAACACCCCCTAGTCACCGCACAAGAATATATCTGACTAGTATGAATCTGAAAACCTATGTATTGATATCTCTCTGCAAGTGAATCAAGAGGGTGTAAAGCGGCATAAACACAGCAGGGAAAAGCGGCCAAACCCCATTCTAAACATACATTACTTTAAAAAAGCCACAAAGCAAAGACAGTGAAAGAGAGAGAAATTCTTACAAAATCCGTTCAGGGTCTCTGATGCAACCTGGATTGACCATATCTAGACCCACAGCTGGATGAGACATAAGGCTGGACACTCTTGGGGCTGAGAGGATTGGTGAGGTTGGGTGAGCAAACGCAGATAATTTAAAGTAACACTGCGGGGAACACACCCCATGGGTCTCAAATCTCCAGGTACAAGGGCATCTTCCTACATCAAAACATGCATGGGAAACCCAGAAGATGGTATGCCGTGAGATCGGGAAAGGTTTCTAAAACGCACCTCATTTCTCCTCTCCTTGTGCTCGGGTTCGCCATTCCAGCCGCTTGACTAACCATCTCCCTACTTGGAGAATCAGCACCTTTAACCTCCTGTTTCGTCCAGGTTGCAATTTGTCCTGAGGATGAACGGGAAGACGGGGAACCAACGAGAGACTAGCCCTAGGTGTTGGGACAGGCACAGGTCACTCCATTTTCCCATCAGGAAGAAGAATGAACCACAGGCTCAGCCTGCCCCCCAAAACCAAAATAGGGCCTGAAGCAATCCTGCGCTTTTGCGGCCAGCTCCCAAAAAAGCGAGGAGACTAATGGAGCTCAGGGGCACTGCAATTCACAAACGTGCAGAGTTATAAATGAGAACTCTCGTCCACAAATATATTGAGGGAAGGCAACGAAGAGGATTTGAAAGCAAGGCAGATTTGCAGGAAACAGATTTCAGGAGGTAGATTCGACTCGCCTTGAAAGCACATGAAAAGTGGCAAAACGTTGACAATGATGCCCTTGGTCAAAAAGGGCGTATGCGTTTTTTCCTGAATATATTCAGGAAAAAACGCATACGCCCTTTTTGGCCAACCAAGCAAGCCGGAAGGGCAAATCAGCGCTACAAAGAAGTCTTGCTTGCCCTCGGTCAAAAGGCCATGCTGAACAAAGTGTAAAAAGCAATAAAGCTGGACAGGCCATGGAGACATGGGAGCCTTGCTACGCTGATGGGCAGGATGTAAATTGCCAACAGGCACTCTGGAGAAGAGTACGGTGTGTCCTGAAACAAATAATAAACACAGCGTAGAGAGCATAGGGCACTTCCACTCTTGGGCGTATAAATTGGGAAAACTAAAAATCAACAAGACACAGGCACCCTAAAGTTTACGGCTGCTCTGTTGCCAAGAACCTCCGCTTCGGTACACCTTCAATATCCCAGGAAAGAGAAAAATGGATAAAGAAATGGTGGTACTTGGCACAATGGAATATCACTCAGCCATGAAATCAATGTCATAAGACTAGGTAGCAGCATGATTAGTGGATTTAGGTACGATGATTCTAAGTGAAATAAGTCACACAGAAAAAGGCACTTATCCTAAGATATCGCTTATAGAGGGAATGTCAAAATCGCTACACTTGAACTGAATTACAAAACAGAACAGAGGCACACCTTTAGAAGACACACTATGGCTGCTTAACCGGAAAGGTGAGGTGGGGTGATGCATAAAACAAGGGTTTGATATTAGCTCAGACACCGCTCCATAAGCCAAATATGTACTAGACAAGGCCTACTCCCTGCTCAGTGAACTGGACTCAACACCCCCTAGTCACCGGACAAGAATATATCTGACTAGTATGAATCTGAAAACCTATGTATTGATATCTCTCTGCAAGTGAATCAAGAGGGTGTAAAGCGGCATAAACACAGCAGGGAAAAGCAGCCAAAACCCATTCTAAACATACATTACTTTAAAAAACCCACAAAGCAAAGACAGTGAAAGAGAGAGAAATTCTTACAAAATCCGTTCAGGGTCTCTGATGCAACCTGGATTGACCATATCTAGACCCACAGCTGGATGAGACATAAGGCTGGACACTCTTGCGGCTGAGAGGATTAGTGAGGTTGGGTGAGCAAATGCAGATACTTTAAAGTAATACTGCGGGGTACCCACGCCATGGGTCTCAAATCTCCAGGTACAAGGGCATCTTCCTACATCAAAACATGCATGGGAAACCCAGAAGATGGTATGCCGTGAGATCGCAAAAAGTTTCTAAAACGCACCTCATTTCTCCTCTCCTTGTGCTCGGGTCCGCCATTCCAGCCGCTTGATTCACCATCTCCCTACTTGGAGAATCAGCACCTTTAACCTACTGTTTCGTCCAGGTTGCAATTTGTCCTGAGGATGAAGGGGAAGACGGGGAACCAACGAAAGACTAGCCCTAGGTGTTGGGACAGGCACAGGACACTCCATTTTCCCATCAGGAAGAAGAATGAACCACAGGCTCAGCCTGCCCCCCAGAACCAAAATAGGGCCTGAAGCAATCCTGCGCTTTTGCGGCCAGCTCCCAAAAAAGCGAGGAGACAAATGGAGCTCAGGGGCACTGCAATTCACAAACGTGCAGAGTTATAAATGAGAACTCTCGTCCACAAATATATTGAGGGAAGGCAACGAAGAGGATTTGAAAGCAAGGCAGATTTGCAGGAAACAGATTTCAGGAGGTAGATTCAACTCGCCTTTAAAGCACATGAAAAGTGGCAAAACGTTGACAATGATGCCCTTGGCCAAAAAGGGCGTATGCGTTTTTTCCTGAATATATTCAGGAAAAAACGCATACGCCCTTTTTGGCCAACCAAGAAGCCAGAAGGGCAAATCAGCGCTACAAAGAAGTCTCGCTTGCCCTCGGTCAAAAGGGCCATGCTGAACAAAGTGGAAAAACCAGAAAAGCAGGACAGGCCATGGAGACATGGGAGCCTTGCTATGCTGATGGGCGGGATGTAAATTGCCAACAGGCACTCTGGAGAAGTGTACGGTGTGTCCTGAAACAAGTAATAAACACAGCTTAGAGAGCATAGGGCACTTCCACTCATGGGCGTATAAATTGGGAAAACTAAAAATCAACAAGACACAGGCACCCCAAAATTTACAGCTGCTCTGTTTCCAAGAACCTCCACTTCGGTACACCTTCAATATCCCAGGAAAGAGAAAAATGGATAAACAAATGGTGGTACTTGGCACAATGGAATGTCACTCAGCCATGAAATCAATGTCATAAGGCTAGTTAGCAGGATGATGAGTGGATTTAGCGACGATGATTCTAAGTGAAATAAGTCACACAGAAAAAGGCACTTATCCTAAGATATCGCTTATAGAGGGAATGTCAAAATCGCTACACTTGAACTGAATTACAAAACAGAACAGAGTCACACCTTTAGAAGACACACTATGGCTGCTTAACGGGAAAGGTGAGGTGGGGTGATGCATAAAACAAGGGTTTGAAATTAGCTCAGAGACCGCTCCATAAGCCAAATATGTAATAGACAAGGCCTACTCCCTGCTCAGTGAACTGGACTCAACACACCCTAGTCACCACACAAGAATATATCTGACTAGTAAGAATCTGAAAACCTATGTATCGATATCTCTCTGCAAGTGAATCAAGAGGGTGTAAAGCGGCATCAACACAGCAGGGAAAAGCACCCAAGCCCGATTCTAAACATAAATTACTTTAAAAAACCCACAAAACAAAGACAGTGAAAGAGAGAGAAATTCTTACAAAATCCGTTCAGGGTCTCTGATGCAACCTGGATTGACCATATCTAGACCCACAGCTGGATGAGACATAAGGCTGGACACTCTTGGGGCTGAGAGGATTGGTGAGGTTGGGTGAGCAAACGCAGATACTTTAAAGTAATACCGCGGGGTACCCACCCCATGGGTCTCAAATCTCCAGGTAAAAGGGCATCTTCCTACATCCAAACATGCATGGGAAACCCAGAAGATGGTATGCCATGAGATCGGGAAAGGTTTCTAAAACGCACCTCATTTCTCCTCTCCTTGGGCTCGGGTTCGCCATTGCAGCTGCTTGACCAACCATCTCCCTACTTGGAGAATCAGCACCTTTAACCTCCTGATTGTACAGGTTGCAATTTCTCCTGAGGATGAACGGGAAGACGCGGAACCAACGAGAGACAAGCCCTAGGTGTTGGGACAGGCGTAGGTCACTCCATTTTCCCATCAGGAAGAAGAATGAACCACAGGCTCAGCCTGCCCCCCAGAACCAAAATAGGGCCTGAAGCAATCCTGCGCTTTTGCGGCCAGCTCCCAAAAAAGCGAGGAGACAAATGGAGCTCAGGGGCACTACAATTCACAAACGTGCAGAGTTATAAATGAGAACTCTCGTCCACAAATATATTGAGGGAAGGCAACGAAGAGGATTTGAAAGCAAGGCAGATTTGCAGGAAACAGATTTCAGGAGGTAGATTCGACTCGCCTTTAAAGCACATGAAAAGCGGCAAAACGTTGACAATGATGCCCTTGGCCAAAAAGGGCGTATGCGTTTTTTCCTGAATATATTCAGGAAAAAACGCATACGCCCTTTTTGGCCAACCAAGCAAGCCGGAAGGGCAAATCAGCACTACAAAGAAGTCTCGCTTGCCCTCGGTCAAAAGGGCCATGCTGAACAAATTGTAAAAACCAGAAAAGCAGGACAGGCCATGGAGACATGGGAGCCTTGCTACGCTGATGGGCAGGATGTAAATTGCCAACAGGCACTCTGGAGAAGAGTACGGTGTGTCCTGAAACAAGTAATAAACACAGTGTAGAGAGCATAGGGCACTTCCACTCATGGGCGTATAAATTGGGAAAACTAAAAATCAACAAGACACAGGCACCCCAAACTTTACGGCTGCTCTGTTGCCAAGAACCTCCGCTTCGGTACACCTTCAATATCCCAGGAAAGAGAAAAATGGATAAAGAAATGGTGGTACTTGGCACAATGGAATATCACTCAGCCATGAAATCAATGTCATAAGGCTAGTTAGCAGCATGATGAGTGGATTTAGGTACGATGATTCTAAGTGAAATAAGTCACACAGAAAAAGGCACTTATCCTAAGACATCGCTTATAGAGGGAATGTCAAAATCGCTAAACTTGAACTGAATTACAAAACAGAACAGAGGCACACCTTTAGAAGACACACTATGGCTGCTTAACCGGAAAGGTGAGGTGGGGTGATGCATAAAACAAGGGTTTGAAATTAGCTCAGACACCGCTCCATAAGCCAAATATGTAATAGACAAGGCCTACTCCCTGCTCAGTGAACTGGACTCAACACCCCCTAGTCACCGCACAAGATTATATCTGATTAGTATGAATCTGAAAACCTATGTATCGATATCTCTCTGCAAGTGAATCAAGAGGGTGTTAAGCGGCATAAACACAGCAGGGAAAAGCAGCCAAACCCCATTCTAAACATACATTACTTTAAAAAACCCACAAAGCAAAGACAGTGAAAGAGAGAGAAATTCTTACAAAATCCGTTCAGGGTCTCTGATGCAACCTGGATTGACCATATCTAGACCCACAGCTGGATGAGACATAAGGCTGGACACTCTTGGGGTTGAGAGGATTGGTGAGGTCGGGTGAGCAAATGCAGATACTTTAAAGTAACACCGCGGGGTACCCACCCCATGGGTCTCAAATCTCCAGGTACAAGGGAATCTTCCTACATCAAAACATGCATGGGAAACCCAGAAGATGGTATGCCATGAGATCGGGAAAGGTTTCTAAAACGCACCTCATTTCTCCTCTCCTTGTGCACAAGTTCGCCATTCCAGCCACTTGACTAACCATCTCCCTAATTGGAGAATCAGCACCTTTAACCTCCTGTTTCGTCCAGGTTGCAATTTGTCCTGAGGATGAAGGGGAAGACGGGGAAACAACGAGAGACTAGCCCTAGGTGTTGGGACAGGCACAGGTCACTCCATTTTCCCATCAGGAAGAAGAATGAACCACAGGCTCAGCCTGCCCCCCAGAACCAAAATAGGGCCTGAAGCAAACCTGCGCTTTTGCGGCCAGCTCCCAAAAAAGCGAGGAGACAAATGGAGCTCAGGGGCACTGCAATTCACAAACGTGAAGAGTTATAAATGAGAACTCTCGTCCACAAATATATTGAGGGAAGGCAACGAAGAGGATTTGAAAGCAAGGCAGATTTTCAGGAAACAGATTTCAGGATGTAGATTCGACTCGCCTGTAAAGCACATGAAAAAGCGGCAAAACGTTGACAATGAGGCCCTTGGCCAAAAAGGGCGTATGCGTTTTTTCCTGAATATATTCAGGAAAAAACGCATACGCCCTTTTTGGCCAACCAAGCAAGCCGGAAGGGCAAATCAGCGCTACAAAGAAGTCTCGCTTGCCCTCGGTCAAAAGGGCCATGCTGAACAAAGTGTAAAAACCAGAAAAGCAGGACAGGCCATGGAGACAAGGGAGCCTTGCTACGCTGATGGGCGGGATGTAAATTGCCAACAGGCACTCTGGAGAAGAGTACGGTGTGTCCTGAAACAAGTAATAAACACAGCTTAGAGAGCATAGGGCACTCCCACTCATGGGCCTATAAATTGGGAAAACTAAAAATCAACAAGACACAGGCACCCTAAAGTTTACGGCTGCTCTGTTTCCAAGAACCTCCGCTTCGGTACACCTTCAATATACCAGGAAAGAGAAAAGTGGATAAAGAAATGGTGGTACTTGGCACAATGGAATATCACTCAGCCATGAAATCAATGTCATAAGGCTAGTTAGCAGCATGATGAGTGGATTTAGGTACGATGATTCTAAGTGAAATAAGTCACACAGAAAAAGACACTTATCCTAAGATATCGCTTATAGAGGGAATGTCAAAATCGCTACACTTGAACTGAATTACAAAACAGAACAGAGTCACACCTTTAGAAGACACACTATGGCTGCTTAACCGGAAAGGTGAGGTGGGGTGATGCATAAAACAAGGGTTTGAAATTAGCTCAGAGACCGCTCCATAAGCCAAATATGTAATAGACAAGGCCTACTCCCTGCTCAGTGAACTGGACTCAACACACCCTAGTCACCACACAAGAATATATCTGAGTAGTAAGAATCTGAAAACATATGTATCGATATCTCTCTGCAAGTGAATCAAGAGGGTGTAAAGCGACATCAACACAGCAGGGAAAAGCAGACAAGCCCGATTCTAAACAAAAATTACTTTAAAAACCCCACAAAAAAAAGACAGTGAAAGAGAGAGAAATTCTTACAAAATCCGTTCAGGGTCTCTGATGCAACCTGGATTGACCATATCTAGACCCACAGCTGGATGAGACATAAGGCTGGACACTCTTGGGGCTGAGAGGATTGGTGAGGTTGGGTGAGCAAACGCAGATACTTTAAAGTAATACTGTGGGGAACACACCCCATGGGTCTCAAATCTCCAGGTACAAGGGCATCTTCCTACATCAAAACATGCATGGGAAACCCAGAAGATGGTATGCCATGAGATCGGGAAAGGTTTCTAAAACGCACCTCATTTCTCCTCTCCTTGTGCTCGGGTTCGCCATTCCAGCCACTTGACTAACCATCTCCCTAATTGGAGAATCAGCACCTTTAACCTCCTATTTCGTCCAGGTTGCAATTTGTCCTGAGGATGAAGGGGAAGACGGGGAAACAACGAGAGACTAGCCCTAGGTGTTGGGACAGGCACAGGTCACTCCATTTTCCCATCAGGAAGAAGAATGAACCACAGGCTCAGCCTGCCCCCCAGAACCAAAATAGGGCCTGAAGCAATCCTGCGCTTTTGCGGCCAGCTCCCAAAAAAGCGAGGAGACAAATGGAGCTCAGGGGCACTGCAATTCACAAACGTGCAGAGTTATCAATGAGAACTCTCGTCCACAAATATATTGAGGGAAGGCAACGAAGAGGATTTGAAAGCAAGGCAGATTTTCAGGAAACAGATTTCAGGATGTAGATTCGACTCGCCTGTAAAGCACATGAAAAGCGGCAAAACGTTGACAATGAGGCCCTTGGCCAAAAAGGGCGTATGCGTTTTTTCCTGAATATATTCAGGAAAAAACGCATACGCCCTTTTTGGCCAACCAAGCAAGCCGGAAGGGCAAATCAGCGCTACAAAGAAGTCTCGCTTTCCCTCGGTCAAAAGGGCCATGCTGAACAAAGTGTAAAAACCAGAAAAGCAGGACAGGCCACGGAGACATGGGAGCCTTGCTACGCTGATGGGCGGGATGTAAATTGCCAACAGGCACTCTGGAGAAGTGTACGGTGTGTCCTGAAACAAGTAATAAACACAGCGTAGAGAGCATAGGGCACTTCCACTCATGGGCGTATAAATTGGGAAAACTAAAAATCAACAAGACACAGGCACCCCAAACTTTACAGCTGCTCTGTTTCCAAGAACCTCCACTTCGGTACACCTTCAATATCCCAGGAAAGAGAAAAATGGATAAACAAATGGTGGTACTTGGCACAATGCAATATCACTCAGCCATGAAATCAATGTCATAAGGCTAGTTAGCAGCATGATGAGTGGATTTAGGTACGATGATTCTAAGTGAAATAAGTCACACAGAAAAAGGCACTTATCCTAAGATATCGCTTATAGAGGGAATGTCAAAATCGCTACACTTGAACTGAATTACAAACAGAACAGAGTCACACCTTTAGAAGACACACTATGGCTGCTTAACGGGAAAGGTGAGGTGGGGTGATGCATAAAACAAGGGTTTGAAATTAGCTCAGACACCGCTCCATAAGCCAAATATGTAATAGACAAGGCCTACTCCCTGCTCAGTGAACTCGACTCAACACCCCCTAGTCACCGCACAAGAATATATCTGACTAGTATGAATCTGAAAACCTATGTATCGATATCTCTCTGCAAGTGAATCAAGAGGGTGTAAAGCGGCATCAACACAGCAGGGAAAAGCAGCCAAACCCCATTCTAAACATAAATTACTTTAAAAAACCCACAAAACAAAGACAGTGAAAGAGAGAGAAATTCTTACAAAATCCGTTCAGGGTCTATGATGCAACCTGGATTGACCATATCTAGACCCACAGCTGGATGAGACATAAGGCTGGACACTCTTGGGGCTGAGAGGATTGGTGAGGTTGGGTGAGCAAACGCAGATACTTTAAAGTAACACTGCGGGGAACACACCCCATGGGTCTCAAATCTCCAGGTACAAGGGCATCTTCCTACATCAAAACATGCATGGGAAACCCAGAAGATGGTATGCCATGAGATCGGGAAAGGTTTCTAAAACGCACCTCATTTCTCCTCTCATTGTGCTCGGGTTCACCATTCCAGCTGCTTGACTAACCATCTCCCTATTTGGAGAATCAGCACCTTTAACCTCCTGATTGTACAGGTTGCAATTTGTCCTGAGGATGAACGGGAAGACGCGGAACCAACGAGAGACGAGCCCTAGGTGTTGGGACAGGCATAGGTCACTCCATTTTCCGATCAGGAAGAAGAATGAACCACAGGCTCAGCCTGCCCCCCAGAACCAAAATAGGGCCTGAAGCAATCCTGAGCTTTTGCGGCCAGCTCCCAAAAAAGCGAGGAGACAAATGGAGCTCAGGGGCACTGCAATTCACAAACGTGCAGAGTTATAAATGAGAACTCTCGTCCACAAATATATTGAGGGAAGGCAACGAAGAGGATTTGAAAGCAAGGCAGATTTGCAGGAAACAGATTTCAGGAGGTAGATTCGACTCGCCTTTAAAGCATATGAAAAGCGGCAAAACGTTGACAATGATGCCCTTGGCCAAAAAGGGCGTATGCGTTTTTTCCTGAATATATTCAGGAAGAAACGCATACGCCCTTTTTGGCCAACCAAGCAAGCCGGAAGGGCAAATCAGCACTACAAAGAAGTCTCGCTTGCCCTCGGTCAAAAGGGCCATGCTGAACAAATTGTAAAAACCAGAAAAGCAGGACAGGCCATGGAGACATGGGAGCCTTGCTACGCTGATGGGCAGGATGTAATTTGCCAACAGGCACTCTGGAGAAGAGTACGGTGTGTCCTGAAACAAGTAATAAACACAGCGTAGAGAGCATAGGGCACTTCCACTCATGGGCGTATAAATTGGGAAAACTAAAAATCAACAAGACACAGGCACCTTAAAGTTTACGGCTGCTCCGTTTCCAAGAACCTCCGCTTCGGTACACCTTCAATATCCCAGGAAAGAGAAAAATGGATAAAGAAATGGTGGTACTTGGCACAATGCAATATCACTCAGCCATGAAATCAATGTCATAAGGCTAGTTAGCAGCATGATGAGTGGATTTAGGTACGATGATTCTAAGTGAAATAAGTCACACAGAAAAAGACACTTATCCTAAGATATCGCTTATAGAGGGAATGTCAAAATCGCTACACTTGAACTGAATTACAAAACAGAACAGAGTCACACCTTTAGAAGACACACTATGGCTGCTTAACGGGAAAGGTGAGGTGGGGTGATGCATAAAACAAGGGTTTGAAATTAGCTCAGAGACCGCTCCATAAGCCAAATATGTAATAGACAAGGCCTACTCCCTGCTCAGTGAACTGGACTCAACACACCCTAGTCACCACACAAGAATATATCTGACTAGTAAGAATCTGAAAACCTATGTATCGATATCTCTCTGCAAGTGAATCAAGAGGGTGTAAAGCGGCATCAACACAGCAGGGAAAAGCAGCCAAGCCCGATTCTAAACATATATTACTTTAAAAAACCCACAAAACAAAGACAGTGAAAGAGAGAGAAATTCTTACAAAATCCGTTCAGGGTCTATGATGCAACCTGGATTGACCATATCTAGACCCACAGCTGGATGAGACATAAGGCTGGACACCTTTGGGGCTGAGAGGATTGGTGAGGTTGGGTGAGCAAACGCAGATACTTTAAAGTAACACTGCGGGGAACACACCCCATGGGTCTCAAATCTCCAGGTACAAGGGCATCTTCCTACATCAAAACATGCATGGGAAACCCAGAAGATGGTATGCCATGAGATCGGGAAAGGTTTCTAAAATGCACCTCATTTCTCCTCTCCTTGTGCTCGGGTTCACCATTCCAGCTGCTTGACTAACCATCTCCCTACTTGGAGAATCAGCACCTTTAACCTCCTGATTGTACAGGTTGCAATTTGTCCTGAGGATGAACGTGAAGACGGGGAACCAACGAGAGACGAGCCCTAGGTGTTGGGACAGGCATAGGTCACTCCATTTTACCATCAGGAAGAAGAATGAACCACAGGCTCAGCCTGCCCCCCAGAACCAAAATAGGGCCTGAAGCAATCCTGCGCTTTTGCGGCCAGCTCCCAAAAAAGCGAGGAGACAAATGGAGCTCAGGGGCACTGCAATTCACAAACGTGCAGAGTTATAAATGAGAACTCTCGTCCACAAATATATTGAGGGAAGGCAACGCAGAGGATTTGAAAGCAAGGCAGATTTGCAGGAAACAGATTTCAGGAGGTAGATTCGACTCGCCTTTAAAGCACATGAAAAGCGGCAAAACGTTGACAATGATGCCCTTGGCCAAAAAGGGCGTATGCGTTTTTTCCTGAATATATTCAGGAAAAAACGCATACGCCCTTTTTGGCCAACCAAGCAAGCTGGAAGGGCAAATCAGCACTACAAAGAAGTCTCGCTTGCCCTCGGTCAAAAGGGCCATGCTGAAAAAAGTGTAAAAACCAGAAAAGCAGGACAGGCCATGGAGACATGGGAGCCTTGCTACGCTGATGGGCGGGATGTAAATTGCCAACAGGCACTCTGGAGATGAGTACGGTGTGTCCTGAAACAAGTAATAAACACAGCGTTGAGAGCATAGGGCACTTCCACTCATGGGCGTATAAATTGGGAAAATTAAAAATCAACAAGACACAGGCACCCCAAACTTTACGGCTGCTCTGTTGCCAAGAACCTCCGCTTCGGTACACCTTCAATATCCCAGGAAAGAGAAAAATGGATAAAGAAATGGTGGTACTTGGCACAATGGAATATCACTCAGCCATGAAATCAATGTCATAAGGCTAGTTAGCAGCATGATGTGTCGATTTAGCGACGATGATTCTAAGTGAATTAAGTCACACAGAAAAAGGTACTTATCCTAAGATATCGCTTATAGAGGGAATGTCAAAATCGCTACACTTGAACTGAATTACAAAACAGAACAGAGGCACACCTTTAGAAGACCCACTATGGCTGCTTAACCGGAAAGGTGAGGTGGGGTGATGCATAAAACAAGGGTTTGAAATTAGCTCAGACACCGCTCCATAAGCCAAATATGTAATAGACAAGGCCTACTTCCTGCTCAGTGAACTGGACTCAATACCCCCTAGTCACCGCACAAGAATATATCTGACTAGTAAGAATCTGAAAACCTATGTATTGATATCTCACTGCAAGTGAATCAAGAGGGTGTAAAGCGGCATAAACACAGCAGGGAAAAGCAGCCAAACCCCATTCTAAACATACATTACTTTAAAAAACCCACAAAGCAAAGACAGTGAAAGAGAGAGAAATTCTTACAAAATCCGTTCAGGGTCTCTGATGCAACCTGGATTGACCATATCTAGACCCACAGCTGGATGAGACATAAGGCTGGACACTCTTGGGGCTGAGAGGATTGGTGAGGTTGGGTGAGCAAATGCAGATACTTTAAAGTAATACCGCGGGGTACCCACCCCATGGGTCTCAAATCTCCAGGTACAAGGGAATCTTCCTACATCAAAACATGCATGGGAAACCCAGAAGATGGTATGCCATGATATCGGGAATGGTTTTTAAACGCACCTCATTTCTCCTCTCCTTGTGCTCGGGTTCGCCATTCCAGGTGCTTGACTAACCATCTCCCTACTTGGAGAATCAGCACCTTTAACCTCCTGTTTCGTCCAGGTTGCAATTTGTCCTGAGGATGAACGGGAAGACGGGGAACCAACGAGAGACTAGCCCTAGGTGTTGGGACAGGCACAGGTCACTCCATTTTCCCATCAGGAAGAAGAATGAACCACAGGCTCAGCCTGCCCCCCAGAACCAAAATAGGGCCTGAAGCAATCCTGCGCTTTTGCGGCCAGCTCCCAAAAAAGCGAGGAGACAAATGGAGCTCAGGGGCACTGCAATTCACAAACGTGCAGAGTTATAAATGAGAACTCTCGTCCACAAATATATTGAGGGAAGGCAACGAAGAGGATTTGAAAGCAAGGCAGATTTGCAGGAAACAGATTTCAGGAGGTAGATTCGACTCGCCTTTAAAGCACATGAAAAGCGGCAAAACGTTGACAATGATGCCCTTGGCCAAAAAGGGCCTATGCGTTTTTTCCTGAATATATTCAGGAAAAAACGCATACGCCCTTTTTGGCCAACCAAGCAAGCCGGAAGGGCAAATCAGCGCTACAAAGAAGTCTCGCTTGCCCTCGGTCAAAAGGGCCATGCTGAACAAACTGTAAAAACCAGAAAAACAGGACAGGCCATGGAGACATGGGAGCCTTGTTACGCTAATGGGCGGGATGTAAATTGCCAACAGGCACTCTGGAGATGAGTACGGTGTGTCCTGAAACAAGTAATAAACACAGCGTTGAGAGCATAGGGCACTTCCACTCATGGGCGTATAAATTGGGAAAACTAAAAATCAACAAGACACAGGCACCCCAAACTTTACGGCTGCTCTGTTTACAAGAACCTCCGCTTCGGTACACCTTCAATATCCCAGGAAATAGAAAAATGGATAAAGAAATGGTGGTACTTGGCACAATGGAATATCACTCAGCCATGAAATCAATGTCATAAGGCTAGTTAGCAGCATGATGAGTGGATTTAGGTACGATGATTCTAAGTGAAATAAGTCACACAGAAAAAGGCACTTATCCTAAGATATCGCTTATAGAGGGAATGTCAAAATCGCTACACTTGAACTGAATTACAAAACAGAACAGAGGCACACCTTTAGAAGACACACTATGGCTGCTTAACCGGAAAGGTGAGGTGGGGTGATGTATAAAACAAGGGTTTCAAATTAGCTCAGAGACCTCTCCATAAGCCAAATATGTAATAGACAAGGCCTATTCCCTGCTCAGTGAACTGGACTCAACACACCCTAGTCTCCACACAAGAATATATCTGACTAGTAGGAATCTGAAAACCTATGTATCGATATCTCTCTGCAAGTGAATCAAGAGGGTGTAAAGCGGCATCAACACAGCAGGGAAAAGCAGCCAAGACCGATTCTAAACGTAAATTACTTTTAAAAACCCACAAAACAAAGACAGTGAAAGAGAGAGAAAATCTTACAAAATCCGTTCAAGGTCTATGATGCAACCTGGATTGACCATATCTAGACCCACAGCTGGATGAGACATAAGGCTGGACACTCTTGGGGCTGAGAGGATTGGTGAGGTTGGGTGAGCAAATGCAGATACTTTAAAGTAACACTGCGGGGAACACACCCCATGGGTCTCAAATCTCCAGGTACAAGGGCATCTTCCTACATCAAAACATGCATGGGAAACCCAGAAGATGGTATGCCATGAGATCGGGAAAGGTTTCTAAAACGCACCTCATTTCTCCTCTCCTTGTGCTCGGGATCGCCATTCCAGCTGCTTGACTAACCATCTCCCTACTTGGAGAATCAGCACCTTTAACCTCCTCATTGTACAGGTTGCAATTTGTCCTGAGGATGAACGGGAAGACGGGGAACCAATGAGAGACTAGCCCTAGGTGTTGGGACAGGCATAGGGCACTCCATTTTCCCATCAGGAAGAAGAATGAACCACAGGCTCAGCCTGCCCCCCAGAACCAAAATAGGGCCTGAAGCAATCCTGCGCTTTTGCGGCCAGCTCCCAAAAAAGCGAGGAGACAAATGGAGCTCAGGGGCATTGCAATTCACAAACGTGCAGAGTTATAAATGAGAACTCTCGTCCACAAATATATTGAGGGAAGGCAACGAAGAGGATTTGAAAGCAAGGCAGATTTGCAGGAAACAGATTTCAGGAGGTAGATTCGACTCGCCTTTAAAACACATGAAAAGCGGCAAAACGTTGACAATGATGCCCTTGGCCAAAAAGGGCGTATGCGTTTTTTCCTGAATATATTCAGGAAAAAACGCATACGCCCTTTTTGGCCAACCAAGCAAGCCAGAAGTGCAAATCAACGCTACAAAGAAGTCTCGCTTGCCCTCAGTCAAAAGGGCCATGCTGAACAAAGTGTAAAAACCAGAAAAGCAGGACAGGCCATGGAGACATGGCAGCCTTACTACGCTGATGGGCGGGATGTAAATTGCCAACAGGCACTCTGGAGAAGAGTACAGTGTGTCCTGAAACAAGTAATAAACACAGCGTAGAGAGCATAGGGCACTTCCACTCATGGGTGTATAAATGGGGAAAACTAAAAATCAACAAGACACAGGCACCCTAAAGTTTACGGCTGCTCTGTTTCCAAGAACCTCCGCTTCGGTACACCTTCAATATCCCAGGAAAGAGAAAAATGGATAAAGAAATGGTGGTACTTGGCACAATGGAATATCACTCAGCCATGAAATCAATGTCATAATGCTAGTTAGCAGCATGATGAGTAGATTTAGGTACGATGATTCTAAGTGAAATAAGTCACACAGAAAAAGACACTTATCCTAAGATATCGCTTATAGAGGGAATGTCAAAATCGCTACACTTGAACTGAATTACAAAACAGAACAGAGTCACACCTTTAGAAGACACACTATGGCTGCTGAACGGGAAAGGTGAGGTGGGGTGATGCATAAAACAAGGGTTTCAAATTAGCTCAGAGACCGCTCCATAAGCCAAATATGTAATAGACAAGGCCTACTCCCTGCTCAGTGAACTGGACTCAACACACCCTAGTCACCACACAAGAATATATCTGACTAGTAAGAATCTGAAAACCTATGTATCGATATCTCTCTGCAAGTGAATCAAGAGGGTGTAAAGCGGCATCAACACAGCAGGGAAAAGCAGCCAAACCCCATTCTAAACATACATTACTTTAAAAAACCCACAAAGCAAAGACAGTGAAAGAGAGAGAAATTCTTACAAAATCCGTTCTGGGTCTATGATGCAACCTGGATTGACCATATCTAGACCCACAGCTGGATGAGACATAAGGCTGGACACTCTTGGGGCTGAGAGGATTGGTGAGGTTGGGTGAGCAAACGCAGATACTTTAAAGTAACACTGCGGGGAACACACCCCATGGGTCTCAAATCTCCAGGTACAAGGGCATCTTCCTACATCAAAACATGCATGGGAAACCCAGAAGATGGTATGCCATGAGATCGGGAAAGGTTTCTAAAATGCACCTCATTTCTCCTCTCCTTGTGCTCGGGTTCACCATTCCAGCTGCTTGACTAACCATCTCCCTACTTGAAGAATCAGCACCTTTAACCTCCTGATTGTACAGGTTGCAATTTGTCCTGAGGATGAACGTGAAGACGGGGAACCAACGAGAGACGAGCCCTAGGTGTTGGGACAGGCATAGGTCACTCCATTTTCCCATCAGGAAGAAGAATGAACCACAGGCTCAGCCTGCCCCCCAGAACCAAAATAGGGCCTGAAGCAATCCTGCGCTTTTGCGGCCAGCTCCCAAAAAAGCGAGGAGACAAATGGAGCTCAGGGGCACTGCAATTCACAAACGTGCAGAGTTATAAATGAGAACTCTCGTCCACAAATATATTGAGGGAAGGCAACGCAGAGGATTTGAAAGCAAGGCAGATTTGCAGGAAACAGATTTCAGGAGGTAGATTCGACTCGCCTTTAAAGCACATGAAAAGCGGCAAAACGTTGACAATGATGCCCTTGGCCAAAAAGGGCGTATGCGTTTTTTCCTGAATATATTCAGGAAAAAACGCATACGCCCTTTTTGGCCAACCAAGCAAGCCGGAAGGGCAAATCAGCGCTACAAAGAAGTCTCGCTTGCCCTCGGTCAAAAGGGCCATGTTGAACAAAGTGTAAAAACCAGAAAAACAGGACAGGCCATGGAGACATGGGAGCCTTGCTACGCTGATGGGCGGGATGTAAATTGCCAACAGGCACTCTGGAGAAGAGTACGGTGTGTCCTGAAACAAGTAATAAACACAGCGTAGAGAGCATAGGGCACTTCCACTCATGGGCGTATAAATTGGGAAAACTAAAAATCAACAAGACACAGGCACCCCAAACTTTACGGCTGCTCTGTTTACAAGAACCTCCGCTTCGGTACACCTTCAATATCCCAGGAAAGAGATAAATGGATAAAGAAATGGTGGTACTTGGCACAATGCAATATCACTCAGCCATGAAATCAATGTCATAAGGCTAGTTAGCAGCATGATGAGTGGATTTAGGTACGATGAGTCTAAGTGAAATAAGTCACACAGAAAAAGGCACTTATCCTAAGATATCGCTTATAGAGGGAATGTCAAAATCGCTACACTTGAACTGAATTACAAAACAGAACAGAGTCACACCTTTAGAAGACACACTATGGCTGCTTAACCGGAAAGGTGAGGTGGGGTGATGCATAAAACAAGGGTTTGAAATTAGCTCAGACACCGCTCCATAAGCCAAATATGTAATAGACAAGGCCTACTCCCTGCTCAGTGAACTGGACTCAACACCCCCTAGTCACCGCACAAGAATATATCTGACTAGTATGAATCTGAAAACCTATGTATTGATATCTCTCTGCAAGTGAATCAAGAGGGTGTAAAGCGGCATCAACACAGCAGGGAAAAGCGGCCAAACCCCATTCTAAACATACATTACTTTAAAAAACCCACAAAGCAAAGACAGTGAAAGAGAGAGAAATTCTTACAAAATCCGTTCTGGGTCTCTGATGCAACCTGGATTGACCATATCTAGACCCACAGCTGGATGAGACATAAGGCTGGACACTCTTGAGGCTGAGAGGATTGGTGAGGTTGGGTGAGCAAATGCAGATACTTTAAAGTAATACCGCGGGGTACCCACCCCATGGGTCTCAAATCTCCAGGTACAAGGGAATCTTCCTACATCAAAATATGCATGGGAAACCCAGAAGATGGTATGCCGTGAGATCGGGAAAGGTTTCTAAAACGCACCTCATTTCTCCTCTCCTTCTGCTCGGGTTCACCATTCCAGCCGCTTGACTAACCATCTCCCTACTTGGAGAATCAGCACCTTTAACCTACTGTTTCGTCCAGGTTGCAATTTGTCCTGAGGATGAACGGGAAGACGGGGAACCAACGAAAGACTAGCCCTAGGTGTTGGGATAGGCACAGGTCACTCCATTTTCCCATCAGGAAGAAGAATGAACCACAGGCTCAGCCTGCCCCCCAGAACCAAAATAGGGCCTGAAGCAATCCTGCGCTTTTGCGGCCAGCTCCCAAAAAAGCGAGGAGACAAATGGAGCTCAGGGGCACTGCAATTCACAAACGTGCAGAGTTATAAATGATAACTCTCTTCCACAAATATATTGAGGGAAGGCAACGAAGAGGATTTGAAAGCAAGGCAGATTTGCAGGAAACAGATTTCAGGAGGTAGATTCGACTCGCCTTTAAAGCACATGAAAAGCGGCAAAACGTTGACAATGATGCCCTTGGCCAAAAAGGGCGTATGCGTTTTTTCCTGAATATATTCAGGAAAAAACGCATACGCCCTTTTTGGCCAACCAAGCAAGCCGGAAGGGCAAATCAGCGCTACAAAGAAGTCTCGCTTGCCCTCGGTCAAAGGGGCCATACTGAACAAAGTGTAAAAACCAGAAAATCAGGACAGGCCATGGAGACATGGGAGCCTTGCTACGCTGATGGGCGGGATGTAAATTGCCAACAGGCACTCTGGAGAAGAGTACGGTGTGTCCTGAAACAAGTAATAAACACAGCGTTGAGAGCATAGGGCACTTCCACTCATGGGCGTATAAATTGGGAAAACTAAAAATCAACAAGACACAGGCACCCCAAACTTTACGGCTGCTCTGTTGCCAAGAACCTCCGCTTCGGTACACCTTCAATATCCCAGGAAAGAGAATAATGGATAAAGAAATGGTGGTACTTGGCACAATGGAATATCACTCAGCCATGAAATCAATGTCATAAGGCTAGTTAGCAGCATGATGAGTGGATTTAGGTACGATGATTCTAAGTGAAATAAGTCACACAGAAAAAGACACTTATCCTAAGATATCGCTTATAGAGGGAATGTCAAAATCGCTACACTTGAACTGAATTACAAAACAGAACAGAGTCACACCTTTAGAAGACACACTATGGCTGCTTAACGGGAAAGGTGAGGTGGGGTGATGCATAAAACAAGGGTTTGAAATTAGCTCAGAGACCGCTCCATAAGCCAAATATGTAATAGACAAGGCCTACTCCCTGCTCAGTGAACTGGACTCAACACACCCTAGTCACCACACAAGAATATGTCTGACTAGTAAGAATCTGAAAACATATATATCGATATCTCTCTGCAAGTGAATCAAGAGGGTGTAAAGCGGCATCAACACAGCAGGGAAAAGCAGCCAAGCCCGATTCTAAACATAAATTTCTTTAAAAAACCCACAAAACAAAGACAGTGAAAGAGAGAGAAATTCTTACAAAATCCGTTCAGGGTCTATGATGCAACCTGGATTGACCATATCTAGACCCACAGCTGGATGAGACATAAGGCTGGACACTCTTGGGGCTGAGAGGATTGGTGAGGTTGGGTGAGCAAACGCAGATACTTTAAAGTAACACTGCGGGGAAGACACCCCATGGGTCTCAAATCTCCAGGTACAAGGGAATCTTCCTACATCAAAACATGCATGGGAAACCCAGAAGATGGTATGCCATGAGATCGGGAAAGGTTTCTAAAATGCACCTCATTTCTCCTCTCCTTGTGCTCGGGTTCACCATTCCAGCTGCTTGACTAACCATCTCCCTACTTGAAGAATCAGCACCTTTAACCTCCTGATTGTACACGTTGCAATTTGTCCTGAGGATGAACGTGAAGACGGGGAACCAACGAGAGACGAGCCCTAGCTGTTGGGACAGGCATAGGTCACTCCATTTTCCCATCAGGAAGAAGAATGAACCACAGGCTCACCCTGCCCCCCAGAACCAAAATAGGGCCTGAAGCAATCCTGCGCTTTTGCGGCCAGCTCCCAAAAAAGCGAGGAGACAAATGGAGCTCAGGGGCACTGCAATTCACAAACGTGCAGAGTTATAAATGAGAACTCTCGTCCACAAATATATTGAAGGAAGGCAACGAAGAGGATTTGAAAGCAAGGCAGATTTGCAGGAAACAGATTTCAGGAGGTAGATTCGACTCGCCTTTAAAGCACATGAAAAGCGGCAAAACGTTGACAATGATGCCCTTGGCCAAAAAGGGGGTATGCGTTTTTTCCTGAATATATTCAGGAAAAAACGCATACGCCTTTTTTGGCCAACCAAGCAAGCCGGAAGGGCAAATCAGCACTACGAAGAAGTCTCGCTTGCCCTCGGTCAAAAGGGCCATGCTGAACAAAGTGTAAAAACCAGAAAAGCAGGACAGGCCATGGAGACATGGGAGCCTTGCTAAGCTGATGGGCGGGATGTAAATTGCCAACAGGCACTCTGGAGATGAGTACGGTGTGTCCTGAAACAAGTAATAAACACAGCGTTGAGAGCATAGGGCACTTCCACTCATGGGCGTATAAATTGGGAAAATTAAAAATCAACAAGACACAGGCACCCCAAACTTTACGGCTGCTCTGTTGCCAAGAACCTCCGCTTCGGTACACCTTCAATATCCCAGGAAAGAGAAAAATGGATAAAGAAATGGTGGTACTTGGCACAATGGAATATCACTCAGCCATGAAATCAATGTCATAAGGCTAGTTAGCAGCATGATGTGTCGATTTAGCGACGATGATTCTAAGTGAATTAAGTCACACAGAAAAAGGCACTTATCCTAAGATATCGCTTATAGAGGGAATGTCAAAATCGCTACACTTGAACTGAATTACAAAACAGAACAGAGGCACACCTTTAGAAGACACACTATGGCTGCTTAACCGGAAAGGTGAGGTGGGGTGATGCATAAAACAAGGGTTTGAAATTAGCTCAGACACCGCTCCATAAGCCAAATATGTAATAGACAAGGCCTACTCCCTGCTCAGTGAACTGGACTCAACACCCCCTAGTCACCGCACAAGAATATATCTGACTAGTAAGATTCTGAAAACCTATGTATTGATATCTCACTGCAAGTGAATCAAGAGGGTGTAAAGCGGCATAAACACAGCAGGGAAAAGCAGCCAAACGCCATTCTAAACATACATTACTTTAAAAAACCCACAAAGCAAAGACAGTGAAAGAGAGAGAAATTCTTACAAAATCCGTTCAGGGTCTCTGATGCAACCTGGATTGACCATATCTAGACCCACAGCTGGATGAGACATAAGGCTGGACACTCTTGGGGCTGAGAGGATTGGTGAGGTTGGGTGAGCAAATGCAGATACTTTAAAGTAATACCGCGGGGTACCCACCCCATGGGTCTCAAATCTCCAGGTACAAGGGCATCTTCCTACATCAAAACATGCATGGGAAACCCAGAAGATGGTATGCCGTGAGATCGGGAAAGGTTTCTAAAACGCACCTCATTTCTCCTCTCCTTGTGCTCGGGTTCGCCATTCCAGCCGCTTGACTAACCATCTCCCTACTTGGAGAATCAGCACCTTTAACCTACTGTTTCGTCCAGGTTGCAATTGGTCCTGAGGATGAACGGGAAGACGGGGAAACAACGAAAGACTAGCCCTAGGTGTTGGAACAGGCACAGGTCACTCCATTTTCCCATCAGGAAGAAGAATGAACCACCGGCTCAGCCTGCCCCCCAGAACCAAAATAGGGCCTGAAGCAATCCTGCGCTTTTGCGGCCAGCTCCCAAAAAAGCGAGGAGACAAATGGAGCTCAGGGGCACTGCAATTCACAAACGTGCAGAGTTATAAATGAGAACTCTCGTCCACAAATATATTGAGGGAAGGCAACGAAGAGGATTTGAAAGCAAGGCAGATTTGCAGGAAACAGATTTCAGGAGGTAGATTCGACTCGCCTTTAAAGCACATGAAAAGCGGCAAAACGTTGACAATGATGCCCTTGGCCAAAAAGGGCGTATGCGTTTTTTCCTGAATATATTCAGGAAAAAACGCATACGCCCTTTTTGGCCAACCAAGCAAGCCGGAAGGGCAAATCAGCGCTACAAAGAAGTCTCGCTTGCCCTCGGTCAAAAGGGCCATGCTGAACAAAGTGTAAAAACCAGAAAAGCAGGACAGGCCATGGAGACATGGAAGCCTTGCTACGCTGATGGGCGGGATGTAAATTGCCAACAGGCACTCTGGAGAAGAGTACGGTGTGTCCTGAAACAAGTAATAAACACAGCATTGAGAGCATAGGGCACTTCCACTCATGGGTGTATAAATTGGGAAAACTAAAAATCAACAAGACACAGGCACCCTAAAGTTTACGGCTGCTCTGTTTCCAAAAACCTCCACTTCGGTACACCTTCAATATCCCAGGAAAGAAAAAAATGGATAAAGAAATGGTGGTACTTGGCACAGTGGAATATCACTCAGCCATGAAATCAATGACATAAGGCTAGTTAGCAGCATGATGAGTGGATTTAGTGACGATGATTCTAAGTGAAATAAGTCACACAGAAGAAGACACTTATCCTAAGATATCGCTTATAGAGGGAATGTCAAAATCGCTACACTTGAACTGAATTACAAAACAGAACAGAGTCACACCTTTAGAAGACACACTATGGCTGCTTAACGGGAAAGGTGAGGTGGGGTGATGCATAAAACAAGGGTTTGAAATTAGCTCAGACACCGCTCCATAAGCCAAATATGTAATAGACAAGGCCTACTCCCTGCTCAGTGTACTGGACTCAACACCCCCTAGTCACCGCACAAGAATATATCTGACTAGTATGAATCTGAAAACCTATGTATCGATATCTCTCTGCAAGTGAATCAAGAGGGTGTAAAGCAGCATAAACACAGCAGGGAAAAGCAGCCAAACCCCATTCTAAACATACATTACTTTAAAAAACCCACAAAGCAAAGACAGTGAAAGAGAGAGAAATTCTTACAAAATCCGTTCAGGGTCTCTGATGCAACCTGGATTGACCATATCTAGACCCACAGCTGGATGAGACATAAGGCTGGACACTCTTGGGGCTGAGAGGATTGGTGAGGTTGGGTGAGCAAATGCAGATACTTTAAAGTAATACCGCGGGGTACGCACCCCATGGGTCTCAAATCTCCAGGTACAAGGGCATCTTCCTACATCAAAACATGCATGGGAAACCCAGAAGATGGTATGCCGTGAGATCGGGAAAGGTTTCTAAAACGCACCTCATTTCTCCTCTCCTTGTGCTCGGGTTCGCCATTCCAGCCGCTTGACTAACCATCTCCCTACTTGGAGAATCAGCACCTTTAACCTACTGTTTCGTCCAGGTTGCAATTTGTCCTGAGGATGAACGGGAAGACGGGGAAACAACGAAAGACTAGCCCTAGGTGTTGGAACAGGCACAGGTCACTCCATTTTCCCATCAGGAAGAAGAATGAACCACCGGCTCAGCCTGCCCCCCAGAACCAAAATAGGGCCTGAAGCAATCCTGCGCTTTTGCGGCCAGCTCCCAAAAAAGCGAGGAGACAAATGGAGCTCAGTGGCACTGCAATTCACAAACGTGCAGAGTTATAAATGAGAACTCTCGTCCACAAATATATTGAGGGAAGGCAACGAAGAGGATTTGAAAGCAAGGCAGATTTGCAGGAAACAGATTTCAGGAGGTAGATTCGACTCGCCTTTAAAGCACATGAAAAGCGGCAAAAGGTTGACAATGATGCCCTTGGCCAAAAAGGGCGTATGCGTTTTTTCCTGAATATATTCAGGAAAAAACGCATACGCCCTTTTTGGCCAACCAAGCAAGCCGGAAGGGCAAATCAGCGCTACAAAGAAGTCTCGCTTGCCCTCGGTCAAAAGGGCCATGCTGAACAAAGTGTAAAAACCAGAAAAGCAGGACAGGCCATGGAGACATGGAAGCCTTGCTACGCTGATGGGCGGTATGTAAATTTCCAACAGGCACTCTGGAGAAGAGTACGGTGTGTCCTGAAACAAGTAATAAACACAGCGTTGAGAGCATAGGGCACTTCCACTCATGGGTGTATAAATTGGGAAAACTAAAAATCAACAAGACACAGGCACCCTAAAGTTTACGGCTGCTCTGTTTCCAAGAACCTCCACTTCGGTACACCTTCAATATCCCAGGAAAGAAAAAAATGGATAAAGAAATGGTGGTACTTGGCACAGTGGAATATCACTCAGCCATGAAATCAATGTCATAAGGCTAGTTAGCAGCATGATGAGTGGATTTAGTGACGATGATTCTAAGTGAAATAAGTCACACAGAAAAAGACACTTATCCTAAGATATCGCTTATAGAGGGAATGTCAAAATCGCTACACTTGAACTGAATTACAAAACAGAACAGAGTCACACCTTTAGAAGACACACTATGGCTGCTTAACGGGAAAGGTGAGGTGGGGTGATGCATAAAACAAGGGTTTGAAATTAGTTCAGAGACCGCTCCATAAGCCAAATATGTAATAGACAAGGCCTACTCCCTGCTCAGTGAACTGGACTCAACACACCCTAGTCAACACACAAGAATATATCTGACTAGTAAGAATCTGAAAACCTATGTATCGATATCTCTCTGCAAGTGAATCAAGAGGGTGTAAAGCGGCATCAACACAGCAGGGAAAAGCAGCCAAGCCCGATTCTAAACATAAATTACTTTAAAAAACCCACAAAACAAAGACAGTGAAAGAGAGAGAAATTCTTACAAAATCCGTTCAGGGTCTATGATGCAACCTGGATTGACCATATCAAGACCCACAGCTGGATGAGACATAAGGCTGGACACTCTTGGGGCTGAGAGGGTTGGTGAGGTTGGGTGAGCAAATGCAGATACTTTAAAGTAACACTGCGGGGAACACACCCCATGGGTCTCAAATCTCCAGGTACAAGGGAATCTTCCTACATCAAAACATGCATGGGAAACCCAGAAGATGGTATGCCATGAGATCGGGAAAGGTTTCTAAAACGCACCTCATTTCTCCTCTCCTTGTGCTCGGGTTCGCCATTCCAGCCGCTTGACTAACCATCTCCCTACTTGGAGAATCAGCACCTTTAACCTCCTGATTGTACAGGTTGCAATTTGTCCTGAGGATGAACGGGAAGACGCGGAAACCACGAGAGACGAGCCCTAGGTGTTGGGACAGGCATAGGTCACTCCATTTTCCCATCAGGAAGAAGAATGAACCACAGGCTCAGCCTGCCCCCCAGAACCAAAATAGGGCCTGAAGCAATCCTGCGCTTTTGCGGCCAGCTCCCAAAAAAGCGAGGAGACAAATGGAGCTCAGGGGCACTGCAATTCACAAACGTGCAGAGTTATAAATGAGAACTCTCGTCCACAAATATATTGAGGGAAGGCAACGAAGAGGATTTGAAACCAAGGCAGATTTGCAGGAAACAGATTTCAGGAGGTAGATTCGACTCGCCTTTAAAGCACATGAAAAGCGGCAAAACGTTGACAATGATGCCCTTGGCCAAAAAGGCCGTATGCGTTTTTTCCTGAATATATTCAGGAAAAAACGCATACGCCCTTTTTGGCCAACCAAGCAAGCCGGAAGGGCAAATCAGCGCTACAAAGAAGTCTCGCTTGCCCTCGGTCAAAAGGGCCATGCTGAACAAACAGTAAAAACCAGAAAAGCAGGACAGGCCATGGAGACATGGGAGCCTTGCTACGCTGATGGGCGGGATGTAAATTGCCGACAGGCACTCTGGAGAAGAGTATGGTGTGTCCTGAAACAAGTAATAAACACAGCGTAGAGAGCATAGGGCACTTCCACTCAAGGGCGTATAAATTGGGAAAACTAAAAATCAACAAGACACAGGCACCCTAAAGTTTACGTCTGCTCTGTTTCCAAGAACCTCCACTTTGGTACACCTTCAATATCCGAGGAAAGAGAAAAATGGATAAAGAAATGGTGGTACTTGGCACAATGGAATATCACTCAGCCATGAAATCAATGTCATAAGGCTAGTTAGCAGCATGATGAGTGGATTTAGGTACGATGATTCTAAGTGAAATAAGTCACACAGAAAAAGACACTTATCCTAAGATATCGCTTATAGAGGGAATGTCAAAATCGCTACACTTGAACTGAATTACAAAACAGAACAGAGTCACACCTTTAGAAGACACACTATGGCTGCTTAACGGGAAAGGTGAGGTGGGGTGATGCATAAAACAAGGGTTTGAAATTAGCTCAGACACCGCTCCATAAGCCAAATATGTAATAGACAAGGCCTACTCCCTGCTCAGTGAACTGGACTCAACACCCCCTAGTCACCGCACAAGAATATATCTGACTAGTATGAATCTGAAAACCTATGTATCGCTATCTCTCTGCAAGTGAATCAAGAGGGTGTAAAGCGGCATAAACACAGCAGGGAAAAGCAGCCAAACCCCATTCTAAACATACATTACTTTAAAAAACCCACAAAACAAAGACAGTGAAAGAGAGAGAAAGTCTTACAAAATCCGTTCAGGGTCTCTGATGCAAACTGGATTGACCATATCTAGACCCACAGCTGGATGAGACATAAGGATGGACACTCTTGGGGCTGAGAGGATTGGTGAGGTTGGGTGAGCAAACGCAGATACTTTAAAGTAACACTGCGGGGAACACACCCCATGGGTCTCAAATCTCCAGGTACAAGGGAATCTTCCTACATCAAAACATGCATGGGAAACCCAGAAGATGGTATGCCATGAGATCGGGAAAGGTTTCTAAAACGCACCTCATTTCTCCTCTCCTTGTGCTCGGGTTCGCCATTCCAGCCGCTTGACTAACCATCTCCCTACTTGGAGAATCAGCACCTTTAACCTCCTGATTGTACAGGTTGCAATTTGTCCTGAGGATGAACGGGAAGACGGGGAACCAACGAGAGACTAGCCCTAGGTGTTGGGACAGGCACAGGTCACTCCATCTTCCCATCAGGAAGAAGAATGAACCACAGGCTCAGCCTGCCCCCCAGAACCAAAATAGGGCCTGAAGCAATCCTGCGCTTTTGCGGCCAGCTCCCAAAAAAGCGAGTAGACAAATGGAGCTCAGGGGCACTGCAATTCACAAACGTGCAGAGTTATAAATGAGAACTCTCGTCCACAAATATATTGAGGGAAGGCAACGAAGAGGATTTGAAAGCATGGCAGATTTGCAGGAAACAGATTCCAGGAGGTAGATTCGACTCGCCTTTAAAGCACATGAAAAGCGGCAAAACATTGACAATGATGCCCTTGGCCAAAAAGGGCGTATGCGTTTTTTCCTGAATATATTCAGGAAAAAACGCATACGCCCTTTTTGGCCAACCAAGCAAGCCGGAAGGGCAAATCAGCACTACAAAGAAGTCTGGCTTGCCCTCGTTCAAAAGGGCCATGCTGAAAAAAGTGTAAAAACCAGAAAAGCAGGACAGGCCATGGAGAAATGGGAGCCTTGCTACGCTGATGGGTGGGATGTAAATTGCCAACAGGCACTCTGGAGAAGTATATGGTGTGTCCTGAAACAAGTAATAAACACAGCTTAGAAAGCATAGGGCACTTCCACTCATGGGCGTATAAATTGGGAATACTAAAAATCAACAAGACACAGGCACCCCAACCTTTACGGCTGCTCTGTTTCCAAGAACCTCCACTTCGGTACACCTTCAATATCCCAGAAAGAGAAAAATGGATAAAGAAATGGTGGTACTTGGCACAATGGAATATCACTCAGCCATGAAATCAATGTCATAAGGCTAGTTAGCAGCATGATGAGTGGATTTAGCGACGATGATTTAAGTGAAATAAGTCACACAGAAAAAGACACTTATCCTAAGATATCGCTTATAGAGGGAATGTTAAAATCGCTACACTTGAACTGAATTACAAAACAGAACAGAGTCACACCTTTAGAAGACACAGTATGGCTGCTTAACGGGAAAGGTGAGGTGGGGTGATGCATAAAACAAGGGTTTGAAATTAGCTCAGACACCGTTCCATAAGCCAAATATGTAATAGAAAAGGCCTACTCCCTGCTCAGTGAACTGGACTCAACACACCCTAGTCACCACACAAGAATATATCTGACTAGTAAGAATCTTAAAACCTATGTATTGATATCTCTCTGTAAGTGAATGAAGTGCGTGTAAAGTGGCATAAACACAGGAGTGAATATCAGCTCAATCCCATTATAAAAATAAATTACAAAAAAAACACAAAAAACAAAGACAATGAAAGAGAGAAATTCTTACAAAATTCTTTTAGGGGCTGTGATGCAAGCTAGATTGAACATATCTAGACCCACAGCTGAATGAGGCATAAGGCTGAACACTCTTGGGGCTGAGAGAATTGGTGAGGTTGGGTGAGCAAACACAGACCCTTTAAATAATACTCCATGGTACCCGTTCGATAGGTCCCATATCTCCAGGTTCAAGGGCATCTTCCTACATCGAAAACATTCATGGGAAACCCAGAGGATGGTACACCGTGTTATAGGCAATGGTTTCTAAAACGCACCTCATTTCTCATCTCCTTGTGCTCAGTTTCGCGATTCCAGCCACTTTACTGACAATCTCCCTATTTGGAGAATCAGCACCTTTAACCTCCTGTTTCGTACAGGTTCCAATTTGTTCTGATGATGAATGGTAAGTGGGGGAACCAACGAGAGACTAGCCCTAGGTGTTGGGCCAGGCACAGGTCACTCTATTTTCCCATCAGGAAGAAGAATGAACCACAGGCTCAGCCTGCACCCCGGAACCAGAATAGGGCCTGAAGCAATCCTGCGCTTTTGCGGCCAACTCCCAAAAAAGCGAGTTGAAAAATGGAGCTCAGTGGCACTGCCATTCACAAACCTGCATAGTTATAAGTGATAACTGTCTTCCAGAAATATATTGAGGGTAGGCAACGGAGAGGATTTTAAATCAAGGCAGAATTGCAGGAACCATTTTTGGCTGGACTGGAAATAATATTCCTTTACATGCTAAATGTTATCTAGAGAGTGGGATAGGTTTAATAAATACCCTAACCCTAACGCGTACCCTAACCCTAACCCATACCCTAACCCTAACACGTACCCTAATCCTAACCCATTCCCTAAACCTAGCCCTATCCGTAAATCTAACCCTAAACCTAAACCTAACCCTAACCCTATTACTAACCCGTACCCTAAATCTAACCCTAACCCTACCCCATGCACTATGCCGTACCCTAATCTTAACCCATACCCTAAACCTAGCCCTAACCCTAAAACTAACCCTAACACTAACCCTAACCCATACCCTATGCCATACCCTCACACATAAACTAACACGTACCCTAAGCCATACCCTACCCCTAACCCTAACCCTAAACTACCCTTGACTGCTTCTGCCACCAATAGATTTCCTAAGCACTAGTGTTTTAAGGAACAGGTTAAAAAGAAAATCCTAATGTGATTACTTTGTAATGTGTGTGTTCTATATCGTATCCTAGTGTCTAAAATCTTCTCCATAGCTGGACCTCAAATAATATTCCTTTACGTGCTAAGTGGTATGTAGATAGTGATATAATTTCAATAAATACCCTAACCCTAACGCGTACCCTAACCCTAACACATAATCTAATACTAACACTTACCCTAATCCTAACCCGTACCCTAAACCTAGCTCTAACCCTAAAACTAACCCTAACCATAACCCTAACCCTTACCCTACGCTGTACCCTCACCCATACCCTAACCCGTACCCTTAGCCATACCCTAACACTAAACCTAACCCTAACCCTAACACATACCCTACGCCATACCCTCACCTGTACCCTAACCCGTACCCTGAGCCGTCCCCTAAACCTAAACCTAACCCTAACACTAACCCTAACCGTAAACCATACCCTACGCTGTAATCTCACCCGTACCCTAACTCGTAACCTATGCCGTACCCTAACCCTAACCCTAACCCTAAGCTACCCTTGACTGCTTCTGCCTCCCATAGATTTACTAAGCACTAGTGTTTTAAGGAACAGGTTAAAAAGAGAATCCTAATGTGATTTCTTAATAATGTGTGTGTTCCTTATCTTATCCTAGTGTCTAAAATCTTCTCCATGGCTGGACCCCAAATAATATTCCTTTACGTGCTAAGTGGTATCTAGAGAGTGGGATAGGTTTAATAAATACCCTAACCTTAACATGTACCCTAACCCTAACCCATACCCTAACACTCACACGTACCCTAATCCTAACCCGTTCCCTAAACCTAGCCCTAACTCTAAACCTAACCCTAACCCTAACCTGTACCCTAAGCCGTACCCTAACCCTAACCCTAACCCTAACCCTAACCCTAACCCATACCCTACGCCGTACCCTCACCCGTACCCTAACCCGTACCCTAAGCCGTACCCTAACCCTAACCCTAACCCATACGCTACGCCGTATCCTCACCCGTACCCTAACCCGTATCCTAAGCCGTACCCTAACCCTAAACCTAACCCTAACCTATACCCAACGCCGTACCCTCACCCGTACCCTAACCCGTACCCTAAGCCATACCCTAAACCTAACCCTAACCCTAACCCATACGCTACGCCGTACCCTCACCCGTACCCTAACCCGTACCCTAACCCGTACCCTAAACCTAACCCTAACCCTAACCCTCACCCGTACCCTAACCCGGATCCTAAGCCGTACCCTAACCCTAACCCTAACACTAACTTATACCCTACGCCTTACCCCCACCCGTACCCTAACCCGTACCCTAAGCCGTACCCTAACCCTAACCCTAACCCTAACCCTAACCCTAACCCCTACCCTACGCCGTACCCTCACCCGTACCCTATCCCATACCCTAAGCCGTACCCTAACCCTAACACTAACCCTAACCCTAACCCTAACCCTAAACTACCCTTGACTGCTTTTGCCTCCATCAGATTTCCTAAGCACTAGTGTTTTAAGGAACAGGTTAAAAAGAAAATCCTAATGTGATTTTTTTATAATGTGTTTATTCTTTATCTTATCCTAGTGACTAAAATCTTCTCCATGGCTGGACCCCAAATAATATTCCTTTACGTGCTAAGTGGTATCTAGAGAGTGGGATAGGTTTAATAAATACCCTAATCCTAACGTGTACCCTAACCCTAATCCATACCCTAACCCTAACGCGTACCCTAACCCTAACCCAAACACTAACCCTAACACGTACGCTAATCCTAACCGTACCCTAAACCAATCCCTAACCCTAAAACTAAACCTAACCCTAACCCTAACCCATACCCTACGCCGAACCCTCACCAGTACCCTAACCCGTACCCTAAGCCGTACCCTAACCCTAACCCTAACCCTAACCCATACGCTACGCCGTACCCTCACCCGTACCCTAACCCGTATCCTAAACCGTACCCTAACCTTAACCCTAACCCTAACCTATACCCTACGCCGTACCCTCACCCGTACCCTAACCCGTACCCTAAGCCTTACCCTAACCTTAACCCTAAACCTAACCCATACGCTACGCCGTACCCTCACCCGTACCCTAACCCGTACCCTAAGCCGTACCCTAACCCTAACCCTAACCCTAACCTATACCCTACGCCGTACCCTCACCCATAACCTAACCCGTACCATAAGCCGTACCCTAACCCTAACCCTAACCCTAACCCATACGCTACGCCGTACCCTCACACGTACCCTAACCTGTACCCTATGCCGTACCCGAAACCTAACCCTAACCCTAACCCTTATGCTATGCCGTACCCTCACCCGTACCCTAACCTGTATCCTAAGCCGTACCCTAACCCTAATCCTAACCCTAACCCTAACCCTAACCCATACCCTGCGCCGTACCCTAACCCGTACCCTAACCCGTATCCTAAGCCGTACCCTAACCCTAACCCTAACCAATACCCCACGCAGTACCCTCACCCGTACCCTAACCCGTACCCTAAGCCATACCCTAACCCTTACCCTAACCCTAACCCTTACCCTCAACTACCCTTGACTGCTTCTGCCTCCAATAGTTTTCCTAAACACTAGTGTTTTGTGGAACAATTTAAAAAGAAAATCCTAATGTGATTTCTTTGTAATGTGTGTGTTCTTTATCTTATCCTAGTGTCTAAAATCTTCTCCATGGCTGGACCCCAAATAATATTCCTTTACATGCTAAGTGGTATCTAGAGAGTGGGATAGGTTTAATAAATACCCTAACCCTAACGTGTACCCTAACCCTAACCCATACCTTAACCCATACCCTAATCCTAACCTGCACCCTAAACCTAGCCCGAACCCTAAAACTAACCCTAATCCTAACCCTAACCCATACCCTAAGCCATACCCTAACCCTTACTCTAAGCCGTACCCTAACCCTAAACCGAACCCAAACCTTTACCCTAACACTAACCCTAAACCCTAAACCCAACCCTAACCCTAACCCTAACCCTGACACTCTCCCTAATTAAGGCCGTGTCACTGTCTTTAAATAATGTCCTGATGCAGTTCTTACCTGAGATGCTGATGCTCTCACTAAGACCTTGAAGTCTCTATCTGAAAAACTGACACTGTCTGTAACTAATTTCCTGACTTTTTCTTTAACTAACCTCCTAATTTTGTCCCTAAATAACGCCCTGAAACTGGTCCTAACTATGGCCCTGATGCTGACCCTATCTAAGGCCCTGACGATGTCCCTAATAGACTTAGATGTCCCTCACTGTTGTCCTGATCCTGTCCATTACTAATGCCCTGAATATGTGCCTACGTAAGTCTCTGACCCTGTCCTAAGGCCCTGACCCTGTTCCTAAGTAAGGGCCTTGACGCTGTCTCTACAGAATGCCCTGACACTGCCCCTAAATAACGGCCTGACACTGGTCCCAAGTATGGACCTGACCCTGTCCATAACTAAGGCCCTGAAGTTGTCCCTCATTAAGTCTCTGACACTGCCCTTAATAAGCCCCTAAACCATGTCCCTAGCTAATGGCCTAAGCTATAACTTACAAAGTCCCTAACACTATCCCCAAGACGCGGACACCCTCCCTAACTTAGGCTTTGATGCTGTCCCTTAGTGCTTAAGTGGTCACAAAATCACACCCTGATTCTATTACTAAGGCCCTGAATATATCCCTAAGAAAGTCTCTGAAGTGTCCCTAACTAACGGCCTAAACTGTCTCTTACTAAGGCCTTCAAGTTATCTCTGAGGGCCTGACAACACTGTCCCTAACAAAGGGCCTGTTGCTGGCCCTAACTAACGTCCTGATGCTGAACCTTACTTAGGCCCTGATGCTCTTCCTAACTAAGGCCTTGATGCTGATTCTACCTGAGGCCCTAAAACTGTCTGTGACTAATGACCTGACTCTTTCCCTAACTAACACCCTAATTTTGTCCCTCATTAATGCCCTGACAATGGTCGACACTACAGCCCTGATGCTGGCCCAATCTAAGACCTTGACGATGTCCCTAATAGCCTTAGATGTCCCTCACTGTTGGCCTGACCCTGTCCCTAACCAAGGCCCTGACCCTCTTCCTAAAGCTGTGATGATGTCTCTACCTGAGGCACTGACACTGTCTATAATAATGGCCGACTCTTTCCCTAACACCCTGATGCTGCCCCTAATAGCCTCATGTATCTCTCAATAATGCCCTAATCCTGTCCATAACTAAGGCCCTGAATATGTCCTTAAGTAAGTCTCTGATGCTGTCCTTAACTAAGGCCCTGATACTCTCTATACCTAAGGCACTGACACTATCTATAATAATGGCCTGACTCTTTCCCTAACTAACACCCTGATGCTATCCCTAATTGAGGCCCTGAAGATGTCCCTAATACCTTTAGGTGTTCCTCAGTATCACCCTGATCCTGTCCATAACTAAGGCCCTGAATATGTCCCTAGGTACATCTCTGACACTGTCCCTAACTAAGGCCCTGATGCTGTCTCTACCTCAGAACCTGACATTCTAATGTCCAGACTCTCCCTAACTAACATCCTGACGCTGCCCCTAAGTGAGGCCCTGACACTCTTAACTAAGGACTTGCTGCTGTCCCTACCTAAAACCCTGACACTGCCTGTAACTAATGACCTGACTCTTTCCCTAATTAACACCCTAGTTTTGGCCCTAACTAAAGCCCTGACACTGGTTCTAATTATGGCCATGATGCTGGCTCTAAGGCCCTGAAGATATCCCTAAGTAACAGCCTGAATTGTGTCTAACTAAGGCTCTCACGTTATCTCTAACTTAGGCCCTGACGCTGTCCCTTATAGTCTACGCTGTCATTAAATAATGTCCTGATCCTGTCCATAACTAAGGCTCTGAATATGTCCCTAAGTACATCTCTGATGATGTCCCTAACAGCCTGAACCGTCTCTTCAAGTTATCTCTGAGGATCTGACACTGGCCCTTACTAAGGCCTCACCCCAGGGTTGTCACAGGCTGCTGGGCAGTTTTCTCTTGTCCTCATCTCTAGCCAGCTGCCTGCCATTGGCCACTCTAAGATTCTGCGATGCAGTGGTCCCACGTGGGATGTGCCTGTGTAGGCTCACCTGCGGGAGGAGAGTCATGGCCACTCCGCCCTCCAGGGGACTGCGGCTCAGCCAGCGTCTGGACACAGGGTTCTGTGTCCTTGTTTGTTGTAAACCCCTTGGAGTTACCTCTAACATTTTTTAAATGGATCTCCCCCTCAGCATATTTATGATTTAAATTATTTACCACATTAAAATTCAGGAATGACATTATTAGAATGAGCAGGAAGACACAGGATGCCCCCCCCCCAATGATCTATTACTGGGAGGATTTAAAATTCTAATGAGAAAACACTCACTCTCCTCTTCCTCTTGGGCGTCAGCACAAGGCGGGAATCAGCTGCATTCTTTATTTATCCCTCTGATTTTCCAGAACATTTCCTTCAAGGAGAAATCTCTGGGCTCTGTGGGAACTGTGAGTGGTGACCATCCGGTAAATCTGAGACTGAAAAGAAAGAGGAAAAGAGATAGAGGAGGAGATGAGAATTGGTGATGGGGAGAAACAGGGGCATCCACGTTCAATCTCAGGCTGAGAGTCTGGGTTAATCTCCAACGAACCTAAGGACCACCAGGAGCTGGTCCCACTGGCCTTGTCACCTGGTATGGGGATTGGGGAGAGCCAAACCACCATGGCCACTTTCAGAGAAATAAAGAAGGTGGGAGGGCACCCCTGGGAGCCAGGTTGAAAATGGTCATGCTGTGAAATAATAAGATGCCCTTTTCAGAAAAGTGAAGACGGTTCTCTTGGTTCTCAAAGACTTGCAAATACTGTGTCCTTCTGGAGGCATGCTGAAGGCTTCAGGCTTTGAGGGCAGTAATGGGAGTGCATCTGGGCTCAAAACCATCCAGCACTCACTCCTTGAGGGTGCAGAGGATGACCAGTGTCCTCCCCTCGGGTGCTGTGGGGCCTGAGATCCCCTGATCACCGAGGTCGGGAGGGGCCGCACAGACACTCCACTGGACCACCGGGGGCTTGGCTGGTGGGCTACAGTCCTTTATCAGATACATGGTTTGCAAACATCTTGTGCCATTTTGGATGGTGGATTATCTTATTCCTTGCTCCTTTTATACACAACTGTTTTTCATTTTGAGGAAGTCCAATTCATCTATCTTGTCTTTTGTTGCTTGTGCTTTTGGTAGCAGATCTAAGAAATCATGACCAAATCCAAGGTCATGAAGATTTACTCTCATGTTTTCTTCTACGAGTTTTATCATTTTGGTTCTTGCATCTAGGCCTTTGGTCCATTTTGCGTTGATTTTTGTATATGGCGTGAGGGGAGGTAAGGGTCCAAGTTTATTCTTCTGCACGTGGGTATCCAGTCGTTCCAGAACCTGTGCTAACTGTTTGGGAGAAAATACGTGCAAATGATGCGACCAACAAGGGCCTAATTCTAAAATATACAAACAGCTCATACAACTCAAAAAAGAAAAAAGAATCAAAAAATAGGCAGAAGGTCTAAATAGACATTTCTGCAAAGACATACAGATGGCCAATAGGCACATGAAAAGATGCTCCACATCGCTAATTATTAGAGAATGCAAATCAAAACTACAGTGAGTTATCACTTCATAGTGGTCAGAATGGCCATCATTAAAATGTCTAGAAATAAATGCTGGAGGGGGTGTGGAGAAAAGGGAACCCTCCTACACTACTGGTGGGAATGTAAATTGATGCAGCCACTATGGAAAACAGTATGGAGGTTCCTCAAAAACTAAAAATAGAATTACCATATGAACCAGCAATCCCACTCCTGGGCACATATCCAGACAAAACTATAATTTGAAAAGATACATGCACCCCAGCATTCACAGCAGCACTATTCACAATAGGCAAGACATGGAAGCAACCTGAATGTCCCTCAACAGATGAATGGATATAGAAGATGTGATACATATATACAATGGAATATTACTCAGCCGTAAAACAGAATGAAATAATGCCATCTGCAGCTACATGGATGGACCTAGAGATTATCATACAAAGTGAAGTAAGTCAGACAGAGAACGACAAATACCATATGATATCACTTATATGTGGATTATAAAATGAGACCCAAATGAACCTATCTACAGAACAAAAACAGACTCTCAAATATAGAAAACAGACTTGTGGTTGTCAAGGGGAAGACAGGCAAGAGAGATGGATTGGGAGTTTGGGATTAGTAGATACAAATTATTATATATAGGATGGATAAACAAGGTCTTACTGTATAGCACAGGGAACTATATTCAATACCCTGTAATAAACCATAATGGAAAAGAATACGAAAAATATGCATATATGTATGTATGTATATATGAATCACTTTGCTGTACAGTAGAAATTAACACAACATTGTAGGTCAACTATACTTCAGTATCAATTAGTTTGAAGGCACTTTTATAAATTAGGCCTTATTTCTCTTGTCCTTTCATCCTGGGACAAATGTATAACAGAAACTAACCTGGATTACTCCGGGATGAACTCATATCACACAGAACTTTAATTGTTGAACAAACCATGAATACCAGTTACACCATGGGATGTCCTGATCCAATATGAAGTTTGTATACCTTGCATCAAGCCTGCAGATTCCACTAAATTTGGAAATTCAAACTGAAATGAAGCCACCTATCCCATGACTTCTCCACAACTAGTTATACAACATCAATTGGAAACCATATACAATCAAATGAATGCAGACAGAAACAACTATAGCCTTCCTTTTTTTTCCTTTTAGATAAAGACGGTATTTAAGGTGATGTCTTGGGCCGTTTCAGGGTGTTACTCAATTTCCTGGGTATCTGCCATGCACACAGGAAGTACACGTTAGTTAACTTGTTTGTGCAACTATATGAAGGTAGTTAATACCACAAAACTGTATACGTAAAGTGAATTAAATGCTAAAGTCATGTTTTGTATTTTTAATGACAAAGAAAAAAAAGTGTAGCGCTGATATTTGTTACAAAAATGAACATTAAAAACATTCTTAGTGAAAAAGCCATACAGAAAAGGCCACCTAGATCCCATATTCATCTTGCCTGCTTCAAATCCATCAAGGTTGTCCAAATGAGGGGGAAACTCAGTAATGGTTCCAGAAAAAGAAAACTGGATCAGGATGGAAAAAGACATTTTCATACAGTTGGGACAGCAGGTGAAAGTTGAAGTGGGGCTGAGTATTAAATAATAGTGTGGACACCAGGATTTCCTCATTTAGGGGTTATGTGCTGGTTCCTTGGGCAAAACACACTGAGCATTTTGTGTGAAGTGGCAAATGGGAGTACTTTTTGCCATTATTGCAACTTTTCTGTACATTTTAAATTACTGGAAAGTAAATTACTTTTCTAGACAACCATGTCAGTATCATGCCAGAAAATCAGATAAGACAGACATCAAATTTTGTTATAGGGGCCAAGACTCACCCAGACCAAGTTCAACCAAAGTTGTGATACTTATTTCCCTTGTAGGAGTCCGCATGGTATTAAGAGGCACCGTGGGAAGAGTATATTAGTAGCTACCATGTCTTGGGTCCTGTGGATTACCTGGGGTGCAGTAGAAACTGAGATTTTAGTATTGCAATTTTTCACATTACTTCAAAAAATATGTTAAAAAATGAATTCAGTAAAGTTGCAAAATATGGAATCAATATACACAAATCAGTTTTGTTTCTATACACTAATAATGAACCACCAGCAAGAAAAATTAAGAAAACAATCCCGTTTACAATTCCATCAAAAAGAACAAACTATTTAGCAATAAATTTAACCAAGGACATGAAAGATGTATACTCAGAAAACTATAAAGCATTGATAAAGAAACTGAAGACACAATAGAAAACAATATTCCATGCTCATGCATCAGAAAAATTACTATTATTAAAATGTTTATTCTACCCAAAGCCATCAACAAACAGTGCCAGGAAAACTAGACACCAGACTCCAAAGAACGACACTGGTCACCATCTACTCTGCACATAAAACTAACTAAAAGCACACAGTATTCCACATTAAACCCTTTCTCTCCTGAGGCCCCTGAAGATGCACCCCACCCACCCAGCAGTCAGCTGCACAGGAAGATTCTCCACACTTGCTCATTTTTTCCTCTTGTGGAGTCTCCTCACCAGTGGTTCCTGAGAAAACCCAGCTGCTGTCAGTGTGGACAATGCCTCATGGTCCAGAAACCTAAGCCCTGACAGGAGACAAAGCTCCTGTCTGCTTGTCACAGAGCAAAGTCTGTGGGCAGGGTGCACCTGTGCCCCCAGGGTCAGACAGGTGGGTTCAGCGCCCCCTGTGGGACGTCAGAGAAGTGCCGGGAACACCGCACTCACAAACCCAGAGGCCTCATCCGGAAGGCAGTTCTGCTGTATATACTAAAGTTTGGAAATCCAAACTGAAATGGAGCCAAGTATCTCACTGTATCTTCTCAAAAGATGGTTAAGGAGCAATTCATTACAAACCATATGTAATGAAATGAATGTAAACACAAACTTTACAACTTAAACCAAAATTCACTCAAAATTGCCCATAGACAAATTTAAATTACCAAACTATAAAAATCCTAGAAAAAAAAAGATAATCTACATGATTTTGGATCTGGTGACCTTATTCAGAAAACCGGAAGACAAACCACAAACTGCAAGAAACTATTTCCAAAACACATATCTGATAAAGGATTTGTACTCAAATTATGCCAACAACGCCATTAAAATTTGGTAAAGATTGAAACACACACCTGGCCCAAGAAGATAAACAGGCAGTAAATAAGCATACAAGAATATACTCAAGACGCTGGTGGAATGCATGCACAACCAACTTCGGAAGACAGTTTGGCAGTTTTTTCCAAATCTAAAAAGTTTCACCTTAGGATCCAAGAAGTGTACCTCTTGTATTTAGACAACTGCTTTGAAAAACTGTGTTCAAACCGAAACTAGCATCAAGTAATGCACAGCAGCTCTATTCATAATGGCTAAAAAGTTAAAGATATCAATATGTCCTTCTGCAGATGAATTCATAAGCAAATTAGGGCACATACATGGCAAGGGGAGAAGAATACACCACCCCAAAATATGCCCATTTGACAAAAGGATTATTTTGCACTGATTAAGAAACAGCAGACTCAAGAGAATCTTTCAAAACCAAGTAGAAAATGCCCTATTAGGAGGTAAATTTATATTTATTAAGGATATCTCCATTTGTAAGGGTATGTCCCTCTCTGGACCAGGAATTGAATGACGACTAAGTATCAAGAAAAGCTTGTTGGGACTTCCCTGCTGGTCCAGTGGTTAACACTCCATGCTCCCAATGCAGGGGACCAGGGTTCAAGCCCTGGTCAGGGAACTAGATCCCGCAAGCTGCAATTAAGAGCCCACATGCCGCAACTAAAGATTCCACAGGCCGCAACTGAGACCCAGCGCAGCCAAATAAATAAATGTTTTTAAAAAAAAAAAAAAAACCTTGTCAACGAAATAGGCCTGGATGTAAATCTGTGTAACAACCATACCCTTGTTTACTGTGCTTTGCCTAATAACCTCCCTTAAATGGCTTCCTCCATTCCCTAATATCTTTCTTTTGTTCTCAGTGGAAGATAGCATTTAAGGTAACGGCTTGGGCCATTTCAGGGAGTGACTCAGTTTTCCTGGGTATCTTTCAAGTATACAGGAGGTATGCATGGTATATATTAAACTTCTGATTGTTTTCTCTAGTTTATCTCTTTTTCATTACAAGGGAGATCTCAATAAAGAACATAGAAGGGTAGAGGGAAAATTATTTTTCCTCTAATATACATGCAATGCAATAGTATTCAGAGATATAAAGGAATGGACCATCAACCCGTGCAAAAAAAAAAAAGATACATCTAACACTTAATTTGCTAAGTGAAAGAATCCAGTCTGAAGTGCTACACACTGTATGGTCTCATTTATATGACATTCTAGAAAAGGCAAAACTGACATGGTAAACAGTGTATGGAATATGTGGTTGAAATAGTCCACATGATACTTTAGTGGTGAATACCTGTCACTATGCATTTGTCTACACCGACAGATTTTTACAACCCAACAAGTAAATTACAATCTATTCAAACTTAGCTACTTAGGATATGGGAGTGTCAAAGACTGGAATACAGAATGTAACAAAGAATCTAACTGATTCAGAAATGTATGAAAAAACTCACTGTTGGTAGTGGGACAAATGGGCTGACCTAAGTTAACTTTGGAAATACACAGAACCTGTAGGCCAAAGACAAAATGTGCCATACATACACAGTGGACTCTATGTTCTTTCCATGAGGGGTAGTAGCTAATAGTACTGAAACTACTATATCAGTAATTGAATGGAACAAGCACTGAATTTAATAAATGACAAATGGTGGAAGCCAGGTTTCCTACCACTGGAGTGGGATGTTACAGTCAAACAAAGGGAGAAGGTTACAATATCCATGTCATAACAGATCCGGTTGGAGATACCAGTATAAACTATCTTTAGCCTACACATAGTTCCACATGGAAATCTTTATAATTATGTGTATATGCATAGGCTGGGATACATGCATATATTTCCACGCACTGTCAGCTGAGCATATTTAGCTCCCACATGTAAGTTTTTAATACCATTCTCTAATAAAAGGAACAAGGGCTCTTTGAAGAAAGGGCTGATGCTAGGACTGAGACAGTAAATATATGAAGCAGGATAATCTTAAAATATCAGAAAGTAAAGAAGTACCAAAAATTTTAAAAACCCACAAAAGAAAAATTATGTAAAATGAAAACAGGAGCAAATGCAAAAATCTCTCAACAGCCAAAGCAAGAATTAACTAAGCAGTCTAATAATGTAGTGCTGGATTATAACCAAAAGTTTATAATAATTATTCACGTGTCCAAACTGGTAAAAATAAATTACATAGTTTTTGATGAATGGTGTTAAATAGAAATCTCCTATGCAGAAAGCTTCTAAACAATTTATATAGCCACTCAGCTGTCCATCAAGGGTGTGAAGCTAACCCCTCTCTCCTCAAGTGTGGGTTCTGCATTATGACTTCCTCCTAAATAAGACACACAGGATGGACATGGGAAAATATTAACTTCACTGTGGGAACACTTGACAAACACTACCTCAGCTAGGTGACCAAAGTTGAGAATATAAGTGAGAAGTTCCCTTGAGAGCCTGTCCTCTTGATATACAGTGAAGAGGAAGCACTTCACCTCTGTGATCTGCTTTTTCAAAGCCAAGTCTAACCACGACAAAAACACCAAGCAAATCCCAGTGCCCGGCAGTCTATAAAATACCTGACCAGTCCTCCTCCACACTGTCAAGGTCATGGAAACAAGGAGAGTCTGAGCAACTGTCAAAGCCCAGAAGAGACTAAACAGACATGATGACCCCATGGCCTTTGAGATCCTGGAACAAGGAAAGGTATAACAAAGGGAACATGAATAGGGACTTCGGTTAATAATAGAGTATCAATATTTGTTCATTATTTGTCATGATTCTGTAGAAAATTAGACAGGAAAAATTAAACGTCAAATAAGAGAAACCTACTGTAACAAACTGGAAATCCAGAAGAAACAGGTGATTTCTTTGTAAAAACTCATTACCAAAATGAACACTAAATTAAGGAAAATACAAAAAGACCAATTAATTACTGAGGAACCTCTTCCCCATACTGGTTATCCTATCACTGTTCCAGGGTTTCCCTCTCCCGGGACAGGGAAGGAACAGGGACAGAGCTGTTTGGCAGCTCCACTAATATCTGGTCCCACCCAGAATCTTCATCTCCCCCAGCCATGCCTACCCAGTGAGGACACCTGAGGAAGGATCAGGGATTATTGATTCAGATATATCAACTACAAATTTTTCTTTTCCCAGCGACTGGACACACTTACTGAAGTAAAATAAATTAGTATTTACTTACTGTCCTCCCAAGACTGCAAGAAGTTCTTTCACTTACTGACAAGTCAGGATCGTTGGTGGTGGTAAACTCAAGTCTCTTTCCTTGGGCATCAGGTCCTCACATCTCAGAGGCTGGCCCAAAACAGCCCATGTGCCCTCAGAAGACACACAGACCTCATTCCTGCCCCTGAGAGGTGGGAGCCCTTGAGTTATGCCATCTCCCTGGCCATATTAATTGCCCATCCCTGAAAAACAATACTGCTCATTTTCTAGTATCTTCTCTCTCATTTACTAAGTGAAGAAACCAAATGCTAGGGTGGTAAGGAAACTCTTGTGCAATGAAGTAATGGGAGGCTCAAGAATTATTCCATGCCATGGAGCCCATAATTGGCAGGCTTTCCAGAGGCCACATGGATGCATATGGCTCTCCAAGACAATGCAGCCTCAGTGTGAACCTCCCATTGGGAGGTCCAGGTGCTCCCATATCTTTGATTCTTAATGAATATGAATGTCAAAAGTTTCTAACGACTGAAAAGACAAAGGATTGCAGGGCCATGGTCTCCTGTATGGTTGTTGTGTCAGGGACACACTCCAATGTTTAGAGGATTATTACTTCTCTTGGCAGCCTATGAGGCTGTGAGGGGGAGGACTTTTTCTCAACCACATGGATGTTGGTAGTTGAAACTTCTCAAAGGAATGTCTACACTGCCCAGGTAGCTGTTGAATTGCCCGTAACTATACATGAGGGCCTGACAATGCCCAGGCTGGACTGAGCTAGAGGACCACAGATGCCTGCCTGGATAGTCAGAGGTCAAGGGCTGTCCTGCCTGAGGCTTGATCATCTACTCATGCCCACTCAGATGGGACAAAGGATGCCTCCAGTGGCAAGAGGGCCCCACCAGCCCTTAAGAAGGCAGCATCTGGGGGCTGGCAGGTCACTGCACCCAGTCCTGTATAAATCCACACATGTCCACTGAGTGCCCTCCTGTCTGGGCTGTGCTGGAATCTGGGGCTGCCCAGGCAGGGTAGGGCCAGCATCACCCTTCCCAGGTAGGAGGGCAGAAGGAAACCATGCATGACTTCTGACACCCTCTCCAATCCTTGACAGAGGTTGAGTTGGATAAGAAACAGTCCGAGACAAGAACAGACATTTCATTCTTCTTTCAGAGCCCAGGACTGAGGGAAGGGAGGCCAGAAAAACAGTTATTGACCTCAGCTCCCTGACTCTTGTTTGACCCTGGGCAAGTCCTATCCATTCTGGAGGCTTGAGAGAGAAAGAGAGGGGAGGGCAATGAGGGCCAATTGTGCTTAAACCTAACTCTAACCTTTACCCTAAGAACCCTAACCTCTAACCTTAACCCCCTAACAACCCTAGCCCCAGACCCCTAGACCCTCGCCCCTGACCCCTAAACTCTAATCCCCGGCCCTGACCCTTTAACCACAACCCTCTACCATGACTCTCCAACAATGACCCATAACCCTAAACCGTGACCCCTGAACCCTCACACTGACTCAATCTCAGGCCTAAAGCCCGGCCTAGTGGGTACCAAGTGATGACTGTATGAACTCTCAAATAAACCAAGGAACTAAATCTTCCTGACCATGAATTTAGCAATGGTTTCTTAGATTTGACAGTAAAGCATAAGAAATGAAAGAAAAAAATAGATAACTTGGATTTCCTCAAGATTACAAACCTTTGTGCAACAAAAGAGGCTCTCCAGAAAGTAAAAAGACAGCCCACAGAATGGAAGATAATATTGGCACATTATATATCTGATAAGACTCTTTACCGAGAATATACCCAGGACTTTTACAACTCATCAACAAAAAGACAAACAATAAAATTTTTGAAACAGACAAATGACTTGCATGGACTGCTCTCCAGGCAAGACATACAAATGGTCAACAAGGACATGAAAAGATGTCAAACATCAGTAGTCATGATGAAAATGCAAATTAAAGCCACAGTGTGATGCCCCTTCACACACACTAGAATAAAAATAAATTTTTAAATAAATTTTTAAATAAATTTTTAAATATATAAATAAAAATAACAAATGTTGGCAACAATGTAGAGAAATTAGAACCCTTAAAAGTTACTTGTGGAGATGTACAATGGTGTAGTCTATGTGTACAAAACTTTAGCATTTACTCAAAAATATAATTACCATGTGGTTCAACAACTCCACTCCTAGATATATACCCAAAATATGGAAAACAAGTGTTCAAACAAAAACTTGTTCACCAATTATTCATAGCAGCACTGTTCACAATAGCCCAAGGTAGAAAAGATTTAAATGTCCATCAGCAGGTAAACAGATAAGCAAAATAAGGTAGATCCATAAGCTGCGTTATTCTGTCATATAAAAGAATAAAGTAAAATTATACAGCCACTGTGGAATACTGTATGGTGGCTCCTCAAAAACATGGAAAATGTATGATCCCTTGATTCTGCTCCAGGGTGTACACCCAAAATATTAGAAAGCAAGGACTGGAACAGATATCTGTACCCCATATTCATAGCAACATTATTCACAATTTCCAGCCAAAAGGTGGAAGCAACACAACACATCCTTCAACAGATGAATGGATAAGTACAGTGTAGTATATACACAATGGAATATGATTCAACCTTTAAAACTAAGGTAATTCTCACACATGCTACAATGTGGATGAACCTTGAAGTCATTATGCTAAGTGAAACAAGCCAGACACAAAAAGGACAAACGTTCTATGATTCCACGAGTATGAGGTATCCAGATAAGTCAAATTCAAAGACAAAGTAGAATAAGGTTGCCAGGGGTTGAGGTGAGTTAGTGTTTAATGCCTACGGTTTCATATGGGGAAAATATCTGGAGATGGATGGTGAGGATATTTTTACAACAATGTGAATGTAGTTAATGCCATAGAACTGTATACTTAAAAATGGTTTAAATGGGGCTTCCCTCACGGCACAGTGGTTAAGAATCTGCCTGCCAATGCAGGGGACATGGGTTCAAGCGCTGGTCCTGGAAGATCCCGCATGCCGTGGAGCAGCTAAGCCCGTGTGCCACAACTACTGAGCCTGCGTTCTAGAGCCTGCGAGCCACAACTACTGAAGCCCGTGTGCCTAGAGCCCGTGCTCCACAACAAGAGAAGCCACCGCAACGAGAAGCCTGCACACAGCAATGAAGAGTAGCCCCCGCTCGCCGCAACTAGAGAAAGCCTGCACACAGCAACAAAGACACGACACAGCCAAAAAATAAAAAATAAAATAAAATTTTTAAAAAAGCTTTAAAAAAGTGGTTTAAATGGTAAATGTTATGTATTTTTAATCACGATGGAAAAAATGAATGAAATAATCATCAATGTTACAATGTGGATAAACACTGCAAACATCCTAAGTGAAAGAAGCCACACAGAAAAACCACCCAGATCATGCTCATCTTGTACACTCTAAGTCCAGCAAGGTTTTTAAAGTGAGGAAAAGCCCCAGTGATGGTTCCAAGAAAAGAAAACTGGATTCGAATGGAAAATATATTTCCACAAAGCTGGGGCAGCTGGTGAAAGTTGAAGCAGGTCTGGGGATAGGATTATAATGTGGAAACCATAATTATTCCTCATTTTGGGGTTATGTGCTGGTTCCCTGGGAGAGTGGCCCTCCCACTCTCACAGGGTAAAACAAACTGGAGTATTTTGTGAATGTGGAAAACTTGATACTGCTATTTGAAGTTTTTTATACACTTGAAATTTACTAGAAAATAAAGTACTTATCAAAACAACCATGCCATACCACGCCAGAAATACAGACATCAAACTTTGTTATAGAGGCCAAGCTCTACCCAGATCCAGCTCACCCACAGTGGTGATGCCAATCACCCTTGTAGGAGTCCACATACTACAAGAGGCACCATTGGAAGATTACATTGGGAGCCACTATGTCTTGGGTGCTGTGGATGACCTAGATGTAGTTGAAACAGTGGGATTTCTGAATTCTAGTTTTCCATATTCAACCACCAAAAAACTGTTACAACTAAAATATGAATTCAGTAAAGCTGCAGGATACAAAAAAAAAGAAAAATCAATGCACAAAAATCATTTGTGATTCTATACACTGATAATGAACCATCAGAAAAGGAATTTTTTTAAAAAATCCCACTTACAATTGCATCCAAAAAGATAACTAGGAGTAAATTTAACCAAGGACGTGAAGGACCTGCACACTGAAAACTGGAAGACACTGATAAAGGAAACTGAACAGACAAAAATAAATGGAAAGATACCCCGTGCTCATGGGTAAAAAGAATATTTTGAAAATATGCATTCTAAGGTGGGACTTTCCTGGCCGTCCAGGGGTTGGGACTCTGTGCTCCCACTGCAGGGGGCGCAGGTTCGATCCCTGGTTGGGGAACTAAGATCCCGCATCATGCATGCCACATGGTGTGGCCCAAAATTTTTTTCTTAATTTTAAAAAATATGCATTCTAGCCAAATTAATGTACACATTCAACACAATCCCTACCAAAAGTCCAACGACATTTTCCATAGAAACAGAGCAAACAATCTTAAGATGTGTGTGGAACCACAAAGGACCCAGAAGAGCCAAAGCCACACTGAGGAAGGAGAACGGGCTGGAGGCATCTCGCTCCCTGACTTCACACTTCATTACGAAGCTACAGTCCCAAAAAAGTGTGGAATTGGCACAAAAACAGGCGCACAGACCAGAGGAACAGAGCAGAGAGCCCAGGAATCAACCTACAGGTATGTGATCAGTTAATTCACAAGAAAGGAGCCAAGAACATACACCAGGGAAAGGACAGTCCCCTCAAGAAATGGTGCTGGGAAAACCAGGCTCCACACGCCAAAGAACAACACTGCACTCTGTCTACACCACACACAAAAGCGGCCAAAAACCCAGTTTTCCACATCAAGCCCTTCCTCTCCTGGGTCCTCTGAAGACAGACACCCTCAGCGGTCAGCCATGCACAGGAACCTTCTCCCCACATTTCCTCACCTTTTCCCTCAGTGGCGTCACCTCCCAGCAGGTCCTGAGGAGACCAGGCTCCTCTCAACATGAACTGGACCCCACAGTGTCCCCAAGCTGAAGCCTCAGGGGATCCTGAGGAGACTCGGCCTCTGTTAGTGTGGACTCGACCCCAGCTTGTCCTGAAACCTGGCCGTCAGCGTGGACGCAACCCGCGTGTCCCAGAAGCCAAAGCCCCAGTGGGTCCTGAGGAGACAGGGCTCCTCTCAGCATGAACGTGAACAGCATGATCTGAACAGACATCCCGCCAAAAAAAGATATACAGATGGTAAACATCATACAGAAACAAGCTCAACATCATATACCATTAGGGAATTACAAATTAAAATCATGAGATATCACAGCACACCTATTAGCACTGCTAAACTCCAAAAATATGAAAATACCAATTGCTAGAGGGTGAGGAACAAAAGGAGCTCTCCCTCATAGCTGGGGGGATGCATGTGCAGCCACTTTGTAAAACAATTTGGCAGTTTTTTCCAAAGCTAAACAAGTCTCACGTTGGGATCCAACAATCATGCTTCCAGTATTCAGGCAACTGCTTTGAAAATCTATGTCCAAATGCAAACAAGGATGCAATTATGCACAGCAGCACTTTCATAATGGCTAAAAACTTGAAGAAATCAGGATATCCTTCAAAAGATGAATGTATAAGCAAATTGGGGTAGATCCATGTCAAGGTGAGTAGAATATGCCACCCCAAAATATGTCTCTCTGGCATAAGGATTATTGGTCTGCTTTAAAAAAAAGGGGGGCTTCCCTGGTGGCTCAGTGGTTAAGAGTCTGCCTGCCAATGCAGGGGACACGGGTTCGAGCCCTGGTCCGGGAAGATCCCACACGCCGCAGAGCAACAAAGCCCATGCTCCACAACTACTGAGCCTGCGCTCTAGAGCCCACGAGCCACAACTACTGACCCCGTGTGCCACAACTACTGAAGCCTGCACACCTAGAGCCTGTGCTCCACGACAACAAAAGCCACAATGAGAAACCCACGCACTGCAAAGAAAAGTAGCCCCTGCTCGCCACAACCAGAGAAAAGCCTGCACGCAGCAACGAAGACCCAATGCAGCCAAAAATAAAATAATATATTCAAAAAAAAATCTCAGAAAACTGAGATTGCTGTTTTATGAAAGACATTTACAATACAGAAGTCGCCATTTATAAGGGTATGTCCCTCTTTGCACCAAAAATAGAAGGATAATTAAATCTTAAGTAACTCTTTTCAATGGAGAAGTCCTGACTTAAATGTGCAAACAATCATACCCTTGTTTACTGTGCTTTGCATGATAACCTGCCATAAGTGGTCTTCCTCCCTTCCCCAGCATATTTCTTCTGTTTTTAGCTGAAGAGCTATTTAAGGGGATGGTTTTGGTCATTTCAGGGAGTGACTCAGTTTTCCTTGCTATCCCCCCTGTATTCAGAAGGTAGACATGTAATTAAACTTCTGCTTTTCTCCTGGTAATCTGTCTTTTATTACAGGGGCAGGGTGGCCTCAACCAAGAACCTGAAAAAGTAGAGGGAAAATTGTTTTTCCGCCCATACACATGCAGTGGAATACTACTCAGCAGAAAGGAATGCACCATCAGCCTATGGAAAGACATGGATAAATCCTCAGTATATACTGCTAAGTGAAAGCATCCAGGCTGAGGAGGCTGCACACAGTATGACCCCATTGGTGACATTCTGGGAAAGGCAAAGCTACATAGATGATAAGCAGATCATGGGGTGGGGGGTTTGAAGTATTCCATGTGACATTCTAGGATGGATACCTGTCACTATGCATTTGTCTAAGCCCACAGATGTGTATAGCCCAAGGGGCCAATCATAATCTATTCAAATTTAGTTATTTAGAATGTAGGCATGTGTCAGGATGGAATACATAATGTGACAGAGTCTAACTGTGTTAGAAATATATGGAAACAACTCACTGTAGGGGATGGGATAAAAGGTGCTGACCTAAGTTACCTTTGGAAATGAATGGAATCTGTAGACTAAAGGCAAAATGGACCGTATATAAAGAGTGGGCTTTATTTTACGAAGTTCTTTCCAGGGTGTAGTAGCTAACAACTCTGAAACCTCTGCACATGTAACCTGGAAAGGAGCAATGCATACATAAATGGCAGATGGTGGGAGCCAGGCTCCTCATTGTGGGAACGGGAAGTTACAGATAAGCAAGGGGAGAGCCTCTGCCCTCGTAAACCTGGATCTGGGCTTCCTGGGAGGACGCTGACTGGCCGGGGGAAACACACAGATCTTCACGCTGGGAAGACCCTGCAGACACAGGAACTTCACACCCCATCTTTCCACCCATACCTGCTGGAAACACTCAGCCCTCCATCATCAGTCAATTGCAGCGTTTAAGACATTCTCACCCCCAGGCAGATAAAGGAACATGAGGGTCTTGCTTACCCCTAAGCTGTCCCAGAATCCAGGCCCTGGGGGTGGAGCCAGGATGGGGGTGCCTGGGCTCCTGACCAGCAGGTGAGAGGAAGGAGGAAGACCAGTCCCGAGGACAGAGGTTCCCTCAAGTCTGTGAGCCCAGGAGCCCCGATGGGATTCATTCCCAGTGCGGACATGGGCAGGGCCTGCAGTGGTTCTGTGTTCCCCCTGGGCCCCTTTGATGAAGCCATGGCAACACTGGGCCCAGACGTCTCCTGGCGGTGTCTCAAACTCTGACACAGCGGTTTTACAAAGGAACAAGAGAATGGAGCTGAGCCCCTGACGGCCACTCCTTTCTGGCTCTGAGTTGCTTCCAACAGGACCGCAATCACCTGCACATAGTCTGCTGTGACCTACCTGCCCCCATTGGCCTTTCCTCTCCCTCCCTGCGATGAGTCCCGTGACATTTCCAGCCTGGACCCCTCTCCCAGGCCAGACGCCTCTGTCCAGTCACTGCACCCCCATCTCACCTTGGGGGCTAACAGGGCACTCAGGGGACCAGGATCCTGCAGGTCTCCACACCCAGGAGCAGCCCCACCTTCCCAGGTTGCTGAGCCCAGGCACCGGGTGTAACCGAGCAGGACCCTACGGGGCCTTCCCAGGACAGACCCCTCCCCCACATCCTCTGCTGGAGGTCCTCTCTGAAGTACCTGGATAACAGCATCTGATGCACGCTTCCTGAGTTGTTTTACAGATGCTGAAACCACCACCAAACGGAAGAAATTAACTACCTGATGATCATGAACAGGTAGCCCCGGAACTTCTGGTGCCTAAGAATTTAGAGTGTTAACCGCCTGTTACCTCACCATCAACCAGAGAATTGTGCACCAGCTGATCACATACCCTGTGACCCCCCTCCATCACTTGGCCTTTAAATTTCCTTTGCTGAAATCCTTCAGGGAGTTTGGGGTTTTAGAGCACAGGCCGCCTGGCCTCCTTGTATTGGCACTTTTACAATTAAAGCTGCACTTCCCTTCACCACACCCGGTGTCAGTAGACTGGCTTTACTGCACTCGGGCAAGCGGACCCAAGTTTCGTTTGGTAACACTGGGGTCTCCCAGGCTCCCACTCTCCTTGTGCCCCACTGACTGTCATCTGCTCCTCCAGAGTCTTGTTGCAGCAAAAATAGAAATGAAGTTTTCCCTCCCCTGAGAACAAGGAAAACAAAGGGAACAGCGAATAGGCTAGAGAAGAAACATAATCTGGCCTGAAAGAATTAATCACTCCTTGTTTTACTTTGTCACTAATTTGTAGTAACTAGATGTGTACTTTACAAAGCTAACCTCACTCCCTGACGCTATGTCATTTACATTCGGCACCCATCACCCCTAACTCTGTGTGAGTTACATCCCCTGCCTCTCACTCCCTAACCTTATTATGTCCAGCACTTACATTCTATACGCCCTTCATAACAAGTCACCCCCTATAGTTTTTGCATTTCAGAAACAAGGTCACTGGTCGATAAACCAGAGGCAAACGGACGCAATTACCAGACTGCCGGACCCCAATTACCGGGCAGCCTGATGCCAGCTATGACTGTTTTGAAATAATGCAAAGGAAAGGAGGAATGCAAGACCTTCACTACTTTGATCCTCATCCTATACCCCGGACTGCGAGAGCGCCACGTATAAAATCTTCCCTGATTCTCAAGGAGGGGTGCCCAGTTCTTGAGGCGCTAGCTGGCTGTGTCTTCCCTGTTGTCTGGCAGAAGAATAAAGCCATCTCTCTCTTCCTCCAAAATCCCTGTCTCCGTATTTCTGTTTGGCCTCGGTGCACAGGGAAGCCGAGATTTCGACAACAGTCTGTGGCCAGTTCCCACACTAATTCACCTCTACACCCACAGCCCTGGCCCAAGCCCGATCTTGTGCCTGGTTCCTCCATCAGGCCCTGGTAAAACTCCCTGCCCACACGGTGCACCTCACATCCCACCCCAACGTGGTCTTTCTGAAGCATAAACGAGACTGTGACCCTCTCCCACCCCAACGTGGTCTTTCTGAAGCATAAACGAGACTGTGACTCTCTCCCACCTGTAATCCCCCAAATGTTTCCCCACTTCCACTAGGGTATCTGCTGGGAGAGACATCTGCCAAGGCCCTGAGAGTCCCCGGCATCCCCACGAGGCTGCTGGCTCCTGGGTTCCCTGACAGTGAGCACCTCAGCTGGCCAGGCAACATGGCAGGAAACCCCAGAACTGCTCACCTCAGGAGGGGACTGGCACGGCCACTGCCTGATCAGAGAGAGCAGAGAAGGGCTCCCCAGCTGGGACACAGACTCTGCACGAGTGGCCTCTCCCTGAGCCACTACATCACCTCGTGTGACTTGAGGGAAGGAAGGACCGAGGCACACTTGGCTCCTAAGGAGGATGGGATAGGCTCAGCCATGTCCCCACAAATTCACATGCTGAATCCCTAACACCCAGGACCTCAGGATGTGGCTGTATTTGGAGATGGGATTTTTAAAGAGGTGATCAAGGTAAAAATGAGGTCACTAGGGTGGATCCTAATCCAATAGGATTGGTGTCCTACAAGGAGAGATTAGGACACAGAGAGGCACAGGGGGAGATCATGACGACCTGGGGAGAAGATGGTTGTCTAAGCACCAAGTAGAGAGGCCTCAGGAGAAGCCAGTCTGCACACACCTTGATCTCAGACAGCATCCAGGACTGGGAGATAGGCCTGTTATTCAAGCTGCCCAGTCTGTGGTATTTGTTATGGAGGTCCTGAGCAGACTCACATGCAGGGTAACTCAGGGCTCAGACTGGACAGAGCCCACTCTCCATCCCCCTGTACGTGAGTTACAGGATCCTCAGGATCTGAGGAGGGGGACCCTGAGGAGACACACAAGATAGAAGATGCTAGGCATTAACATGACTGCATTCATGTTAAACGTGCCTGAAGTCCATTCACACGAGATGGTTTTGTCCTGTATGTACATCGGCACCTTCGGTCTGAACTGCAGATCTTTAGCTTCACCACCTCCACTGAGAGCATTAGCTTCACCTGCTGTGGACCGTCTCCTATAGGATTTCCAGAACCACAAAGCATCGAAGCTTCACAGGATCCAGAGTCTGTGCGCTAGCGTCTGGGCGACCCTCACAGCAGGGCCGCGCAGCTGCCCATCAGAACCCATTTCCCTTTTTCCTGTTCACAGCTACCCTGCACCTCCCAGCTTTCCCACCCCTTACAGCTAGGGCGTAGTGTCTCGTGTTACCAAGGGGAAAGGGTGGAGGTGGTGAGGGCCTTGGCCAGCCTGCATCCTTGGACGGAGGGCATGATGCCCACCTGGTCACCCCACCCTGCTGGTTGGAGCCCTCACCTGGAAGCAGGGAGGAGAAACAAGGGGGACAGAGCCTGGGACCTGACACCCACCTGCCCTGGACTCTCACAAGAAGGGGACAGAGACAGCTTGAGCTTCAGCCCAGTTTTGGGAGACACTTTGTTCCAGCAACAAACTTCTGCCTTAAAAGCCAAGGTGCTTTACAAACCCCTCCCCAGCTGTCACAGAAAGTCAGGCTTAATCTCATCACACTTTTCTCAAACCCCAGCTCATGGTGAGACCACCTCTCAGGTGATGGTGCTTCAGAGCAGCCCCTTTAAAAGATCCCTGGAGTTCAGCTCTCCCAGCCCTGCCGTCAGTTTAAGGGAGAAGTTTCCTTGACAACCTTGACAAACCTGCTCAGTTTCCTTGACAACCAAGCTTCACAATCTCCCAAACTCTTCTCCTTCAAACATCCCTATTCTAGGCTTGATGAGCCTAAAGTGACAGTGCTGTCATCATGTGCCAGAGAGTGACTCCTCCAAGCCCGTAGTTCCTGGTTACATGATGCTATTGATGATGAAATCCCAGAAGAGCCAGCTTTGCAAGGTAACCACTTCTGGACTCGGCACTGGGTCCCTTTCCACGGACAGAGTGGAGTGGCTGTTTCCACGGGGCCCGTGGTGGAAGAGCTCACCTAATGCTGCCAGGACTTCATCCCTTCCAGGTGATTCCAGGGTCCTCATTCTCCCCAGACCCCCACCCACATGGCTGCTGTCTGTGCCAGTCTATACGGGACCTTGGCAATCTCCTAAAATGAGGGTTATTTTATACACAGGTAATGGGTTGAATGCTGACCCCAAAAGATGTGCCCCCCCAGAACACGTGAACAGGACCATATCTGGGAAAAGGGTCTTTGTATATGTAGTTAAGGATCTCAGGGTGAGGTCATCTTGGGTTAGGGTGGCCCTCAATCCAACTGAGAGAGTCCTTATGAGAAACAAAAGAAGAGAAACACAGACTTAGAGAAGCCACGTGAAGACAGAGGCAGAGACGGGAGGGATGCAGCCACAGGCCTGGGGACGCCTGGAGCCCCCAGAAGCTGGAAAAGGCAGGAAGAACCCTATCCTGGAGCCTTTGGAGAGACTTCCGTCCTCCAACACCTTGATCTCAGATGGCTGGTCTCCAGGACTGGGGGAGGATGAATTCCTGTTGTTTTAAACCACCCATCTTGTGGTCATTTGTTACAGAAGCCACAGAACGGTCACACAGACCCTGCTCTGTAGGATCCTGGAAGTGTGGGTCTCATTAAAGGCCAACAGAGGCTGGATTGTAGAGCCCTTAGAGTCAGCATTGGGCCCCAGAAATCCTAAAGCAGTGGCTGGACACCAGAACGTTGAGGGGTCAGTCAGAAGCCCAACCCTAAGGGTGCCGGCTGCACACGGTCTCCCCAGGTTTTTACGCCTGTACATGCATAAAATAAGTATTTCCATCCTGATTCAGGACCTCTGTTATCACCGTTCACGTTGCTAATTAAGAACCCACTAGTTACACAGATGAAAACCCTATCAGGACACTTGCTCCAGTGGTAAACAATTCTGAAGTTGGTCACAGGTGGGGAATCGTCTCCCATGCAGCCAGCAGCCCCCACACAAGGAGCGTCCTCATTGCAAAGCTGGGGGACCGTGAGGAGGCGTCTCTGAGTAAACGTGAGCTGAGCCCCAGGCCAACTGCTGCTGAACTTTTCCCACCCTTCCCAGGTAAAACACCTGAATGTATGCAAGGACTTCAAAGCCTAGAGGAAGGGGCTTGGAGTCACACCAGCGACAACACGCAGGCCGACTTGGTGCCTGCAGGCCAGCCAGGATGGTCCTGGCCCCGGGCACTCTTCTGGAAGCTTTCCATTTCCCTGCCTGAGGTACCCCTCCTGTCCCAGCCCCCACTGCTTTTTTCCTTCCTCACCTCTGCCCGGGTAGAAATTCCAGCAGCAGGTATGGGTGACACATCCTCTTCTTTAGCAGGTGGCAGCCCGGCAACTCCTGCAGAAAGTCCAGCAGAGCCCCACTCACACCGGGCCACCCATAGAGCCGTGGGCCCTACTCCCTCCCACCAGCCCAGCCCCGAGACTGCTGACGGGGCAGAGAATATGGCGTCAGGCACAGCTGCAGGGGCTTTTGCTGCCTGGAGGGGTATTTATAGTGACCTCAACCCAGGCACACCTGTGGAGGGCTGGCCGGCCGAGTCAGGCTGCCCAGGTCAGCCAATCCTCGCCCCTCAGGGGCTCAGAGTTGCAGAAAATGGGCCTTGCTGCACCGGCCAGGTCCAAGGAACAGGTGTAGGGTCCTGAGAGTCAGGATAGACAAGAGGCGGCAGCCCTGGCTTGTTTTCTAATCATTTTATCTGGTCCATGAGTGGGAGACAACTTCAAGAAGACCCTCTCCTAATGAGAGGAACCCAGGAGTCAGGGAGAGGAGGGGTGGTGGGTGGAGACAGAAGCCTGGTGCCCCGGCTGCAGTGGAAACCCCTGGAAGACCAGGCGGAGAGAGGCCACACAGAGTGAAGCCCAGGGTCACAGACCTGTCGGAGCTGCTGTTTGTTAGTTCAAGCCCTGCTCTGAGGTGCTCTGTGTCAGCTCTGAGCAACAGGTGAGCTGGGGGTGCTCTGCAATGAGGGCTATGTGCACGGTTCCTGTGTGCCCAGCCCTGCCGGGGTACCTGCCCAGGGGAGCTCCATATCCAGGGAGGGGCCTGCCCACGAAAACCCTGTGGGCTGCTGGGTACCTGCTCAGGTGAGCTCCATATCCTGGGAGGGGCCTGACCATGAGAGCCCCATGGGCTGCTGGGTACCTGCTCAGGTGAGCTCCATATCCTGGGAGGGGCCTGACCACGAGAGCCCCGGGTGCTGGAAGGGGGGCGTGTGTATGAGCGTCCTCTCTGTGCAGCCGGCACAGAGTTGCTTAGCAACTTCCCTGTGGGCGGTGCTGGGATGAAATGAGAACCAGGAGATGCTGCGGGCCCTATGAACCCCTGTCCATCCAGAGTGATGAGGTCAGTAGGTGGGTGCTGGCCACTGTGCTGCGTGAGGGAGGCCCCACGGGTACCTCTTGTGTCTTCCTCCTGACACCAGGGAGGTCTCCCCAGGACAGAGCAGACAGCCTGCTTGGGGCAGGTGGGAGCTCCTGGTGACACTGCAGGGGACATGAGAGGGACGGACCAGGCAGGGGGAGGTGGGAGCCCAGGCAGAGCCATGGGGCTCGGGGCCGAGGGGGTTCTTCTGGGTCTGAGCTGGGAGTGGACGTGCAGGTGGTGAGTGTGATCCAAGAAAGCTGCCCTGGTGATGTGCAGCTGAACCTGCGTCAGAGTGACAAGCCTTCCGGATGATCCCAGAACACGATAGTGAGACGGATCCTGTTAGAAGAAGGTAAGTGAATCCCCCCAAGAGGAGGCTCTGTGAGCTGGTCCTGGGGGTGTGGGTGAAGGGAACAGGTGTGGAAGCTGCGGGGAGTGGGCAGTCCCCCTGGGCAGGTGGCGGGTGCAGACCCCACTCCGTGGTCCCACACCTGTGCTTCTGGCTGGATTACTTGGCTTCTCAGAGCCTCAGCTTCCCAGTCACTATCGGGTGATGGTAGCATGGATTGACTAGTAATTTCCTCAGAACAGGGTAGAAAGGGAAATGGAAAATGGACATTCCACAGAACACCGTCAGTATGGGAATCGCAGGCCCTGTTTCCCGCAGGTCTGTCTTCAAGATCAGGAGAGCAAATCCGAGCAGACTTGCAGCAGAGCCTGGGGATGGGCTCCGTTTGGTGGGTCCCCCAGTTTCCTGAATCTCGGAAGGGGCAGCTCCAGTGGACAGTGGCAGGTTCATCCCACACCTGGAAGCATCCAGACCTCAAGGCCCAGCAGCCCCCGAACCCTGTGTCTGGGCCCCTGGGAGGCAGACAGGACAGGCCGGCCTCCTCCTCAGCCCTCTTCCTGCCCAGAACAGGTGAGGTCCAGGCCGTCATTAGGAAGAAGCAGGGATGGGGGTGTCCCATGTGGGAAGAGGACACGGAGCAGCTTGTGTATGTGGACGTCCACACCAGGAATGTGGGGCGGTGGGATGTGGGCACTGGGAGGGGCAGACGGTGGGCCTGAGGAAGCAGGGCGGGGCCGGGAGTCCTGAGGAGGGGGTGTGCGAGCTTTGCCTGTGCAGGGCCTCATACTCCACGGGGCTGCCTTCCCCTGGTCACTGGGGAGGAGGAGCCAAGCAGCGTTGGTGGGGTGACCACACGCGTCCCCAGGCCCTGCCAGCATCGGACCTTCAGGCTCGGGGTTGGGGATCCTGAGGAGCGCAGGTCCAGCCGTGCCCACCAGGGAGGCATGGAGGGGTCGGGCAGGAAGCACTGGTGTGGTCATCCCCTGTGTGGAAGCTCCCGAGCCAGTGTCCAGTGGGAGCTCTCACCTCGCACGTGGGTTTCACGTCCACAGCTCAGATCACCTTCTAGCCGCTTGGTTTGTTTTCCAGACACAAAGTCCTAATATCTCCTATGTCCCCTGCCTGTGAAAAGGCGCATCTGATCTGGTACCAGATGCTGCCCCTGGTCCCTCCTGACTGGATGCCCAGCAGCCAGTGTCACCGCGTCATGAATGTCAGGGGGTGTCAGGCGTGGGGGGACAAGAGCACACGGTCCAGGCCCACGAGGGGCCGTGCCGTCCACGGAGCCGGTGCTGTGGCTGTACGTGTGCCATGCCCCCACCCCACAGGCAGAGACCACCGTCCCCTTACAGACTGTTACCAAGTGAAGTCACATGGACCCTGCTCGGGCCCTCGCCTGGCGAGGCGCTCTGCCTCAGCAGGGAAGGTTTCCTTTTTCCATGTGGGTTCAAGTAGGCAAATAACAAAACCAAAGCTGAGACCACCACAGCACAGGCTCTGTTCAGTGGCCAAAGAATGGAGAAATGGGAACGAAGTTCACAGACCAACTTCTCGCCCTCCTGGAGAGAGTGGTTTAATTTTAAAGGGTAAAGACAAAGGGAGGAGGAATGAGGCTAATGATGGGGATGAAGAGGCCTTCCGGGGAAGGGGCAGGGATTTTCCCAAGCGAGTGGGGTACCACCTCCTTTCACCCGTCTTTGGTCCTTCAAGTCCAGTCATGGCCACTGATAGGTGTGTCACTTAATATGCTGATATAGTAAATTCAACATGTGATGAGACTCAGGGTCTGTTGGAGGTCACATTCGTTGCCATCTTGGTCCCAGCTGGTTTCATCTGTTTGTTTGTAGCTTCCTTTCTTATCTCTGGACCCCTTAACTTAAATACTTAGGTGAACTCCTGCCGAAGTTGGGGGGTGGAGGACAGCCCTGTGAAAGGTGGGTCCACGGGTTCTGAGCAGGACCTGGAGCAGCTCTGACAACAAGAGGAGGAGGCTGAGACGGGCGGTCAGTCTGACGCCCGCACTGGGGCCTGTGGTCGGCATGCGGAGGTGGTCAGCTGGGGCACGTGTCAGGGAAGGTTCTCGGTGTTTACACAGAAGATGTGAACGTAGGCCCAGATGCAGAGCTGCCTGCAGACGCTGCTACGGAACCCCCTGATTCTTTCCTGAGAAAACTGGTGGGGGGGCATTCAGGCAACAGGGCAAACAGGTTGCTCTGGACGTTCTTGTGGGGAAGTGGGGACTTAGCAATAGGGGCTCAGCCCGCATAACCCCAGAAGCCCTCCCAGGACAGCCCCAGAACCGCTTCTGGAATGGCAAGGAGAAGTGGGTCTTCCACCTACTAGACGGGGAGGAAAGAGCTGGGGTTTGCAGGGCCGCCCTCACCTTCAGGGACTGGCTGGGAGGCTCACAGGACCCAGCACATGCTTGTGGCTTGTGTGCTCACAGCTGAGATGGGGCACAGCACGCAGTAGGGATGCACGGGAGGGAGGGCCCCTGCTCTGGTCACCTCATGACCCTTCATGCCCACTCCTTCCCTCGAGGGTCTCTAGGATGTCTCTTCCCCCAGCGACGAAGGGCAGAACCATGACAGTTACCCCCACCCCCGTCCCCCCAGGGAGGCTCATTAGAGACTTGGCACCCGGCTGGGGGCTGGTCACGTGGTGTTGTCTGCCCTCACCCTCCAAAATGCCAGTGCCCAGAAGGGGAGCCGGGGCTCAGCATGAACCACATGGTTTGTGCAAACAGCACAGGCGCAGGGAGCTGCCCCTAAAGGGAGGAGGGAGGGTTTAGATCAGGGAAGGGAGCTGCTCACCAGCTGCATTAGCTTCCTGGGGCAGCTGTAATAAACGACCACAAACGGAGGCTCAGAGCAACAGAAACCTGTCCTCTCTCAGTCCTGGAGACCAGACGTCTGAGGTCAAGGTGTCCCAGGGCCGCTCTCCCTCCAGAGGCTCCAGGGGAGGGTCCTGCCTGCCTCTTCCAGCTTCTGGAGGCTCCAGGCATCCCTGGGCTTGTGGCCGCATTCCTCCCGTCTCTACCTCCGTCTTCACATGGTGTCTCCTGTGTGTCTGTGTCTCTCCGCTTGTCTCTTAGAAGGACACTGGCACTGATTTAGGGCCACCCTGATCCAGGATGACCTCATCTTCAGATCCGTAACTAATTATACCTGAAAAGACCCTACTTCCAAATAAGGTTCCATTCTCAGATTCTGGGGGGCATGACGTGGACATAACTTCTGGGGGACCCCCATTCAACCCACTATAGCACCCAGTTCCCAGATGCCAGCCGATCTTCCTCAGGACAGCATCAGGCTGGTGATGTTCTGTCTTTCTGCACGGAGTTGCCTCTTGTTTCTGGTGGTAACAGTGAGGTTGGGTGGGGAGCGCTTCTGGCTGACCTCCCGGTCATTCCAGGGACCACGCTGATGTGTCCTTCACGGGAGAGTGCGAGCACGGCCAGGGCTCCCTGTGAACACTCCACACTGACCGCTCAGTGATCAGACACCTGCATGGGCTGGACCGGTCCCTGGACCTCTGCACCTTCTAGCACATCCACAGCCTGGTGGACTCTGTGCGGGCCTATGACCAGGAGGTGGGGACCGGCAGGATGGGTGGGAGCCCTCCTGCCTGCCACGTGGCCTCCAGCCCACCACAGACCCTCCAGTCCTGCCATGGACACCCCCATCGCATTAACCCCAAGAGGGCTTCTGGGAGGGGTGAGAATTCGACCATGAAGAAGACAGGGCAGGCCCTAACTGCAACAGGTGAAGGCAAGAACTGGGGGTGCTTGGCTATTTGTCCCCCAAAGACCCAGGATGTGGGCTCTGACTTGATGGGTCCACCTCCACCTGGGCTCACCTGGGGGGTCGCTGCAGGAAGAGCATGTCCTTGGGTGATTTTCCAACTCTCCCCACATCAGCCTCACTCCCTGGGCCCCCCTGACCCCATTAATAGACTTTAAATAGTGTCTCTCATCCATCAGGCCTACGTGGGAGATTTTAATATTGTGTGGGAGTCCAGTGACCAGGGCCCATGTGTCCTGTGTGTCTCGGGAGGGGAGGGAGTCTCACTCTCACATTCCTTCCCCAGTGCACCTGGGGTCGGGGACAGGAGACCCAGGCTTTGTTCTGGCAGAAGCTCCCTTTCTGTGAACAAGTCTTCCCCCAATCCCATTATCCTCACTGGAGGCTCAGGAGGCCACAGCATCGGGGCACCTCCAGCACCAGGACTCCACCCTAGGGAATTTCTCAAGAGCAAGGACCAGGCCTGGAGGCGGAGGGGAGGAGGGAGCCAGCCTCTTCAGGATCCCCGGGGCTAGGATGCCTCCTACCCAGGAGGGCCTTGGACTCAGTTTAACTTCCATCCGGGGTCTCCTACCCTCCCCTGGTAGAGGGGCCCTTCAGATTCCAGGGCCCCAAGATCCTCCCCACCGACTTCTGACCCCACCTGCAGAGTCGGGGACCCAGAGACCCCCTCCCCGGCTTCTTTTTTCTTGGAGGCTCCCAGAATTCCCTGAAGATGTTATACTCAGGGTTCATTATGCTGAAGGATGCAAGTTAAAATCAGCAAGGATGGGGGGATGAGCAAGGTCCACCTTCCTCGGCTGTGGCAGCCCAGGGAAGCCCACCTGAGTCCTGAAGTGCAGGGTTTATTGGGGTCTGTCACGTCAATGTGGGGACCACCATGTGCCTGACCTTGGCCTCCAGCCTCTGGGGGCAACTCAGGAAGCCCCACCGTGTATCAGGCCGTCAGCACAGACCAGCCTGGAGCGAGGCCCATGGAGCATGGACACTCCCAAAAGACTCAAGGTGACCTCCTAGAGCCAGGAGCAGAGGCCCGGCCTCTCTGTGGGCTGGTGAACCCACACCACACAGGCCCTGGTGCAGTGCCCGTTCCGTGTGGTCAGCATGGGTGCACGCGGGTCAGCCAGTGTCTGTGTGTCTCAGCCTGTGACCGCTGACCACACTGTCCTGCTCTGCTTCCAAGAACGAGGCCAATGGAGGGACAACGTGTGTGGGAACAAAGCCGGGTCATGGTCAGGCTGGGTGAGAAAGGGTCCAAGGAGTGAGAACCTGGCTGCCCTTGCCTGGTGAGCTGAGAGCTGACGTTCGCCCTGTGGTCAGTCCATCTCCCCACATCCCGAGGTAGAGCTGCCTTTCCTGCACCCTGGGGCAGGGTCATGCCTGTGTATACAGCAGGACGCACAGCAGTGCACGCAGCAAGCCCGATGCCTGCCCTTGCCATGTAGTCAGGGGCTTGGTGAGGGTGGAACATCACGACAGAATGTGGGCCGACCCCGGGGAGGATGTAGGGCTGAAGTGTTTGGGAGCCTCTGGAGGGAACCCTCACCTGTCTGCACAGGTGGATTGAGGACACAGACCAAGGGTGGGCAGGCGGGCAGCCCAGTCCTGGGTCATCCCTGAGGCTGGAGGAGGGGTGTGGAGCGGGGGGTGATGGCGGTGGGGAGGAGGGGCTGATCGCCGGACAGTGTGGAGACAGATCATTCGAGGCAGCAGGGAAGGTGGAAGACTGTGCCCAATGGCAGGATGGAGAGACCAGCAGGCTGCGCTGCAGGCACGGGTAGCAGGGCTGCTCCCTGCAGGGCGGCGCCAGAGCCCCACACCGCTGAAAACCATGGGGTGTCCGGACAGAACCCCAAAGGATGGGGGGCCATATGGGCGGGAAGAGTTTGGAAAAGTCACCTTATCTCCACATGTCCTGGGGGAGGGTTCCCTGCTCCAGCCTCTTTCCTTAGAGTCTCCCCACCTGGGGAAGTCAGCACACCCAACAGCTGGTCATGCAAGGCTTGGAATTCGTCGGGAGGATGAAAGGGAAAAGGGGGGAAGGAATGAGAAATAAGCTCTATGTATTTGGACAGCACATGACACTCTAATTTCCAATCAGGAAGAGGAATTTCCTAAAGGCTCAGGCTGCCCCTGTAACCAGAATGGGGCTTGAAGCAATCCTGCCACTTTGTGGACGGTTTCAGAAACAAGTTGAAGACACTTGCTCAGGGGCACTGCAATCCACAACGCCTGCAAAGTTGTAAGTGACAACTATTGTAGAAAAATGTCTTGGGGTAAGTAACTGAAAAGAACTTGAAAACAAGGCAGAATTGCAGGAACCGGATTGCAAGAGGTAGATTGGACTTGCCGTTAAAGCACATGAAAGCTGCTCAATATTGCTTATGATTCAGTTGGCCAAAAAGGGTGTACAGGTTGAAACCCATACGACCTTTGTGGCCAAGCAAACATGCGGGAAACACAAATCAACACGACAAAGATGTAGCACTTTGCCCCAGTCAGAATGGCCAACCTCACAAAGTGTAAAAACAACAAATGGAGGAGAGGATGTGGAGAAAATGGAACCCTGCTACGCTGTTGGTGGGAATGTCAATTGCTAACAGCCACGCTGGAGAAGGGTATGATGTTTCCTAAAGATTCTAAAAAATAGAGCTACAGGGACTTCCTGGTGGTTCAGACATTAAGACTCCAACTGCCAAGGCAGAGGACACGGGATCGAGCCCAAGTCCAGAAAGATAACACATGCCACGGAGCAACTAAACCAATGCACCACAACTACTGAGCCTGTGCTCTAGAGCCCGTGAGCCACAACTACTGAATCCTGACGCCTAAAGCCAGTGCACCACAAGAAGAGAAGTCACGGCAATGAGAAGCCCACACACTTCAATGAAAAGTAGCCCCAACTTCCTGCAACTAGAGAAACCCCACACGAAATAAGGAAGACCCAACACAGGCAAAATTAATTACTTAATTAATTAAAAAACAATAGAGTTACAGAGCATACGGCACTACCACTCCTGGGGATATATTTTGGGATAACCATAAATCAACAGGACACAGGAACTTCAACTATTAATGCAGCACTTTTGCAGGATCCTCGACTTGGAAACAATATAAATGTCCTTGGAAGGAAAAAATGGATAAAGACGATATGGTACTTAAGTACAATGGAATAGTACTCAGCTAGGAAATCAATGAAATAAGGCCAGTTGCAGCAACTCGAGTGGATTTAGATAAGATCATTTTAAGTGACAAAAGTCAGACACAAAATGACACTTAGCACAAGATACTATTTATAGGTGGAATATAAAATAGATACACATGAACTAAATTACAAAACAGAAACAGGGTCACATATTTACAAAGAACACTTATGGCTGATAAAGTGGAAAGGTGGGGTGGGGTGAGACATAAACCAGAGGGTTGAAATTAACACAGATACCATTCCAAAGATGAAATAGGTAATCGACAAAATCTACTCTATAGCTCAAGAAGTGGACTCAGCACACTCTAGTCACCAGAAAAGAATATATACGACGGGTAAGAATCTTAAAAGAATTTACGGATGTCTCTCTGTAAGTGAAACAAGTGGATGTGCAGCAGCAAGAAAGACAGCATTGAAAATCACCTTTACCAAATGATAAAAATAAATTAAAAAAAAAAAAGACACAGAAAGAAAATGTTACAAAATTCGTTCAGGGGACATGATGCAACCTACATTGACCACATTTAGACCCACAGCTGGATGAGACAAAAGGCTGGACACTCCTGGGGCTGAGAGGATTGGTGAGGTTGGGTGAGCAAATGTAGAACCTTTAAAGTAATACTGTGTGGTACCCATTCTATGGGTCCCAAATCTCCAGGGTCAAGGGCATCTTCCTACAGTGAAAACATGCATGGGAAACCCTGAGGATGGTACCCGAGTGAACGGGAAAGGTTACTAAAACGCACCTCATTTCTCCTCTCATTGTGCTCGGGTTCGCCATTCCAGCTGCTTTACTACCAATCTCCCCATTGGAGACTCAGCACCTTTAACCTCCTGTTTCGTACACTTTGCCATTTGTCCTCAGGAAGAACGGGAAGAGGGGGAACCAATGAGAGAGTACCTCTAGGTGTTAGGGACAGGCAAAGGTCACTCTAATTTCCCATCAGGAAGAAGAATTAACCACAGGCTCAGCCTGTCCCACGGAACCAGAATAGGGCCTGAAGCAATCTTGCGCTTTTGCGGCCAGCTCCCAAAAAAGCGAGTTGACAAATGGAGCTCAGGGGCACTGCAATTCACAAACCTGCAGAGTTATAAATGATAACTATCGTCCAAAAATATATTGAAGGAAGGCAACAAAGGATTTGAAAGCAAGGCAGAATTTCAGGAAACAGTTTTCAAGAGGTAGATTGGCTTCGCCTTTAAATCACATGGAAAGTGGCAAAACGTCGACAATGGTGCACTTGGCCAAAAAGGGCGTATGCGTTTTTTCCTGAATATATTCAGGAAAAAACGCATACGCCCTTTTTGGCCAACCAAAGAAGCGGGCAATGCAAGTCAGCACTACAAAGAAGTCTCACTTCCCATCCGTCAAAAGGGCCATCCTGGAAAACTATGAAAACCAAAAATGTAGGAGAGGCCAAGGAGAAAAGGGAGCCATTTTACGCTGATGTACGGGATGTATATTGGTAACAGCCACACTGGACAAGTGTACGGTGTTTCCTAAAACATCTATAAAACAGAGCTACAGAGCATACGGTACTTCCACTCATGGAGGTATATATTCGGGAAAAAAAAATCGACAAGACAGGGACCCCAAAGCTTAGGGCTGCTCTCTTTAAAATAACCACGACTCAGGGACACCATAAATATCCTCAGAAAGAGAAAAATGGATAATCAAGTTGTGGTACTTATGTACAATGGAATATCACTCAGCCCTGAAATCAGTGTCATAAGGCTAGTTAGCAGCATAATGAGTGGATTTAGCGACGATGATTCTAAGTGAAATAAGTCACACAGAAAAAGACACTTATCCTAAGATATCGCATATAGAGGGAATGTCAAAATCGCTACACTTGAACTGAATTACAAAACAGAACAGAGTCACACCTTTAGAAGACACACTATGGCTGCTTAACGGGAAAGGTGAGGTGGGGTGATGCATAAAACAAGGGTTTGAAATTAGCTCAGAGACCGCTCCATAAGCCAAATATGTAATAGACAAGGCCTACTCCCTGCTCAGTGATCTGGACTCAACACCCCCTAGTCACCGCACAAGAATATATCTGACTAGTAAGAATCTGAAAATCTATGTATCGATATCTCTCTGCGAGTGAATCAAGAGGCTGTAAAACGGCATAAACACAGCAGGGAAAAGGAGCCAAACCCCATTCTAAACATAAATAACTTTTTGAAAACCCACAAAACAAAGACAGTGAAAGAGAGAGAAATTCTTACAAAATCCGTTCAGGGTCTCTGATGCAACCTGGATTGACCATATCTAGACCCACAGCTGGATGAGACATAAGGCTGGACACCTTTGGGGCTGAGAGGATTGGTGAGGTTGGGTGAGCAAACGCAGATACTTTAAAATAATACCGCGGGGTACCCCCACCCATGGGTCTCAAATCTCCAGGTACAAGGGCATCTTCCTACATCAAAACATGCATGGGAAACCCAGAAGATGGTGAGCCGTGAGATCGGGAAAGGTTTCTAAAAGGCACCTCATTTCTCCTCTCTTTGTGCTCGGGTTCGTCATTCCAGCCGCTTGACTAACCATCTCCCTACTTGGAGAATCAGCACCTTTAACCTCCTGTTTCGTCCAGGTTGCAATTTGTCCTGAGGATGAACGGGAAGACGGGCAACCAACGAGAGACTAGCCCTAGGTTTTGGGACAGGCACAGGTCACTCCATTTTCCCATCAGGAAGAAGAATGAACCACAGGCTCAGCCTGCCCCCCAGAACCAAAATAGGGCCTGAAGCAATCCTGCTCTTTTGCGGCCAGCTCCCAAAAAAGCGAGTAGACAAATGGAGCTCAGGGGCACTGCAATTCACAAACGTGCAGAGTTATAAATGAGAACTCTCGTCCACAAATATATTGAGGGAAGGCAACGAAGAGGATTTGAAAGCAAGGAAGATTTGCAAGAAACCGATTTCAGGAGGTAGATTCGACTCGCCTTTAAAGCACATGAAAAGTGGCAAAACGTTGATAATGATGCCCTTGGCCAAAAAGGGCGTATGCGTTTTTTCCTGAATATATTCAGGAAAAAACGCATACGCCCTTTTTGGCCAACCAAGCAAGCCAGAAGGGCAAATCAGCGCTACAAAGAAGTCTCGCTTGACCTCGGTCAAAAGGGCCATGCTGAAAAAGTGTAAAAACCAGAAAAGCAGGACAGGCCATGGAGACATGGAAGCCTTGCTAAGCTGATGGGCGGGACGTAAATTGCCAACAGGCACTCTGGAGAAGTGTACGGTGTGTCCTGAAAAAAGTAATAAACACAGCTTAGAGAGCATAGGGCACTTCCACTCATGGGCGTATAAATTGGGAAAACTAAAAATCAACAAGACACAGGCACCCAGAACTTTACGGCTGCTCTGTTTCCAAGAACCTCCACTTTGTTACGCCTGCAATATACCAGGAAAGAGAAAAATGGATAAAGAAATGGTGGTACTTGGCACAATGGAATATCACTCAGCCATGAAATCAGTGTCATAAGGCTAGTTAGCACCATGATGAGTGGATTTAGCGACGATAATTCTAAGTGAAATAAGTCACACAGAAAAAGACACTTATCCTAAGATATCGCTTATAGAGGGAATGTCAAAATCGCTACACTTGAACTGAATTACAAAACAGAACAGAGTCACACCTTTAGAAGACACACTATGGCTGCTTAACGGAAAAGGTGAGGTGGGGTGATACATAAAACAGGGGTTTGAAATTAGCTCAGAGACCACTCCATAAGCCAAATATGTAATAGACAAGGCCTACTCCCTGCTCAGTGAACTGGACTCAACACACCCTAGTCACCGCACAAGAATATATCTGACTAGTAAGAATCTGAAAACCTATGTCTCGATATCTCTCTGCAAGTAAATCAAGAGGGTGTAAAGCGGCATAAACACAGCAGGGAAAAGCAGCCAAGACCCATTCTAAACATAAATTCCTTTAAACATCCCACAAAACAAAGAGAGTGAAAGAGAGAGAAATTCTTACAAAATCCGTTCAGGGTCTCTGATGCAACATGGATTGACCATATCTAGACCCACAGCTGGATGAGACATAAGGCTGGACACTCTTGGGGCTGAGAGGATTGGTGAGGTTGGGTGAGCAAACGCAGATACTTTAAAGTAATACCGCGGGGTACCCACCCCATGGGTCTCAAATCTCCAGGTACAAGGGCATCTTCCTACATCAAAACATGCATATGAAACCCAGAAGATGGTATGCCGTGAGATCGGGAAAGGTTTCTAAAACGCACCTCATTTCTCCTCTCCTTGTGCTCGGGTTCCCCATTTCAGCCGCTTGATTAACCTTCTCCCTACTTGGAGAATCAGCATCTTTAAACTCCTGTATCGTACAGGTTGCAATTTTCCTGAGGATGAACGGGAAGAAGGGGAACCAAAGAGAGACTAGCCCTAGGTGTTGAGACAGGCACAGGTCACTCCATTTTCCCATCAGGAAGAAGAATGAACCACAGGCTCAGCCTGCCCCCCAAAACCAAAATAGGGCCTGAAGCAATCCTGCGCTTTTGCGGCCAGCTCCCAAAAAAGCGAGTAGACAAATGGAGCTCAGGGGCACTGCAATTCACAAACGTGCAGAGTTATAAATGAGAACTCTCGTCCACAAATATATTGAGGGAAGGCAACGAAGAGGATTTGAAAGCAAGGCAGATTTGCAGGAAACAGATTTCAGGAGGTAGATTCGACTCGCCTTTAAAGCACATGAAAAGCGGCAAAAGGTTGACAATGATGCCCTTGGCCAAAAAGGGCGTATGCGTTTTTTCCTGAATATATTCAGGAAAAAACGCATACGCCCTTTTTGGCCAACCAAGCAAGCCGGAAGGGCAAATCAGCGCTACAAAGAAATCTCGCTTGCCATCGGTCAAAAGGGACATTCTTAAAAAAGTGTAAAAACCATAAAAGCAGGACAGGCCATGGAGACATGGGAGCCTTGCTACGCTGATGGGCGGGATGTAAATTGCCAACAGGCACTCTGGAGAAGTGTACGGTGTGTCCTGAAAAAAGTAATAAACACAGCTTAGAGAGCATAGAGCACTTCCACTCATGGGCGTATACATTGGAAAACTAAAAATCAACAAGACACAAGCACCGCAACCTTTACGGCTGCTCTGTTTCCAAGAACCTCCACTTCGGTACACCTTCAATATCCCAGAAAGAGAAAAATGGATAAAGAAATGGTGGTACTTGGCACAATGGAATATCACTCAGCCATGAAATCAATGTCATAAGGTTAGTTAGCAGCATGATAAGTGGATTTAGGTACGATGATTCTAAGTGAAATAAGTCACACAGCGAAAGACACTTATCCTAAGATATCGCTTATAGAGGGAATGTCAAAATCGCTACACTTGAACTGAATTACAAAACAGAACAGAGTCACACATTTAGAAGACACACTATGGCTGCTTAACGGGAAAGGTGAGGTGGGGTGATGCATAAAACAAGGGTTTGAAATTAGCTCAGACACCGTTCCATAAGCCAAATATGTAACAGAAAAGGCCTACTCCCTGCTCAGTGACCTGCACTCAACACCCGCTATTCACCGCACAAGAATATATCTGACTAGTAAGAATCTGAAAACCTATGTATCGATATCTCTCTGCTGGTGAATCAAGGGGGTGTAAAGCGGCATAAACACAGCAGGGAAAAGCAGCCAAGCCCCATTCTAAACATAAATTACTTAAAAAAACCCACAAAACAAAGACAGTGAAAGAGATAGAAATTCTTACAAAATCAGTTCAGGGGCTCTTATGCCACCTGGATTGACCATATCTAGACCCACAGCTGGATGAGACATAAGGCTGGACACCTTTGGGGCTGAGAGGATTGGTGAGGTTGGGTGAGCAAACGCAGATACTTTAAAGTAACTCCACGGGGTACCCACCCCATGGGTCTCAAATCTCCAGGTACAAGGGCATCTTCCTACATCAAAACATGCATGGGAAACACAGAAGATGGTATGCCATGAGATCGGGAAAGGTTTCTAAAACGCACCTCATTTCTCCTCTCCTTGTGCTCGGGTTCGCCATTCCAGCCGCTTGACTAACCATCTCCCTACTTGGAGAATCAGCACCTTTAACCTCCTGTTTCGTACAGGTTGTAATTTGTCCTGAGGATGAACGGGAAGACGGGGAACCAACGAGAGACAAACCCTAGGTGTTGGGACAGGCACAGGTCACTCCATTTTCCCATCAGGAAGAAGAATGAACCACAGGCTCCGCCTGCCCCCTGGAAGCCGAATAGGGCCTGAAACAATCCTACGCTTTTGCGGCCAGCTCCCAAAAAAGCGAGTAGACAAATGGAGCTCAGGGGCACTGCAATTCACAAACGTGCAGAGTTATAAATGAGAACTCTCGTCCACAAATATATTGAGGGAAGGCAACGAAGAGGATTTGAAAGCAAGGCAGATTTGCAGGAAACAGATTTCAGGAGGTAGATTCGACTTGCCTTTAAAGCACATGAAAAGCGGCAAAACGTTGACAATGATGCCCTTGGCCAAAAAGGGCGTATGCGTTTTTTCCTGAATATATTCAGGAAAAATCGCATACGCCCTTTTTGGCCCACCAAGCTAGCCGGAAGTGCAAATCAGCGCTCCAAAGAAGTCTCGCTTGCCCTCGGTCAAAAATGCCATGCTAAAAAAAGTGTAAAAACCATAAAAGCAGGACAGGCCATGGAGACATGGGAGCCTTGCTACGCTGATGGGCGGGATGTAAATTGCCAACAGGCACTCTGGAGAAGTGTACGGTGTGTCCTGAAAAAAGTAATAAACACAGCTTAGAGAGCATGGAGCACTTCCACTCATGGGCGTATACATTGGAAAACTAAAAATCAACAAGACACAAGCACCGCAACCTTTACGGCTGCTCTGTTTCCAAGAACCTCCACTTCGGTACACCTTCAATATCCCAGAAAGAGAAAAATGGATAAAGAAATGGTGGTACTTGGCACAATGGAATATCACTCAGCCATGAAATCAATGTCATAAGGTTAGTTAGCAGCATGATAAGTGGATTTAGGTACGATGATTCTAAGTGAAATAAGTCACACAGCGAAAGACACTTATCCTAAGATATCGCTTATAGAGGGAATGTCAAAATCGCTACACTTGAACTGAATTACAAAACAGAACAGAGTCACACATTTAGAAGACACACTATGGCTGCTTAATGGGAAAGGTGAGGTGGGGTGATGCATAAAACAAGGGTTTGAAATTAGCTCAGACACCGTTCCATAAGCCAAATATGTAACAGAAAAGGCCTACTCCCTTCTCAGTGACCTGCACTCAACACCCGCTATTCACCGCACAAGAATATATCTGACTAGTAAGAATCTGAAAACCTATGTATCGATATCTCCCTGCTGGTGAATCAAGAGGGTGTAAAGCGGCATAAACACAGCAGGGAAAAGCAGCCAAGCCCCATTCTAAACATAAATTACTTAAAAAATCCCACAAAACAAAGACAGTGAAAGAGATAGAAATTCTTACAAAATCAGTTCAGGGGCTCTTATGCCACCTGGATTGACCATATCTAGACCCACAGCTGGATGAGACATAAGGCTGGACACCTTTGGGGCTGAGAGGATTGGTGAGGTTGGGTGAGCAAACGCAGATACTTTAAAGTAACTCCACGGGGTACCCACCCCATGGGTCTCAAATCTCCAGGTACAAGGGCATCTTCCTACATCAAAACATGCATGGGAAACACAGAAGATGGTATGCCATGAGATCGGGAAAGGTTTCTAAAACGCGCCTCATTTCTCCTCTCCTTGTGCTCGGGTTCGCCATTCCAGCCGCTTGACTAACCATCTCCCTACTTGGAGAATCAGCACCTTTAACCTCCTGTTTCGTACAGGTTGTAATTTGTCCTGAGGATGAACGGGAAGACGGGGAACCAACGAGAGACAAACCCTAGGTGTTGGGACAGGCACAGGTCACTCCATTTTCCCATCAGGAAGAAGAATGAACCACAGGCTCCGCCTGCCCCCTGGAAGCCGAATAGGGCCTGAAACAATCCTACGCTTTTGCGGCCAGCTCCCAAAAAAGCGAGTAGACAAATGGAGCTCAGGGGCACTGCAATTCACAAACGTGCAGAGTTATAAATGAGAACTCTCGTCCACAAATATATTGAGGGAAGGCAACGAAGAGGATTTCAAAGCAAGGCAGATTTGCAGGAAACAGATTTCAGGAGGTAGATTCGACTCGCCTTTAAAGCACATGAAAAGCGGCAAAACGTTGACAATGATGCCCTTGGCCAAAAAGGGCGTATGCGTTTTTTCCTGAATATATTCAGGAAAAATCGCATACGCCCTTTTTGGCCCACCAAGCAAGCCGGAAGGGCAAATCAGTGCTCCAAAGAAGTCTCGCTTGCCCTCGGTCAAAAATGCCATGCTGAAAAAAGTGTAAAAACCAGAAAAGCAGGACAGGCCATGGAGACATGGGAGCCTTGCTACGCTGATGGGCGGGATGTAAATTGCCAACAGGCACTCTGGAGAAGTGTACGGTGTGTCCTGAAAAAAGTAATAAACACAGCTTAGAGAGCATAGAGCACTTCCACTCATGGGCGTATACATTGGAAAACTAAAAATCAACAAGACACAAGCACCGCAACCTTTACGGCTGCTCTGTTTCCAAGAACCTCCACTTCCGTACACCTTCAATATCCCAGAAAGAGAAAAATGGATAAAGAAATGGTGGTACTTGGCACAATGGAATATCACTCAGCCATGAAATCAATGTCATAAGGTTAGTTAGCAGCATGATAAGTGGATTTAGGTACGATGATTCTAAGTGAAATGAGTCACACAGCGAAAGACAATTATCCTAAGATATCGCTTATAGAGGGAATGTCAAAATCGCTACACTTGAACTGAATTACAAAACAGAACAGAGTCACACATTTAGAAGACACACTATGGCTGCTTAACGGGAAAGGTGAGGTGGGGTGATGCATAAAACAAGGGTTTGAAATTAGCTCAGACACCGTTCCATAAGCCAAATATGTAATAGAAAAGGCCTACTCCCTGCTCAGTGACCTGCACTCAACACCCGCTATTCACCGCACAAGAATATATCTGACTAGTAAGAATCTGAAAACCTATGTATCGATATCTCTCTGCAGGTGAATCAAGAGGGTGTAAAGCGGCATAAACACAGCAGGGAAAAGCAGCCAAGCCCCATTCTAAACATAAATTACTTAAAAAAACCCACAAAACAAAGACAGTGAAAGAGATAGAAATTCTTACAAAATCAGTTCAGGGGCTCTTATGCCACCTGGATTGACCATATCTAGACCCACAGCTGGATGAGACATAAGGCTGGACACTCTTGGGGCTGAGAAGTTTGGTGAGGTTGGGTGAGCAAACGCAGATACATTAAAGTAATACAGTGGGGTACCCACACCATGGGTCTTAAATCTTCAGGTACAAGGGCATCTTCCTACATCCAAACATGCATGGGAAACCCAGAGAATTGTATACCGTGAGATCGGGAAAGGCTTCTAAAACGCAGCTCATTTCTCCTCTCCTTGTGCTCGGGTTCGCCATTCTAGGCGCTTGACTAAACATCTCCCTACTTGTAGAATCAGCACCTTTAACCTCCTGTTTCGTACAGGTTGCAATTTGTCCTGAGGATGAACGGGAAGACGGGCAACCAACGGGAGACTAGCCCTAGGTGTTGGGACAGGCACAGGTCACTCCATTTTCCCATCAGGAAGAAGAATGAATCACAGGCTCAGCCTGCCCCCCAGAACCAAAATAGGGCCTGAAGCAATCCTGCGCTTTTGCGGCCAGCTCCCAAAAAAGCGAGTAGACAAATGGAGCTCAGGGGCACTGCAATTCACAAACGTGCAGAGTTATCAATGAGAACTCTCGTCCACAAATATATGGAGGGAAGGCAACGAAGAGGATTTGAAAGCAAGGCAGATTTTCAGGAAACAGATTTCAGGAGGTAGATTTGACTCGCCTGTAAAGCACATGAAAAGCGGCAAAACGTTGACAATGATGCCCATGGCCAAAAAGGGCGTATGCGTTTTTTCCTGAATATATTGAGGAAAAAAGGCATACGCCCTTTTTGGCCAACCAAGCAAGCCGGAAGGGCAAATCAGCACTACAAGGAATTCTCGCTTGTCCTCGGTCAAAAGGGCCATGCTGAAAAAAGTGTAAAAACCAGAAAAGCAGGACAGGCCATGGAGACATGGGAGCCTTGCTACGCTGATGGGCGGGATGTAAATTGCCAACAGCCACTCTGGAGAATTGTACGGTGTGTCATGAAACAAGTAATAAACACAAATTAGAGAGCATAGGGCACTTCCATTCATGGGCATATAAACTGGGAAAACTAAAAATCAACAAGACACAGGCACCCCAAACTTTACGGCTGCTCTGTTTCCAAGAACTTCCACTTTGGTACACATTCAATATCCCAGGAAAGAGAAAAATGGATAAAGAAATGGTGGTACTTGGCACAATGCAATATCACTCAGCCATGAAATCAATGTCATAAGGCTAGTTAGCAGCATGATGAGTGGATTTAGCGACGATGATTCTAAGTGAAATAAGTCACACAGAAAAAGACACTTATCCTAAGATATCTCTTATAGAGGGAATGTCAAAATCGCTACGCTTGAACTGAATTACAAAACAGAACAGAGTCACACCTTTAGAAGACACACTATGGCTGCTTAACGGGAAAGGTGAGGTGGGGTGATGCATAAAACAAGGGTTTGAACTTAGCTCAGAGACCGCTCCATAAGCCAAATATGTAATAGACAAGGCCTACTCCCTGCTCAGTGAACTGGACTGAACATCCCCTAGTCACCGCACAAGAATATATCTGACTAGTAAGAATCTGAAAACCTATGTATCGATATCTCTCTGCAAGTGAATCAAGAGGGTGTAAAGCGGCATCAACACAGCAGGGAAAAGCAGCCAAGACCCATTCTAAACATAAATTACTTAAAAAAACCCACAAAACAAAGACAGTGAAAGAGAGAGAAATTCTTACAAAATCCGTTCAGGGTCTCTGATGCAACCTGGATTGACCATATCTAGACCCACAGCTGGATGAGACATAAGGCTGGACACTCTGGGGGCTGAGAGGATTGGTGAGGTTGGGTGAGCAAACGCAGATACTTTAAAGTAACTCCACGGGGTACCCACCCCATGGGTCTCAAATCTCCAGGTACAAGGGCATCTTCCTACATCAAAACATCATGGGAAACACAGAAGATGGTATGCCATGAGATCGGGAAAGGTTTCTAAAACGCACCTCATTTCTCCTCTCCTTGTGCTCGGGTTCGCCATTCCAGCCGCTTGACTAACCATCTCCCTACTTGGAGAATCAGCACCTTTAACCTCCTGTTTCGTACAGGTTGTAATTTGTCCTGAGGATGAACGGGAAGACGCGGAACCAACGAGAGACAAAACCTAGGTGTTGGGACAGGCACAGGTCACTCCATTTTCCCATCAGGAAGAAGAATGAACTACAGGCTCCACCTGCCCCCTGGAAGCCGAATAGGGCCTGAAACAATCCTGCGCTTTTGCGGCCAGCTCCCAAAAAAGCGAGTAGACAAATGGAGCTCAGGGGCACTGCAATTCACAAACGTGCAGAGTTATAAATGAGAACTCTCGTCCACAAATATATTGAGGGAAGGCAACGAAGAGGATTTGAAAGCAAGGCAGATTTGCAGGAAACAGATTTCAGGAGGTAGATTCGACTCGCCTTTAAAGCACATGAAAAGCGGCAAAACGTTGACAATAATGCCCTTGGCCAAAAAGGGCGTATGCGTTTTTTCCTGAATATATTCAGGAAAAAACGCATACGCCCTTTTTGGCCAACCAAGCAAGCCGGAAGGGCAAATCAGCGCTACAAAGAAGTCTCGCTTGCCCTCGGTCAAAAGGGCCATGCTGAAAAAAGTGTAAAAACCAGAAAAGCAGGACAGGCCATGGAGACATGGGAGCCTTGCTACGCTGATGGGCGGGATGTAAATTGCCAACAGGCACTCTGGAGAAGTGTACGGTGTGTCCTGAAACAAGTAATAAACACAGCTTAGAGAGCATAGGGCACTTCCACTCATGGGCGTATAAATTGGGAAAACTAAAAATCAACAAGACACAGGCACCCCAAACTTTACGGCTGCTCTGTTTCCAAGAACCTCCACTTCAGTACACCTTCAATATCCCAGGAAAGAGAAAAATGGATAAACAAATGGTGGTACTTGGCACAATGGAATATCACTCAGCCATGAAATCAATGTCATAAGGCTAGTTAGCAGCATGATGAGTGGATTTAGTGACGATGATTCTAAGTGAAATAAGTCACTCAGAAAAAGACACTTATCCTAAGATATCGCTTATAGAGGGAATGTCAAAATCGCTATGCTTGAACTGAATTACAAAACAGAACAGAGTCACACCTTTAGAAGACACACTATGGCTGCTTAACGGGAAAGGTGAGGTGGGGTGATGCATAAAACAAGGGTTTGAAATTAGCTCAGAGACCGCTCCATAAGCCAAATATGTAATAGACAAGGCCTACCCCCTGCTCAGTGAACTGGACTCAACACCCCCTAGTCACCGCACAAGAATATATCTGACTAGTAAGAATCTGAAAACCTATGTATCGATATCTCTCTGCAAGTGAATCAAGAGGGTGTAAAGCGGCATAAACACAGCAGGGAAAAGCAGCAAAGCCCCATTCTAAACATAAATTACTTAAAAAAACCCACAAAACAAAGACAGTGAAAGAGAGAGAAATTCTTACAAAATCAGTTCAGGGGCTCTGATGCCACCTGGTTCGACCATATCTAGAGCCACAGCTGGATGAGACATAAGGCTGGACACTCTTGGGGCTGAGAGGATTGGTGAGGTTGGGTGAGCAAACGCAGATACTTTAAAGTAATACCGCGGGGTACCCACCCCATGGGTCTCAAATCTCCAGGTACAAGGGCATCTTCCTACATCAAAACATGCATGGGAAACCCAGAGGTTTGTATGCCGTGAGATCGGGAAAGGCTTCTAAAACGCACCTCATTTCTCCTCTCCTTGTGCTCGGGTTCGCCATTCTAGGCGCTTGACTAAACATCTCCCTACTTGTAGAATCAGCACCTTTAACCTCCTGTTTCGTACAGGTTGCAATTTGTCCTGAGGATGAACGGGAAGACGGGGAACCAACGAGAGACTAGCCCTAGGTGTTGGGACAGGCACAGGTCACTCCATTTTCCCATCAGGAAGAAGAATGAACCACAGGCTCAGCCTGCCCCCCAGAACCAAAATAGGGCCTGAAGCAATCCTGCGCTTTTGCGGCCAGGTCCCAAAAAAGCGAGTAGACAAATGGAGCTCAGGGGCACTGCAATTCAGAAACTTGCAGAGTTATCAATGAGAACTCTCGTCCACAAATATATGGAGGGAAGGCAACGAAGAAGATTTGAAAGCAAGGCAGATTTGCAGGAAACAGATTTCAGGAGGTAGATTCGACTCGCCTTTAAAGCACATGAAAAGCGGCAAAACGTTGACAATGATGCCCTTGGCCAAAAAGGGCGTATGCGTTTTTTCCTGAATATATTCAGGAAAAAACGCATACGCCCTTTTTGGCCAACCAAGCAAGCCGGAAGGGCAAATCAGCGCTACAAAGAAGAATTGCTTGCCCTCAGTCAAAAGGGCCATGTTGAAAAAAGTGTAAAAACCAGAAAAGCAGGACAGGCCATGGAGACATGGGAGCCTTGCTACGCTGATGGGCGGGATGTAAATTGCCAACAGGCACTCTGGAGAAGAGTACGGTGTGTCCTGAAACAAGTAATAAACACAGCGTAGAGAGCATAGGGCACTTCCACTCAAGGGCGTATAAATTGGGAAAACTAAAAATCAACAAGACACAGGCACCCTAAAGTTTACGGCTGCTCTGTTTCCAAGAACCTCCACTTCGGTACACCTTCAATATCCCAGGAAAGAGAAAAATGGATAAACAAATGGTGGTATTTGGCACAATGGAATATCACTCAGCCATGAAATCAATGTCATAAGGCTAGTTAGCAGCATGATGAGTGGATTTAGCGACGATGATTCTAAGTGAAATAAGTCACACAGAAAAAGACACTTATCCTAAGATATCGCTTATAGAGGGAATGTCAAAATCGCTACACTTGAAATGAATTACAAAACAGAACAGAGTCACACCTTTAGAAGACACACGATGGCTGCTTAACGGGAAAGGTGAGGTGGGGTGATGCATAAAACAAGGGTTTGAAATAAGCTCAGAGACCGCTCCATAAGCCAAATATGTAATAGACAAGGCCTACTCCCTGCTCAGTGAACTGGACTCAACACCCCTAGTCACCGCACAAGAATATATCTGACTAGTAAGAATCTGAAAACCTATGTATCGATATCTCTCTGCAAGTGAATCAAGAGGGTGTAAAGCGGCGTAAACACAGCAGGGAAAAGCAGCCAAGACCCATTCGAAACATAAATTACTTTAAAAAACCCACAAAACAAAGACAGTGAAAGAGAGAGAAATTCTTACAAAATCCGTTCAGGGTCTCTGATGCAACCTGGATTGACCATATCTAGACCCACAGCTGGATGAGACATAAGGCTGGACACTCTTGGGGCTGAGAGGATTGGTGAGGTTGGGTGAGAAAACGCAGATACTTAAAATAACACCTCGGGGTACACACCCCATGGGTCTCAAATCTCCAGGTACAAGGGCATCTTCCTACATCAAAACATGCATGGGAAACCCAGAAGATGGTATGCCGTGAGATCGGGAAAAGTTTCTAAAACGCACCTCATTTCTCCTCTCCTTGTGCTCGGGTTCGCCATTTCAGCCGCTTGACTAACCATCTCCCTACTTGGAGAATCAGCACCTTTAACCTCCTGTTTCGTACAGGTTGCAATTTGTCCTGAGGATGAACGGGAAGACGGGGAACCAACGAGAGACTAGCCCTAGGTGTTGGGACAGGCACAGGTCACTCCATTTTCCCATCAGGAAGAAGAATGAACCACAGGCTCAGCCTGCCCCCCAGAACCAAAATAGGGCCTGAAGCAATCCTGCGCTTTTGCGGCCAGCTCCCAAAAAAGCGAGTAGACAAATGGAGCTCAGGGGCACTGCAATTCAGAAACTTGCAGAGTTATAAATGATAACTGTCGTCCACAAATATATTGAGGGTAGGCAACGAAGAGGATTTGAAAGCAAGCAGATTTGCAGGAAACAGATTTCAGGAGGTAGATTCGACTCGCCTTTAAAGCACATGAAAAGCGGCAAAACGTTGACAATGATGCCCTTGGCCAAAAAGGGCGTATGCGTTTTTTCCTGAATATATTCAGGAAAAAACGCATACGCCCTTTTTGGCCAACCAAGCAAGCCGGAAGGGCAAATCAGCGCTACAAAGAAGTCTCGCTTGCCCTCGGTCAAAAGGGCCATGCTGAAAAAAGTGTAAAAACCAGAAAAGCAAGACAGGCCATGGAGATATGGGAGCCTTGCTACGCTGATGGGTGGGATGTAAATTGCCAACAGGCACTCTGGAGAAGTGTACGGTGTGTCCTGAAACAAGTAATAAACACAGCTTAAAGAGCATAGGGCACTTCCACTCATGGGCGTATAAATTGGGAAAACTAAAAATCAACAAGACACAGGCACCCCAAACTTTACGGCTGCTCTGTTTCCAAGAACCTCCAGTTCGGTACACCTTAAATATCCCAGGAAAGAGAAAAATGGATAAACAAATGGTGCTACTTGGCACTATGGAATATCACTCAGCCATGAAATCAATGTCATAAGGCTAGTTAGCGGCATGATGAGTGGATTTAGCGACGATGATTCTAAGTGAAATAAGTCACACAGAAAAAGACACTTATCCTAAGATATCGCTTATAGAGGGAATGTCAAAATCGCTGCACTTGAACTGAATTACAAAACAGAACAGAGTCACACCTTTAGAAGACACACTATGGCTGCTTAACGGGAAAGGTGAAGTGGGGTGATGCATAAAACAAGGGTTTGAAATTAGCTCAGAGACCGCTCCATAAGCCAAATATGTAATAGACATGGCCTACTCCCTGCTCAGTGAACTGGACTCAACACCCCCTAGTCACCGCACAAGAATATATCTGACTAGTAAGAATCTGAAAACCTATGTATCGATATCTCTCTGCAAGTGAATCAAGAGGGGGTAAAGCGGCATAAACACAGCAGGGAAAAGCAGCCAAGACCCATTCTAAACATAAATTATTTTACAAATCCCACAAAACAAAGACAGTGAAAGAGAGAGAAATTCTTACAAAATCCGTTCAGGGTCTCTGATACAACCTGGATTGACCATATCTAGACCCACAGCTGGATGAGACATAAGGCTGGACACTCTTGGGGCTGAGAGGATTGGTGAGGTTGGGTGAGCAAATGCAGATACTTTAAAGTAATACCGCGGGGTACCCACCCCTTGGGTCTCAAATCTCCAGGTACAAGGGCATCTTCCTACATCAAAACATGCATGGGAAACCCAGAAGATGATATGCCGTGAGATCGGGAAAGGTTTCTAAAACGCACCTCATTTCTCCTCTCCTTGTGCTCGGGTTCGCCATTCCAGCCGCTTGACTAACCATCTCCCTACTTGGAGAATCAGCACCTTTAACCTCCTGTTTCGTACAGGTTGCAATTTGTCCTGAGGATGAACGGGAAGACGGGGAACCAACGAGAGACTAGCCCTAGGTGTTGGGACAGGCACAGGTCACTCCATTTTCCCATCAGGAAGAAGAATGAACCACAGGCTCGGCCTGCCCCCCAGAACCAAAATAGGGCCTGAAGCAATCCTGCGCTTTTGCGGCCAGCTCCCAAAAAAGCGAGGAGACAAATGGAGCTCAGGGGCACTGCAATTCACAAACGTGCAGAGTTATCAATGAGAACTCTCGTCCACAAATATATTGAGGGAAGGCAACGAAGAGGATTTCAAAGCAAGGCAGATTTGCAGGAAACAGATTTCAGGAGGTAGATTCGACTCGCCTTTAAAGCACATGAAAAGCGGCAAAACGTTGACAATGATGCCCTTGGCCAAAAAGGGCGTATGCGTTTTTTCCTGAATATATTCAGGAAAAATTGCATACGCCCTTTTTGGCCAACCAAGCAAGCCGGAAGGGCAAATCAGCGCTACAAAGAAGTCTCGCTTGCCCTCGGTCAAAAGGGCCATGCTGAAAAAAGTGTAAAAACCAGAAAAGCAGGACAGGCCATGGAGACATGGGAGCCTTGCTACGCTGATGGGCGGGATGTAAATTGCCAACAGGCACTCTGGAGAAGTGTACGGTGTGTCCTGAAACAAGTAATAAACACAGCTTAGAGAGCATAGGGCACTTCCACTCATGGGCGTATAAATCGGGAAAACTAAAACTCAACAAGACACAGGCACCCCAAACTTTACGGCTGCTCTGTTTCCAAGAACCTCCACTTCGGTACACCTTCAATATCCCAGGAAAGAGAAAAATGGATAAACAAATGGTGGTACTTGGCACAATGGAATATCACTCAGCCATGAAATCAATGTCATAAGGCTAGTTAGCAGCATGATGAGTGGATTTAGCGACGATGATTCTAAGTGAAATAAGTCACACAGAAAAAGACACTTATCCTAAGATATCGCTTATAGAGGGAATGTCAAAATCGCTACACTTGAACTGAATTACAAAACAGAACAGAGGCACAACTTTAGAAGACACACTATGGCTGCTTAACGGGAAAGGTGAGGTGGGGTGATGCATAAAACAAGGGTTTGAAATAAGCTCAGAGACCGCTCCATCAGCCAAATATGTAATAGACAAGGCCTACTCCCTGCTCAGTGAACTGGACTCAACACCCCCTAGTCACCGCACAAGAATATATCTGACTAGTAAGAATCTGAAAACCTATGTATCGATATCTCTCTGCAAGTGAATCAAGAGGGTGTAAAGCGGCATAAACACAGCAGGGAAAAGCAGCCAAGACCCATTCTAAACATAAATTACTTTACAAATCCCACAAAACAAAGACAGTGAAAGAGAGAGAAATTCTTACAAAATCCGTTCAAGGTCTCTGATACAACCTGGATTGACCATATCTCGACCCACAGCTGGATGAGACATAAGGCTGGACACTCTTGGGGCTGAGAGGATTGGTGAGGTTGGGTGAGAAAACGCAGATACTTAAAATAACACCTCGGGATACACACCCCATGGGTCTCAAATCTCCAGGTACAAGGGCATCTTCCTACATCAAAACATGCATGGGAAACCCAGAAGATGGTATGCCGTGAGATCGGGAAAGGTTTCTAAAACGCACCTCATTTCTCCTCTCCTTGTGCTTGGGTTCGCCATTCCAGCCGCTTGACTAACCATCTCCCTACTTGGAGAATCAGCACCTTTAACCTCCTGTTTCGTACAGGTTGCAATTTGTCCTGAGGATGAACGGGAAGACGGGGAACCAACGAGAGACTAGCCCTAGGTGTTGGGACAGGCACAGGTCACTCCATTTTCCCATCAGGAAGAAGAATGAACCACAGGCTCAGCCTGCCCCCCAGAACCAAAATAGGGCCTGAAGCAATCCTGCGCTTTTGCGGCCAGCTCCCAAAAAAGCGAGTAGACAAATGGAGCTCAGGGGCACTGCAATTCAGAAACTTGCAGAGTTATAAATGATAACTGTCGTCCACAAATATATTGAGGGAAGGCAACGAAGAGGATTTGAAAGCAAGGCAGATTTGCAGGAAACATATTTCAGGAGGTAGATTCGACTCGCCTTTAAAGCACATGAAAAGCGGCAAAACGTTGACAATGATGCCCTTGGCCAAAAAGGCCGTATGCGTTTTTTCCTGAATATATTCAGGAAAAAACGCATACGGCCTTTTTGGCCAACCAAGCAAGCCGGAAGGGCAAATCAGCGCTACCAAGAAGTCGCGCTTGCCCTCGGTCAAAAGGGCCATGCTGAATAAAGTGTAAAAACCAGAAAAGCAGGACAGGCCATGGAGATATGGGAGCCTTGCTACGCTGATGGGTGGGATGTAAATTGCCAACAGGCACTCTGGAGAAGTGTACGGTGTGTCCTGAAACAAGTAATAAACACAGCTTAAAGAGGATAGGGCACTTCCACTCATGGGCGTATAAATTGGGAAAACTAAAAATCAACAAGACACAGGCACCCCAAACGTTACGGCTGCTCTGTTTCCAAGAACCTCCAGTTCGGTACACCTTAAATATCCCAGGAAAGAGAAAAATGGATAAACAAATGGTGCTACTTGGCACTATGGAATATCACTCAGCCATGAAATCAATGTCATAAGGCTAGTTAGCGGCATGATGAGTGGATTTAGCGACGATGATTCTAAGTGAAATAAGTCACACAGAAAAAGACACTTATCCTAAGATATCGCTTATAGAGGGAATGTCAAAATCGCTGCACTTTAACTGAATTACAAAACAGAACAGAGTCACACCTTTAGAAGACACACTATGGCTGCTTAACGGGAAAGGTGAGGTGGGGTGATGCATAAAACAAGGGTTTGAAATTAGCTCAGAGACCGCTCCATAAGCCAAATATGTAATAGACATGGCCTACTCCCTGCTCAGTGAACTGGACTCAACACCCCCTAGTCACCGCACAAGAATATATCTGACTAGTAAGAATCTGAAAACCTATGTATCGATATCTCTCTGCAAGTGAATCAAGAGGGTGTAAAGCGGCATAAACACAGCAGGGAAAAGCAGCCAAGACCCATTCTAAACATAAATTACTTTACAAATCCCACAAAACAAAGACAGTGAAAGAGAGAGAAATTCTTACAAAATCCGTTCAGGGTCTCTGATACAACCTGGATTGACCATATCTAGACCCACAGCTGGATGAGACATAAGGCTGGACACTCTTGGGGCTGAGAGGATTGGTGAGGTTGGGTGAGAAAACGCAGATACTTTAAAGTAAAACCGCGGGGTACACACCCCATGGGTCTCAAATCTCCAGGTACAAGGGCATCTTCCTACATCAAAACATGCATGGGAAACCCAGAAGATGGTATGCCGTGAGATCGGGAAAGGTTTCTAAAACGCACCTCATTTCTCCTCTCCTTGTGCTCGGGTTCGCCATTCCAGCCGCTTGACTAACCATCTCCCTACTTGGAGAATCAGCACCTTTAACCTCCTGTTTCGTACAGGTTGTAATTTGTCCTGAGGATGAACGGGAAGACGGGGAACCAACGAGAGACAAACCCTAGGTGTTGGGACAGGCACAGGTCACTCCATTTTCCCATCAGGAAGAAGAATGAACCACAGGCTCCGCCTGCCCCCTGGAAGCCGAATAGGGCCTGAAACAATCCTACGCTTTTGCGGCCAGCTCCCAAAAAAGCGAGTAGACAAATGGAGCTCAGGGGCACTGCAATTCACAAACGTGCAGAGTTATAAATGAGAACTCTCGTCCACAAATATATTGAGGGAAGGCAACGAAGAGGATTTCAAAGCAAGGCAGATTTGCAGGAAACAGATTTCAGGAGGTAGATTCGACTCGCCTTTAAAGCACATGAAAAGCGGCAAAACGTTGACAATGATGCCCTTGGCCAAAAAGGGCGTATGCGTTTTTTCCTGAATATATTCAGGAAAAATCGCATACGCCCTTTTTGGCCCACCAAGCAAGCCGGAAGGGCAAATCAGTGCTCCAAAAAAGTCTCGCTTGCCCTCGGTCAAAAATGCCATGCTGAAAAAAGTGTAAAAACCAGAAAAGCAGGACAGGCCATGGAGACATGGGAGCCTTGCTACGCTGATGGGCGGGATGTAAATTGCCAACAGGCACTCTGGAGAAGTGTACGGTGTGTCCTGAAAAAAGTAATAAACACAGCTTAGAGAGCATAGAGCACTTCCACTCATGGGCGTATACATTGGAAAACTAAAAATCAACAAGACACAAGCACCGCAACCTTTACGGCTGCTCTGTTTCCAAGAACCTCCACTTCCGTACACCTTCAATATCCCAGAAAGAGAAAAATGGATAAAGAAATGGTGGTACTTGGCACAATGGAATATCACTCAGCCATGAAATCAATGTCATAAGGTTAGTTAGCAGCATGATAAGTGGATTTAGGTACGATGATTCTAAGTGAAATGAGTCACACAGCGAAAGACAATTATCCTAAGATATCGCTTATAGAGGGAATGTCAAAATCGCTACACTTGAACTGAATTACAAAACAGAACAGAGTCACACATTTAGAAGACACACTATGGCTGCTTAACGGGAAAGGTGAGGTGGGGTGATGCATAAAACAAGGGTTTGAAATTAGCTCAGACACCGTTCCATAAGCCAAATATGTAATAGAAAAGGCCTACTCCCTGCTCAGTGACCTGCACTCAACACCCGCTATTCACCGCACAAGAATATATCTGACTAGTAAGAATCTGAAAACCTATGTATCGATATCTCTCTGCAGGTGAATCAAGAGGGTGTAAAGCGGCATAAACACAGCAGGGAAAAGCAGCCAAGCCCCATTCTAAACATAAATTACTTAAAAAAACCCACAAAACAAAGACAGTGAAAGAGATAGAAATTCTTACAAAATCAGTTCAGGGGCTCTTATGCCACCTGGATTGACCATATCTAGACCCACAGCTGGATGAGACATAAGGCTGGACACTCTTGGGGCTGAGAAGTTTGGTGAGGTTGGGTGAGCAAACGCAGATACATTAAAGTAATACAGTGGGGTACCCACACCATGGGTCTTAAATCTTCAGGTACAAGGGCATCTTCCTACATCCAAACATGCATGGGAAACCCAGAGAATTGTATACCGTGAGATCGGGAAAGGCTTCTAAAACGCAGCTCATTTCTCCTCTCCTTGTGCTCGGGTTCGCCATTCTAGGCGCTTGACTAAACATCTCCCTACTTGTAGAATCAGCACCTTTAACCTCCTGTTTCGTACAGGTTGCAATTTGTCCTGAGGATGAACGGGAAGACGGGCAACCAACGGGAGACTAGCCCTAGGTGTTGGGACAGGCACAGGTCACTCCATTTTCCCATCAGGAAGAAGAATGAATCACAGGCTCAGCCTGCCCCCCAGAACCAAAATAGGGCCTGAAGCAATCCTGCGCTTTTGCGGCCAGCTCCCAAAAAAGCGAGTAGACAAATGGAGCTCAGGGGCACTGCAATTCACAAACGTGCAGAGTTATCAATGAGAACTCTCGTCCACAAATATATGGAGGGAAGGCAACGAAGAGGATTTGAAAGCAAGGCAGATTTTCAGGAAACAGATTTCAGGAGGTAGATTTGACTCGCCTGTAAAGCACATGAAAAGCGGCAAAACGTTGACAATGATGCCCATGGCCAAAAAGGGCGTATGCGTTTTTTCCTGAATATATTGAGGAAAAAAGGCATACGCCCTTTTTGGCCAACCAAGCAAGCCGGAAGGGCAAATCAGCACTACAAGGAATTCTCGCTTGTCCTCGGTCAAAAGGGCCATGCTGAAAAAAGTGTAAAAACCAGAAAAGCAGGACAGGCCATGGAGACATGGGAGCCTTGCTACGCTGATGGGCGGGATGTAAATTGCCAACAGCCACTCTGGAGAATTGTACGGTGTGTCATGAAACAAGTAATAAACACAAATTAGAGAGCATAGGGCACTTCCATTCATGGGCATATAAACTGGGAAAACTAAAAATCAACAAGACACAGGCACCCCAAACTTTACGGCTGCTCTGTTTCCAAGAACTTCCACTTTGGTACACATTCAATATCCCAGGAAAGAGAAAAATGGATAAAGAAATGGTGGTACTTGGCACAATGCAATATCACTCAGCCATGAAATCAATGTCATAAGGCTAGTTAGCAGCGTGATGAGTGGATTTAGCGACGATGATTCTAAGTGAAATAAGTCACACAGAAAAAGACACTTATCCTAAGATATCTCTTATAGAGGGAATGTCAAAATCGCTACGCTTGAACTGAATTACAAAACAGAACAGAGTCACACCTTTAGAAGACACACTATGGCTGCTTAACGGGAAAGGTGAGGTGGGGTGATGCATAAAACAAGGGTTTGAACTTAGCTCAGAGACCGCTCCATAAGCCAAATATGTAATAGACAAGGCCTACTCCCTGCTCAGTGAACTGGACTGAACATCCCCTAGTCACCGCACAAGAATATATCTGACTAGTAAGAATCTGAAAACCTATGTATCGATATCTCTCTGCAAGTGAATCAAGAGGGTGTAAAGCGGCATCAACACAGCAGGGAAAAGCAGCCAAGACCCATTCTAAACATAAATTACTTAAAAAAACCCACAAAACAAAGACAGTGAAAGAGAGAGAAATTCTTACAAAATCCGTTCAGGGTCTCTGATGCAACCTGGATTGACCATATCTAGACCCACAGCTGGATGAGACATAAGGCTGGACACTCTGGGGGCTGAGAGGATTGGTGAGGTTGGGTGAGCAAACGCAGATACTTTAAAGTAACTCCACGGGGTACCCACCCCATGGGTCTCAAATCTCCAGGTACAAGGGCATCTTCCTACATCAAAACATCATGGGAAACACAGAAGATGGTATGCCATGAGATCGGGAAAGGTTTCTAAAACGCACCTCATTTCTCCTCTCCTTGTGCTCGGGTTCGCCATTCCAGCCGCTTGACTAACCATCTCCCTACTTGGAGAATCAGCACCTTTAACCTCCTGTTTCGTACAGGTTGTAATTTGTCCTGAGGATGAACGGGAAGACGCGGAACCAACGAGAGACAAAACCTAGGTGTTGGGACAGGCACAGGTCACTCCATTTTCCCATCAGGAAGAAGAATGAACTACAGGCTCCACCTGCCCCCTGGAAGCCGAATAGGGCCTGAAACAATCCTGCGCTTTTGCGGCCAGCTCCCAAAAAAGCGAGTAGACAAATGGAGCTCAGGGGCACTGCAATTCACAAACGTGCAGAGTTATAAATGAGAACTCTCGTCCACAAATATATTGAGGGAAGGCAACGAAGAGGATTTGAAAGCAAGGCAGATTTGCAGGAAACAGATTTCAGGAGGTAGATTCGACTCGCCTTTAAAGCACATGAAAAGCGGCAAAACGTTGACAATAATGCCCTTGGCCAAAAAGGGCGTATGCGTTTTTTCCTGAATATATTCAGGAAAAAACGCATACGCCCTTTTTGGCCAACCAAGCAAGCCGGAAGGGCAAATCAGCGCTACAAAGAAGTCTCGCTTGCCCTCGGTCAAAAGGGCCATGCTGAAAAAAGTGTAAAAACCAGAAAAGCAGGACAGGCCATGGAGACATGGGAGCCTTGCTACGCTGATGGGCGGGATGTAAATTGCCAACAGGCACTCTGGAGAAGTGTACGGTGTGTCCTGAAACAAGTAATAAACACAGCTTAGAGAGCATAGGGCACTTCCACTCATGGGCGTATAAATTGGGAAAACTAAAAATCAACAAGACACAGGCACCCCAAACTTTACGGCTGCTCTGTTTCCAAGAACCTCCACTTCAGTACACCTTCAATATCCCAGGAAAGAGAAAAATGGATAAACAAATGGTGGTACTTGGCACAATGGAATATCACTCAGCCATGAAATCAATGTCATAAGGCTAGTTAGCAGCATGATGAGTGGATTTAGTGACGATGATTCTAAGTGAAATAAGTCACTCAGAAAAAGACACTTATCCTAAGATATCGCTTATAGAGGGAATGTCAAAATCGCTATGCTTGAACTGAATTACAAAACAGAACAGAGTCACACCTTTAGAAGACACACTATGGCTGCTTAACGGGAAAGGTGAGGTGGGGTGATGCATAAAACAAGGGTTTGAAATTAGCTCAGAGACCGCTCCATAAGCCAAATATGTAATAGACAAGGCCTACCCCCTGCTCAGTGAACTGGACTCAACACCCCCTAGTCACCGCACAAGAATATATCTGACTAGTAAGAATCTGAAAACCTATGTATCGATATCTCTCTGCAAGTGAATCAAGAGGGTGTAAAGCGGCATAAACACAGCAGGGAAAAGCAGCAAAGCCCCATTCTAAACATAAATTACTTAAAAAAACCCACAAAACAAAGACAGTGAAAGAGAGAGAAATTCTTACAAAATCAGTTCAGGGGCTCTGATGCCACCTGGTTCGACCATATCTAGAGCCACAGCTGGATGAGACATAAGGCTGGACACTCTTGGGGCTGAGAGGATTGGTGAGGTTGGGTGAGCAAACGCAGATACTTTAAAGTAATACCGCGGGGTACCCACCCCATGGGTCTCAAATCTCCAGGTACAAGGGCATCTTCCTACATCAAAACATGCATGGGAAACCCAGAGGTTTGTATGCCGTGAGATCGGGAAAGGCTTCTAAAACGCACCTCATTTCTCCTCTCCTTGTGCTCGGGTTCACCATTCTAGCCGCTTGACTAAACATCTCCCTACTTGGAGAATCAGCACCTTTAACCTCCTGTTTCGTACAGGTTGCAATTTGTCCTGAGGATGAACGGGAAGACGGGGAACCAACTAGAGACTAACCCTAGGTGTTGGGACAGGCACAGGTCACTCCATTTTCCCATCAGGAAGAAGAATGAACCACAGGCTCAGCCTGCACCCCAGAACCAAAATAGGGCCTGAAGCAATCCTGCGCTTTTGCGGACAGCTCCCAAAAAAGCGAGTAGACAAATGGAGCTCAGGGGCACTGCAATTCACAAACGTGCAGAGTTATAAATGAGAACTCTCGTCCACAAATATATTGAGGGAAGGCAACGAAGAGGATTTGAAAGCAAGGCAGATTTGCAGGAAACAGATTTCAGGAGGTAGATTCAACTCTCCTTTAAAGCACATGAAAAACGGCAAAACGTTGACAACGATGCCCTTGGCCAAAAAGGGCGTATGCGTTTTTTCCTGAATATATTCAGGAAAAAACGCATACGCCCTTTTTAGCCAACCAAGCAAGCCGGAAGGGCAAATCAGTGCTACAAATAAGTCTCGCTTGCCCTCGGTCAAAAGGGCCATGCTGAAAAAGTTTAAAAACCAGAAAAGCAGGACAGGCAATGGAGACATGGAAGCCTTGCTAAGCTGATGGGCGGGACGTAAATTGCCAACAGGCACTCTGGAGAAGTGTACGGTGTGTTCTGAAAAAAGTAATAAACACAGCTTAAAGAGCATAGGGCACTTCCACTCATGGGCATATAAATTGGGAAAACTAAAAATCAACAAGACACAGGCACTCCGAACTTTACGGCTGCTCTGTTTCCAAGAACCTCCACTTTGTTACGCCTTCAATATCCCAGGAAAGAGAAAAATGGATTAACAAATGGTGGTACTTGGCACAATGGAATATCACTCAGCCATGAAATCAGTGTCATCAGGCTAGTTAGCAGCATGATGAGTGGATTTAGCGACGATGATTCTAAGTGAAATAAGTCACACAGAAAAAGACACTTATCCTAAGATATCGCTTATAGAGGGAATGTCAAAATCGCTACACTTGAACTGAATTACAAAACAGAACAGAGTCACACCTTTAGAAGACACACTATGGCTGCTTAACGGAAAAGGTGAGGTGGGGTGATACATAAAACAGGGGTTTGAAATTAGCTCAGAGACCACTCCATAAGCCAAATATATAATAGACAAGGCCTACTCCCTGCTCAGTGAACTGGACTCAACACCCCCTAGTCACCGCACAAGAATATATCTGACTAGTAATAATCTGAAAACCTATGTATCGATATCTCTCTGCAAGTGAATCAAGAGGGTGTAAAGTGGCATAAACACAGCAGGGAAAAGCAGCCAAGCTCCATTCTAAACATAAATAACTTAAAAAAACCCACAAAACAAAGACAGTGAAAGAGAGAGAAATTCTTACAAAATCCGTTCAGGGTCTCTGATGCAACCTGAATTGACCATATCTAGACCCACAGCTGGATGAGACATAAGGCTGGACACTCTTGGGGCTGAGAGGATTGGTGAGGTTGGGTGAGCAAACGCAGATACTTTAAAGTAATACTGCGGGGTACCCACCCCATGGGTCTCAAATCTCCAGGTACAAGGGCATCTTCCTACATCCAAACATGCATGGGAAACCCAGAGAATTGTATGCCGTGAGATCGGGAAAGGCTTCTAAAACGCACCTCATTTCTCCTCTCCTTGTGCTCGGGTTCACCATTCTAGCCGCTTGACTAAACATCTCCCTACTTGGAGAATCAGCACCTTTAACCTCCTGTTTCGTACAGGTTGCAATTTGTCCTGAGGATGAACGGGAAGACGGGGAACCAACGAGAGACTAGCCCTAGGTGTTGGGACAGGCACAGGTCACTCCATTTTCCCATCAGGAAGAAGAATGAACCACAGGCTCAGCCTGCCCCCCAGAACCAAAATAGGGCCTGAAGCAATCCTGCGCTTTTGCGGCCAGGTCCCAAAAAAGCGAGTAGACAAATGGAGCTCAGGGGCACTGCAATTCAGAAACTTGCAGAGTTATCAATGAGAACTCTCGTCCACAAATATATGGAGGGAAGGCAACGAAGAAGATTTGAAAGCAAGGCAGATTTGCAGGAAACAGATTTCAGGAGGTAGATTCGACTCGCCTTTAAAGCACATGAAAAGCGGCAAAACGTTGACAATGATGCCCTTGGCCAAAAAGGGCGTATGCGTTTTTTCCTGAATATATTCAGGAAAAAACGCATACGCCCTTTTTGGCCAACCAAGCAAGCCGGAAGGGCAAATCAGCGCTACAAAGAAGAATTGCTTGCCCTCAGTCAAAAGGGCCATGTTGAAAAAAGTGTAAAAACCAGAAAAGCAGGACAGGCCATGGAGACATGGGAGCCTTGCTACGCTGATGGGCGGGATGTAAATTGCCAACAGGCACTCTGGAGAAGAGTACGGTGTGTCCTGAAACAAGTAATAAACACAGCGTAGAGAGCATAGGGCACTTCCACTCAAGGGCGTATAAATTGGGAAAACTAAAAATCAATAAGACACAGGCACCCTAAAGTTTACGGCTGCTCTGTTTCCAAGAACCTCCACTTCGGTACACCTTCAATATCCCAGGAAAGAGAAAAATGGATAAACAAATGGTGGTATTTGGCACAATGGAATATCACTCAGCCATGAAATCAATGTCATAAGGCTAGTTAGCAGCATGATGAGTGGATTTAGCGACGATGATTCTAAGTGAAATAAGTCACACAGAAAAAGACACTTATCCTAAGATATCGCTTATAGAGGGAATGTCAAAATCGCTACACTTGAAATGAATTACAAAACAGAACAGAGTCACACCTTTAGAAGACACACGATGGCTGCTTAACGGGAAAGGTGAGGTGGGGTGATGCATAAAACAAGGGTTTGAAATAAGCTCAGAGACCGCTCCATAAGCCAAATATGTAATAGACAAGGCCTACTCCCTGCTCAGTGAACTGGACTCAACACCCCTAGTCACCGCACAAGAATATATCTGACTAGTAAGAATCTGAAAACCTATGTATCGATATCTCTCTGCAAGTGAATCAAGAGGGTGTAAAGCGGCGTAAACACAGCAGGGAAAAGCAGCCAAGACCCATTCGAAACATAAATTACTTTAAAAAACCCACAAAACAAAGACAGTGAAAGAGAGAGAAATTCTTACAAAATCCGTTCAGGGTCTCTGATGCAACCTGGATTGACCATATCTAGACCCACAGCTGGATGAGACATAAGGCTGGACACTCTTGGGGCTGAGAGGATTGGTGAGGTTGGGTGAGAAAACGCAGATACTTAAAATAACACCTCGGGGTACACACCCCATGGGTCTCAAATCTCCAGGTACAAGGGCATCTTCCTACATCAAAACATGCATGGGAAACCCAGAAGATGGTATGCCGTGAGATCGGGAAAGGTTTCTAAAACGCACCTCATTTCTCCTCTCCTTGTGCTCGGGTTCGCCATTTCAGCCGCTTGACTAACCATCTCCCTACTTGGAGAATCAGCACCTTTAACCTCCTGTTTCGTACAGGTTGCAATTTGTCCTGAGGATGAACGGGAAGACGGGGAACCAACGAGAGACTAGCCCTAGGTGTTGGGACAGGCACAGGTCACTCCATTTTCCCATCAGGAAGAAGAATGAACCACAGGCTCAGCCTGCCCCCCAGAACCAAAATAGGGCCTGAAGCAATCCTGCGCTTTTGCGGCCAGCTCCCAAAAAAGCGAGTAGACAAATGGAGCTCAGGGGCACTGCAATTCAGAAACTTGCAGAGTTATAAATGATAACTGTCGTCCACAAATATATTGAGGGTAGGCAACGAAGAGGATTTGAAAGCAAGCAGATTTGCAGGAAACAGATTTCAGGAGGTAGATTCGACTCGCCTTTAAAGCACATGAAAAGCGGCAAAACGTTGACAATGATGCCCTTGGCCAAAAAGGGCGTATGCGTTTTTTCCTGAATATATTCAGGAAAAAACGCATACGCCCTTTTTGGCCAACCAAGCAAGCCGGAAGGGCAAATCAGCGCTACAAAGAAGTCTCGCTTGCCCTCGGTCAAAAGGGCCATGCTGAAAAAAGTGTAAAAACCAGAAAAGCAAGACAGGCCATGGAGATATGGGAGCCTTGCTACGCTGATGGGTGGGATGTAAATTGCCAACAGGCACTCTGGAGAAGTGTACGGTGTGTCCTGAAACAAGTAATAAACACAGCTTAAAGAGCATAGGGCACTTCCACTCATGGGCGTATAAATTGGGAAAACTAAAAATCAACAAGACACAGGCACCCCAAACTTTACGGCTGCTCTGTTTCCAAGAACCTCCAGTTCGGTACACCTTAAATATCCCAGGAAAGAGAAAAATGGATAAACAAATGGTGCTACTTGGCACTATGGAATATCACTCAGCCATGAAATCAATGTCATAAGGCTAGTTAGCGGCATGATGAGTGGATTTAGCGACGATGATTCTAAGTGAAATAAGTCACACAGAAAAAGACACTTATCCTAAGATATCGCTTATAGAGGGAATGTCAAAATCGCTGCACTTGAACTGAATTACAAAACAGAACAGAGTCACACCTTTAGAAGACACACTATGGCTGCTTAACGGGAAAGGTGAAGTGGGGTGATGCATAAAACAAGGGTTTGAAATTAGCTCAGAGACCGCTCCATAAGCCAAATATGTAATAGACATGGCCTACTCCCTGCTCAGTGAACTGGACTCAACACCCCCTAGTCACCGCACAAGAATATATCTGACTAGTAAGAATCTGAAAACCTATGTATCGATATCTCTCTGCAAGTGAATCAAGAGGGGGTAAAGCGGCATAAACACAGCAGGGAAAAGCAGCCAAGACCCATTCTAAACATAAATTACTTTACAAATCCCACAAAACAAAGACAGTGAAAGAGAGAGAAATTCTTACAAAATCCGTTCAGGGTCTCTGATACAACCTGGATTGACCATATCTAGACCCACAGCTGGATGAGACATAAGGCTGGACACTCTTGGGGCTGAGAGGATTGGTGAGGTTGGGTGAGCAAATGCAGATACTTTAAAGTAATACCGCGGGGTACCCACCCCTTGGGTCTCAAATCTCCAGGTACAAGGGCATCTTCCTACATCAAAACATGCATGGGAAACCCAGAAGATGATATGCCGTGAGATCGGGAAAGGTTTCTAAAACGCACCTCATTTCTCCTCTCCTTGTGCTCGGGTTCGCCATTCCAGCCGCTTGACTAACCATCTCCCTACTTGGAGAATCAGCACCTTTAACCTCCTGTTTCGTACAGGTTGCAATTTGTCCTGAGGATGAACGGGAAGACGGGGAACCAACGAGAGACTAGCCCTAGGTGTTGGGACAGGCACAGGTCACTCCATTTTCCCATCAGGAAGAAGAATGAACCACAGGCTCGGCCTGCCCCCCAGAACCAAAATAGGGCCTGAAGCAATCCTGCGCTTTTGCGGCCAGCTCCCAAAAAAGCGAGGAGACAAATGGAGCTCAGGGGCACTGCAATTCACAAACGTGCAGAGTTATCAATGAGAACTCTCGTCCACAAATATATTGAGGGAAGGCAACGAAGAGGATTTCAAAGCAAGGCAGATTTGCAGGAAACAGATTTCAGGAGGTAGATTCGACTCGCCTTTAAAGCACATGAAAAGCGGCAAAACGTTGACAATGATGCCCTTGGCCAAAAAGGGCGTATGCGTTTTTTCCTGAATATATTCAGGAAAAATTGCATACGCCCTTTTTGGCCAACCAAGCAAGCCGGAAGGGCAAATCAGCGCTACAAAGAAGTCTCGCTTGCCCTCGGTCAAAAGGGCCATGCTGAAAAAAGTGTAAAAACCAGAAAAGCAGGACAGGCCATGGAGACATGGGAGCCTTGCTACGCTGATGGGCGGGATGTAAATTGCCAACAGGCACTCTGGAGAAGTGTACGGTGTGTCCTGAAACAAGTAATAAACACAGCTTAGAGAGCATAGGGCACTTCCACTCATGGGCGTATAAATCGGGAAAACTAAAACTCAACAAGACACAGGCACCCCAAACTTTACGGCTGCTCTGTTTCCAAGAACCTCCACTTCGGTACACCTTCAATATCCCAGGAAAGAGAAAAATGGATAAACAAATGGTGGTACTTGGCACAATGGAATATCACTCAGCCATGAAATCAATGTCATAAGGCTAGTTAGCAGCATGATGAGTGGATTTAGCGACGATGATTCTAAGTGAAATAAGTCACACAGAAAAAGACACTTATCCTAAGATATCGCTTATAGAGGGAATGTCAAAATCGCTACACTTGAACTGAATTACAAAACAGAACAGAGGCACAACTTTAGAAGACACACTATGGCTGCTTAACGGGAAAGGTGAGGTGGGGTGATGCATAAAACAAGGGTTTGAAATAAGCTCAGAGACCGCTCCATCAGCCAAATATGTAATAGACAAGGCCTACTCCCTGCTCAGTGAACTGGACTCAACACCCCCTAGTCACCGCACAAGAATATATCTGACTAGTAAGAATCTGAAAACCTATGTATCGATATCTCTCTGCAAGTGAATCAAGAGGGTGTAAAGCGGCATAAACACAGCAGGGAAAAGCAGCCAAGACCCATTCTAAACATAAATTACTTTACAAATCCCACAAAACAAAGACAGTGAAAGAGAGAGAAATTCTTACAAAATCCGTTCAAGGTCTCTGATACAACCTGGATTGACCATATCTCGACCCACAGCTGGATGAGACATAAGGCTGGACACTCTTGGGGCTGAGAGGATTGGTGAGGTTGGGTGAGAAAACGCAGATACTTAAAATAACACCTCGGGATACACACCCCATGGGTCTCAAATCTCCAGGTACAAGGGCATCTTCCTACATCAAAACATGCATGGGAAACCCAGAAGATGGTATGCCGTGAGATCGGGAAAGGTTTCTAAAACGCACCTCATTTCTCCTCTCCTTGTGCTTGGGTTCGCCATTCCAGCCGCTTGACTAACCATCTCCCTACTTGGAGAATCAGCACCTTTAACCTCCTGTTTCGTACAGGTTGCAATTTGTCCTGAGGATGAACGGGAAGACGGGGAACCAACGAGAGACTAGCCCTAGGTGTTGGGACAGGCACAGGTCACTCCATTTTCCCATCAGGAAGAAGAATGAACCACAGGCTCAGCCTGCCCCCCAGAACCAAAATAGGGCCTGAAGCAATCCTGCGCTTTTGCGGCCAGGTCCCAAAAAAGCGAGTAGACAAATGGAGCTCAGGGGCACTGCAATTCAGAAACTTGCAGAGTTATAAATGATAACTGTCGTCCACAAATATATTGAGGGAAGGCAACGAAGAGGATTTGAAAGCAAGGCAGATTTGCAGGAAACAGATTTCAGGAGGTAGATTCGACTCGCCTTTAAAGCACATGAAAAGCGGCAAAACGTTGACAATGATGCCCTTGGCCAAAAAGGCCGTATGCGTTTTTTCCTGAATATATTCAGGAAAAAACGCATACGGCCTTTTTGGCCAACCAAGCAAGCCGGAAGGGCAAATCAGCGCTACAAAGAAGTCGCGCTTGCCCTCGGTCAAAAGGGCCATGCTGAATAAAGTGTAAAAACCAGAAAAGCAGGACAGGCCATGGAGATATGGGAGCCTTGCTACGCTGATGGGTGGGATGTAAATTGCCAACAGGCACTCTGGAGAAGTGTACGGTGTGTCCTGAAACAAGTAATAAACACAGCTTAAAGAGGATAGGGCACTTCCACTCATGGGCGTATAAATTGGGAAAACTAAAAATCAACAAGACACAGGCACCCCAAACGTTACGGCTGCTCTGTTTCCAAGAACCTCCAGTTCGGTACACCTTAAATATCCCAGGAAAGAGAAAAATGGATAAACAAATGGTGCTACTTGGCACTATGGAATATCACTCAGCCATGAAATCAATGTCATAAGGCTAGTTAGCGGCATGATGAGTGGATTTAGCGACGATGATTCTAAGTGAAATAAGTCACACAGAAAAAGACACTTATCCTAAGATATCGCTTATAGAGGGAATGTCAAAATCGCTGCACTTGAACTGAATTACAAAACAGAACAGAGTCACACCTTTAGAAGACACACTATGGCTGCTTAACGGGAAAGGTGAGGTGGGGTGATGCATAAAACAAGGGTTTGAAATTAGCTCAGAGACCACTCCATAAGCCAAATATGTAATAGACATGGCCTACTCCCTGCTCAGTGAACTGGACTCAACACCCCCTAGTCACCGCACAAGAATATATCTGACTAGTAAGAATCTGAAAACCTATGTATCGATATCTCTCTGCAAGTGAATCAAGAGGGTGTAAAGCGGCATAAACACAGCAGGGAAAAGCAGCCAAGACCCATTCTAAACATAAATTACTTTACAAATCCCACAAAACAAAGACAGTGAAAGAGAGAGAAATTCTTACAAAATCCGTTCAGGGTCTCTGATACAACCTGGATTGACCATATCTAGACCCACAGCTGGATGAGACATAAGGCTGGACACTCTTGGGGCTGAGAGGATTGGTGAGGTTGGGTGAGAAAACGCAGATACTTTAAAGTAAAACCGCGGGGTACACACCCCATGGGTCTCAAATCTCCAGGTACAAGGGCATCTTCCTACATCAAAACATGCATGGGAAACCCAGAAGATGGTATGCCGTGAGATCGGGAAAGGTTTCTAAAACGCACCTCATTTCTCCTCTCCTTGTGCTCGGGTTCGCCATTCCAGCCGCTTGACTAACCATCTCCCTACTTGGAGAATCAGCACCTTTAACCTCCTGTTTCATACAGGTTGCAATTTGTCCTGAGGATGAACGGGAAGACGGGGAACCAACGAGAGACTAGCCCTAGGTGTTGGGACAGGCACAGGTCACTCCATTTTCCCATCAGGAAGAAGAATGAACCACAGGCTCGGCCTGCCCCCCAGAACCAAAATAGGGCCTGAAGCAATCCTGCGCTTTTTCGGCCAGCTCCCAAAAAAGCGAGGAGACAAATGGAGCTCAGGGGCACTGCAATTCACAAACGTGCAGAGTTATCAATGAGAACTCTCGTCCACAAATATATTGAGGGAAGGCAACGAAGAGGATTTCAAAGCAAGGCAGATTTGCAGGAAACAGATTTCAGGAGGTAGATTCGACTCGCCTTTAAAGCACATGAAAAGCGGCAAAACGTTGACAATGATGCCCTTGGCCAAAAAGGGCATATGCGTTTTTTCCTGAATATATTCAGGAAAAATTGCATACGCCCTTTTTGGCCAACCAAGCAAGCCGGAAGGGCAAATCAGCGCTACAAAGAAGTCTCGCTTGCCCTCGGTCAAAAGGGCCATGCTGAAAAAAGTGTAAAAACCAGAAAAGCAGGACAGGCCATGGAGACATGGGAGCCTTGCTACGCTGATGGGCGGGATGTAAATTGCCAACAGGCACTCTAGAGAAGTGTACGGTGTGTCCTGAAACAAGTAATAAACACAGCTTAGAGAGCATAGGGCACTTCCACTCATGGGCGTATAAATCGGGAAAACTAAAACTCAACAAGACACAGGCACCCCAAACTTTACGGCTGCTCTGTTTCCAAGAACCTCCACTTCGGTACACCTTCAATATCCCAGGAAAGAGAAAAATGGATAAACAAATGGTGGTACTTGGCACAATGGAATATCACTCAGCCATGAAATCAATGTCATAAGGCTAGTTAGCAGCATGATGAGTGGATTTAGCGACGATGATTCTAAGTGAAATAAGTCACACAGAAAAAGACACTTATCCTAAGATATCGCTTATAGAGGGAATGTCAAAATCGCTACACTTGAACTGAATTACAAAACAGAACAGAGTCACACCTTTAGAAGACACACTATGGCTGCTTAACGGGAAAGGTGAGGTGGGGTGATGCATAAAACAAGGGTTTGAAATAAGCTCAGAGACCGCTCCATAAGCCAAATATGTAATAGACAAGGCCTACTCCCTGCTCAGTGAACTGGACTCAACACCCCCTAGTCACCGCACAAGAATATATCTGACTAGTAAGAATCTGAAAACCTATGTATCGATATCTCTCTGCAAGTGAATCAAGAGGGTGTAAAGCGGCATAAACACAGCAGGGAAAAGCAGCCAAGACCCATTCTAAACATAAATTACTTTACAAATCCCACAAAACAAAGACAGTGAAAGAGAGAGAAATTCTTACAAAATCCGTTCAAGGTCTCTGATACAACCTGGATTGACCATATCTAGACCCACAGCTGGATGAGACATAAGGCTGGACACTCTTGGGGCTGAGAGGATTGGTGAGGTTGGGTGAGAAAACGCAGATACTTAAAATAACACCTCGGGATACACACCCCATGGGTCTCAAATCTCCAGGTACAAGGGCATCTTCCTACATCAAAACATGCATGGGAAACCCAGAAGATGGTATGCCGTGAGATCGGGAAAGGTTTCTAAAACGCACCTCATTTCTCCTCTCCTTGTGCTTGGGTTCGCCATTCCAGCCGCTTGACTAACCATCTCCCTACTTGGAGAATCAGCACCTTTAACCTCCTGTTTCGTACAGGTTGCAATTTGTCCTGAGGATGAACGGGAAGATGGGGAACCAACGAGAGACTAGCCCTAGGTGTTGGGACAGGCACAGGTCACTCCATTTTCCCATCAGGAAGAAGAATGAACCACAGGCTCAGCCTGCCCCCCAGAACCAAAATAGGGCCTGAAGCAATCCTGCGCTTTTGCGGCCAGGTCCCAAAAAAGCGAGTAGACAAATGGAGCTCAGGGGCACTGCAATTCACAAACGTGCAGAGTTATCAATGAGAACTCTCGTCCACAAATATATTGAGGGAAGGCAACGAAGAGGATTTCAAAGCAAGGCAGATTTGCAGGAAACAGATTTCAGGAGGTAGATTCGACTCGCCTTTAAAGCACATGAAAAGCGGCAAAACGTTGACAATGATGCCCTTGGCCAAAAAGGCCGTATGCGTTTTTTCCTGAATATATTCAGGAAAAAACGCATACGCCCTTTTTGGCCAACCAAGCAAGCCGGAAGGGCAAATCAGCGCTACAAAGAAGTCTCGCTTGCCCTCGGTCAAAAGGGCCATGCTGAAAAAAGTGTAAAAACCAGAAAAGCAGGACAGGCCATGGAGATATGGGAGCCTTGCTACGCTGATGGGTGGGATGTAAATTGCCAACAGGCACTCTGGAGAAGTGTACGGTGTGTCCTGAAACAAGTAATAAACACAGCTTAAAGAGCATAGGGCACTTCCACTCATGGGCGTATAAATTGGGAAAACTAAAAATCAACAAGACACAGGCACCCCAAACTTTACGGCTGCTCTGTTTCCAAGAACCTCCAGTTCGGTACACCTTAAATATCCCAGGAAAGAGAAAAATGGATAAACAAATGGTGCTACTTGGCACTATGGAATATCACTCAGCCATGAAATCAATGTCATAAGGCTAGTTAGCGGCATGATGAGTGGATTTAGCGACGATGATTCTAAGTGAAATAAGTCACACAGAAAAAGACACTTATCCTAAGATATCGCTTATAGAGGGAATGTCAAAATCGCTGCACTTGAACTGAATTACAAAACAGAACAGAGTCACACCTTTAGAAGACACACTATGGCTGCTTAACGGGAAAGGTGAGGTGGGGTGATGCATAAAACAAGGGTTTGAAATTAGCTCAGAGACCGCTCCATAAGCCAAATATGTAATAGACAAGGCCTACTCCCTGCTCAGTGAACTGGACTCAACACCCCCTAGTCACCGCACAAGAATATATCTGACAAGTAAGAATCTGAAAACCTATGTATCGATATCTCTCTGCAAGTGAATCAAGAGGGTGTAAAGCGGCATCAACACAGCAGGGAAAAGCAGCAAAGCCCCATTCTAAACATAAATTACTTTAAAAAACAAACAAAACAAAGACAGTGAAAGAGAGAGAAATTCTTACAAAATCAGTTCGGGGGCTCTGATGCCACCTGGTTCGACCATATCTAGACCCACAGCTGGATGAGACATAAGGCTGGACACTCTTGGGGCTGAGAGGATTGGTGAGGTTGGGTGAGCAAACACAGATACTTTAAAGTAACTCCACGGGGTACCCACCCCATGGGTCTCAAATCTCCAGGTACAAGGGCATCTTCCTACATCAAAACATGCATGGGAAACACAGAAGATGGTATGCCATGAGATCGGGAAAGGTTTCTAAAACGCACCTCATTTCTCCTCTCCTTGTGCTCGGGTTCGCCATTCCAGCCACTTGACTAACCATCTCCCTACTTGGAGAATCAGCACCTTTAACCTCCTGTTTCGTACAGGTTGTAATTTGTCCTGAGGATGAACGGGAAGACGGGGAACCAACGAGAGACAAACCCTAGGTGTTGGGACAGACACAGGTCACTCCATTTTCCCATCAGGAAGAAGAATGAACCACAGGCTCCGCCTGCCCCCTGGAAGCCGAATAGGGCCTGCAACAATCCTGCGCTTTTGCGGCCAGCTCCCAAAAAAGCGAGTAGACAAATGGAGCTCAGGGGCACTGCAATTCACAAACGTGCAGAGTTATAAATGAGAACTCTCGTCCACAAATATATTGAGGGAAGGCAACGAAGAGGATTTGAAAGCAAGGCAGATTTGCAGGAAACAGATTTCAGGAGGTAGATTCGACTCGCCTTTAAAGCACATGAAAAGTGGCAAAACGTTGACAATGATGCCCTTGGCCAAAAAGGGCGTATGCGTTTTTTCCTGAATATATTCAGGAAAAAACGCATACGCCCTTTTTGGCCAACCAAGCAAGCCGGAAGGGCAAATCAGCGCTACAAAGAAGTCTTGCTTGCCCTCGGTCAAAAGGGCCATGCTGAAAAAAGTGTAAAAACCAGAAAAGCAGGACAGGCCATGGAGACATGGGAGCCTTGCTACGCTGATGGGCGGGATGTAAATTGCCAACAGGCACTCTGGAGAAGTGTACGGTGTGTCCTGAAACAAGTAATAAACACAGCTTAGAGAGCATAGGGCACTTCCACTCATGGGCGTATAAATTGGGAAAACTAAAAATCAAAAAGACACAGGCACCGCAAACCTTACGGCTGCTCTGTTTCCAAGAACCTCCACTTCGGTACACCTTCAATATCCCAGGAAAGAGAAAAATGGATAAACAAATGGTGGTACTTGGCACAATGGAATATCACTCAGCCATGAAATCAATGTCATAAGGCTAGTTAGCAGCATGATGAGTGGATTTAGCGACGATGATTCTAAGTGAAATAAGTCACACAGAAAAAGACACTTATCCTAAGATATCGCTTATAGAGGGAATGTCAAAATCGCTACACTTGAACTGAATTACAAAACAGAACAGAGGCACACCTTTAGAAGACACACTATGGCTGCTTATCGGGAAAGGTGAGGTGGGGTGATGCATAAAACAAGGGTTTGAAATTAGCTCAGAGACCGCTCCATAAGCCAAATATGTAATAGACAAGGCCTACTCCCTGCTCAGTGAACTGGACTCAACACCCCCTAGTCACCGCACAAGAATATATCTGACTAGTAAGAATCTGAAAACCTATGTATCGATATTTCTCTGCAAGTGAATCAAGAGGGTGTAAAGCGGCATAAACACAGCAGGGAAAAGCAGCAAAGCCCCATTCTAAACATAAATTACTTTAAAAAACAAACAAAACAAAGACAGTGAAAGAGAGAGAAATTCTTACAAAATCAGTTCAGGGGCTCTGATGCCACCTGGTTCGACCATATCTAGACCCACAGCTGGATGAGACATAAGGCTGGACACTCTTGGGGCTGAGAGGATTGGTGAGGTTGGGTGAGAAAACGCAGATACTTTAAAGTAAAACCGCGGGGTACACACCCCATGGGTCTCAAATCTCCAGGTACAAGGGCATCTTCCTACATCAAAACATGCATGGGAAACCCAGAAGATGGTATGCCGTGAGATCGGGAAAGGTTTCTAAAACGCACCTCATTTCTCCTCTCCTTGTGCTCGGGTTCGCCATTCCAGCCGCTTGACTAACCATCTCCCTACTTGGAGAATCAGCACCTTTAACCTCCTGTTTCGTACAGGTTGCAATTTGTCCTGAGGATGAACGGGAAGACGGGGAACCAACGAGAGACTAGCCCTAGGTGTTGGGACAGGCACAGGTCACTCCATTTTCCCATCAGGAAGAAGAATGAACCACAGGCTCGGCCTGCCCCCCAGAACCAAAATAGGGCCTGAAGCAATCCTGCGCTTTTGCGGCCAGCTCCCAAAAAAGCGAGGAGACAAATGGAGCTCAGGGGCACTGCAATTCACAAACGTGCAGAGTTATCAATGAGAACTCTCCTCCACAAATATATTGAGGGAAGGCAACGAAGAGGATTTCAAAGCAAGGCAGATTTGCAGGAAACAGATTTCAGGAGGTAGATTCGACTCGCCTTTAAAGCACATGAAAAGCGGCAAAACGTTGACAATGATGCCCTTGGCCAAAAAGGGCGTATGCGTTTTTTCCTGAATATATTCAGGAAAAATTGCATACGCCCTTTTTGGCCAACCAAGCAAGCCGGAAGGGCAAATCAGCGCTACAAAGAAGTCTCGCTTGCCCTCGGTCAAAAGGGCCATGCTGAAAAAAGTGTAAAAACCAGAAAAGCAGGACAGGCCATGGAGACATGGGAGCCTTGCTACGCTGATGGGCGGGATGTAAATTGCCAACAGGCACTCTGGAGAAGTGTACGGTGTGTCCTGAAACAAGTAATAAACACAGCTTAGAGAGCATAGGGCACTTCCACTCATGGGCGTATAAATCGGGAAAACTAAAACTCAACAAGACACAGGCACCCCAAACTTTATGGCTGCTCTGTTTCCAAGAACCTCCACTTCGGTACACCTTCAATATCCCAGGAAAGAGAAAAATGGATAAACAAATGGTGGTACTTGGCACAATGGAATATCACTCAGCCATGAAATCAATGTCATAAGGCTAGTTAGCAGCATGATGAGTGGATTTAGCGACGATGATTCTAAGTGAAATAAGTCACACAGAAAAAGACACTTATCCTAAGATATCGCTTATAGAGGGAATGTCAAAATCGCTACACTTGAACTGAATTACAAAACAGAACAGAGGCACAACTTTAGAAGACACACTATGGCTGCTTAACGGGAAAGGTGAGGTGGGGTGATGCATAAAACAAGGGTTTGAAATTAGCTCAGAGACCGCTCCATAAGCCAAATATGTAATAGACAAGGCCTACTCCCTGCTCAGTGAACTGGACTCAACACCCCCTAGTCACCGCACAAGAATATATCTGACTAGTAAGAATCTGAAAACCTATGTATCGATATCTCTCTGCAAGTGAATCAAGAGGGTGTAAAGCGGCATAAACACAGCAGGGAAAAGCAGCCAAGACCCATTGTAAACATAAATTACTTTAAAAAACCCACAAAACAAAGACAGTGAAAGAGAGAGAAATTCTTACAAAATCTGTTCAGGGTCTCTGATGCAACCTGGATTGACCATATCTAGACCCACAGCTGGATGAGACATAAGGCTGGACACTCTTGGGGCTGAGAGGATTGGTGAGCTTGGTGAGCAAACGCAGATACTTTAAAGTAACACCGCGGGGTACACACCCCATGGGTCTCAAATCTCCAGGTACAAGGGCATCTTCCTACATCAAAACATGCATGGGAAACCCAGAAGATGGTATGCCGTGAGATCGGGAAAGGTTTCTAAAACGCACCTCATTTCTCCTCTCATTGTGCTCGGGTTCGCCATTCCAGCCGCTTGACTAACCATCTCCCTACTTGGAGAATCAGCACCTTTAACCTCCTGTTTTGTACAGGTTGCAATTTGTCCTGAGGATGAACGGGAAGACGGGCAACCAACGAGAGACTAGCCCTATATGTTGGGACAGGCACAGGCCACTCCATTTTCCCATCAGGAAGAAGAATGAACCACAGGCTCAGCCTGACCCCCAGAACCAAAATAGGGCCTGAAGCAATCCTGCGCTTTTGCGGCCAGCTCCCAAAAAAGCGAGTAGACAAATGGAGCTCAGGGGCACTGCAAATCACAAACGTCCAGAGTTATAAATGATAACTCTTGTCCACAAATATATTGAGGGAAGGCAACGAAGAGGATTTGAAAGCAAGGCAGATTTGCAGGAAACAGATTTCAGGAGGTAGATTCGACTCGCCTTTAAAGCATATGAAAAGCGGCAAAACGTTGACAATGATGCCCTTGGCCAAAAAGGGCGTATGCGTTTTTTCCTGAATATATTCAGGAAAAAACGCATACGCCCTTTTTGGCCAACCAAGCAAGCCGGAAGGGCAAATCAGCGCTACAAAGAAGTCTTGCTTGCCCTCGGTCAAAAGGGCCATGCTGAAAAAAGTGTAAAAACCAGAAAAGCAGGACAGGCCATGGAGACATGGGAGCCTTGCTACGCTGATGGGCGGGATGTAAATTGCCAACAGGCACTCTGGAGAAGTGTACGGTGTGTCCTGAAACAAGTAATAAACACAGCTTAGAGAGCATAGGGCACTTCCACTCATGGGCGTATAAATTGGGAAAACTAAAAATCAACAAGACACAGGCACCGCAAACTTTACGGCTGCTCTGTTTCCAAGAACCTCCACTTCGGTACACCTTCAATATCCCAGGAAAGAGAAAAATGGATAAACAAATGGTGGTACTTGGCACAATGGAATATCACTCAGCCATGAAATCAATGTCATAAGGCTAGTTAGCAGCATGATGAGTGGATTTAGCGATGATGATTCTAAGTGAAATAAGTCACACAGAAAAAGACACTTATCCTAAGATATCGCTTATAGAGGGAATGTCAAAATCGCTACACTTGAACTGAATTACAAAACAGAACAGAGGCACACCTTTAGAAGACACAGTATGGCTGCTTATCGGGAAAGGTGAGGTGGGGTGATGCATAAAACAAGGGTTTGAAATTAGCTCAGAGACCGCTCCATAAGCCAAATATGTAATAGACAAGGCCTACTCCCTGCTCAGTGAACTGGACTCAACACCCCCTAGTCACCGCACAAGAATATATCTGACTAGTAAGAATCTGAAAACCTATGTATCGATATTTCTCTGCAAGTGAATCAAGAGGGTGTAAAGCGGCATAAACACAGCAGGGAAAAGCAGCAAAGCCCCATTCTAAACATAAATTACTTTAAAAAACAAACAAAACAAAGACAGTGAAAGAGAGAGAAATTCTTACAAAATCAGTTCAGGGGCTCTGATGCCACCTGGTTCGACCATATCTAGACCCACAGCTGGATGAGACATAAGGCTGGACACTCTTGGGGCTGAGAGGATTGGTGAGGTTGGGTGAGAAAACGCAGATACTTAAAATAACACCTCGGGATACACACCCCATTGGTCTCAAATCTCCAGGTACAAGGGCATCTTCCTACATCAAAACATGCATGGGAAACCCAGAAGATGGTATGCCGTGAGATCGGGAAAGGTTTCTAAAACGCACCTCATTTCTCCTCTCCTTGTGCTTGGGTTCGCCATTCCAGCCGCTTGACTAACCATCTCCCTACTTGGAGAATCAGCACCTTTAACCTCCTGTTTCGTACAGGTTGCAATTTGTCCTGAGGATGAACGGGAAGATGGGGAACCAACGAGAGACTAGCCCTAGGTGTTGGGACAGGCACAGGTCACTCCATTTTCCCATCAGGAAGAAGAATGAACCACAGGCTCAGCCTGCCCCCCAGAACCAAAATAGGGCCTGAAGCAATCCTGCGCTTTTGCGGCCAGGTCCCAAAAAAGCGAGTAGACAAATGGAGCTCAGGGGAACTGCAATTCAGAAACTTGCAGAGTTATAAATGATAATTGTCGTCCACAAATATATTGAGGGAAGGCAACGAAGAGGATTTGAAAGCAAGGCAGATTTGCAGGAAACAGATTTCAGGAGGTAGATTCGACTCGCCTTTAAAGCACATGAAAAGCGGCAAAACGTTGACAATGATGCCCTTGGCCAAAAAGGCCGTATGCGTTTTTTCCTGAATATATTCAGGAAAAAACGCATACGCCCTTTTTGGCCAACCAAGCAAGCCGGAAGGGCAAATCAGCGCTACAAAGAAGTCTCGCTTGCCCTCGGTCAAAAGGGCCATGCTGAAAAAAGTGTAAAAACCAGAAAAGCAGGACAGGCCATGGAGATATGGGAGCCTTGCTACGCTGATGGGTGGGATGTAAATTGCCAACAGGCACTCTGGAGAAGTGTACGGTGTGTCCTGAAACAAGTAATAAACACAGCTTAAAGAGCAGAGGGCACTTCCACTCATGGGCGTATAAATTGGGAAAACTAAAAATCAACAAGACACAGGCACCCCAAACTTTACGGCTGCTCTGTTTCCAAGAATCTCCACTTCGGTACACCTTAAATATCCCAGGAAAGAGAAAAATGGATAAACAAATGGTGCTACTTGGCACTATGGAATATCACTCAGCCATGAAATCAATGTCATAAGGCTAGTTAGCGGCATGATGAGTGGATTTAGCGACGATGATTCTAAGTGAAATAAGTCACACAGAAAAAGACACTTATCCTAAGATATCGCTTATAGAGGGAATGTCAAAATCGCTGCACTTGAACTGAATTACAAAACAGAACAGAGTCACACCTTTAGAAGACACACTATGGCTGCTTAACGGGAAAGGTGAGGTGGGGTGATGCATAAAACAAGGGTTTGAAATTAGCTCAGAGACCGCTCCATAAGCCAAATATGTAATAGACAAGGCCTACTCCCTGCTCAGTGAACTGGACTCAACACCCCCTAGTCACCGCACAAGAATATATCTGACTAGTAAGAATCTGAAAACCTATGTATCGATATCTCTCTGCAAGTGAATCAAGAGGGTGTAAAGCGGCATAAACACAGCAGGGAAAGGCAGCCAAGACCCATTCTAAACATAAATTACTTTAAAAATCCCACAAAACAAAGACAGTGAAAGAGAGAGAAATTCTTACAAAATCCGTTCAGGGTCTCTGATACAACCTGGATTGACCATATCTAGACCCACAGCTGGATGAGACATAAGGCTGGACACTCTTGGGGCTGAGAGGATTGGTGAGGTTGGGTGAGCAAACGCAGATACTTTAAAGTAACTCCACGGGGTACCCACCCCATGGGTCTCAAATCTCCAGGTGCAAGGGCATCTTCCTACATCAAAACATGCATGGGAAACACAGAAGATGGTATGCCATGAGATCGGGAAAGGTTTCTAAAACGCACCTCATTTCTCCTCTCCTTGTGCTCGGGTTCACCATTCTAGCCACTTGACTAAACATCTCCCTACTTGGAGAATCAGCACCTTTAACCTCCTGTTTCGTACAGGTTGCAATTTGTCCTGAGGATGAACGTGAAGACGGGGAACCAACGAGAGACTAGCCCTAGGTGTTGGGACAGGCACAGGTCACTCCATTTTCCCATCAGGAAGAAGAATGAACCACAGGCTCCGCCTGCCCCCCAGAACCAAAATAGGGCCTGAAACAATCCTGCGCTTTTGCGGCCAGCTCCCAAAAAAGCGAGTAGACAAATGGAGCTCAGGGGCACTGCAATTCACAAACGTGCAGAGTTATAAATGAGAACTCTCGTCCACAAATATATTGAGGGAAGGCAACGAAGAGGATTTGAAAGCAAGGCAGATTTGCAGGAAACAGATTTCAGGAGGTAGATTCGACTCGCCTTTAAAGCACATGAAAAGCTGCAAAACGTTGACAATGATGCCCTTGGCCAAAAAGGGCGTATGCGTTTTTTCCTGAATATATTCAGGAAAAAACGCATACGCCCTTTTTGGCCAACCAAGCAAGCCGGAAGGGCAAATCAGCGCTACAAAGAAGTCTTGCTTGCCCTCGGTCAAAAGGGCCATGCTGAAAAAAGTGTAAAAACCAGAAAAGCAGGACAGGCCATGGAGACATGGGAGCCTTGCTACGCTGATGGGCGGGATGTAAATTGCCAACAGGCACTCTGGAGAAGTGTATGGTGTGTCCTGAAACAAGTAATAAACACAGCTTAGAGAGCATAGGGCACTTCCACTCATGGGCGTATAAATTGGGAAAACTAAAAATCAACAAGACACAGGCACCCCAAACTTTACGGCTGCTCTGTTTCCAAGAACCTCCACTTCGGTACACCTTCAATATCCCAGGAAAGAGAAAAATGGATAAACAAATGGTGGTACTTGGCACAATGGAATATCACTCAGCCATGAAATCAATGTCATAAGGCTAGTTAGCAGCATGATGAGTGGATTTAGCGACGATGATTCTAAGTGAAATAAGTCACACAGAAAAAGACACTTATCCTAAGATATCGCTTATAGAGGGAATGTCAAAATCGCTACACTTGAACTGAATTACAAAACAGAACAGAGGCACACCTTTAGAAGACACACTATGGCTGCTTAACGGGAAAGGTGAGGTGGGGTGATGCATAAAACAAGGGTTTGAAATTAGCTCAGAGACCGCTCCATAAGCCAAATATGTAATAGACAAGGCCTACTCCCTGCTCAGTGAACTGGACTCAACACCCCCTAGTCACCGCACAAGAATATATCTGACTAGTAAGAATCTGAAAACCTATGTATCGATATCTCTCTGCAAGTGAATCAAGAGGGTGTAAAGCGGCATAAACACAGCAGGGAAAAGCAGCAAAGCCCCATTCTAAACATAAATTACTTAAAAAAACAAACAAAACAAAGACAGTGAAAGAGAGAGAAATTCTTACAAAATCAGTTCAGGGGCTCTGATGCCACCTGGTTCGACCATATCTAGACCCACAGCTGGATGAGACATAAGGCTGGACACTCTTGGGGCTGAGAGGATTGGTGAGGTTGGGTGAGCAAACGCAGATACTTTAAAGTAATACCGCGGGGTACCCACCCCATGGGTCTCAAATCTCCAGGTACAAGGGCATCTTCCTACATCAAAACATGCATGGGAAACCCAGAGGTTTGTATGCCATGAGATCGGGAAAGGCTTCTAAAACGCACCTCATTTCTCCTCTCCTTGTGCTCGGGTTCACCATTCTAGCCACTTGACTAACTATCTCCCTACTTGGAGAATCAGCACCTTTAACCTCCTGTTTCGTACAGGTTGCAATTTGTCCTGAGGATGAACGGGAAGACGGGGAACCAACGAGAGACTAGCCCTAGGTGTTGCGACAGGCACAGGTCACTCCATTTTCCCATCAGGAAGAAGAATGAACCACAGGCTCAGCCTGCCCCCCAGAACCAAAATAGGGCCTGAAACAATCCTGCGCTTTTGCGGCCACCTCCCAAAAAAGCGAGTAGACAAATGGAGCTCAGGGGCACTGCAATTCACAAACGTGCAGAGTTATAAATGAGAACTCTCATCCACAAATATATTGAGGGAAGGCAACGAAGAGGATTTGAAAGCAAGGCAGATTTGCAGGAAACAGATTTCAGGAGGTAGATTCGACTCGCCTTTAAAGCACATGAAATGCGGCAAAACGTTGACAATGATGCCCTTGGCCAAAAAGGGCGTATGCGTTTTTTCCTGAATATATTCAGGAAAAAACGCATACGCCCTTTTTGGCCAACCAAGCAAGCCGGAAGGGCAAATCAGCGCTACAAAGCAGTCTTGCTTGCCCTCGGTCAAAAGGGCCATGCTGAAAAAAGTGTAAAAACCAGAAAAGCAGGACAAGCCATGGAGACATGGGAGCCTTGCTACGCTGATGGGCGGGATGTAAATTGCCAACAGGCACTCTAGAGAAGTGTACGGTGTGTCCTGAAACAAGTAATAAACACAGCTTAGAGAGCATAGGGCACTTCCACTCATGGGCGTATAAATTGGGAAAACTAAAAATCAACAAGACACAGGCACCCCAAACTTTACGGCTGCTCTGTTTCCAAGAACCTCCACTTCGGTACACCTTCAATATCCCAGGAAAGAGAAAAATGGATAAACAAATGGTGGTACTTGGCACAATGGAATATCACTCAGCCATGAAATCAATGTCATAAGGCTAGTTAGCAGCATGATGAGTGGATTTAGCGACGATGATTCTAAGTGAAATAAGTCACACAGAAAAAGACACTTATCCTAAGATATCGCTTATAGAGGGAATGTCAAAATCGCTACACTTGAACTGAATTACAAAACAGAACAGAGGCACACCTTTACAAGACACACTATGGCTGCTTAACGGGAAAGGTGAGGTGGGGTGATGCATAAAACAAGGGTTTGAAATTAGCTCAGAGACCGCTCCATAAGCCAAATATGTAATAGACCAGGCCTACTCCCTGCTCAGTGAACTGGACTCAACACCCCCTAGTCACCGCACAAGAATATATCTGACTAGTAAGAATCTGAAAACCTATGTATCGATATCTCTCTGCAAGTGAATCAAGAGGGTGTAAAGCGGCATAAACACAGCAGGGAAAAGCAGCAAAGCCCCATTCTAAACATAAATTACTTTAAAAAACAAACAAAACAAAGACAGTGAAAGAGAGAGAAATTCTTACAAAATCAGTTCAGGGGCTCTGATGCCACCTGGTTCGACCATATCAAGACCCACAGCTGGATGAGACATAAGGCTGGACACTCTTGGGGCTGAGAGGATTGGTGAGGTTGGGTGAGCAAACACAGATACTTTAAAGTAACTCCACGGGGTACCCACCCCATGGGTCTCAAATCTCCAGGTACAAGGGCATCTTCCTACATCAAAACATGCATGGGAAACACAGAAGATGGTATGCCATGAGATCGGGAAAGGTTTCTAAAACGCACCTCATTTCTCCTCTCCTTGTGCTCGGGTTCGCCATTCCAGCCACTTGACTAACCATCTCCCTACTTGGAGAATCAGCACCTTTAACCTCCTGTTTCGTACAGGTTGTAATTTGTCCTGAGGATGAACGGGAAGACGGGGAACCAACGAGAGACAAACCCTAGGTGTTGGGACAGACACAGGTCACTCCATTTTCCCATCAGGAAGAAGAATGAACCACAGGCTCCGCCTGCCCCCTGGAAGCCGAATAGGGCCTGCAACAATCCTGCGCTTTTGCGGCCAGCTCCCAAAAAAGCGAGTAGACAAATGGAGCTCAGGGGCACTGCAATTCACAAACGTGCAGAGTTATAAATGAGAACTCTCGTCCACAAATATATTGAGGGAAGGCAACGAAGAGGATTTGAAAGCAAGGCAGATTTGCAGGAAACAGATTTCAGGAGTTAGATTCGACTCGCCTTTAAAGCACATGAAAAGTGGCAAAACGTTGACAATGATGCCCTTGGCCAAAAAGGGCCTATGCGTTTTTTCCTGAATATATTCAGGAAAAAACGCATACGCCCTTTTTGGCCAACCAAGCAAGCTGGAAGGGCAAATCAGCGCTACAAAGAAGTCTTGCTTGCCCTCGGTCAAAAGGGCCATGCTGAAAAAAGTGTAAAAACCAGAAAAGCAGGACAGGCAATGGAGACATGGGAGCCTTGCTACGCTGATGGGCGGGATGTAAATTGCCAACAGGCACTCTGGAGAAGTGTACGGTGTGTCCTGAAACAAGTAATAAACACAGCTTAGAGAGCATAGGGCACTTCCACTCATGGGCGTATAAATTGGGAAAACTAAAAATCAACAAGACACAGGCACCGCAAACTTTACGGCTGCTCTGTTTCCAAGAACCTCCACTTCGGTACACCTTCAATATCCCAGGAAAGAGAAAAATGGATAAACAAATGGTGGTACTTGGCACAATGGAATATCACTCAGCCATGAAATCAATGTCATAAGGCTAGTTAGCAGCATGATGAGTGGATTTAGCGATGATGATTCTAAGTGAAATAAGTCACACAGAAAAAGACACTTATCCTAAGATATCGCTTATAGAGGGAATGTCAAAATCGCTACATTTGAACTGAATTACAAAACAGAACAGAGGCACACCTTTAGAAGACACACTATGGCTGCTTAACGGGAAAGGTGAGGTGGGGTGATGCATAAAACAAGGGTTTGAAATTAGCTCAGAGACCGCTCCATAAGCCAAATATGTAATAGACAAGGCCTACTCCCTGCTCAGTGAACTGGACTCAACACCCCCTAGTCACCGCACAAGAATATATCTGACTAGTAAGAATCTGAAAACCTATGTATCGATATTTCTCTGCAAGTGAATCAAGAGGGTGTAAAGCGGCATAAACACATCAGGGAAAAGCAGCAAAGCCCCATTCTAAACATAAATTACTTTAAAAAACAAACAAAACAAAGAGAGTGAAAGAGAGAGAAATTCTTACAAAATCAGTTCAGGGGCTCTGATGCCACCTGGTTCGACCATATCTAGACCCACAGCTGGATGAGACATAAGGCTGGACACTCTTGGGGCTGAGAGGATTGGTGAGGTTGGGTGAGCAAACGCAGATACTTTAAAGTAACTCCACGGGGTACCCACCCCATGGGTCTCAAATCTCCAGGTACAAGGGCATCTTCCTACATCAAAACATGCATGGGAAACCCAGAGGTTTGTATGCCGTGAGATCGGGAAAGGCTTCTAAAACGCACCTCATTTCTCCTCTCCTTGTGCTCGGGTTCACCATTCTAGCCGCTTGACTAACCATCTCCCTACTTGGAGAATCAGCACCTTTAACCTCCTGTTTCGTACAGGTTGCAATTTGTCCTGAGGATGAACGTGAAGACGGGGAACCAACGAGAGACTAGCCCTAGGTGTTGGGACAGGCACAGGTCACTCCATTTTCCCATCAGGAAGAAGAATGAACCACAGGCTCAGCCTGCCCCCCAGAACCAAAATAGGGCCTGAAACAATCCTGCGCTTTTGCGGCCACCTCCCAAAAAAGCGAGTAGACAAATGGAGCTCAGGGGCACTGCAATTCACAAACGTGCAGAGTTATAAATGAGAACTCTCGTCCACAAATATATTGAGGGAAGGCAACGAAGAGGATTTGAAAGCAAGGCAGATTTGCAGGAAACAGATTTCAGGAGGTAGATTCGACTCGCCTTTAAAGCACATGAAAAGCGGCAAAACGTTGACAATGATGCCCTTGGCCAAAAAGGGCGTATGCGTTTTTTCCTGAATATATTCAGGAAAAAACGCATACGCCCTTTTTGGCCAACCAAGCAAGCCGGAAGGGCAAATCAGCGCTACAAAGCAGTCTTGCTTGCCCTCGGTCAAAAGGGCCATGCTGAAAAAAGTGTAAAAACCAGAAAAGCAGGACAGGCCATGGAGACATGGGAGCCTTGCTACGCTGATGGGCGGGATGTAAATTGCCAACAGGCACTCTGGAGAAGTGTACGGTGTGTCCTGAAACAAGTAATAAACACAGCTTAGAGAGCATAGGGCACTTCCACTCATGGGCGTATAAATTGGGAAAACTAAAAATCAACAAGACACAGGCACCCCAAATTTTACGGCTGCTCTGTTTCCAAGAACCTCCACTTCGGTACACCTTCAATATCCCAGGAAAGAGAAAAATGGATAAACAAATGGTGGTACTTGGCACAATGGAATATCACTCAGCCATGAAATCAATGTCATAAGGCTAGTTAGCAGCATGATGAGTGGATTTCGCGACGATGATTCTAAGTGAAATAAGTCACACAGGAAAAGACACTTATCCTAAGATATCGCTTATAGAGGGAATGTCAAAATCGCTACACTTGAACTGAATTACAAAACAGAACAGAGGCACACCTTTAGAAGACACACTATGGCTGCTTAACGGGAAAGGTGAGGTGGGGTGATGCATAAAACAAGGGTTTGAAATTAGCTCAGAGACCACTCCATAAGCCAAATATGTAATAGACAAGGCCTACTCCCTGCTCAGTGAACTGGACTCAACACCCCCTAGTCACCGCACAAGAATATATCTGACTAGTAAGAATCTGAAAACCTATGTATCGATATCTCTCTGCAAGTGAATCAAGAGGGTGTAAAGCGGCATAAACACAGCAGGGAAAAGCAGCAAAGCCCCATTCTAAACATAAATTACTTTAAAAAACAAACAAAACAAAGACAGTGAAAGAGAGAGAAATTCTTACAAAATCAGTTCAGGGGCTCTGATGCCACCTGGTTCGACCATATCTAGACCCACAGCTGGATGAGACATAAGGCTGGACACTCTTGGGGCTGAGAGGATTGGTGAGGTTGGGTGAGCAAACGCAGATACTTTAAAGTAACTCCACGGGGTACCCACCCCATGGGTCTCAAATCTCCAGGTACAAGGGCATCTTCCTACATCAAAACATGCATGGGAAACACAGAAGATGGTATGCCATGAGATCGGGAAAGGTTTCTAAAACGCACCTCATTTCTCCTCTCCTTGTGCTCGGGTTCGCCATTCCAGCCACTTGACTAACCATCTCCCTACATGGAGAATCAGCACCTTTAACCTCCTGTTTCGTATAGGTTGTAATTTGTCCTGAGGATGAACGGGAAGACGGGGAACCAACGAGAGACAAACCCTAGGTGTTGGGACAGACACAGGTCACTCCATTTTCCCATCAGGAAGAAGAATGAACCACAGGCTCCGCCTGCTCCCTGGAAGCCGAATAGGGCCTGAAACAATCCTGCGATTTTGCGGCCAGCTCCCAAAAAAGCGAGTAGACAAATGGAGCTCAGGGGCACTGCAATTCACAAACGTGCAGAGTTATAAATGAGAACTCTCGTCCACAAATATATTGAGGGAAGGCAACGAAGAGGATTTGAAAGCAAGGCAGATTTGCAGGAAACAGATTTCAGGAGGTAGATTCGACTCGCCTTTAAAGCACATGAAAAGTGGCAAAACGTTGACAATGATGCCCTTGGCCAAAAAGGGCGTATGCGTTTTTTCCTGAATATATTCAGGAAAAAACGCATACGCCCTTTTTGGCCAACCAAGCAAGCCGGAAGGGCAAATCAGCACTACAAAGAAGTCTGGCTTGCCCTCGGTCAAAAGGGCTATGCTGAAAAAAGTGTAAAAACCAGAAAAGCAGGACAGGCCATGGAGAATTGGGAGCCTTGCTACGCTGATGGGTGGGATGTAAATTGCCAACAGGCACTCTGGAGAAGTATATGGTGTGTCCTGAAACAAGTAATAAACACAGCTTAGAAAGCATAGGGCACTTCCACTCATGGGCGTATAAATTGGGAAAACTAAAAATCAACAAGACACAGGCACCCCAACCTTTACGGCTGCTCTGTTTCCAAGAACCTCCACTTCGGTACACCTTCAATATCCCAGAAAGAGAAAAATGGATAAAGAAATGGTGGTACTTGGCACAATTGAATATCACTCAGCCATGAAATCAATGTCATAAGGCTAGTTAGCAGCATGATGAGTGGATTTAGCGACGATGATTTAAGTGAAATTAGTCACACAGAAAAAGACACTTATCCTAAGATATCGCTTATAGAGGGAATGTCAAAATCGCTACACTTGAACTGAATTACAAAACAGAACAGAGTCACACCTTTAGAAGACACAGTATGGCTGCTTAACGGGAAAGGTGAGGTGGGGTGATGCATAAAACAAGGGTTTGAAATTAGCTCAGACACCGTTCCATAAGCCAAATATGTAATAGAAAATGCCTACTCCTTTCTCAGTGAACTGGACTCAACACCACATATTCACTGGACAAGAATATATCTTACTAGTAAGAATCTTAAAACCTATGTATTGATATCTCTCTGTAAGTGAATGAAGTGCGTGTAAAGTGGCATAAACACAGGAGTGAATATCAGCTCAACCCCATTATAAAAATAAATTACAAAAAAAACACAAAAAACAAAGACAATGAAAGAGAGAAATTCTTACAAAATTCTTTTAGGGGCTGTGATGCAAGCTAGATTGAACATATCTAGACCCACAGCTGAATGAGGCATAAGGCTGAACACTCTTGGGGCTGAGAGAATTGGTGAGGTTGGGTGAGCAAACACAGACCCTTTAAATAATACTCCATGGTACCCGTTCGATAGGTCCCATATCTCCAGGTTCAAGGGCATCTTCCTACATCGAAAACATTCATGGGAAACCCAGAGGATGGTACACCGTGTTATAGGCAATGGTTTCTAAAACGCACCTCATTTCTCATCTCCTTGTGCTCAGGTTCGCGATTCCAGCCGCTTTACTGACAATCTCCCTATTTGGAGAATCAGCACCTTTAACCTCCTGTTTCGTACAGGTTCCAATTTGTTCTGATGATGAATGGTAAGTGGGGGAACCAACGAGAGACTAGCCCTAGGTGTTGGGCCAGGCACAGGTCACTCTATTTTCCCATCAGGAAGAAGAATGAACCACAGGCTCAGCCTGCACCCCGGAACCAGAATAGGGCCTGAAGCAATCCTGCGCTTTTGCGGCCAACTCCCAAAAAAGCGAGTTGAAAAATGGAGCTCAGTGGCACTGCCATTCACAAACCTGCATAGTTATAAGTGATAACTGTCTTCCAGAAATATATTGAGGGTAGGCAACGGAGAGGATTTTAAATCAAGGCAGAATTGCAGGAACCATTTTTGGCTGGACTGGAAATAATATTCCTTTACGTGCTAAATGTTATCTAGAGAGTGGGATAGGTTTAATAAATACCCTAACCCTAACGCGTACCCTAACCCTAACCCATACCCTAACCCTAACACGTACCCTAATCCTAACCCATTCCCTAAACCTAGCCCTATCCGTAAATCTAACCCTAAACCTAAACCTAACCCTAACCCTATTACTAACCCGTACCCTAAATCTAACCCTAACCCTACCCCATGCACTATGCCGTACCCTAATCTTAACCCATACCCTAAACCTAGCCCTAACCCTAAAACTAACCCTAACACTAACCCTAACCCATACCCTATGCCATACCCTCACACATAAACTAACACGTACCCTAAGCCATACCCTACCCCTATCCCTAACCCTAAACTACCCTTGACTGCTTCTGCCACCAATAGATTTCCTAAGCACTAGTGTTTTAAGGAACAGGTTAAAAAGAAAATCCTAATGTGATTACTTTGTAATGTGTGTGTTCTATATCGTATCCTAGTGTCTAAAATCTTCTCCATAGCTGGACCTCAAATAATATTCCTTTACGTGCTAAGTGGTATGTAGATAGTGATATAATTTCAATAAATACCCTAACCCTAACGCGTACCCTAACCCTAACACATAATCTAATACTAACACTTACCCTAATCCTAATCCGTACCCTAAACCTAGCTCTAACCCTAAAACTAACCCTAACCATAACCCTAACCCTCACCCTACGCTGTACCCTCACCCATACCCTAACCCGTACCCTTAGCCATACCCTAACACTAAACCTAACCCTAACCCTAACACATACCCTACGCCATACCCTCACCTGTACCCTAACCCGTACCCTGAGCCGTCCCCTAAACCTAAACCTAACCCTAACACTAACCCTAACCGTAAACCATACCCTACGCTGTAATCTCACCCGTACCCTAACTCGTAACCTATGCCGTACCCTAACCCTAACCCTAAGCTACCCTTGACTGCTTCTGCCTCCCATAGATTTACTAAGCACTAGTGTTTTAAGGAACAGGTTAAAAAGAGAATCCTAATGTGATTTCTTAATAATGTGTGTGTTCCTTATCTTATCCTAGTGTCTAAAATCTTCTCCATGGCTGGACCCCAAATAATATTCCTTTACGTGCTAAGTGGTATCTAGAGAGTGGGATAGGTTTAATAAATACCCTAACCTTAACATGTACCCTAACCCTAACCCATACCCTAACACTCACACGTACCCTAATCCTAACCCGTTCCCTAAACCTAGCCCTAACTCTAAACCTAACCCTAACCCTAACCCGTACCCTAAGCCGTACCCTAACCCTAACCCTAACCCTAACCCTAACCCATACCCTACGCCGTACCCTCACCCGTACCCTAACCCGTACCCTAAGCCGTACCCTAACCCTAACCCTAACCCATACGCTACGCCGTATCCTCACCCGTACCCTAACCCGTATCCTAAGCCGTACCCTAACCCTAAACCTAACCCTAACCTATACCCAACGCCGTACCCTCACCCGTACCCTAACCCGTACCCTAAGCCGTACCCTAACCCTAACCCTAACCCTAACCCATACGCTACGCCGTACCCTCACCCGTACCCTAACCCGTACCCTAACCCGTACCCTAAACCTAACCCTAACCCTAACCCTCACCCGTACCCTAACCCGGATCCTAAGCCGTACCCTAACCCTAATCCTAACACTAACTTATACCCTACGCCTTACCCCCACCCGTACCCTAACCCGTACCCTAAGCCGTACCCTAACCCTAACCCTAACCCTAACCCTAACCCCTACCCTACGCCGTACCCTCACCCGTACCCTATCCCATACCCTAAGCCGTACCCTAACCCTAACACTAACCCTAACCCTAACCCTAACCCTAAACTACCCTTGACTGCTTTTGCCTCCATTAGATTTCCTAAGCACTAGTGTTTTAAGGAACAGGTTAAAAAGAAAATCCTAATGTGATTTTTTTATAATGTGTTTATTCTTTATCTTATCCTAGTGACTAAAATCTTCTCCATGGCTGGACCCCAAATAATATTCCTTTACGTGCTAAGTGGTATCTAGAGAGTGGGATAGGTTTAATAAATACCCTAATCCTAACGTGTACCCTAACCCTAACCCATACCCTAACCCTAACGCGTACCCTAACCCTAACCCAAACACTAACCCTAACACGTACGCTAATCCTAACCGTACCCTAAACCAATCCCTAACCCTAAAACTAAACCTAACCCTAACCCTAACCCATACCCTACGCTGAACCCTCACCAGTACCCTAACCCGTACCCTAAGCCGTACCCTAACCCTAACCCTAACCCTAACCCATACGCTACGCCGTACCCTCACCTGTACCCTAACCCGTATCCTAAGCCGTACCCTAACCTTAACCCTAACCCTAACCTATACCCTACGCCGTACCCTCACCCGTACCCTAACCCGTACCCTAAGCCTTACCGTAACCTTAACCCTAAACCTAACCCATACGCTACGCCGTACCCTCACCCGTACCCTAACCCGTACCCTAAGCCGTACCCTAACCCTAACCCTAACCCTAACCTATACCCTACGCCGTACCCTCACCCATAACCTAACCCGTACCATAAGCCGTACCCTAACCCTAACCCTAACCCTAACCCATACGCTACGCCGTACCCTCACACGTACCCTAACCTGTACCCTATGCCGTACCCGAAACCTAACCCTAACCCTAACCCTTATGCTATGCCGTACCCTCACCCGTACCCTAACCTGTATCCTAAGCCGTACCCTAACCCTAATCCTAACCCTAACCCTAACCCTAACCCATACCCTGCGCCGTACCCTAACCCGTACCCTAACCCGTATCCTAAGCCGTACCCTAACCCTAACCCTAACCAATACCCCACGCAGTACCCTCACCCGTACCCTAACCCGTACCCTAAGCCGTACCCTAACCCTTACCCTAACCCTAACCCTTACCCTCAACTACCCTTGACTGCTTCTGCCTCCAATAGTTTTCCTAAACACTAGTGTTTTGTGGAACAATTTAAAAAGAAAATCCTAATGTGATTTCTTTGTAATGTGTGTGTTCTTTATCTTATCCTAGTGTCTAAAATCTTCTCCATGGCTGGACCCCAAATAATATTCCTTTACATGCTAAGTGGTATCTAGAGAGTGGGATAGGTTTAATAAATACCCTAACCCTAACGTGTACCCTAACCCTAACCCATACCTTAACCCATACCCTAATCCTAACCTGCACCCTAAACCTAGCCCGAACCCTAAAACTAACCCTAATCCTAACCCTAACCCATACCCTAAGCCATACCCTAACCCTTACTCTAAGCCGTACCCTAACCCTAAACCGAACCCAAACCTTTACCCTAACCCTAACCCTAAACCCTAAACCCAACCCTAACCCTAACCCTAACCCTGACAGTCTCCCTAATTAAGGCCGTGTCACTGTCTTTAAATAATGTCCTGATGCAGTTCTTACCTGAGATGCTGATGCTCTCACTAAGACCTTGAAGTCTCTATCTGAAAAACTGACACTGTCTGTGACTAATTTCCTGACTTTTTCTTTAACTAACCTCCTAATTTTGTCCCTAAATAACGCCCTGAAACTGGTCCTAACTATGGCCCTGATGCTGACCCTATCTAAGGCCCTGACGATGTCCCTAATAGACTTAGATGTCCCTCACTGTTGTCCTGATCCTGTCCATTACTAATGCCCTGAATATGTGCCTACGTAAGTCTCTGACCCTGTCCTAAGGCCCTGACCCTGTTCCTAAGTAAGGGCCTTGACGCTGTCTCTACAGAATGCCCTGACACTGCCCCTAAATAACGGCCTGACACTGGTCCCAAGTATGGACCTGACCCTGTCCATAACTAAGGCCCTGAAGTTGTCCCTCATTAAGTCTCTGACACTGCCCTTAATAAGCCCCTAAACCATGTCCCTAGTTAATGGCCTAAGCTATAACTTACAAAGTCCCTAACACTATCCCCAAGACGCTGACACCCTCCCTAACTTAGGCTTTGATGCTGTCCCTTAGTGCTTAAGTGGTCACAAAATAACACCCTGATTCTATTACTAAGGCCCTGAATATATCCCTAAGAAAGTCTCTGAAGTGTCCCTAACTAACGGCCTAAACTGTCTCTTACTAAGGCCTTCAAGTTATCTCTGAGGGCCTGACAACACTGTCCCTAACAAAGGGCCTGTTGCTGGCCCTAACTAACGTCCTGATGCTGAACCTTACTTAGGCCCTGATGCTCTTCCTAACTAAGGCCTTGATGCTGATTCTACCTGAGGCCCTAAAACTGTCTGTGACTAATGACCTGACTCTTTCCCTAACTAACACCCTAATTTTGTCCCTCATTAATGCCCTGACAATGGTCGACACTACAGCCCTGATGCTGGCCCAATCTAAGACCTTGACGATGTCCCTAATAGCCTTAGATGTCCCTCACTGTTGGCCTGACCCTGTCCCTAACCAAGGCCCTGACCCTCTTCCTAAAGCTGTGATGATGTCTCTACCTGAGGCACTGACACTGTCTATAATAATGGCCGACTCTTTCCCTAACACCCTGATGCTGCCCCTAATAGCCTCATGTATCTCTCAATAATGCCCTAATCCTGTCCATAACTAAGGCCCTGAATATGTCCTTAAGTAAGTCTCTGATGCTGTCCTTAACTAAGGCCCTGATACTCTCTATACCTAAGGCACTGACACTATCTATAATAATGGCCTGACTCTTTCCCTAACTAACACCCTGATGCTATCCCTAATTGAGGCCCTGAAGATGTCCCTAATACCTTTAGGTGTTCCTCAGTATCACCCTGATCCTGTCCATAACTAAGGCCCTGAATATGTCCCTAGGTACATCTCTGACACTGTCCCTAACTAAGGCCCTGATGCTGTCTCTACCTCAGAACCTGACATTCTAATGTCCAGACTCTCCCTAACTAACATCCTGACGCTGCCCCTAAGTGAGGCCCTGACACTCTTAACTAAGGACTTGCTGCTGTCCCTACCTAAAACCCTGACACTGCCTGTAACTAATGACCTGACTCTTTCCCTAATTAACACCCTAGTTTTGGCCCTAACTAAAGCCCTGACACTGGTTCTAATTATGGCCATGATGCTGGCTCTAAGGCCCTGAAGATATCCCTAAGTAACAGCCTGAATTGTGTCTAACTAAGGCTCTCACGTTATCTCTAACTTAGGCCCTGACGCTGTCCCTTATAGTCTAAGCTGTCATTAAATAATGTCCTGATCCTGTCCATAACTAAGGCTCTGAATATGTCCCTAAGTACATCTCTGATGATGTCCCTAACAGCCTGAACCGTCTCTTCAAGTTATCTCTGAGGATCTGACACTGGCCCTTACTAAGGCCTCACCCCAGGGTTGTCACAGGCTGCTGGGCAGTTTTCTCTTGTCCTCATCTCTAGCCAGCTGCCTGCCATTGGCCACTCTAAGATTCTGCGATGCAGTGGTCCCACGTGGGATGTGCCTGTGTAGGCTCACCTGCGGGAGGAGAGTCATGGCCACTCCGCCCTCCAGGGGACTGCGGCTCAGCCAGCGTCTGGACACAGGGTTCTGTGTCCTTGTTTGTTGTAAACCCCTTGGAGTTACCTCTAACATTTTTTAAATGGATCTCCCCCTCAGCATATTTATGATTTAAATTATTTACCACATTAAAATTCAGGAATGACATTATTAGAATGAGCAGGAAGACACAGGATGCTCCCCCCCCCAATGATCTATTACTGGGAGGATTTAAAATTCTAATGAGAAAACACTCACTCTCCTCTTCCTCTTGGGCGTCAGCACAAGGCGGGAATCAGCTGCATTCTTTATTTATCCCTCTGATTTTCCAGAACATTTCCTTCAAGGAGAAATCTCTGGGCTCTGTGGGAACTGTGAGTGGTGACCATCCGGTAAATCTGAGACTGAAAAGAAAGAGGAAAAGAGATAGAGGAGGAGATGAGAATTGGTGATGGGGAGAAACAGGGGCATCCACGTTCAATCTCAGGCTGAGAGTCTGGGTTAATCTCCAACGAACCTAAGGACCACCAGGAGCTGGTCCCACTGGCCTTGTCACCTGGTATGGGGATTGGGGAGAGCCAAACCACCATGGCCACTTTCAGAGAAATAAAGAAGGTGGGAGGGCACCCCTGGGAGCCAGGTTGAAAATGGTCATGCTGTGAAATAATAAGATGCCCTTTTCAGAAAAGTGAAGACGGTTCTCTTGGTTCTCAAAGACTTGCAAATACTGTGTCCTTCTGGAGGCATGTTGAAGGCTTCAGGCTTTGAGGGCAGTAATGGGAGTGCATCTGGGCTCAAAACCATCCAGCACTCACTCCTTGAGGGTGCAGAGGATGACCAGTGTCCTCCCCTCGGGTGCTGTGGGGCCTGAGATCCCCTGATCACCGAGGACGGGAGGGGCCGCACAGACACTCCACTGGACCACCGGGGGCTTGGCTGGTGGGCTACAGTCCTTTATCAGATACATGGTTTGCAAACATCTTGTGCCATTTTGGATGGTGGATTATCTTATTCCTTGCTCCTTTTATACACAACTGTTTTTCATTTTGAGGAAGTCCAATTCATCTATCTTGTCTTTTGTTGCTTGTGCTTTTGGTAGCAGATCTAAGAAATCATGACCAAATCCAAGGTCATGAAGATTTACTCTCATGTTTTCTTCTACGAGTTTTATCATTTTGGTTCTTGCATCTAGGCCTTTGGTCCATTTTGCGTTGATTTTTGTATATGGCGTGAGGGGAGGTAAGGGTCCAAGTTTATTCTTCTGCACGTGGGTATCCAGTCGTTCCAGAACCTGTGCTAACTGTTTGGGAGAAAATACGTGCAAATGATGCGACCAACAAGGGCCTAATTCTAAAATATACAAACAGCTCATACAACTCAAAAAAGAAAAAAGAATCAAAAAATAGGCAGAAGGTCTAAATAGACATTTCTGCAAAGACATACAGATGGCCAATAGGCACATGAAAAGATGCTCCACATCGCTAATTATTAGAGAATGCAAATCAAAACTACAGTGAGTTATCACTTCATAGTGGTCAGAATGGCCATCATTAAAATGTCTAGAAATAAATGCTGGAGGGGGTGTGGAGAAAAGGGAACCCTCCTACACTACTGGTGGGAATGTAAATTGATGCAGCCACTATGGAAAACAGTATGGAGGTTCCTCAAAAACTAAAAATAGAATTACCATATGAACCAGCAATCCCACTCCTGGGCACATATCCAGACAAAACTATAATTTGAAAAGATACATGCACCCCAGCATTCACAGCAGCACTATTCACAATAGGCAAGACATGGAAGCAACCTGAATGTCCCTCAACAGATGAATGGATATAGAAGATGTGATACATATATACAATGGAATATTACTCAGCCGTAAAACAGAATGAAATAATGCCATCTGCAGCTACATGGATGGACCTAGAGATTATCATACAAAGTGAAGTAAGTCAGACAGAGAACGACAAATACCATATGATATCACTTATATGTGGATTATAAAATGAGACCCAAATGAACCTATCTACAGAACAAAAACAGACTCTCAAATATAGAAAACAGACTTGTGGTTGTCAAGGGGAAGACAGGCAAGAGAGATGGATTGGGAGTTTGGGATTAGTAGATACAAATTATTATATATAGGATGGATAAACAAGGTCTTACTGTATAGCACAGGGAACTATATTCAATACCCTGTAATAAACCATAATGGAAAAGAATACGAAAAATATGTATATATGTATGTATGTATATATGAATCACTTTGCTGTACAGTAGAAATTAACACAACATTGTAGGTCAACTATACTTCAGTATCAATTAGTTTGAAGGCACTTTTATAAATTAGGCCTTATTTCTCTTGTCCTTTCATCCTGGGACAAATGTATAACAGAAACTAACCTGGATTACTCCGGGATGAACTCATATCACACAGAACTTTAATTGTTGAACAAACCATGAATACCAGTTACACCATGGGATGTCCTGATCCAATATGAAGTTTGTATACCTTGTATCAAGCCTGCAGATTCCACTAAATTTGGAAATTCAAACTGAAATGAAGCCACCTATCCCATGACTTCTCCACAACTAGTTATACAACATCAATTGGAAACCATATACAATCAAATGAATGCAGACAGAAACAACTATAGCCTTCCTTTTTTTTCCTTTTAGATAAAGACGGTATTTAAGGTGATGTCTTGGGCCGTTTCAGGGTGTTACTCAATTTCCTGGGTATCTGCCATGCACACAGGAAGTACACGTTAGTTAACTTGTTTGTGCAACTATATGAAGGTAGTTAATACCACAAAACTGTATACGTAAAGTGAATTAAATGCTAAAGTCATGTTTTGTATTTTTAATGACAAAGAAAAAAAAAGTGTAGCGCTGATATTTGTTACAAAAATGAACATTAAAAACATTCTTAGTGAAAAAGCCATACAGAAAAGGCCACCTAGATCCCATATTCATCTTGCCTGCTTCAAATCCATCAAGGTTGTCCAAATGAGGGGGAAACTCAGTAATGGTTCCAGAAAAAGAAAACTGGATCAGGATGGAAAAAGACATTTTCATACAGTTGGGACAGCAGGTGAAAGTTGAAGTGGGGCTGAATATTAAATAATAGTGTGGACACCAGGATTTCCTCATTTAGGGGTTATGTGCTGGTTCCTTGGGCAAAACACACTGAGCATTTTGTGTGAAGTGGCAAATGGGAGTACTTTTTGCCATTATTGCAACTTTTCTGTACATTTTAAATTACTGGAAAGTAAATTACTTTTCTAGACAACCATGTCAGTATCATGCCAGAAAATCAGATAAGACAGACATCAAATTTTGTTATAGGGGCCAAGACTCACCCAGACCAAGTTCAACCAAAGTTGTGATACTTATTTCCCTTGTAGGAGTCCGCATGGTATTAAGAGGCACTGTGGGAAGAGTATATTAGTAGCTACCATGTCTTGGGTCCTGTGGATTACCTGGGGTGCAGTAGAAACTGAGATTTTAGTATTGCAATTTTTCACATTACTTCAAAAAATATGTTAAAAAATAAATTCAGTAAAGTTGCAAAATATGGAATCAATATACACAAATCAGTTTTGTTTCTATACACTAATAATGAACCACCAGCAAGAAAAATTAAGAAAACAATCCCATTTACAATTCCATCAAAAAGAACAAACTATTTAGCAATAAATTTAACCAAGGACATGAAAGATGTATACTCAGAAAACTATAAAGCATTGATAAAGAAACTGAAGACACAATAGAAAACAATATTCCATGCTCATGCATCAGAAAAATTACTATTATTAAAATGTTTATTCTACCCAAAGCCATCAACAAACAGTGCCAGGAAAACTAGACACCAGACTCCAAAGAACGACACTGGTCACCATCTACACTGCACATAAAACTAACTAAGAGCGCACAGTATTCCACATTAAACCCTTTCTCTCCTGAGGCCCCTGAAGATGCACCCCACCCACCCAGCAGTCAGCTGCACAGGAAGATTCTCCACACTTGCTCATTTTTTCCTCTTGTGGAGTCTCCTCACCAGTGGTTCCTGAGAAAACCCAGCTGCTGTCAGTGTGGACAATGCCTCATGGTCCAGAAACCTAAGCCCTGACAGGAGACAAAGCTCCTGTCTGCTTGTCACAGAGCAAAGTCTGTGGGCAGGGTGCACCTGTGCCCCCAGGGTCAGACAGGTGGGTTCAGCGCCCCCTGTGGGACGTCAGAGAAGTGCCGGGAACACCGCACTCACAAACCCAGAGGCCTCATCCGGAAGGCAGTTCTGCTGTATATACTAAAGTTTGGAAATCCAAACTGAAATGGAGCCAAGTATCTCACTGTATCTTCTCAAAAGATGGTTAAGGAGCAATTCATCACAAACCATATGTAATGAAATGAATGTAAACACAAACTTTACAACTTAAACCAAAATTCACTCAAAATTGCCCATAGACAAATTTAAATTACCAAACTATAAAAATCCTAGAAAAAAAAAAGATAATCTACATGATTTTGGATCTGGTGACCTTATTCAGAAAACCGGAAGACAAACCACAAACTGCAAGAAACTATTTCCAAAACACATATCTGATAAAGGATTTGTACTCAAATTATGCCAACAACGCCATTAAAATTTGGTAAAGATTGAAACACACACCTGGCCCAAGAAGATAAACAGGCAGTAAATAAGCATACAAGAATATACTCAAGACGCTGGTGGAATGCATGCACAACCAACTTCGGAAGACAGTTTGGCAGTTTTTTCCAAATCTAAAAAGTTTCACCTTAGGATCCAAGAAGTGTACCTCTTGTATTTAGACAACTGCTTTGAAAAACTGTGTTCAAACCGAAACTAGCATCAAGTAATGCACAGCAGCTCTATTCATAATGGCTAAAAACTTAAAGATATCAATATGTCCTTCTGCAGATGAATTCATAAGCAAATTAGGGCACATACATGGCAAGGGGAGAAGAATACACCACCCCAAAATATGCCCATTTGACAAAAGGATTATTTTGCACTGATTAAGAAACAGCAGACTCAAGAGAATCTTTCAAAACCAAGTAGAAAATGCCCTATTAGGAGGTAAATTTATATTTATTAAGGATATCTCCATTTGTAAGGGTATGTCCCTCTCTGGACCAGGAATTGAATGACGACTAAGTATCAAGAAAAGCTTGTTGGGACTTCCCTGCTGGTCCAGTGGTTAACACTCCATGCTCCCAATGCAGGGGACCAGGGTTCAAGCCCTGGTCAGGGAACTAGATCCCGCAAGCTGCAATTAAGAGCCCACATGCCGCAACTAAAGATTCCACAGGCCGCAACTGAGACCCAGCGCAGCCAAATAAATAAATGTTTTTTTTAAAAAAAAAAACCTTGTCAACGAAATAGGCCTGGATGTAAATCTGTGTAACAACCATACCCTTGTTTACTGTGCTTTGCCTAATAACCTCCCTTAAATGGCTTCCTCCATTCCCTAATATCTTTCTTTTGTTCTCAGTGGAAGATAGCATTTAAGGTAACGGCTTGGGCCATTTCAGGGAGTGACTCAGTTTTCCTGGGTATCTTTCAAGTATACAGGAGGTATGCATGGTATATATTAAACTTCTGATTGTTTTCTCTAGTTTATCTTTTTCATTACAAGGGAGATCTCAATAAAGAACATAGAAGGGTAGAGGGAAAATTATTTTTCCTCTAATATACATGCAATGCAATAGTATTCAGAGATATAAAGGAATGGACCATCAACCCGTGCAAAAAAAAAAAAGATACATCTAACACTTACATTGCTAAGTGAAAGAATCCAGTCTGAAGTGCTACACACTGTATGGCCTCATTTATATGACATTCTAGAAAAGGCAAAACTGACATGGTAAACAGTGTATGGAATATGTGGTTGAAATAGTCCACATGATACTTTAGTGGTGAATACCTGTCACTATGCATTTGTCTACACTGACAGATTTTTACAACCCAACAAGTAAATTACAATCTATTCAAACTTAGCTACTTAGGATATGGGAGTGTCAAAGACTGGAATACAGAATGTAACAAAGAATCTAACTGATTCAGAAATGTATGAAAAAACTCACTGTTGGTAGTGGGACAAATGGGCTGACCTAAGTTAACTTTGGAAATACACAGAACCTGTAGGCCAAAGACAAAATGTGCCATACATACACAGTGGACTCTATGTTCTTTCCATGAGGGGTAGTAGCTAATAGTACTGAAACTACTATATCAGTAATTGAATGGAACAAGCACTGAATTTAATAAATGACAAATGGTGGAAGCCAGGTTTCCTACCACTGGAGTGGGATGTTACAGTCAAACAAAGGGAGAAGGTTACAATATCCATGTCATAACAGATCCGGTTGGAGATACCAGTATAAACTATCTTTAGCCTACACATAGTTCCACATGGAAATCTTTATAATTATGTGTATATGCATAGGCTGGGATACATGCATATATTTCCACGCACTGTCAGCTGAGCATATTTAGCTCCCACATGTAAGTTTTTAATACCATTCTCTAATAAAAGGAACAAGGGCTCTTTGAAGAAAGGGCTGATGCTAGGACTGAGACAGTAAATATATGAAGCAGGATAATCTTAAAATATCAGAAAGTAAAGAAGTACCAAAAATTTTAAAAACCCACAAAAGAAAAATTATGTAAAATGAAAACAGGAGCAAATGCAAAAATCTCTCAACAGCCAAAGCAAGAATTAACTAAGCAGTCTAATAATGTAGTGCTGGATTATAACCAAAAGTTTATAATAATTATTCACGTGTCCAAACTGGTAAAAATAAATTACATAGTTTTTGATGAATGGTGTTAAATAGAAATCTCCTATGCAGAAAGCTTCTAAACAATTTATATAGCCACTCAGCTGTCCATCAAGGGTGTGAAGCTAACCCCTCTCTCCTCAAGTGTGGGTTCTGCATTATGACTTCCTCCTAAATAAGACACACAGGATGGACATGGGAAAATATTAACTTCACTGTGGGAACACTTGACAAACACTACCTCAGCTAGGTGACCAAAGTTGAGAATATAAGTGAGAAGTTCCCTTGAGAGCCTGTCCTCTTGATATACAGTGAAGAGGAAGCACTTCACCTCTGTGATCTGCTTTTTCAAAGCCAAGTCTAACCACGACAAAAACACCAAGCAAATCCCAGTGCCCGGCAGTCTATAAAATACCAGACCAGTCCTCCTCCACACTGTCAAGGTCATGGAAACAAGGAGAGTCTGAGCAACTGTCAAAGCCCAGAAGAGACTAAACAGACATGATGACCCCATGGCCTTTGAGATCCTGGAACAAGGAAAGGTATAACAAAGGGAACATGAATAGGGACTTCGGTTAATAATAGAGTATCAATATTTGTTCATTATTTGTCATGATTCTGTAGAAAATTAGACAGGAAAAATTAAACGTCAAATAAGAGAAACCTACTGTAACAAACTGGAAATCCAGAAGAAACAGGTGATTTCTTTGTAAAAACTCATTACCAAAATGAACACTAAATTAAGGAAAATACAAAAAGACCAATTAATTACTGAGGAACCTCTTCCCCATACTGGTTATCCTATCACTGTTCCAGGGTTTCCCTCTCCCGGGACAGGGAAGGAACAGGGACAGAGCTGTTTGGCAGCTCCACTAATATCTGGTCCCACCCAGAATCTTCATCTCCCCCAGCCATGCCTACCCAGTGAGGACACCTGAGGAAGGATCAGGGATTATTGATTCAGATATATCAACTACAAATTTTTCTTTTCCCAGCGACTGGACACACTTACTGAAGTAAAATAAATTAGTATTTACTTACTGTCCTCCCAAGACTGCAAGAAGTTCTTTCACTTACTGACAAGTCAGGATCGTTGGTGGTGGTAAACTCAAGTCTCTTTCCTTGGGCATCAGGTCCTCACATCTCAGAGGCTGGCCCAAAACAGCCCATGTGCCCTCAGAAGACACACAGACCTCATTCCTGCCCCTGAGAGGTGGGAGCCCTTGAGTTATGCCATCTCCCTGGCCATATTAATTGCCCATCCCTGAAAAACAATACTGCTCATTTTCTAGTATCTTCTCTCTCATTTACTAAGTGAAGAAACCAAATGCTAGGGTGGTAAGGAAACTCTTGTGCAATGAAGTAATGGGAGGCTCAAGAATTATTCCATGCCATGGAGCCCATAATTGGCAGGCTTTCCAGAGGCCACATGGATGCATATGGCTCTCCAAGACAATGCAGCCTCAGTGTGAACCTCCCATTGGGAGGTCCAGGTGCTCCCATATCTTTGATTCTTAATGAATATGAATGTCAAAAGTTTCTAACGACTGAAAAGACAAAGGATTGCAGGGCCATGGTCTCCTGTATGGTTGTTGTGTCAGGGACACACTCCAATGTTTAGAGGATTATTACTTCTCTTGGCAGCCTATGAGGCTGTGAGGGGGAGGACTTTTTCTCAACCACATGGATGTTGGTAGTTGAAACTTCTCAAAGGAATGTCTACACTGCCCAGGTAGCTGTTGAATTGCCCGTAACTATACATGAGGGCCTGACAATGCCCAGGCTGGACTGAGCTAGAGGACCACAGATGCCTGCCTGGATAGTCAGAGGTCAAGGGCTGTCCTGCCTGAGGCTTGATCATCTACTCATGCCCACTCAGATGGGACAAAGGATGCCTCCAGTGGCAAGAGGGCCCCACCAGCCCTTAAGAAGGCAGCATCTGGGGGCTGGCAGGTCACTGCACCCAGTCCTGTATAAATCCACACATGTCCACTGAGTGCCCTCCTGTCTGGGCTGTGCTGGAATCTGGGGCTGCCCAGGCAGGGTAGGGCCAGCATCACCCTTCCCAGGTAGGAGGGCAGAAGGAAACCATGCATGACTTCTGACACCCTCTCCAATCCTTGACAGAGGTTGAGTTGGATAAGAAACAGTCCGAGACAAGAACAGACATTTCATTCTTCTTTCAGAGCCCAGGACTGAGGGAAGGGAGGCCAGAAAAACAGTTATTGACCTCAGCTCCCTGACTCTTGTTTGACCCTGGGCAAGTCCTATCCATTCTGGAGGCTTGAGAGAGAAAGAGAGGGGAGGGCAATGAGGGCCAATTGTGCTTAAACCTAACTCTAACCTTTACCCTAAGAACCCTAACCTCTAACCTTAACCCCCTAACAACCCTAGCCCCAGACCCCTAGACCCTCGCCCCTGACCCCTAAACTCTAATCCCCGGCCCTGACCCTTTAACCACAACCCTCTACCATGACTCTCCAACAATGACCCATAACCCTAAACCGTGACCCCTGAACCCTCACACTGACTCAATCCCAGGCCTAAAGCCCGGCCTAGTGGGTACCAAGGGATGACTGTATGAACTCTCAAATAAACCAAGGAACTAAATCTTCCTGACCATGAATTTAGCAATGGTTTCTTAGATTTGACAGTAAAGCATAAGAAATGAAAGAAAAAAATAGATAACTTGGATTTCCTCAAGATTACAAACCTTTGTGCAACAAAAGAGGCTCTCCAGAAAGTAAAAAGACAGCCCACAGAATGGAAGATAATATTGGCACATTATATATCTGATAAGACTCTTTACCGAGAATATACCCAGGACTTTTACAACTCATCAACAAAAAGACAAACAATAAAATTTTTGAAACAGACAAATGACTTGCATGGACTGCTCTCCAGGCAAGACATACAAATGGTCAACAAGGACATGAAAAGATGTCAAACATCAGTAGTCATGATGAAAATGCAAATTAAAGCCACAGTGTGATGCCCCTTCACACACACTAGAATAAAAATAAATTTTTAAATAAATTTTTAAATAAATTTTTAAATATATAAATAAAAATAACAAATGTTGGCAACAATGTAGAGAAATTAGAACCCTTAAAAGTTACTTGTGGAGATGTACAATGGTGTAGTCTATGTCTACAAAACTTTAGCATTTACTCAAAAATATAATTACCATGTGGTTCAACAACTCCACTCCTAGATATATACCCAAAATATGGAAAACAAGTGTTCAAACAAAAACTTGTTCACCAATTATTCATAGCAGCACTGTTCACAATAGCCCAAGGTAGAAAAGATTTAAATGTCCATCAGCAGGTAAACAGATAAGCAAAATAAGGTAGATCCATAAGCTGCGTTATTCTGTCATATAAAAGAATAAAGTAAAATTATACAGCCACTGTGGAATACTGTATGGTGGCTCCTCAAAAACATGGAAAATGTATGATCCCTTGATTCTGCTCCAGGGTGTACACCCAAAATATTAGAAAGCAAGGACTGGAACAGATATCTGTACCCCATATTCATAGCAACATTATTCACAATTTCCAGCCAAAAGGTGGAAGCAACACAACACATCCTTCAACAGATGAATGGATAAGTACAGTGTAGTATATACACAATGGAATATGATTCAACCTTTAAAACTAAGGTAATTCTCACACATGCTACAATGTGGATGAACCTTGAAGTCATTATGCTAAGTGAAACAAGCCAGACACAAAAAGGACAAACGTTCTATGATTCCACGAGTATGAGGTATCCAGATAAGTCAAATTCAAAGACAAAGTAGAATAAGGTTGCCAGGGGTTGAGGTGAGTTAGTGTTTAATGCCTACGGTTTCATATGGGGAAAATATCTGGAGATGGATGGTGAGGATATTTTTACAACAATGTGAATGTAGTTAATGCCATAGAACTGTATACTTAAAAATGGTTTAAATGGGGCTTCCCTCACGGCACAGTGGTTAAGAATCTGCCTGCCAATGCAGGGGACATGGGTTCAAGCGCTGGTCCTGGAAGATCCCGCATGCCGTGGAGCAGCTAAGCCCGTGTGCCACAACTACTGAGCCTGCGTTCTAGAGCCTGCGAGCCACAACTACTGAAGCCCGTGTGCCTAGAGCCCGTGCTCCACAACAAGAGAAGCCACCGCAACGAGAAGCCTGCACACAGCAATGAAGAGTAGCCCCCGCTCGCCGCAACTAGAGAAAGCCTGCACACAGCAACAAAGACACGACACAGCCAAAAAATAAAAAATAAAATAAAATTTTTAAAAAAGCTTTAAAAAAGTGGTTTAAATGGTAAATGTTATGTATTTTTAATCACGATGGAAAAAATGAATGAAATAATCATCAATGTTACAATGTGGATAAACACTGCAAACATCCTAAGTGAAAGAAGCCACACAGAAAAACCACCCAGATCATGCTCATCTTGTACACTCTAAGTCCAGCAAGGTTTTTAAAGTGAGGAAAAGCCCCAGTGATGGTTCCAAGAAAAGAAAACTGGATTCGAATGGAAAATATATTTCCACAAAGCTGGGGCAGCTGGTGAAAGTTGAAGCAGGTCTGGGGATAGGATTATAATGTGGAAACCATAATTATTCCTCATTTTGGGGTTATGTGCTGGTTCCCTGGGAGAGTGGCCCTCCCACTCTCACAGGGTAAAACAAACTGGAGTATTTTGTGAATGTGGAAAACTTGATACTGCTATTTGAAGTTTTTTATACACTTGAAATTTACTAGAAAATAAAGTACTTATCAAAACAACCATGCCATACCACGCCAGAAATACAGACATCAAACTTTGTTATAGAGGCCAAGCTCTACCCAGATCCAGCTCACCCACAGTGGTGATGCCAATCACCCTTGTAGGAGTCCACATACTACAAGAGGCACCATTGGAAGATTACATTGGGAGCCACTATGTCTTGGGTGCTGTGGATGACCTAGATGTAGTTGAAACAGTGGGATTTCTGAATTCTAGTTTTCCATATTCAACCACCAAAAAACTGTTACAACTAAAATATGAATTCAGTAAAGCTGCAGGATACAAAAAAAAAGAAAAATCAATGCACAAAAATCATTTGTGATTCTATACACTGATAATGAACCATCAGAAAAGGAATTTTTTTAAAAAATCCCACTTACAATTGCATCCAAAAAGATAACTAGGAGTAAATTTAACCAAGGACGTGAAGGACCTGCACACTGAAAACTGGAAGACACTGATAAAGGAAACTGAACAGACAAAAATAAATGGAAAGATACCCCGTGCTCATGGGTAAAAAGAATATTTTGAAAATATGCATTCTAAGGTGGGACTTTCCTGGCCGTCCAGGGGTTGGGACTCTGTGCTCCCACTGCAGGGGGCGCAGGTTCGATCCCTGGTTGGGGAACTAAGATCCCGCATCATGCATGCCACATGGTGTGGCCCAAAATTTTTTTCTTAATTTTAAAAAATATGCATTCTAGCCAAATTAATGTACACATTCAACACAATCCCTACCAAAAGTCCAACGACATTTTCCATAGAAACAGAGCAAACAATCTTAAGATGTGTGTGGAACCACAAAGGACCCAGAAGAGCCAAAGCCACGCTGAGGAAGGAGAACGGGCTGGAGGCATCTCGCTCCCTGACTTCACACTTCATTACGAAGCTACAGTCCCAAAAAAGTGTGGAATTGGCACAAAAACAGGCGCACAGACCAGAGGAACAGAGCAGAGAGCCCAGGAATCAACCTACAGGTATGTGATCAGTTAATTCACAAGAAAGGAGCCAAGAACATACACCAGGGAAAGGACAGTCCCCTCAAGAAATGGTGCTGGGAAAACCAGGCTCCACACGCCAAAGAACAACACTGCACTCTGTCTACACCACACACAAAAGCGGCCAAAAACCCAGTTTTCCACATCAAGCCCTTCCTCTCCTGGGTCCTCTGAAGACAGACACCCTCAGCGGTCAGCCATGCACAGGAACCTTCTCCCCACATTTCCTCACCTTTTCCCTCAGTGGCATCACCTCCCAGCAGGTCCTGAGGAGACCAGGCTCCTCTCAACATGAACTGGACCCCACAGTGTCCCCAAGCTGAAGCCTCAGGGGATCCTGAGGAGACTCGGCCTCTGTTAGTGTGGACTCGACCCCAGCTTGTCCTGAAACCTGGCCGTCAGCGTGGACGCAACCCGCGTGTCCCAGAAGCCAAAGCCCCAGTGGGTCCTGAGGAGACAGGGCTCCTCTCAGCATGAACGTGAACAGCATGATCTGAACAGACATCCCGCCAAAAAAAGATATACAGATGGTAAACATCATACAGAAACAAGCTCAACATCATATACCATTAGGGAATTACAAATTAAAATCATGAGATATCACAGCACACCTATTAGCACTGCTAAACTCCAAAAATATGAAAATACCAATTGCTAGAGGGTGAGGAACAAAAGGAGCTCTCCCTCATAGCTGGGGGGATGCATGTGCAGCCACTTTGTAAAACAATTTGGCAGTTTTTTCCAAAGCTAAACAAGTCTCACGTTGGGATCCAACAATCATGCTTCCAGTATTCAGGCAACTGCTTTGAAAATCTATGTCCAAATGCAAACAAGGATGCAATTATGCACAGCAGCACTTTCATAATGGCTAAAAACTTGAAGAAATCAGGATATCCTTCAAAAGATGAATGTATAAGCAAATTGGGGTAGATCCATGTCAAGGTGAGTAGAATATGCCACCCCAAAATATGTCTCTCTGGCATAAGGATTATTGGTCTGCTTTAAAAAAAAGGGGGGCTTCCCTGGTGGCTCAGTGGTTAAGAGTCTGCCTGCCAATGCAGGGGACACGGGTTCGAGCCCTGGTCCGGGAAGATCCCACACGCCGCAGAGCAACAAAGCCCATGCTCCACAACTACTGAGCCTGCGCTCTAGAGCCCACGAGCCACAACTACTGACCCCGTGTGCCACAACTACTGAAGCCTGCACACCTAGAGCCTGTGCTCCACGACAACAAAAGCCACAATGAGAAACCCACGCACTGCAAAGAAAAGTAGCCCCTGCTCGCCACAACCAGAGAAAAGCCTGCACGCAGCAACGAAGACCCAATGCAGCCAAAAATAAAATAATATATTCAAAAAAAAATCTCAGAAAACTGAGATTGCTGTTTTATGAAAGACATTTACAATACAGAAGTCGCCATTTATAAGGGTATGTCCCTCTTTGCACCAAAAATAGAAGGATAATTAAATCTTAAGTAACTCTTTTCAATGGAGAAGTCCTGACTTAAATGTGCAAACAATCATACCCTTGTTTACTGTGCTTTGCATGATAACCTGCCATAAGTGGTCTTCCTCCCTTCCCCAGCATATTTCTTCTGTTTTTAGCTGAAGAGCTATTTAAGGGGATGGTTTTGGTCATTTCAGGGAGTGACTCAGTTTTCCTTGCTATCCCCCCTGTATTCAGAAGGTAGACATGTAATTAAACTTCTGCTTTTCTCCTGGTAATCTGTCTTTTATTACAGGGGCAGGGTGGCCTCAACCAAGAACCTGAAAAAGTAGAGGGAAAATTGTTTTTCCGCCCATACACATGCAGTGGAATACTACTCAGCAGAAAGGAATGCACCATCAGCCTATGGAAAGACATGGATAAATCCTCAGTATATACTGCTAAGTGAAAGCATCCAGGCTGAGGAGGCTGCACACAGTATGACCCCATTGGTGACATTCTGGGAAAGGCAAAGCTACATAGATGATAAGCAGATCATGGGGTGGGGGGTTTGAAGTATTCCATGTGACATTCTAGGATGGATACCTGTCACTATGCATTTGTCTAAGCCCACAGATGTGTATAGCCCAAGGGGCCAATCATAATCTATTCAAATTTAGTTATTTAGAATGTAGGCATGTGTCAGGATGGAATACATAATGTGACAGAGTCTAACTGTGTTAGAAATATATGGAAACAACTCACTGTAGGGGATGGGATAAAAGGTGCTGACCTAAGTTACCTTTGGAAATGAATGGAATCTGTAGACTAAAGGCAAAATGGACCGTATATAAAGAGTGGGCTTTATTTTACGAAGTTCTTTCCAGGGTGTAGTAGCTAACAACTCTGAAACCTCTGCACATGTAACCTGGAAAGGAGCAATGCATACATAAATGGCAGATGGTGGGAGCCAGGCTCCTCATTGTGGGAACGGGAAGTTACAGATAAGCAAGGGGAGAGCCTCTGCCCTCGTAAACCTGGATCTGGGCTTCCTGGGAGGACGCTGACTGGCCGGGGGAAACACACAGATCTTCACGCTGGGAAGACCCTGCAGACACAGGAACTTCACACCCCATCTTTCCACCCATACCTGCTGGAAACACTCAGCCCTCCATCATCAGTCAATTGCAGCGTTTAAGACATTCTCACCCCCAGGCAGATAAAGGAACATGAGGGTCTTGCTTACCCCTAAGCTGTCCCAGAATCCAGGCCCTGGGGGTGGAGCCAGGATGGGGGTGCCTGGGCTCCTGACCAGCAGGTGAGAGGAAGGAGGAAGACCAGTCCCGAGGACAGAGGTTCCCTCAAGTCTGTGAGCCCAGGAGCCCCGATGGGATTCATTCCCAGTGCGGACATGGGCAGGGCCTGCAGTGGTTCTGTGTTCCCCCTGGGCCCCTTTGATGAAGCCATGGCAACACTGGGCCCAGACGTCTCCTGGCGGTGTCTCAAACTCTGACACGGCGGTTTTACAAAGGAACAAGAGAATGGAGCTGAGCCCCTGACGGCCACTCCTTTCTGGCTCTGAGTTGCTTCCAACAGGACCGCAATCACCTGCACATAGTCTGCTGTGACCTACCTGCCCCCATTGGCCTTTCCTCTCCCTCCCTGCGATGAGTCCCGTGACATTTCCAGCCTGGACCCCTCTCCCAGGCCAGACGCCTCTGTCCAGTCACTGCACCCCCATCTCACCTTGGGGGCTAACAGGGCACTCAGGGGACCAGGATCCTGCAGGTCTCCACACCCAGGAGCAGCCCCACCTTCCCAGGTTGCTGAGCCCAGGCACCGGGTGTAACCGAGCAGGACCCTACGGGGCCTTCCCAGGACAGACCCCTCCCCCACATCCTCTGCTGGAGGTCCTCTCTGAAGTACCTGGATAACAGCATCTGATGCACGCTTCCTGAGTTGTTTTACAGATGCTGAAACCACCACCAAACGGAAGAAATTAACTACCTGATGATCATGAACAGGTAGCCCCGGAACTTCTGGTGCCTAAGAATTTAGAGTGTTAACCGCCTGTTACCTCACCATCAACCAGAGAATTGTGCACCAGCTGATCACATACCCTGTGACCCCCCTCCATCACTTGGCCTTTAAAATTCCTTTGCTGAAATCCTTCAGGGAGTTTGGGGTTTTAGAGCACAGGCCGCCTGGCCTCCTTGTATTGGCACTTTTACAATTAAAGCTGCACTTCCCTTCACCACACCCGGTGTCAGTAGACTGGCTTTACTGCACTCGGGCAAGCGGACCCAAGTTTCGTTTGGTAACACTGGGGTCTCCCAGGCTCCCACTCTCCTTGTGCCCCACTGACTGTCATCTGCTCCTCCAGAGTCTTGTTGCAGCAAAAATAGAAATGAAGTTTTCCCTCCCCTGAGAACAAGGAAAACAAAGGGAACAGCGAATAGGCTAGAGGAGAAACATAATCTGGCCTGAAAGAATTAATCACTCCTTGTTTTACTTTGTCACTAATTTGTAGTAACTAGATGTGTACTTTACAAAGCTAACCTCACTCCCTGACGCTATGTCATTTACATTCGGCACCCATCACCCCTAACTCTGTGTGAGTTACATCCCCTGCCTCTCACTCCCTAACCTTATTATGTCCAGCACTTACATTCTATACGCCCTTCATAACAAGTCACCCCCTATAGTTTTTGCATTTCAGAAACAAGGTCACTGGTCGATAAACCAGAGGCAAACGGACGCAATTACCAGACTGCCGGACCCCAATTACCGGGCAGCCTGATGCCAGCTATGACTGTTTTGAAATAATGCAAAGGAAAGGAGGAATGCAAGACCTTCACTACTTTGATCCTCATCCTATACCCCGGACTGCGAGAGCGCCACGTATAAAATCTTCCCTGATTCTCAAGGAGGGGTGCCCAGTTCTTGAGGCGCTAGCTGGCTGTGTCTTCCCTGTTGTCTGGCAGAAGAATAAAGCCATCTCTCTCTTCCTCCAAAATCCCTGTCTCCGTATTTCTGTTTGGCCTCGGTGCACAGGGAAGCCGAGATTTCGACAACAGTCTGTGGCCAGTTCCCACACTAATTCACCTCTACACCCACAGCCCTGGCCCAAGCCCGATCTTGTGCCTGGTTCCTCCATCAGGCCCTGGTAAAACTCCCTGCCCACACGGTGCACCTCACATCCCACCCCAACGTGGTCTTTCTGAAGCATAAACGAGACTGTGACCCTCTCCCACCCCAACGTGGTCTTTCTGAAGCATAAACGAGACTGTGACTCTCTCCCACCTGTAATCCCCCAAATGTTTCCCCACTTCCACTAGGGTATCTGCTGGGAGAGACATCTGCCAAGGCCCTGAGAGTCCCCGGCATCCCCACGAGGCTGCTGGCTCCTGGGTTCCCTGACAGTGAGCACCTCAGCTGGCCAGGCAACATGGCAGGAAACCCCAGAACTGCTCACCTCAGGAGGGGACTGGCACGGCCACTGCCTGATCAGAGAGAGCAGAGAAGGGCTCCCCAGCTGGGACACAGACTCTGCACGAGTGGCCTCTCCCTGAGCCACTACATCACCTCGTGTGACTTGAGGGAAGGAAGGACCGAGGCACACTTGGCTCCTAAGGAGGATGGGATAGGCTCAGCCATGTCCCCACAAATTCACATGCTGAATCCCTAACACCCAGGACCTCAGGATGTGGCTGTATTTGGAGATGGGATTTTTAAAGAGGTGATCAAGGTAAAAATGAGGTCACTAGGGTGGATCCTAATCCAATAGGATTGGTGTCCTACAAGGAGAGATTAGGACACAGAGAGGCACAGGGGGAGATCATGACGACCTGGGGAGAAGATGGTTGTCTAAGCACCAAGTAGAGAGGCCTCAGGAGAAGCCAGTCTGCACACACCTTGATCTCAGACAGCATCCAGGACTGGGAGATAGGCCTGTTATTCAAGCTGCCCAGTCTGTGGTATTTGTTATGGAGGTCCTGAGCAGACTCACATGCAGGGTAACTCAGGGCTCAGACTGGACAGAGCCCACTCTCCATCCCCCTGTACGTGAGTTACAGGATCCTCAGGATCTGAGGAGGGGGACCCTGAGGAGAGACACAAGATAGAAGATGCTAGGCATTAACATGACTGCATTCATGTTAAACGTGCCTGAAGTCCATTCACACGAGATGGTTTTGTCCTGTATGTACATCGGCACCTTCGGTCTGAACTGCAGATCTTTAGCTTCACCACCTCCACTGAGAGCATTAGCTTCACCTGCTGTGGACCGTCTCCTATAGGATTTCCAGAACCACAAAGCATCGAAGCTTCACAGGATCCAGAGTCTGTGCGCTAGCGTCTGGGCGACCCTCACAGCAGGGCCGCGCAGCTGCCCATCAGAACCCATTTCCCTTTTTCCTGTTCACAGCTACCCTGCACCTCCCAGCTTTCCCACCCCTTACAGCTAGGGCGTAGTGTCTCGTGTTACCAAGGGGAAAGGGTGGAGGTGGTGAGGGCCTTGGCCAGCCTGCATCCTTGGACGGAGGGCATGATGCCCACCTGGTCACCCCACCCTGCTGGTTGGAGCCCTCACCTGGAAGCAGGGAGGAGAAACAAGGGGGACAGAGCCTGGGACCTGACACCCACCTGCCCTGGACTCTCACAAGAAGGGGACAGAGACAGCTTGAGCTTCAGCCCAGTTTTGGGAGACACTTTGTTCCAGCAACAAACTTCTGCCTTAAAAGCCAAGGTGCTTTACAAACCCCTCCCCAGCTGTCACAGAAAGTCAGGCTTAATCTCATCACACTTTTCTCAAACCCCAGCTCATGGTGAGACCACCTCTCAGGTGATGGTGCTTCAGAGCAGCCCCTTTAAAAGATCCCTGGAGTTCAGCTCTCCCAGCCCTGCCGTCAGTTTAAGGGAGAAGTTTCCTTGACAACCTTGACAAACCTGCTCAGTTTCCTTGACAACCAAGCTTCACAATCTCCCAAACTCTTCTCCTTCAAACATCCCTATTCTAGGCTTGATGAGCCTAAAGTGACAGTGCTGTCATCATGTGCCAGAGAGTGACTCCTCCAAGCCCGTAGTTCCTGGTTACATGATGCTATTGATGATGAAATCCCAGAAGAGCCAGTTTTGCAAGGTAACCACTTCTGGACTCGGCACTGGGTCCCTTTCCACGGACAGAGTGGAGTGGCTGTTTCCACGGGGCCCGTGGTGGAAGAGCTCACCTAATGCTGCCAGGACTTCATCCCTTCCAGGTGATTCCAGGGTCCTCATTCTCCCCAGACCCCCACCCACATGGCTGCTGTCTGTGCCAGTCTATACGGGACCTTGGCAATCTCCTAAAATGAGGGTTATTTTATACACAGGTAATGGGTTGAATGCTGACCCCAAAAGATGTGCCCCCCCAGAACACGTGAACAGGACCATATCTGGGAAAAGGGTCTTTGTATATGTAGTTAAGGATCTCAGGGTGAGGTCATCTTGGGTTAGGGTGGCCCTCAATCCAACTGAGAGAGTCCTTATGAGAAACAAAAGAAGAGAAACACAGACTTAGAGAAGCCACGTGAAGACAGAGGCAGAGACGGGAGGGATGCAGCCACAGGCCTGGGGACGCCTGGAGCCCCCAGAAGCTGGAAAAGGCAGGAAGAACCCTATCCTGGAGCCTTTGGAGAGACTTCCGTCCTCCAACACCTTGATCTCAGATGGCTGGTCTCCAGGACTGGGGGAGGATGAATTCCTGTTGTTTTAAACCACCCATCTTGTGGTCATTTGTTACAGAAGCCACAGAATGGTCACACAGACCCTGCTCTGTAGGATCCTGGAAGTGTGGGTCTCATTAAAGGCCAACAGAGGCTGGATTGTAGAGCCCTTAGAGTCAGCATTGGGCCCCAGAAATCCTAAAGCAGTGGCTGGACACCAGAACGTTGAGGGGTCAGTCAGAAGCCCAACCCTAAGGGTGCCGGCTGCACACGGTCTCCCCAGGTTTTTACGCCTGTACATGCATAAAATAAGTATTTCCATCCTGATTCAGGACCTCTGTTATCACCGTTCACGTTGCTAATTAAGAACCCACTAGTTACACAGATGAAAACCCTATCAGGACACTTGCTCCAGTGGTAAACAATTCTGAAGTTGGTCACAGGTGGGGAATCGTCTCCCATGCAGCCAGCAGCCCCCACACAAGGAGCGTCCTCATTGCAAAGCTGGGGGACCGTGAGGAGGCGTCTCTGAGTAAACGTGAGCTGAGCCCCAGGCCAACTGCTGCTGAACTTTTCCCACCCTTCCCAGGTAAAACACCTGAATGTATGCAAGGACTTCAAAGCCTAGAGGAAGGGGCTTGGAGTCACACCAGCGACAACACGCAGGCCGACTTGGTGCCTGCAGGCCAGCCAGGATGGTCCTGGCCCCGGGCACTCTTCTGGAAGCTTTCCATTTCCCTGCCTGAGGTACCCCTCCTGTCCCAGCCCCCACTGCTTTTTTCCTTCCTCACCTCTGCCCGGGTAGAAATTCCAGCAGCAGGTATGGGTGACACATCCTCTTCTTTAGCAGGTGGCAGCCCGGCAACTCCTGCAGAAAGTCCAGCAGAGCCCCACTCACACCGGGCCACCCATAGAGCCGTGGGCCCTACTCCCTCCCACCAGCCCAGCCCCGAGACTGCTGACGGGGCAGAGAATATGGCGTCAGGCACAGCTGCAGGGGCTTTTGCTGCCTGGAGGGGTATTTATAGTGACCTCAACCCAGGCACACCTGTGGAGGGCTGGCCGGCCGAGTCAGGCTGCCCAGGTCAGCCAATCCTCGCCCCTCAGGGGCTCAGAGTTGCAGAAAATGGGCCTTGCTGCACCGGCCAGGTCCAAGGAACAGGTGTAGGGTCCTGAGAGTCAGGATAGACAAGAGGCGGCAGCCCTGGCTTGTTTTCTAATCATTTTATCTGGTCCATGAGTGGGAGACAACTTCAAGAAGACCCTCTCCTAATGAGAGGAACCCAGGAGTCAGGGAGAGGAGGGGTGGTGGGTGGAGACAGAAGCCTGGTGCCCCGGCTGCAGTGGAAACCCCTGGAAGACCAGGCGGAGAGAGGCCACACAGAGTGAAGCCCAGGGTCACAGACCTGTCGGAGCTGCTGTTTGTTAGTTCAAGCCCTGCTCTGAGGTGCTCTGTGTCAGCTCTGAGCAACAGGTGAGCTGGGGGTGCTCTGCAATGAGGGCTATGTGCACGGTTCCTGTGTGCCCAGCCCTGCCGGGGTACCTGCCCAGGGGAGCTCCATATCCAGGGAGGGGCCTGCCCACGAAAACCCTGTGGGCTGCTGGGTACCTGCTCAGGTGAGCTCCATATCCTGGGAGGGGCCTGACCATGAGAGCCCCATGGGCTGCTGGGTACCTGCTCAGGTGAGCTCCATATCCTGGGAGGGGCCTGACCACGAGAGCCCCGGGTGCTGGAAGGGGGGCGTGTGTATGAGCGTCCTCTCTGTGCAGCCGGCACAGAGTTGCTTAGCAACTTCCCTGTGGGCGGTGCTGGGATGAAATGAGAACCAGGAGATGCTGCGGGCCCTATGAACCCCTGTCCATCCAGAGTGATGAGGTCAGTAGGTGGGTGCTGGCCACTGTGCTGCGTGAGGGAGGCCCCACGGGTACCTCTTGTGTCTTCCTCCTGACACCAGGGAGGTCTCCCCAGGACAGAGCAGACAGCCTGCTTGGGGCAGGTGGGAGCTCCTGGTGACACTGCAGGGGACATGAGAGGGACGGACCAGGCAGGGGGAGGTGGGAGCCCAGACAGAGCCATGGGGCTCGGGGCCGAGGGGGTTCTTCTGGGTCTGAGCTGGGAGTGGACGTGCAGGTGGTGAGTGTGATCCAAGAAAGCTGCCCTGGTGATGTGCGGCTGAACCTGCGTCAGAGTGACAAGCCTTCCGGATGATCCCAGAACACGATAGTGAGACGGATCCTGTTAGAAGAAGGTAAGTGAATCCCCCCAAGAGGAGGCTCTGTGAGCTGGTCCTGGGGGTGTGGGTGAAGGGAACAGGTGTGGAAGCTGCGGGGAGTGGGCAGTCCCCCTGGGCAGGTGGCGGGTGCAGACCCCACTCCGTGGTCCCACACCTGTGCTTCTGGCTGGATTACTTGGCTTCTCAGAGCCTCAGCTTCCCAGTCACTATCGGGTGATGGTAGCATGGATTGACTAGTAATTTCCTCAGAACAGGGTAGAAAGGGAAATGGAAAATGGACATTCCACAGAACACCGTCAGTATGGGAATCGCAGGCCCTGTTTCCCGCAGGTCTGTCTTCAAGATCAGGAGAGCAAATCCGAGCAGACTTGCAGCAGAGCCTGGGGATGGGCTCCGTTTGGTGGGTCCCCCAGTTTCCTGAATCTCGGAAGGGGCAGCTCCAGTGGACAGTGGCAGGTTCATCCCACACCTGGAAGCATCCAGACCTCAAGGCCCAGCAGCCCCCGAACCCTGTGTCTGGGCCCCTGGGAGGCAGACAGGACAGGCCGGCCTCCTCCTCAGCCCTCTTCCTGCCCAGAACAGGTGAGGTCCAGGCCGTCATTAGGAAGAAGCAGGGATGGGGGTGTCCCATGTGGGAAGAGGACACGGAGCAGCTTGTGTATGTGGACGTCCACACCAGGAATGTGGGGCGGTGGGATGTGGGCACTGGGAGGGGCAGACGGTGGGCCTGAGGAAGCAGGGCGGGGCCGGGAGTCCTGAGGAGGGGGTGTGCGAGCTTTGCCTGTGCAGGGCCTCATACTCCACGGGGCTGCCTTCCCCTGGTCACTGGGGAGGAGGAGCCAAGCAGCGTTGGTGGGGTGACCACACGCGTCCCCAGGCCCTGCCAGCATCGGACCTTCAGGCTCGGGGTTGGGGATCCTGAGGAGCGCAGGTCCAGCCGTGCCCACCAGGGAGGCATGGAGGGGTCGGGCAGGAAGCACTGGTGTGGTCATCCCCTGTGTGGAAGCTCCCGAGCCAGTGTCCAGTGGGAGCTCTCACCTCGCACGTGGGTTTCACGTCCACAGCTCAGATCACCTTCTAGCCGCTTGGTTTGTTTTCCAGACACAAAGTCCTAATATCTCCTATGTCCCCTGCCTGTGAAAAGGCGCATCTGATCTGGTACCAGATGCTGCCCCTGGTCCCTCCTGACTGGATGCCCAGCAGCCAGTGTCACCGCATCATGAATGTCAGGGGGTGTCAGGCGTGGGGGGACGAGAGCACACGGTCCAGGCCCACGAGGGGCCGTGCCGTCCACGGAGCCGGTGCTGTGGCTGTACGTGTGCCATGCCCCCACCCCACAGGCAGAGACCACCGTCCCCTTACAGACTGTTACCAAGTGAAGTCACATGGACCCTGCTCGGGCCCTCGCCTGGCGAGGCGCTCTGCCTCAGCAGGGAAGGTTTCCTTTTTCCATGTGGGTTCAAGTAGGCAAATAACAAAACCAAAGCTGAGACCACCACAGCACAGGCTCTGTTCAGTGGCCAAAGAATGGAGAAATGGGAACGAAGTTCACAGACCAACTTCTCGCCCTCCTGGAGAGAGTGGTTTAATTTTAAAGGGTAAAGACAAAGGGAGGAGGAATGAGGCTAATGATGGGGATGAAGAGGCCTTCCGGGGAAGGGGCAGGGATTTTCCCAAGCGAGTGGGGTACCACCTCCTTTCACCCGTCTTTGGTCCTTCAAGTCCAGTCATGGCCACTGATAGGTGTGTCACTTAATATGCTGATATAGTAAATTCAACATGTGATGAGACTCAGGGTCTGTTGGAGGTCACATTCGTTGCCATCTTGGTCCCAGCTGGTTTCATCTGTTTGTTTGTAGCTTCCTTTCTTATCTCTGGACCCCTTAACTTAAATACTTAGGTGAACTCCTGCCGAAGTTGGGGGGTGGAGGACAGCCCTGTGAAAGGTGGGTCCACGGGTTCTGAGCAGGACCTGGAGCAGCTCTGACAACAAGAGGAGGAGGCTGAGACGGGCGGTCAGTCTGACGCCCGCACTGGGGCCTGTGGTCGGCATGCGGAGGTGGTCAGCTGGGGCACGTGTCAGGGAAGGTTCTCGGTGTTTACACAGAAGATGTGAACGTAGGCCCAGATGCAGAGCTGCCTGCAGACGCTGCTACGGAACCCCCTGATTCTTTCCTGAGAAAACTGGTGGGGGGGCATTCAGGCAACAGGGCAAACAGGTTGCTCTGGACGTTCTTGTGGGGAAGTGGGGACTTAGCAATAGGGGCTCAGCCCGCATAACCCCAGAAGCCCTCCCAGGACAGCCCCAGAACCGCTTCTGGAATGGCAAGGAGAAGTGGGTCTTCCACCTACTAGACGGGGAGGAAAGAGCTGGGGTTTGCAGGGCCGCCCTCACCTTCAGGGACTGGCTGGGAGGCTCACAGGACCCAGCACATGCTTGTGGCTTGTGTGCTCACAGCTGAGATGGGGCACAGCACGCAGTAGGGATGCACGGGAGGGAGGGCCCCTGCTCTGGTCACCTCATGACCCTTCATGCCCACTCCTTCCCTCGAGGGTCTCTAGGATGTCTCTTCCCCCAGCGACGAAGGGCAGAACCATGACAGTTACCCCCACCCCCGTCCCCCCAGGGAGGCTCATTAGAGACTTGGCACCCGGCTGGGGGCTGGTCACGTGGTGTTGTCTGCCCTCACCCTCCAAAATGCCAGTGCCCAGAAGGGGAGCCGGGGCTCAGCATGAACCACATGGTTTGTGCAAACAGCACAGGCGCAGGGAGCTGCCCCTAAAGGGAGGAGGGAGGGTTTAGATCAGGGAAGGGAGCTGCTCACCAGCTGCATTAGCTTCCTGGGGCAGCTGTAATAAACGACCACAAACGGAGGCTCAGAGCAACAGAAACCTGTCCTCTCTCAGTCCTGGAGACCAGACGTCTGAGGTCAAGGTGTCCCAGGGCCGCTCTCCCTCCAGAGGCTCCAGGGGAGGGTCCTGCCTGCCTCTTCCAGCTTCTGGAGGCTCCAGGCATCCCTGGGCTTGTGGCCGCATTCCTCCCGTCTCTACCTCCGTCTTCACATGGTGTCTCCTGTGTGTCTGTGTCTCTCCGCTTGTCTCTTAGAAGGACACTGGCACTGATTTAGGGCCACCCTGATCCAGGATGACCTCATCTTCAGATCCGTAACTAATTATACCTGAAAAGACCCTACTTCCAAATAAGGTTCCATTCTCAGATTCTGGGGGGCATGACGTGGACATAACTTCTGGGGGACCCCCATTCAACCCACTATAGCACCCAGTTCCCAGATGCCAGCCGATCTTCCTCAGGACAGCATCAGGCTGGTGATGTTCTGTCTTTCTGCACGGAGTTGCCTCTTGTTTCTGGTGGTAACAGTGAGGTTGGGTGGGGAGCGCTTCTGGCTGACCTCCCGGTCATTCCAGGGACCACGCTGATGTGTCCTTCACGGGAGAGTGCGAGCACGGCCAGGGCTCCCTGTGAACACTCCACACTGACCGCTCAGTGATCAGACACCTGCATGGGCTGGACCGGTCCCTGGACCTCTGCACCTTCTAGCACATCCACAGCCTGGTGGACTCTGTGCGGGCCTATGACCAGGAGGTGGGGACCGGCAGGATGGGTGGGAGCCCTCCTGCCTGCCACGTGGCCTCCAGCCCACCACAGACCCTCCAGTCCTGCCATGGACACCCCCATCGCATTAACCCCAAGAGGGCTTCTGGGAGGGGTGAGAATTCGACCATGAAGAAGACAGGGCAGGCCCTAACTGCAACAGGTGAAGGCAAGAACTGGGGGTGCTTGGCTATTTGTCCCCCAAAGACCCAGGATGTGGGCTCTGACTTGATGGGTCCACCTCCACCTGGGCTCACCTGGGGGGTCGCTGCAGGAAGAGCATGTCCTTGGGTGATTTTCCAACTCTCCCCACATCAGCCTCACTCCCTGGGCCCCCCTGACCCCATTAATAGACTTTAAATAGTGTCTCTCATCCATCAGGCCTACGTGGGAGATTTTAATATTGTGTGGGAGTCCAGTGACCAGGGCCCATGTGTCCTGTGTGTCTCGGGAGGGGAGGGAGTCTCACTCTCACATTCCTTCCCCAGTGCACCTGGGGTCGGGGACAGGAGACCCAGGCTTTGTTCTGGCAGAAGCTCCCTTTCTGTGAACAAGTCTTCCCCCAATCCCATTATCCTCACTGGAGGCTCAGGAGGCCACAGCATCGGGGCACCTCCAGCACCAGGACTCCACCCTAGGGAATTTCTCAAGAGCAAGGACCAGGCCTGGAGGCGGAGGGGAGGAGGGAGCCAGCCTCTTCAGGATCCCCGGGGCTAGGATGCCTCCTACCCAGGAGGGCCTTGGACTCAGTTTAACTTCCATCCGGGGTCTCCTACCCTCCCCTGGTAGAGGGGCCCTTCAGATTCCAGGGCCCCAAGATCCTCCCCACCGACTTCTGACCCCACCTGCAGAGTCGGGGACCCAGAGACCCCCTCCCCGGCTTCTTTTTTCTTGGAGGCTCCCAGAATTCCCTGAAGATGTTATACTCAGGGTTCATTATGCTGAAGGATGCAAGTTAAAATCAGCAAGGATGGGGGGATGAGCAAGGTCCACCTTCCTCGGCTGTGGCAGCCCAGGGAAGCCCACCTGAGTCCTGAAGTGCAGGGTTTATTGGGGTCTGTCACGTCAATGTGGGGACCACCATGTGCCTGACCTTGGCCTCCAGCCTCTGGGGGCAACTCAGGAAGCCCCACCGTGTATCAGGCCGTCAGCACAGACCAGCCTGGAGCGAGGCCCATGGAGCATGGACACTCCCAAAAGACTCAAGGTGACCTCCTAGAGCCAGGAGCAGAGGCCCGGCCTCTCTGTGGGCTGGTGAACCCACACCACACAGGCCCTGGTGCAGTGCCCGTTCCGTGTGGTCAGCATGGGTGCACGCGGGTCAGCCAGTGTCTGTGTGTCTCAGCCTGTGACCGCTGACCACACTGTCCTGCTCTGCTTCCAAGAACGAGGCCAATGGAGGGACAACGTGTGTGGGAACAAAGCCGGGTCATGGTCAGGCTGGGTGAGAAAGGGTCCAAGGAGTGAGAACCCGGCTGCCCTTGCCTGGTGAGCTGAGAGCTGACGTTCGCCCTGTGGTCAGTCCATCTCCCCACATCCCGAGGTAGAGCTGCCTTTCCTGCACCCTGGGGCAGGGTCATGCCTGTGTATACAGCAGGACGCACAGCAGTGCACGCAGCAAGCCCGATGCCTGCCCTTGCCATGTAGTCAGGGGCTTGGTGAGGGTGGAACATCACGACAGAATGTGGGCCGACCCCGGGGAGGATGTAGGGCTGAAGTGTTTGGGAGCCTCTGGAGGGAACCCTCACCTGTCTGCACAGGTGGATTGAGGACACAGACCAAGGGTGGGCAGGCGGGCAGCCCAGTCCTGGGTCATCCCTGAGGCTGGAGGAGGGGTGTGGAGCGGGGGGTGATGGCGGTGGGGAGGAGGGGCTGATCGCCGGACAGTGTGGAGACAGATCATTCGAGGCAGCAGGGAAGGTGGAAGACTGTGCCCAATGGCAGGATGGAGAGACCAGCAGGCTGCGCTGCAGGCACGGGTAGCAGGGCTGCTCCCTGCAGGGCGGCGCCAGAGCCCCACACCGCTGAAAACCATGGGGTGTCCGGACAGAACCCCAAAGGATGGGGGGCCATATGGGCGGGAAGAGTTTGGAAAAGTCACCTTATCTCCACATGTCCTGGGGGAGGGTTCCCTGCTCCAGCCTCTTTCCTTAGAGTCTCCCCACCTGGGGAAGTCAGCACACCCAACAGCTGGTCATGCAAGGCTTGGAATTCGTCGGGAGGATGAAAGGGAAAAGGGGGGAAGGAATGAGAAATAAGCTCTATGTATTTGGACAGCACATGACACTCTAATTTCCAATCAGGAAGAGGAATTTCCTAAAGGCTCAGGCTGCCCCTGTAACCAGAATGGGGCTTGAAGCAATCCTGCCACTTTGTGGACGGTTTCAGAAACAAGTTGAAGACACTTGCTCAGGGGCACTGCAATCCACAACGCCTGCAAAGTTGTAAGTGACAACTATTGTAGAAAAATGTCTTGGGGTAAGTAACTGAAAAGAACTTGAAAACAAGGCAGAATTGCAGGAACCGGATTGCAAGAGGTAGATTGGACTTGCCGTTAAAGCACATGAAAGCTGCTCAATATTGCTTATGATTCAGTTGGCCAAAAAGGGTGTACAGGTTGAAACCCATACGACCTTTGTGGCCAAGCAAACATGCGGGAAACACAAATCAACACGACAAAGATGTAGCACTTTGCCCCAGTCAGAATGGCCAACCTCACAAAGTGTAAAAACAACAAATGGAGGAGAGGATGTGGAGAAAATGGAACCCTGCTACGCTGTTGGTGGGAATGTCAATTGCTAACAGCCACGCTGGAGAAGGGTATGATGTTTCCTAAAGATTCTAAAAAATAGAGCTACAGGGACTTCCTGGTGGTTCAGACATTAAGACTCCAACTGCCAAGGCAGAGGACACGGGATCGAGCCCAAGTCCAGAAAGATAACACATGCCACGGAGCAACTAAACCAATGCACCACAACTACTGAGCCTGTGCTCTAGAGCCCGTGAGCCACAACTACTGAATCCTGACGCCTAAAGCCAGTGCACCACAAGAAGAGAAGTCACGGCAATGAGAAGCCCACACACTTCAATGAAAAGTAGCCCCAACTTCCTGCAACTAGAGAAACCCCACACGAAATAAGGAAGACCCAACACAGGCAAAATTAATTACTTAATTAATTAAAAAACAATAGAGTTACAGAGCATACGGCACTACCACTCCTGGGGATATATTTTGGGATAACCATAAATCAACAGGACACAGGAACTTCAACTATTAATGCAGCACTTTTGCAGGATCCTCGACTTGGAAACAATATAAATGTCCTTGGAAGGAAAAAACGGATAAAGACGATATGGTACTTAAGTACAATGGAATAGTACTCAGCTAGGAAATCAATGAAATAAGGCCAGTTGCAGCAACTCGAGTGGATTTAGATAAGATCATTTTAAGTGACAAAAGTCAGACACAAAATGACACTTAGCACAAGATACTATTTATAGGTGGAATATAAAATAGATACACATGAACTAAATTACAAAACAGAAACAGGGTCACATATTTACAAAACACACTTATGGTTGATAAAGTGGAAAGGTGGGGTGGGGTGAGACATAAACCAGAGGGTTGAAATTAACACAGATACCATTCCAAAGATGAAATAGGTAATCGACAAAATCTACTCTATAGCTCAAGAAGTGGACTCAGCACACTCTAGTCACCAGAAAAGAATATATACGACGGGTAAGAATCTTAAAAGAATTTACGGATGTCTCTCTGTAAGTGAAACAAGTGGATGTGCAGCAGCAAGAAAGACAGCATTGAAAATCACCTTTACCAAATGATAAAAATAAATTAAAAAAAAAAAAGACACAGAAAGAAAATGTTACAAAATTCGTTCAGGGGACATGATGCAACCTACATTGACCACATTTAGACCCACAGCTGGATGAGACAAAAGGCTGGACACTCCTGGGGCTGAGAGGATTGGTGAGGTTGGGTGAGCAAATGTAGAACCTTTAAAGTAATACTGTGTGGTACCCATTCTATGGGTCCCAAATCTCCAGGGTCAAGGGCATCTTCCTACAGCGAAAACATGCATGGGAAACCCTGAGGATGGTACCCGAGTGAACGGGAAAGGTTACTAAAACGCACCTCATTTCTCCTCTCATTGTGCTCGGGTTCGCCATTCCAGCTGCTTTACTACCAATCTCCCCATTGGAGACTCAGCACCTTTAACCTCCTGTTTCGTACACTTTGCCATTTGTCCTCAGGAAGAACGGGAAGAGGGGGAACCAATGAGAGAGTACCTCTAGGTGTTAGGGACAGGCAAAGGTCACTCTAATTTCCCATCAGGAAGAAGAATTAACCACAGGCTCAGCCTGTCCCACGGAACCAGAATAGGGCCTGAAGCAATCTTGCGCTTTTGCGGCCAGCTCCCAAAAAAGCGAGTTGACAAATGGAGCTCAGGGGCACTGCAATTCACAAACCTGCAGAGTTATAAATGATAACTATCGTCCAAAAATATATTGAAGGAAGGCAACAAAGGATTTGAAAGCAAGGCAGAATTTCAGGAAACAGTTTTCAAGAGGTAGATTGGCTTCGCCTTTAAATCACATGGAAAGTGGCAAAACGTCGACAATGGTGCACTTGGCCAAAAAGGGCGTATGCGTTTTTTCCTGAATATATTCAGGAAAAAACGCATACGCCCTTTTTGGCCAACCAAAGAAGCGGGCAATGCAAGTCAGCACTACAAAGAAGTCTCACTTCCCATCCGTCAAAAGGGCCATCCTGGAAAACTATGAAAACCAAAAATGTAGGAGAGGCCAAGGAGAAAAGGGAGCCATTTTACGCTGATGTACGGGATGTATATTGGTAACAGCCACACTGGACAAGTGTACGGTGTTTCCTAAAACATCTATAAAACAGAGCTACAGAGCATACGGTACTTCCACTCATGGAGGTATATATTCGGGAAAAAAAAATCGACAAGACAGGGACCCCAAAGCTTAGGGCTGCTCTCTTTAAAATAACCACGACTCAGGGACACCATAAATATCCTCAGAAAGAGAAAAATGGATAACCAAGTTGTGGTACTTATGTACAATGGAATATCACTCAGCCCTGAAATCAGTGTCATAAGGCTAGTTAGCAGCATAATGAGTGGATTTAGATACGATGATTCTAAGTGAAATAAGTCACACAGAAAAAGACACTTATCCTAAGATATCGCTTATAGAGGGAATGTCAAAATCGCTACACTTGAACTGAATTACAAAACAGAACAGAGTCACACCTTTAGAAGACACACTATGGCTGCTTAACGGGAAAGGTGAGGTGGGGTGATGCATAAAACAAGGGTTTGAAATTAGCTCAGAGACCGCTCCATAAGCCAAATATGTACTAGACAAGGCCTACTCCCTGCTCAGTGATCTGGACTCAACACCCCCTAGTCACCGCACAAGAATATATCTGACTAGTAAGAATCTGAAAATCTATGTATCGATATCTCTCTGCGAGTGAATCAAGAGGCTGTAAAACGGCATAAACACAGCAGGGAAAAGGAGCCAAACCCCATTCTAAACATAAATAACTTTTTGAAAACCCACAAAACAAAGACAGTGAAAGAGAGAGAAATTCTTACAAAATCCGTTCAGGGTCTCTGATGCAACCTGGATTGACCATATCTAGACCCACAGCTGGATGAGACATAAGGCTGGACACTCTTGGGGCTGAGAGGATTGGTGAGGTTGGGTGAGCAAACGCAGATACTTTAAAATAATACCGCGGGGTACCCCCCCCCCCCATGGGTCTCAAATCTCCAGGTACAAGGGCATCTTCCTACATGAAAACATGCATGGGAAACCCAGAAGATGGTGAGCCGTGAGATGGGGAAAGGTTTCTAAAAGGCACCTCATTTCTCCTCTCTTTGTGCTCGGGTTCGTCATTCCAGCCGCTTGACTAACCATCTCCCTACTTGGAGAATCAGCACCTTTAACCTCCTGTTTCGTCCAGGTTGCAATTTGTCCTGAGGATGAACGGGAAGACGGGCAACCAACGAGAGACTAGCCCTAGGTTTTGGGACAGGCACAGGTCACTCCATTTTCCCATCAGGAAGAAGAATGAACCACAGGCTCAGCCTGCCCCCCAGAACCAAAATAGGGCCTGAAGCAATCCTGCTCTTTTGCGGCCAGCTCCCAAAAAAGCGAGTAGACAAATGGAGCTCAGGGGCACTGCAATTCACAAACGTGCAGAGTTATAAATGAGAACTCTCGTCCACAAATATATTGAGGGAAGGCAACGAAGAGGATTTGAAAGCAAGGAAGATTTGCAAGAAACCGATTTCAGGAGGTAGATTCGACTCGCCTTTAAAGCACATGAAAAGTGGCAAAACGTTGATAATGATGCCCTTGGCCAAAAAGGGCGTATGCGTTTTTTCCTGAATATATTCAGGAAAAAAGGCATACGTCCTTTTTGGCCAACCAAGCAAGCCAGAAGGGCAAATCAGCGCTACAAAGAAGTCTCGCTTGACCTCGGTCAAAAGGGCCATGCTGAAAAAGTGTAAAAAGCAGAAAAGCAGGACAGGCCATGGAGACATGGAAGCCTTGCTACGCTGATGGGCGGGACGTAAATTGCCAACAGGCACTCTGGAGAAGTGTACGGTGTGTCCTGAAAAAAGTAATAAACACAGCTTAGAGAGCATAGGGCACTTCCACTCATGGGCGTATAAATTGGGAAAACTAAAAATCAACAAGACACAGGCACCCAGAACTTTACGGCTGCTCTGTTTCCAAGAACCTCCACTTTGTTACGCCTGCAATATACCAGGAAAGAGAAAAATGGATAAAGAAATGGTGGTACTTGGCACAATGGAATATCACTCAGCCATGAAATCAGTGTCATAAGGCTAGTTAGCACCATGATGAGTGGATTTAGCGACGATAATTCTAAGTGAAATAAGTCACACAGAAAAAGACACTTATCCTAAGATATCGCTTATAGAGGGAATGTCAAAATCGCTACACTTGAACTGAATTACAAAACAGAACAGAGTCACACCTTTAGAAGACACACTATGGCTGCTTAACGGGAAAGGTGAGGTGGGGTGATGCATAAAACAAGGGTTTGAAATTAGCTCAGAGACCGCTCCATAAGCCAAATATGTAATAGACAAGGCCTACTCCCTGCTCAGTGAACTGGACTCAACACACCCTAGTCACCCCACAAGAATATATCTGACTAGTAAGAATCTGAAAACATATATATCGATATCTCTCTGCAAGTGAATCAAGAGGGTGTAAAGCGGCATCAACACAGCAGGGAAAAGCAGCCAAGCCCGATTCTAAACATAAATTTCTTTAAAAAACCCACAAAACAAAGACAGTGAAAGAGAGAGAAATTCTTACAAAATCCGTTCAGGGTCTCTGATGCAAACTGGATTGACCATAGCTAGACCCACAGCTGGATGAGACATAAGGCTGGACACTCTTGGGGCTGAGAGGATTGGTGAGGTTGGGTGAGCAAATGCAGATACTTTAAAGTAACACCGCGGGGTACCCACCCCATGGGTCTCAAATCTCCAGGTACAAGGGCATCTTCCTACATCAAAACATGCATGGGAAACCCAGAAGATGGTATGCCGTGAAATCGGGAAAGGTTTCTAAAACGCACCTCATTTCTCCTCTCCTTGTGCTCGGGTTCGCCATTCCAGCCGCTTGACTAACCATCTCCCTACTTGGAGAATCAGCACCTTTAACCTCCTGTTTCGTACAGGTTGCAATTTGTCCTGAGGATGAACGGGAAGACGGGGAAAAAACGAGAGACTAGCCCTAGGTGTTGGGACAGGCACAGGTCACTCCATTTTCCCATCAGGAAGAAGAATGAACCACAGGCTCAGCCTGCCCCCCAGAACCAAAATAGGGCCTGAAGCAATCCTGTGCTTTTGTGGCCAGCTCCCAAAGAAGCGAGGAGACAAATGGAGCTTAGGGGCACTGCAATTCACAAACGTGTAGAGTTATAAATGAGAACTCTCGTCCACAAATATATTGAGGGAAGGCAACGAAGAGGATTTGGAAGCAAGGGAGATTTGCAGGAAACAGATTCCAGGAGGTAGATTCGACTCGCCTTTAAAGCACATGAAAAGCGGCAAAACGTTGACAATGATGCCCTTGGCCAAAAAGGGCGTATGCGTTTTTTCCTGAATATATTCAGGAAAAAACGCATACGCGCTTTTTGGCCAACCAGGCAAGCCAGAAGGGCAAATCAGCGCTACAAGAAAGTCTCGCTTGCCCTCGGTCAAAAGGGCCATGCTGAAAAAAGTGTAAAAACCAGAAAACCAGGACAGGCCATGGAGACATGGGAGCCTTGCTACGCTGATGGGCGGGATATAAATTGTCAACAGGCACTCTGGAGAAGTGTACGGTGTGCCCTGAAACAAGTAATAAACACAGCTTAGAGTGCATAGGGCACTTCCACTCATGGGCATATAAATTGGGAAAACTAAAAATCAACAAGACACAGGCACCCCAACCTTTACGGCTGCTCTGTTTCCAAGAACCTCCACTTCGGTACACCTTTAATATCCCAAAAAGAGAAAAATGGATAAAGAAATGGTGGTACTTGGCACAATGGAATATCACTCAGCCATGAAATCAATGTCATAAGGCTAGTTAGCAGCATGATGATTGGATTTAGGTACGATGATTCTAAGTGAAATAAGTCACACAGAAAAAGACACTTATCCGAAGATATCGCTTATAGAGGGAAGGTCAAAATCGCTACACTTGAACTGAATTACAAAACAGAACAGAGTCACACCTTTAGAAGACACACTATGGCTGCTTAACGGGAAAGGTGAGGTGGGGTGATGCATAAAACAAGGGTTTGAAATTAGCTCAGAGACCGCTCCATAAGCCAATTATGTAATAGACAAGGCCTACTCCCTGCTCAGTGATCTGGACTCAACACCCCCTAGTCACCGCACAAGAATATATCTGACTAGTAAGAATCTGAAAATCTATGTATCGATATCTCTCTGCGAGTGAATCAAGAGGCTGTAAAACGGCATAAACACAGCAGGGAAAAGGAGCCAAACCCCATTCTAAACATAAATAACTTTTTGAAAACCCACAAAACAAAGACAGTGAAAGAGAGAGAAATTCTTACAAAATCCGTTCAGGGTCTCTGATGCAACCTGGATTGACCATATCTAGACCCACAGCTGGATGAGACATAAGGCTGGACACTCTTGGGGCTGAGAGGATTGGTGAGGTTGGGTGAGCAAACGCAGATACTTTAAAATAATACCGCGGGGTACCCCCCCCATGGGTCTCAAATCTCCAGGTACAAGGGCATCTTCCTACATGAAAACATGCATGGGAAACCCAGAAGATGGTGAGCCGTGAGATGGGGAAAGGTTTCTAAAAGGCACCTCATTTCTCCTCTCTTTGTGCTCGGGTTCGTCATTCCAGCCGCTTGACTAACCATCTCCCTACTTGGAGAATCAGCACCTTTAACCTCCTGTTTCATACAGGTTGCAATTTGTCCTGAGGATGAACGGGAAGACGGGCAACCAACGAGAGACTAGCCCTAGGTTTTGGGACAGGCACAGGTCACTCCATTTTGCCATCAGGAAGAAGAATGAACCACAGGCTCAGCCTGCCCCCCAGAACCAAAATAGGGCCTGAAGCAATCCTGCTCTTTTGCGGCCAGCTCCCAAAAAAGCGAGTAGACAAATGGAGCTCAGGGGCACTGCAATTCACAAACGTGCAGAGTTATAAATGAGAACTCTCGTCCACAAATATATTGAGGGAAGGCAACGAAGAGGATTTGAAAGCAAGGAAGATTTGCAAGAAACCGATTTCAGGAGGTAGATTCGACTCGCCTTTAAAGCACATGAAAAGTGGCAAAACGTTGATAATGATGCCCTTGGCCAAAAAGGGCGTATGCGTTTTTTCCTGAATATATTCAGGAAAAAAGGCATACGCCCTTTTTGGCCAACCAAGCAAGCCAGAAGGGCAAATCAGCGCTACAAAGAAGTCTCGCTTGACCTCGGTCAAAAGGGTCATGCTGAAAAAGTGTAAAAAGCAGAAAAGCAGGACAGGCCATGGAGACATGGAAGCCTTGCTAAGCTGATGGGCGGACGTAAATTGCCAACAGGCACTCTGGAGAAGTGTACGGTGTGTCCTGAAAAAAGTAATAAACACAGCTTAGAGAGCATAGGGCACTTCCACTCATGGGCGTATAAATTGGGAAAACTAAAAATCAACAAGACACAGGCACCCAGAACTTTACGGCTGCTCTGTTTCCAAGAACCTCCACTTTGTTACGCCTGCAATATACCAGGAAAGAGAAAAATGGATAAAGAAATGGTGGTACTTGGCACAATGGAATATCACTCAGCCATGAAATCAGTGTCATAAGGCTAGTTAGCACCATGATGAGTGGATTTAGCGACGATAATTCTAAGTGAAATAAGTCACACAGAAAAAGACACTTATCCTAAGATATCGCTTATAGAGGGAATGTCAAAATCGCTACACTTGAACTGAATTACAAAACAGAACAGAGTCACACCTTTAGAAGACACACTATGGCTGCTTAACGGGAAAGGTGAGGTGGGGTGATGCATAAAACAAGGGTTTGAAATTAGCTCAGAGACCGCTCCATAAGCCAAATATGTAATAGACAAGGCCTACTCCCTGCTCAGTGAACTGGACTCAACACACCCTAGTCACCACACAAGAATATATCTGACTAGTAAGAATCTGAAAACCTATGTATCGATATCTCTCTGCAAGTGAATCAAGAGGGTGTAAAGCGGCATCAACACAGCAGGGAAAAGCAGCCAAGCCCGATTCTAAACATAAATTTCTTTAAAAAACCCACAAAACAAAGACAGTGAAAGAGAGAGAAATTCTTACAAAATCCGTTCAGGGTCTCTGATGCAAACTGGATTGACCATAGCTAGACCCACAGCTGGATGAGACATAAGGCTGGACACTCTTGGGGCTGAGAGGATTGGTGAGGTTGGGTGAGCAAATGCAGATACTTTAAAGTAACACCGCGGGGTACCCACCCCATGGGTCTCAAATGTCCAGGTACAAGGGCATCTTCCTACATCAAAACATGCATGGGAAACCCAGAAGATGGTATGCCGTGAAATCGGGAAAGGTTTCTAAAACGCACCTCATTTCTCCTCTCCTTGTGCTCGGGTTCGCCATTCCAGCCGCTTGACTAACCATCTCCCTATTTGGAGAATCAGCACCTTTAACCTCCTGTTTCGTCCAGGTTGCAATTTGTCCTGAGGATGAACGGGAAGACGGGGAAGCAACGAGAGAATAGCCCTAGGTGTTGGGACAGGCACATGTCACTCCATTTTCCCATCAGGAAGAAGAATGAACCACAGGCTCAGCCTGCCCCCCAGAACCAAAATAGGGCCTGAAGCAATCCTGCGCTTTTGCGGCCAGCTCCCAAAAAAGCGAGGAGACAAATGGAGCTCAGGGGCACTGCAATTCACAAACGTGCAGAGTTATAAATGAGAACTCTCGTCCACAAATATATTGAGGGAAGGCAACGAAGAGGATTTGAAAGCAAGGCAGATTTGCAGGAAACAGATTTCAGGAGGTAGATTCGACTCGCCTTTAAAGCACATGAAAAGCGGCAAAACGTTGACAATGATGCCCTTGGCCAAAAAGGGCGTATGCTTTTTTTCCTGAATATATTCAGGAAAAAAAGCATACGCGCTTTTTGGCCAACCAGGCAAGCCAGAAGGGCAAATCAGCGCTACAAAGAAGTCTCGCTTGCCCTCGGTCAAAAGGGCCATGCTGAAAAAAGTGTAAAAACCAGAAAAGCAGGACAGGCCATGGAGACATGGGAGCCTTGCTACGCTGATGGGCGGGATGTAAATTGCCAACAGGCACTCTGGAGAAGAGTACGGTGTGTCCTGAAACAAGTAATAAACACAGCGTTGAGAGCATAGGGCACTTCCACTCATGGGCGTATAAATTGGGAAAACTATAAATCAACAAGACACAGGCATCCCAAACTTTACGGCTGCTCTGTTGCCTAGAACCTCCGCTTCGGTACACCTTCAATATCCCAGGAAAGAGAAAAATGGATAAAGAAATGGTGGTACTGGGCACAATGGAATATCACTCAGCCATGAAATCAATGTCATAAGGCTAGTTAGCAGCATGATGAGTGGATTTAGGTACGATGATTGTAAGTGAAATAAGTCACACAGAAAAAGACACTTATCCGAAGATATCGCTTATAGAGGGAATGTCAAAATCGCTACACTTGAACTGAATTACAAAACAGAACAGAGTCACACCTTTAGAAGACACACTATGGCTGCTTAACGGGAAAGGTGAGGTGGGGTGATGCATAAAACAAGGGTTTGATATTAGCTCAGAGACCGCTCCATAAGCCAAATATGTAATAGACAAGGCCTACTCCCTGCTCAGTGAACTGGACTCAACACCCCCTAGTCACCGCACAAGAATATATCTGACTAGTAAGAATCTGAAAACCTATGTATCGATATCTCTCTGCAAGTGAATCAAGAGGGTGTAAAGCGGCATAAACACAGCAGGGAAAAGCAGCCAAACCCCATTCTAAACATAAATTACTTGAAAAAACCCACAAAACAAAGACAGTGAAAGAGAGAGAAATTCTTACAAAATCAGTTCAGGGGCTCTGATGCAACCTGGATTGACCATATGTAGACCCACAGCTGGATGAGACATAAGGCTGGACACTCTTGGGGCTGAGAGGATTGGTGAGGTTGTGTGAGCAAACGCAGATATTTAAAGTAACACCGCGGGGTACCCACCCCATGGGTCTCAAATCTCCAGGTACAAAGGCATCTTCCTACATCAAAACATGCGTGGGAAATCCAGAAGATGGTATGCCGTGAGATCGGGAAAGGTTTCTAAAACGCACCTCATTTCTCCTCTCCTTGTGCTCGGGTTCGCTATTCCAGCCACTTGACTAACCATCTCCCTACTTGGAGAATCTGCACCTTTAACCTCCTGTTTCGTACAGCTTGCAATTTGTCCTGAGGATGAACGGGAAGACGGGGAACCAACGAGAGACTAGCCCTAGGTGTTGGGACAGGCACAGGTCACTCCATTTTCCCATCAGGAAGAAGAATGAACCACAGGCTCAGCCTGCCCCCCAGAACCAAAATAGGGCCTGAAGCAATCCTGCGCTTTTGCGGCCAGCTCCCAAAAAAGCGAGTAGACAAATTGAGCTCAGGGGCACTGCAATTCACAAACGTGCAGAGTTATAAAGGAGAACTCTCGTCCACAAATATATTGAGGGAAGGCAACGAAGAGGATTTGAAAGCAAGGCAGATTTTCAGGAAACAGATTCCAGGAGGTAGATTCGACTCGCCTTTAAAGCACATGAAAAGCGGCAAAACGTTGACAATGATGCCCTTGGCCAAAAAGGGCGTATGCGTTTTTTCCTGAATATATTCAGGAAAAAACGCATACGCACTTTTTGGCCAACCAAGCAAGCTGGAAGGGCAAATCAGCGCTACAAAGAAGTCTGGCTTGCCCTCGGTCAAAAGGGCCATGCTGAAAAAAGTGTAAAAACCAGAAAAGCAGGACAGGCCATGGAGAAATGAGAGCCTTGCTACGCTGATGGGTGGGATGTAAATTGCCAACAGGCACTCTGGAGAAGTATATGGTGTGTCCTGAAACAAGTAATAAACACAGCTTAGAAAGCATAGGGCACTTCCACTCATGGGCGTATAAATTGGGAAAACTAAAAATCAACAAGACACAGGCACCCCAACCTTTACGGCTGCTCTGTTTCCAAGAACCTCCACTTCGGTACACCTTCAATATCCCAGAAAGAGAAAAATGGATAAAGAAATGGTGGTACTTGGCACAATTGAATATCACTCAGCCATGAAATCAATGTCATAAGGCTAGTTAGCAGCATGATGAGTGGATTTAGCGACGATGATTTAAGTGAAATTAGTCACACAGAAAAAGACACTTATCCTAAGATATCGCTTATAGAGGGAATGTCAAAATCGCTACACTTGAACTGAATTACAAAACAGAACAGAGTCACACCTTTAGAAGACACAGTATGGCTGCTTAACGGGAAAGGTGAGGTGGGGTGATGCATAAAACAAGGGTTTGAAATTAGCTCAGACACCGTTCCATAAGCCAAATATGTAATAGAAAATGCCTACTCCTTTCTCAGTGAACTGGACTCAACACCACATATTCACTGGACAAGAATATATCTGACTAGTAAGAATCTTAAAACCTATGTATTGATATCTCTCTGTAAGTGAATGAAGTGCGTGTAAAGTGGCATAAACACAGGAGTGAATATCAGCTCAACCCCATTATAAAAATAAATTACAAAAAAAACACAAAAAACAAAGACAATGAAAGAGAGAAATTCTTACAAAATTCTTTTAGGGGCTGTGATGCAAGCTAGATTGAACATATCTAGACCCACAGCTGAATGAGGCATAAGGCTGAACACTCTTGGGGCTGAGAGAATTGGTGAGGTTGGGTGAGCAAACACAGACCCTTTAAATAATACTCCATGGTACCCGTTCGATAGGTCCCATATCTCCAGGTTCAAGGGCATCTTCCTACATCGAAAACATTCATGGGAAACCCAGAGGATGGTACACCGTGTTATAGGCAATGGTTTCTAAAACGCACCTCATTTCTCATCTCCTTGTGCTCAGGTTCGCGATTCCAGCCGCTTTACTGACAATCTCCCTATTTGGAGAATCAGCACCTTTAACCTCCTGTTTCGTACAGGTTCCAATTTGTTCTGATGATGAATGGTAAGTGGGGGAACCAACGAGAGACTAGCCCTAGGTGTTGGGCCAGGCACAGGTCACTCTATTTTCCCATCAGGAAGAAGAATGAACCACAGGCTCAGCCTGCACCCCGGAACCAGAATAGGGCCTGAAGCAATCCTGCGCTTTTGCGGCCAACTCCCAAAAAAGCGAGTTGAAAAATGGAGCTCAGTGGCACTGCCATTCACAAACCTGCATAGTTATAAGTGATAACTGTCTTCCAGAAATATATTGAGGGTAGGCAACGGAGAGGATTTTAAATCAAGGCAGAATTGCAGGAACCATTTTTGGCTGGACTGGAAATAATATTCCTTTACGTGCTAAATGTTATCTAGAGAGTGGGATAGGTTTAATAAATACCCTAACCCTAACGCGTACCCTAACCCTAACCCATACCCTAACCCTAACACGTACCCTAATCCTAACCCATTCCCTAAACCTAGCCCTATCCGTAAATCTAACCCTAAACCTAAACCTAACCCTAACCCTATTACTAACCCGTACCCTAAATCTAACCCTAACCCTACCCCATGCACTATGCCGTACCCTAATCTTAACCCATACCCTAAACCTAGCCCTAACCCTAAAACTAACCCTAACACTAACCCTAACCCATACCCTATGCCATACCCTCACACATAAACTAACACGTACCCTAAGCCATACCCTACCCCTAACCCTAACCCTAAACTACCCTTGACTGCTTCTGCCACCAATAGATTTCCTAAGCACTAGTGTTTTAAGGAACAGGTTAAAAAGAAAATCCTAATGTGATTACTTTGTAATGTGTGTGTTCTATATCGTATCCTAGTGTCTAAAATCTTCTCCATAGCTGGACCTCAAATAATATTCCTTTACGTGCTAAGTGGTATGTAGATAGTGATATAATTTCAATAAATACCCTAACCCTAACGCGTACCCTAACCCTAACACATAATCTAATACTAACACTTACCCTAATCCTAACCCGTACCCTAAACCTAGCTCTAACCCTAAAACTAACCCTAACCATAACCCTAACCCTCACCCTACGCTGTACCCTCACCCATACCCTAACCCGTACCCTTAGCCATACCCTAACACTAAACCTAACCCTAACCCTAACACATACCCTACACCATACCCTCACCTGTACCCTAACCCGTACCCTGAGCCGTCCCCTAAACCTAAACCTAACCCTAACACTAACCCTAACCGTAAACCATACCCTACGCTGTAATCTCACCCGTACCCTAACTCGTAACCTATGCCGTACCCTAACCCTAACCCTAACCCTAAGCTACCCTTGACTGCTTCTGCCTCCCATAGATTTACTAAGCACTAGTGTTTTAAGGAACAGGTTAAAAAGAGAATCCTAATGTGATTTCTTAATAATGTGTGTGTTCCTTATCTTATCCTAGTGTCTAAAATCTTCTCCATGGCTGGACCCCAAATAATATTCCTTTACGTGCTAAGTGGTATCTAGAGAGTGGGATAGGTTTAATAAATACCCTAACCTTAACATGTACCCTAACCCTAACCCATACCCTAACACTCACACGTACCCTAATCCTAACCCGTTCCCTAAACCTAGCCCTAACTCTAAACCTAACCCTAACCCTAACCCGTACCCTAAGCCGTACCCTAACCCTAACCCTAACCCTAACCCTAACCCATACCCTACGCCGTACCCTCACCCGTACCCTAACCCGTACCCTAAGCCGTACCCTAACCCTAACCCATACGCTACGCCGTATCCTCACCCGTACCCTAACCCGTATCCTAAGCCGTACCCTAACCCTAAACCTAACCCTAACCTATACCCAACGCCGTACCCTCACCCGTACCCTAACCCGTACCCTAAGCCGTACCCTAACCCTAACCCTAACCCATACGCTACGCCGTACCCTCACCCGTACCCTAACCCGTACCCTAACCCGTACCCTAAACCTAACCCTAACCCTAACCCTCACCCGTACCCTAACCCGGATCCTAAGCCGTACCCTAACCCTAACCCTAACACTAACTTATACCCTACGCCTTACCCCCACCCGTACCCTAACCCGTACCCTAAGCCGTACCCTAACCCTAACCCTAACCCTAACCCTAACCCCTACCCTACGCCGTACCCTCACCCGTACCCTATCCCATACCCTAAGCCGTACCCTAACCCTAACACTAACCCTAACCCTAACCCTAACCCTAAACTACCCTTGACTGCTTTTGCCTCCATTAGATTTCCTAAGCACTAGTGTTTTAAGGAACAGGTTAAAAAGAAAATCCTAATGTGATTTTTTTATAATGTGTTTATTCTTTATCTTATCCTAGTGACTAAAATCTTCTCCATGGCTGGACCCCAAATAATATTCCTTTACGTGCTAAGTGGTATCTAGAGAGTGGGATAGGTTTAATAAATACCCTAATCCTAACGTGTACCCTAACCCTAACCCATACCCTAACCCTAACGCGTACCCTAACCCTAACCCAAACACTAACCCTAACACGTACGCTAATCCTAACCGTACCCTAAACCAATCCCTAACCCTAAAACTAAACCTAACCCTAACCCTAACCCATACCCTACGCCGAACCCTCACCAGTACCCTAACCCGTACCCTAAGCCGTACCCTAACCCTAACCCTAACCCTAACCCATACGCTACGCCGTACCCTCACCTGTACCCTAACCCGTATCCTAAGCCGTACCCTAACCTTAACCCTAACCCTAACCTATACCCTACGCCGTACCCTCACCCGTACCCTAACCCGTACCCTAAGCCTTACCGTAACCTTAACCCTAAACCTAACCCATACGCTACGCCGTACCCTCACCCGTACCCTAACCCGTACCCTAAGCCGTACCCTAACCCTAACCCTAACCCTAACCTATACCCTACGCCGTACCCTCACCCATAACCTAACCCGTACCATAAGCCGTACCCTAACCCTAACCCTAACCCTAACCCATACGCTACGCCGTACCCTCACACGTACCCTAACCTGTACCCTATGCCGTACCCGAAACCTAACCCTAACCCTAACCCTTATGCTATGCCGTACCCTCACCCGTACCCTAACCTGTATCCTAAGCCGTACCCTAACCCTAATCCTAACCCTAACCCTAACCCTAACCCATACCCTGCGCCGTACCCTAACCCGTACCCTAACCCGTATCCTAAGCCGTACCCTAACCCTAACCCTAACCAATACCCCACGCAGTACCCTCACCCGTACCCTAACCCGTACCCTAAGCCGTACCCTAACCCTTACCCTAACCCTAACCCTTACCCTCAACTACCCTTGACTGCTTCTGCCTCCAATAGTTTTCCTAAACACTAGTGTTTTGTGGAACAATTTAAAAAGAAAATCCTAATGTGATTTCTTTGTAATGTGTGTGTTCTTTATCTTATCCTAGTGTCTAAAATCTTCTCCATGGCTGGACCCCAAATAATATTCCTTTACATGCTAAGTGGTATCTAGAGAGTGGGATAGGTTTAATAAATACCCTAACCCTAACGTGTACCCTAACCCTAACCCATACCTTAACCCATACCCTAATCCTAACCTGCACCCTAAACCTAGCCCGAACCCTAAAACTAACCCTAATCCTAACCCTAACCCATACCCTAAGCCATACCCTAACCCTTACTCTAAGCCGTACCCTAACCCTAAACCGAACCCAAACCTTTACCCTAACCCTAACCCTAAACCCTAAACCCAACCCTAACCCTAACCCTAACCCTGACAGTCTCCCTAATTAAGGCCGTGTCACTGTCTTTAAATAATGTCCTGATGCAGTTCTTACCTGAGATGCTGATGCTCTCACTAAGACCTTGAAGTCTCTATCTGAAAAACTGACACTGTCTGTGACTAATTTCCTGACTTTTTCTTTAACTAACCTCCTAATTTTGTCCCTAAATAACGCCCTGAAACTGGTCCTAACTATGGCCCTGATGCTGACCCTATCTAAGGCCCTGACGATGTCCCTAATAGACTTAGATGTCCCTCACTGTTGTCCTGATCCTGTCCATTACTAATGCCCTGAATATGTGCCTACGTAAGTCTCTGACCCTGTCCTAAGGCCCTGACCCTGTTCCTAAGTAAGGGCCTTGACGCTGTCTCTACAGAATGCCCTGACACTGCCCCTAAATAACGGCCTGACACTGGTCCCAAGTATGGACCTGACCCTGTCCATAACTAAGGCCCTGAAGTTGTCCCTCATTAAGTCTCTGACACTGCCCTTAATAAGCCCCTAAACCATGTCCCTAGTTAATGGCCTAAGCTATAACTTACAAAGTCCCTAACACTATCCCCAAGACGCTGACACCCTCCCTAACTTAGGCTTTGATGCTGTCCCTTAGTGCTTAAGTGGTCACAAAATAACACCCTGATTCTATTACTAAGGCCCTGAATATATCCCTAAGAAAGTCTCTGAAGTGTCCCTAACTAACGGCCTAAACTGTCTCTTACTAAGGCCTTCAAGTTATCTCTGAGGGCCTGACAACACTGTCCCTAACAAAGGGCCTGTTGCTGGCCCTAACTAACGTCCTGATGCTGAACCTTACTTAGGCCCTGATGCTCTTCCTAACTAAGGCCTTGATGCTGATTCTACCTGAGGCCCTAAAACTGTCTGTGACTAATGACCTGACTCTTTCCCTAACTAACACCCTAATTTTGTCCCTCATTAATGCCCTGACAATGGTCGACACTACAGCCCTGATGCTGGCCCAATCTAAGACCTTGACGATGTCCCTAATAGCCTTAGATGTCCCTCACTGTTGGCCTGACCCTGTCCCTAACCAAGGCCCTGACCCTCTTCCTAAAGCTGTGATGATGTCTCTACCTGAGGCACTGACACTGTCTATAATAATGGCCGACTCTTTCCCTAACACCCTGATGCTGCCCCTAATAGCCTCATGTATCTCTCAATAATGCCCTAATCCTGTCCATAACTAAGGCCCTGAATATGTCCTTAAGTAAGTCTCTGATGCTGTCCTTAACTAAGGCCCTGATACTCTCTATACCTAAGGCACTGACACTATCTATAATAATGGCCTGACTCTTTCCCTAACTAACACCCTGATGCTATCCCTAATTGAGGCCCTGAAGATGTCCCTAATACCTTTAGGTGTTCCTCAGTATCACCCTGATCCTGTCCATAACTAAGGCCCTGAATATGTCCCTAGGTACATCTCTGACACTGTCCCTAACTAAGGCCCTGATGCTGTCTCTACCTCAGAACCTGACATTCTAATGTCCAGACTCTCCCTAACTAACATCCTGACGCTGCCCCTAAGTGAGGCCCTGACACTCTTAACTAAGGACTTGCTGCTGTCCCTACCTAAAACCCTGACACTGCCTGTAACTAATGACCTGACTCTTTCCCTAATTAACACCCTAGTTTTGGCCCTAACTAAAGCCCTGACACTGGTTCTAATTATGGCCATGATGCTGGCTCTAAGGCCCTGAAGATATCCCTAAGTAACAGCCTGAATTGTGTCTAACTAAGGCTCTCACGTTATCTCTAACTTAGGCCCTGACGCTGTCCCTTATAGTCTAAGCTGTCATTAAATAATGTCCTGATCCTGTCCATAACTAAGGCTCTGAATATGTCCCTAAGTACATCTCTGATGATGTCCCTAACAGCCTGAACCGTCTCTTCAAGTTATCTCTGAGGATCTGACACTGGCCCTTACTAAGGCCTCACCCCAGGGTTGTCACAGGCTGCTGGGCAGTTTTCTCTTGTCCTCATCTCTAGCCAGCTGCCTGCCATTGGCCACTCTAAGATTCTGCGATGCAGTGGTCCCACGTGGGATGTGCCTGTGTAGGCTCACCTGCGGGAGGAGAGTCATGGCCACTCCGCCCTCCAGGGGACTGCGGCTCAGCCAGCGTCTGGACACAGGGTTCTGTGTCCTTGTTTGTTGTAAACCCCTTGGAGTTACCTCTAACATTTTTTAAATGGATCTCCCCCTCAGCATATTTATGATTTAAATTATTTACCACATTAAAATTCAGGAATGACATTATTAGAATGAGCAGGAAGACACAGGATGCCCCCCCCCCAATGATCTATTACTGGGAGGATTTAAAATTCTAATGAGAAAACACTCACTCTCCTCTTCCTCTTGGGCGTCAGCACAAGGCGGGAATCAGCTGCATTCTTTATTTATCCCTCTGATTTTCCAGAACATTTCCTTCAAGGAGAAATCTCTGGGCTCTGTGGGAACTGTGAGTGGTGACCATCCGGTAAATCTGAGACTGAAAAGAAAGAGGAAAAGAGATAGAGGAGGAGATGAGAATTGGTGATGGGGAGAAACAGGGGCATCCACGTTCAATCTCAGGCTGAGAGTCTGGGTTAATCTCCAACGAACCTAAGGACCACCAGGAGCTGGTCCCACTGGCCTTGTCACCTGGTATGGGGATTGGGGAGAGCCAAACCACCATGGCCACTTTCAGAGAAATAAAGAAGGTGGGAGGGCACCCCTGGGAGCCAGGTTGAAAATGGTCATGCTGTGAAATAATAAGATGCCCTTTTCAGAAAAGTGAAGACGGTTCTCTTGGTTCTCAAAGACTTGCAAATACTGTGTCCTTCTGGAGGCATGCTGAAGGCTTCAGGCTTTGAGGGCAGTAATGGGAGTGCATCTGGGCTCAAAACCATCCAGCACTCACTCCTTGAGGGTGCAGAGGATGACCAGTGTCCTCCCCTCGGGTGCTGTGGGGCCTGAGATCCCCTGATCACCGAGGACGGGAGGGGCCGCACAGACACTCCACTGGACCACCGGGGGCTTGGCTGGTGGGCTACAGTCCTTTATCAGATACATGGTTTGCAAACATCTTGTGCCATTTTGGATGGTGGATTATCTTATTCCTTGCTCCTTTTATACACAACTGTTTTTCATTTTGAGGAAGTCCAATTCATCTATCTTGTCTTTTGTTGCTTGTGCTTTTGGTAGCAGATCTAAGAAATCATGACCAAATCCAAGGTCATGAAGATTTACTCTCATGTTTTCTTCTACGAGTTTTATCATTTTGGTTCTTGCATCTAGGCCTTTGGTCCATTTTGCGTTGATTTTTGTATATGGCGTGAGGGGAGGTAAGGGTCCAAGTTTATTCTTCTGCACGTGGGTATCCAGTCGTTCCAGAACCTGTGCTAACTGTTTGGGAGAAAATACGTGCAAATGATGCGACCAACAAGGGCCTAATTCTAAAATATACAAACAGCTCATACAACTCAAAAAAGAAAAAAGAATCAAAAAATAGGCAGAAGGTCTAAATAGACATTTCTGCAAAGACATACAGATGGCCAATAGGCACATGAAAAGATGCTCCACATCGCTAATTATTAGAGAATGCAAATCAAAACTACAGTGAGTTATCACTTCATAGTGGTCAGAATGGCCATCATTAAAATGTCTAGAAATAAATGCTGGAGGGGGTGTGGAGAAAAGGGAACCCTCCTACACTACTGGTGGGAATGTAAATTGATGCAGCCACTATGGAAAACAGTATGGAGGTTCCTCAAAAACTAAAAATAGAATTACCATATGAACCAGCAATCCCACTCCTGGGCACATATCCAGACAAAACTATAATTTGAAAAGATACATGCACCCCAGCATTCACAGCAGCACTATTCACAATAGGCAAGACATGGAAGCAACCTGAATGTCCCTCAACAGATGAATGGATATAGAAGATGTGATACATATATACAATGGAATATTACTCAGCCGTAAAACAGAATGAAATAATGCCATCTGCAGCTACATGGATGGACCTAGAGATTATCATACAAAGTGAAGTAAGTCAGACAGAGAACGACAAATACCATATGATATCACTTATATGTGGATTATAAAATGAGACCCAAATGAACCTATCTACAGAACAAAAACAGACTCTCAAATATAGAAAACAGACTTGTGGTTGTCAAGGGGAAGACAGGCAAGAGAGATGGATTGGGAGTTTGGGATTAGTAGATACAAATTATTATATATAGGATGGATAAACAAGGTCTTACTGTATAGCACAGGGAACTATATTCAATACCCTGTAATAAACCATAATGGAAAAGAATACGAAAAATATGTATATATGTATGTATGTATATATGAATCACTTTGCTGTACAGTAGAAATTAACACAACATTGTAGGTCAACTATACTTCAGTATCAATTAGTTTGAAGGCACTTTTATAAATTAGGCCTTATTTCTCTTGTCCTTTCATCCTGGGACAAATGTATAACAGAAACTAACCTGGATTACTCCGGGATGAACTCATATCACACAGAACTTTAATTGTTGAACAAACCATGAATACCAGTTACACCATGGGATGTCCTGATCCAATATGAAGTTTGTATACCTTGTATCAAGCCTGCAGATTCCACTAAATTTGGAAATTCAAACTGAAATGAAGCCACCTATCCCATGACTTCTCCACAACTAGTTATACAACATCAATTGGAAACCATATACAATCAAATGAATGCAGACAGACACAACTATAGCCTTCCTTTTTTTTCCTTTTAGATAAAGACGGTATTTAAGGTGATGTCTTGGGCCGTTTCAGGGTGTTACTCAATTTCCTGGGTATCTGCCATGCACACAGGAAGTACACGTTAGTTAACTTGTTTGTGCAACTATATGAAGGTAGTTAATACCACAAAACTGTATACGTAAAGTGAATTAAATGCTAAAGTCATGTTTTGTATTTTTAATGACAAAGAAAAAAAAAGTGTAGCGCTGATATTTGTTACAAAAATGAACATTAAAAACATTCTTAGTGAAAAAGCCATACAGAAAAGGCCACCTAGATCCCATATTCATCTTGCCTGCTTCAAATCCATCAAGGTTGTCCAAATGAGGGGGAAACTCAGTAATGGTTCCAGAAAAAGAAAACTGGATCAGGATGGAAAAAGACATTTTCATACAGTTGGGACAGCAGGTGAAAGTTGAAGTGGGGCTGAATATTAAATAATAGTGTGGACACCAGGATTTCCTCATTTAGGGGTTATGTGCTGGTTCCTTGGGCAAAACACACTGAGCATTTTGTGTGAAGTGGCAAATGGGAGTACTTTTTGCCATTATTGCAACTTTTCTGTACATTTTAAATTACTGGAAAGTAAATTACTTTTCTAGACAACCATGTCAGTATCATGCCAGAAAATCAGATAAGACAGACATCAAATTTTGTTATAGGGGCCAAGACTCACCCAGACCAAGTTCAACCAAAGTTGTGATACTTATTTCCCTTGTAGGAGTCCGCATGGTATTAAGAGGCACTGTGGGAAGAGTATATTAGTAGCTACCATGTCTTGGGTCCTGTGGATTACCTGGGGTGCAGTAGAAACTGAGATTTTAGTATTGCAATTTTTCACATTACTTCAAAAAATATGTTAAAAAATAAATTCAGTAAAGTTGCAAAATATGGAATCAATATACACAAATCAGTTTTGTTTCTATACACTAATAATGAACCACCAGCAAGAAAAATTAAGAAAACAATCCCATTTACAATTCCATCAAAAAGAACAAACTATTTAGCAATAAATTTAACCAAGGACATGAAAGATGTATACTCAGAAAACTATAAAGCATTGATAAAGAAACTGAAGACACAATAGAAAACAATATTCCATGCTCATGCATCAGAAAAATTACTATTATTAAAATGTTTATTCTACCCAAAGCCATCAACAAACAGTGCCAGGAAAACTAGACACCAGACTCCAAAGAACGACACTGGTCACCATCTACACTGCACATAAAACTAACTAAGAGCGCACAGTATTCCACATTAAACCCTTTCTCTCCTGAGGCCCCTGAAGATGCACCCCACCCACCCAGCAGTCAGCTGCACAGGAAGATTCTCCACACTTGCTCATTTTTTCCTCTTGTGGAGTCTCCTCACCAGTGGTTCCTGAGAAAACCCAGCTGCTGTCAGTGTGGACAATGCCTCATGGTCCAGAAACCTAAGCCCTGACAGGAGACAAAGCTCCTGTCTGCTTGTCACAGAGCAAAGTCTGTGGGCAGGGTGCACCTGTGCCCCCAGGGTCAGACAGGTGGGTTCAGCGCCCCCTGTGGGACGTCAGAGAAGTGCCGGGAACACCGCACTCACAAACCCAGAGGCCTCATCCGGAAGGCAGTTCTGCTGTATATACTAAAGTTTGGAAATCCAAACTGAAATGGAGCCAAGTATCTCACTGTATCTTCTCAAAAGATGGTTAAGGAGCAATTCATCACAAACCATATGTAATGAAATGAATGTAAACACAAACTTTACAACTTAAACCAAAATTCACTCAAAATTGCCCATAGACAAATTTAAATTACCAAACTATAAAAATCCTAGAAAAAAAAAAAGATAATCTACATGATTTTGGATCTGGTGACCTTATTCAGAAAACCGGAAGACAAACCACAAACTGCAAGAAACTATTTCCAAAACACATATCTGATAAAGGATTTGTACTCAAATTATGCCAACAACGCCATTAAAATTTGGTAAAGATTGAAACACACACCTGGCCCAAGAAGATAAACAGGCAGTAAATAAGCATACAAGAATATACTCAAGACGCTGGTGGAATGCATGCACAACCAACTTCGGAAGACAGTTTGGCAGTTTTTTCCAAATCTAAAAAGTTTCACCTTAGGATCCAAGAAGTGTACCTCTTGTATTTAGACAACTGCTTTGAAAAACTGTGTTCAAACCGAAACTAGCATCAAGTAATGCACAGCAGCTCTATTCATAATGGCTAAAAACTTAAAGATATCAATATGTCCTTCTGCAGATGAATTCATAAGCAAATTAGGGCACATACATGGCAAGGGGAGAAGAATACACCACCCCAAAATATGCCCATTTGACAAAAGGATTATTTTGCACTGATTAAGAAACAGCAGACTCAAGAGAATCTTTCAAAACCAAGTAGAAAATGCCCTATTAGGAGGTAAATTTATATTTATTAAGGATATCTCCATTTGTAAGGGTATGTCCCTCTCTGGACCAGGAATTGAATGACGACTAAGTATCAAGAAAAGCTTGTTGGGACTTCCCTGCTGGTCCAGTGGTTAACACTCCATGCTCCCAATGCAGGGGACCAGGGTTCAAGCCCTGGTCAGGGAACTAGATCCCGCAAGCTGCAATTAAGAGCCCACATGCCGCAACTAAAGATTCCACAGGCCGCAACTGAGACCCAGCGCAGCCAAATAAATAAATGTTTTTTTTAAAAAAAAAAACCTTGTCAACGAAATAGGCCTGGATGTAAATCTGTGTAACAACCATACCCTTGTTTACTGTGCTTTGCCTAATAACCTCCCTTAAATGGCTTCCTCCATTCCCTAATATCTTTCTTTTGTTCTCAGTGGAAGATAGCATTTAAGGTAACGGCTTGGGCCATTTCAGGGAGTGACTCAGTTTTCCTGGGTATCTTTCAAGTATACAGGAGGTATGCATGGTATATATTAAACTTCTGATTGTTTTCTCTAGTTTATCTCTTTTTCATTACAAGGGAGATCTCAATAAAGAACATAGAAGGGTAGAGGGAAAATTATTTTTCCTCTAATATACATGCAATGCAATAGTATTCAGAGATATAAAGGAATGGACCATCAACCCGTGCAAAAAAAAAAAAGATACATCTAACACTTACATTGCTAAGTGAAAGAATCCAGTCTGAAGTGCTACACACTGTATGGCCTCATTTATATGACATTCTAGAAAAGGCAAAACTGACATGGTAAACAGTGTATGGAATATGTGGTTGAAATAGTCCACATGATACTTTAGTGGTGAATACCTGTCACTATGCATTTGTCTACACTGACAGATTTTTACAACCCAACAAGTAAATTACAATCTATTCAAACTTAGCTACTTAGGATATGGGAGTGTCAAAGACTGGAATACAGAATGTAACAAAGAATCTAACTGATTCAGAAATGTATGAAAAAACTCACTGTTGGTAGTGGGACAAATGGGCTGACCTAAGTTAACTTTGGAAATACACAGAACCTGTAGGCCAAAGACAAAATGTGCCATACATACACAGTGGACTCTATGTTCTTTCCATGAGGGGTAGTAGCTAATAGTACTGAAACTACTATATCAGTAATTGAATGGAACAAGCACTGAATTTAATAAATGACAAATGGTGGAAGCCAGGTTTCCTACCACTGGAGTGGGATGTTACAGTCAAACAAAGGGAGAAGGTTACAATATCCATGTCATAACAGATCCGGTTGGAGATACCAGTATAAACTATCTTTAGCCTACACATAGTTCCACATGGAAATCTTTATAATTATGTGTATATGCATAGGCTGGGATACATGCATATATTTCCACGCACTGTCAGCTGAGCATATTTAGCTCCCACATGTAAGTTTTTAATACCATTCTCTAATAAAAGGAACAAGGGCTCTTTGAAGAAAGGGCTGATGCTAGGACTGAGACAGTAAATATATGAAGCAGGATAATCTTAAAATATCAGAAAGTAAAGAAGTACCAAAAATTTTAAAAACCCACAAAAGAAAAATTATGTAAAATGAAAACAGGAGCAAATGCAAAAATCTCTCAACAGCCAAAGCAAGAATTAACTAAGCAGTCTAATAATGTAGTGCTGGATTATAACCAAAAGTTTATAATAATTATTCACGTGTCCAAACTGGTAAAAATAAATTACATAGTTTTTGATGAATGGTGTTAAATAGAAATCTCCTATGCAGAAAGCTTCTAAACAATTTATATAGCCACTCAGCTGTCCATCAAGGGTGTGAAGCTAACCCCTCTCTCCTCAAGTGTGGGTTCTGCATTATGACTTCCTCCTAAATAAGACACACAGGATGGACATGGGAAAATATTAACTTCACTGTGGGAACACTTGACAAACACTACCTCAGCTAGGTGACCAAAGTTGAGAATATAAGTGAGAAGTTCCCTTGAGAGCCTGTCCTCTTGATATACAGTGAAGAGGAAGCACTTCACCTCTGTGATCTGCTTTTTCAAAGCCAAGTCTAACCACGACAAAAACACCAAGCAAATCCCAGTGCCCGGCAGTCTATAAAATACCAGACCAGTCCTCCTCCACACTGTCAAGGTCATGGAAACAAGGAGAGTCTGAGCAACTGTCAAAGCCCAGAAGAGACTAAACAGACATGATGACCCCATGGCCTTTGAGATCCTGGAACAAGGAAAGGTATAACAAAGGGAACATGAATAGGGACTTCGGTTAATAATAGAGTATCAATATTTGTTCATTATTTGTCATGATTCTGTAGAAAATTAGACAGGAAAAATTAAACGTCAAATAAGAGAAACCTACTGTAACAAACTGGAAATCCAGAAGAAACAGGTGATTTCTTTGTAAAAACTCATTACCAAAATGAACACTAAATTAAGGAAAATACAAAAAGACCAATTAATTACTGAGGAACCTCTTCCCCATACTGGTTATCCTATCACTGTTCCAGGGTTTCCCTCTCCCAGGACAGGGAAGGAACAGGGACAGAGCTGTTTGGCAGCTCCACTAATATCTGGTCCCACCCAGAATCTTCATCTCCCCCAGCCATGCCTACCCAGTGAGGACACCTGAGGAAGGATCAGGGATTATTGATTCAGATATATCAACTACAAATTTTTCTTTTCCCAGCGACTGGACACACTTACTGAAGTAAAATAAATTAGTATTTACTTACTGTCCTCCCAAGACTGCAAGAAGTTCTTTCACTTACTGACAAGTCAGGATCGTTGGTGGTGGTAAACTCAAGTCTCTTTCCTTGGGCATCAGGTCCTCACATCTCAGAGGCTGGCCCAAAACAGCCCATGTGCCCTCAGAAGACACACAAACCTCATTCCTGCCCCTGAGAGGTGGGAGCCCTTGAGTTATGCCATCTCCCTGGCCATATTAATTGCCCATCCCTGAAAAACAATACTGCTCATTTTCTAGTATCTTCTCTCTCATTTACTAAGTGAAGAAACCAAATGCTAGGGTGGTAAGGAAACTCTTGTGCAATGAAGTAATGGGAGGCTCAAGAATTATTCCATGCCATGGAACCCATAATTGGCAGGCTTTCCAGAGGCCACATGGATGCATATGGCTCTCCAAGACAATGCAGCCTCAGTGTGAACCTCCCATTGGGAGGTCCAGGTGCTCCTATATCTTTGATTCTTAATGAATATGAATGTCAAAAGTTTCTAACGACTGAAAAGACAAAGGATTGCAGGGCCATGGTCTCCTGTATGGTTGTTGTGTCAGGGACACACTCCAATGTTTAGAGGATTATTACTTCTCTTGGCAGCCTATGAGGCTGTGAGGGGGAGGACTTTTTCTCAACCACATGGATGTTGGTAGTTGAAACTTCTCAAAGGAATGTCTACACTGCCCAGGTAGCTGTTGAATTGCCCGTAACTATACATGAGGGCCTGACAATGCCCAGGCTGGACTGAGCTAGAGGACCACAGATGCCTGCCTGGATAGTCAGAGGTCAAGGGCTGTCCTGCCTGAGGCTTGATCATCTACTCATGCCCACTCAGATGGGACAAAGGATGCCTCCAGTGGCAAGAGGGCCCCACCAGCCCTTAAGAAGGCAGCATCTGGGGGCTGGCAGGTCACTGCACCCAGTCCTGTATAAATCCACACATGTCCACTGAGTGCCCTCCTGTCTGGGCTGTGCTGGAATCTGGGGCTGCCCAGGCAGGGTAGGGCCAGCATCACCCTTCCCAGGTAGGAGGGCAGAAGGAAACCATGCATGACTTCTGACACCCTCTCCAATCCTTGACAGAGGTTGAGTTGGATAAGAAACAGTCCGAGACAAGAACAGACATTTCATTCTTCTTTCAGAGCCCAGGACTGAGGGAAGGGAGGCCAGAAAAACAGTTATTGACCTCAGCTCCCTGACTCTTGTTTGACCCTGGGCAAGTCCTATCCATTCTGGAGGCTTGAGAGAGAAAGAGAGGGGAGGGCAATGAGGGCCAATTGTGCTTAAACCTAACTCTAACCTTTACCCTAAGAACCCTAACCTCTAACCTTAACCCCCTAACAACCCTAGCCCCAGACCCCTAGACCCTCGCCCCTGACCCCTAAACTCTAATCCCCGGCCCTGACCCTTTAACCACAACCCTCTACCATGACTCTCCAACAACGACCCATAACCCTAAACCGTGACCCCTGAACCCTCACACTGACTCAATCCCAGGCCTAAAGCCCGGCCTAGTGGGTACCAAGGGATGACTGTATGAACTCTCAAATAAACCAAGGAACTAAATCTTCCTGACCATGAATTTAGCAATGGTTTCTTAGATTTGACAGTAAAGCATAAGAAATGAAAGAAAAAAATAGATAACTTGGATTTCCTCAAGATTACAAACCTTTGTGCAACAAAAGAGGCTCTCCAGAAAGTAAAAAGACAGCCCACAGAATGGAAGATAATATTGGCACATTATATATCTGATAAGACTCTTTACCGAGAATATACCCAGGACTTTTACAACTCATCAACAAAAAGACAAACAATAAAATTTTTGAAACAGACAAATGACTTGCATGGACTGCTCTCCAGGCAAGACATACAAATGGTCAACAAGGACATGAAAAGATGTCAAACATCAGTAGTCATGATGAAAATGCAAATTAAAGCCACAGTGTGATGCCCCTTCACACACACTAGAATAAAAATAAATTTTTAAATAAATTTTTAAATAAATTTTTAAATATATAAATAAAAATAACAAATGTTGGCAACAATGTAGAGAAATTAGAACCCTTAAAAGTTACTTGTGGAGATGTACAATGGTGTAGTCTATGTCTACAAAACTTTAGCATTTACTCAAAAATATAATTACCATGTGGTTCAACAACTCCACTCCTAGATATATACCCAAAATATGGAAAACAAGTGTTCAAACAAAAACTTGTTCACCAATTATTCATAGCAGCACTGTTCACAATAGCCCAAGGTAGAAAAGATTTAAATGTCCATCAGCAGGTAAACAGATAAGCAAAATAAGGTAGATCCATAAGCTGCGTTATTCTGTCATATAAAAGAATAAAGTAAAATTATACAGCCACTGTGGAATACTGTATGGTGGCTCCTCAAAAACATGGAAAATGTATGATCCCTTGATTCTGCTCCAGGGTGTACACCCAAAATATTAGAAAGCAAGGACTGGAACAGATATCTGTACCCCATATTCATAGCAACATTATTCACAATTTCCAGCCAAAAGGTGGAAGCAACACAACACATCCTTCAACAGATGAATGGATAAGTACAGTGTAGTATATACACAATGGAATATGATTCAACCTTTAAAACTAAGGTAATTCTCACACATGCTACAATGTGGATGAACCTTGAAGTCATTATGCTAAGTGAAACAAGCCAGACACAAAAAGGACAAACGTTCTATGATTCCACGAGTATGAGGTATCCAGATAAGTCAAATTCAAAGACAAAGTAGAATAAGGTTGCCAGGGGTTGAGGTGAGTTAGTGTTTAATGCCTACGGTTTCATATGGGGAAAATATCTGGAGATGGATGGTGAGGATATTTTTACAACAATGTGAATGTAGTTAATGCCATAGAACTGTATACTTAAAAATGGTTTAAATGGGGCTTCCCTCACGGCACAGTGGTTAAGAATCTGCCTGCCAATGCAGGGGACATGGGTTCAAGCGCTGGTCCTGGAAGATCCCGCATGCCGTGGAGCAGCTAAGCCCGTGTGCCACAACTACTGAGCCTGCGTTCTAGAGCCTGCGAGCCACAACTACTGAAGCCCGTGTGCCTAGAGCCCGTGCTCCACAACAAGAGAAGCCACCGCAACGAGAAGCCTGCACACAGCAATGAAGAGTAGCCCCCGCTCGCCGCAACTAGAGAAAGCCTGCACACAGCAACAAAGACACGACACAGCCAAAAAATAAAAAATAAAATAACATTTTTAAAAAAGCTTTAAAAAAGTGGTTTAAATGGTAAATGTTATGTATTTTTAATCACGATGGAAAAAATGAATGAAATAATCATCAATGTTACAATGTGGATAAACACTGCAAACATCCTAAGTGAAAGAAGCCACACAGAAAAACCACCCAGATCATGCTCATCTTGTACACTCTAAGTCCAGCAAGGTTTTTAAAGTGAGGAAAAGCCCCAGTGATGGTTCCAAGAAAAGAAAACTGGATTCGAATGGAAAATATATTTCCACAAAGCTGGGGCAGCTGGTGAAAGTTGAAGCAGGTCTGGGGATAGGATTATAATGTGGAAACCATAATTATTCCTCATTTTGGGGTTATGTGCTGGTTCCCTGGGAGAGTGGCCCTCCCACTCTCACAGGGTAAAACAAACTGGAGTATTTTGTGAATGTGGAAAACTTGATACTGCTATTTGAAGTTTTTTATACACTTGAAATTTACTAGAAAATAAAGTACTTATCAAAACAACCATGCCATACCACGCCAGAAATACAGACATCAAACTTTGTTATAGAGGCCAAGCTCTACCCAGATCCAGCTCACCCACAGTGGTGATGCCAATCACCCTTGTAGGAGTCCACATACTACAAGAGGCACCATTGGAAGATTACATTGGGAGCCACTATGTCTTGGGTGCTGTGGATGACCTAGATGTAGTTGAAACAGTGGGATTTCTGAATTCTAGTTTTCCATATTCAACCACCAAAAAACTGTTACAACTAAAATATGAATTCAGTAAAGCTGCAGGATACAAAAAAAAAGAAAAATCAATGCACAAAAATCATTTGTGATTCTATACACTGATAATGAACCATCAGAAAAGGAATTTTTTTAAAAAATCCCACTTACAATTGCATCCAAAAAGATAACTAGGAGTAAATTTAACCAAGGACGTGAAGGACCTGCACACTGAAAACTGGAAGACACTGATAAAGGAAACTGAACAGACAAAAATAAATGGAAAGATACCCCGTGCTCATGGGTAAAAAGAATATTTTGAAAATATGCATTCTAAGGTGGGACTTTCCTGGCCGTCCAGGGGTTGGGACTCTGTGCTCCCACTGCAGGGGGCGCAGGTTCGATCCCTGGTTGGGGAACTAAGATCCCGCATCATGCATGCCACATGGTGTGGCCCAAAATTTTTTTCTTAATTTTAAAAAATATGCATTCTAGCCAAATTAATGTACACATTCAACACAATCCCTACCAAAAGTCCAACGACATTTTCCATAGAAACAGAGCAAACAATCTTAAGATGTGTGTGGAACCACAAAGGACCCAGAAGAGCCAAAGCCACGCTGAGGAAGGAGAACGGGCTGGAGGCATCTCGCTCCCTGACTTCACACTTCATTACGAAGCTACAGTCCCAAAAAAGTGTGGAATTGGCACAAAAACAGGCGCACAGACCAGAGGAACAGAGCAGAGAGCCCAGGAATCAACCTACAGGTATGTGATCAGTTAATTCACAAGAAAGGAGCCAAGAACATACACCAGGGAAAGGACAGTCCCCTCAAGAAATGGTGCTGGGAAAACCAGGCTCCACACGCCAAAGAACAACACTGCACTCTGTCTACACCACACACAAAAGCGGCCAAAAACCCAGTTTTCCACATCAAGCCCTTCCTCTCCTGGGTCCTCTGAAGACAGACACCCTCAGCGGTCAGCCATGCACAGGAACCTTCTCCCCACATTTCCTCACCTTTTCCCTCAGTGGCGTCACCTCCCAGCAGGTCCTGAGGAGACCAGGCTCCTCTCAACATGAACTGGACCCCACAGTGTCCCCAAGCTGAAGCCTCAGGGGATCCTGAGGAGACTCGGCCTCTGTTAGTGTGGACTCGACCCCAGCTTGTCCTGAAACCTGGCCGTCAGCGTGGACGCAACCCGCGTGTCCCAGAAGCCAAAGCCCCAGTGGGTCCTGAGGAGACAGGGCTCCTCTCAGCATGAACGTGAACAGCATGATCTGAACAGACATCCCGCCAAAAAAAGATATACAGATGGTAAACATCATACAGAAACAAGCTCAACATCATATACCATTAGGGAATTACAAATTAAAATCATGAGATATCACAGCACACCTATTAGCACTGCTAAACTCCAAAAATATGAAAATACCAATTGCTAGAGGGTGAGGAACAAAAGGAGCTCTCCCTCATAGCTGGGAGGATGCATGTGCAGCCACTTTGTAAAACAATTTGGCAGTTTTTTCCAAAGCTAAACAAGTCTCACGTTGGGATCCAACAATCATGCTTCCAGTATTCAGGCAACTGCTTTGAAAATCTATGTCCAAATGCAAACAAGGATGCAATTATGCACAGCAGCACTTTCATAATGGCTAAAAACTTGAAGAAATCAGGATATCCTTCAAAAGATGAATGTATAAGCAAATTGGGGTAGATCCATGTCAAGGTGAGTAGAATATGCCACCCCAAAATATGTCTCTCTGGCATAAGGATTATTGGTCTGCTTTAAAAAAAAGGGGGGCTTCCCTGGTGGCTCAGTGGTTAAGAGTCTGCCTGCCAATGCAGGGGACACGGGTTCGAGCCCTGGTCCGGGAAGATCCCACACGCCGCAGAGCAACAAAGCCCATGCTCCACAACTACTGAGCCTGCGCTCTAGAGCCCACGAGCCACAACTACTGACCCCGTGTGCCACAACTACTGAAGCCTGCACACCTAGAGCCTGTGCTCCACGACAACAAAAGCCACAATGAGAAACCCACGCACTGCAAAGAAAAGTAGCCCCTGCTCGCCACAACCAGAGAAAAGCCTGCACGCAGCAACGAAGACCCAATGCAGCCAAAAATAAAATAATATATTCAAAAAAAAATCTCAGAAAACTGAGATTGCTGTTTTATGAAAGACATTTACAATACAGAAGTCGCCATTTATAAGGGTATGTCCCTCTTTGCACCAAAAATAGAAGGATAATTAAATCTTAAGTAACTCTTTTCAATGGAGAAGTCCTGACTTAAATGTGCAAACAATCATACCCTTGTTTACTGTGCTTTGCATGATAACCTGCCATAAGTGGTCTTCCTCCCTTCCCCAGCATATTTCTTCTGTTTTTAGCTGAAGAGCTATTTAAGGGGATGGTTTTGGTCATTTCAGGGAGTGACTCAGTTTTCCTTGCTATCCCCCCTGTATTCAGAAGGTAGACATGTAATTAAACTTCTGCTTTTCTCCTGGTAATCTGTCTTTTATTACAGGGGCAGGGTGGCCTCAACCAAGAACCTGAAAAAGTAGAGGGAAAATTGTTTTTCCGCCCATACACATGCAGTGGAATACTACTCAGCAGAAAGGAATGCACCATCAGCCTATGGAAAGACATGGATAAATCCTCAGTATATACTGCTAAGTGAAAGCATCCAGGCTGAGGAGGCTGCACACAGTATGACCCCATTGGTGACATTCTGGGAAAGGCAAAGCTACATAGATGATAAGCAGATCATGGGGTGGGGGGTTTGAAGTATTCCATGTGACATTCTAGGATGGATACCTGTCACTATGCATTTGTCTAAGCCCACAGATGTGTATAGCCCAAGGGGCCAATCATAATCTATTCAAATTTAGTTATTTAGAATGTAGGCATGTGTCAGGATGGAATACATAATGTGACAGAGTCTAACTGTGTTAGAAATATATGGAAACAACTCACTGTAGGGGATGGGATAAAAGGTGCTGACCTAAGTTACCTTTGGAAATGAATGGAATCTGTAGACTAAAGGCAAAATGGACCGTATATAAAGAGTGGGCTTTATTTTACGAAGTTCTTTCCAGGGTGTAGTAGCTAACAACTCTGAAACCTCTGCACATGTAACCTGGAAAGGAGCAATGCATACATAAATGGCAGATGGTGGGAGCCAGGCTCCTCATTGTGGGAACGGGAAGTTACAGATAAGCAAGGGGAGAGCCTCTGCCCTCGTAAACCTGGATCTGGGCTTCCTGGGAGGACGCTGACTGGCCGGGGGAAACACACAGATCTTCACGCTGGGAAGACCCTGCAGACACAGGAACTTCACACCCCATCTTTCCACCCATACCTGCTGGAAACACTCAGCCCTCCATCATCAGTCAATTGCAGCGTTTAAGACATTCTCACCCCCAGGCAGATAAAGGAACATGAGGGTCTTGCTTACCCCTAAGCTGTCCCAGAATCCAGGCCCTGGGGGTGGAGCCAGGATGGGGGTGCCTGGGCTCCTGACCAGCAGGTGAGAGGAAGGAGGAAGACCAGTCCCGAGGACAGAGGTTCCCTCAAGTCTGTGAGCCCAGGAGCCCCGATGGGATTCATTCCCAGTGCGGACATGGGCAGGGCCTGCAGTGGTTCTGTGTTCCCCCTGGGCCCCTTTGATGAAGCCATGGCAACACTGGGCCCAGACGTCTCCTGGCGGTGTCTCAAACTCTGACACGGCGGTTTTACAAAGGAACAAGAGAATGGAGCTGAGCCCCTGACGGCCACTCCTTTCTGGCTCTGAGTTGCTTCCAACAGGACCGCAATCACCTGCACATAGTCTGCTGTGACCTACCTGCCCCCATTGGCCTTTCCTCTCCCTCCCTGCGATGAGTCCCGTGACATTTCCAGCCTGGACCCCTCTCCCAGGCCAGACGCCTCTGTCCAGTCACTGCACCCCCATCTCACCTTGGGGGCTAACAGGGCACTCAGGGGACCAGGATCCTGCAGGTCTCCACACCCAGGAGCAGCCCCACCTTCCCAGGTTGCTGAGCCCAGGCACCGGGTGTAACCGAGCAGGACCCTACGGGGCCTTCCCAGGACAGACCCCTCCCCCACATCCTCTGCTGGAGGTCCTCTCTGAAGTACCTGGATAACAGCATCTGATGCACGCTTCCTGAGTTGTTTTACAGATGCTGAAACCACCACCAAACGGAAGAAATTAACTACCTGATGATCATGAACAGGTAGCCCCGGAACTTCTGGTGCCTAAGAATTTAGAGTGTTAACCGCCTGTTACCTCACCATCAACCAGAGAATTGTGCACCAGCTGATCACATACCCTGTGACCCCCCTCCATCACTTGGCCTTTAAAATTCCTTTGCTGAAATCCTTCAGGGAGTTTGGGGTTTTAGAGCACAGGCCGCCTGGCCTCCTTGTATTGGCACTTTTACAATTAAAGCTGCACTTCCCTTCACCACACCCGGTGTCAGTAGACTGGCTTTACTGCACTCGGGCAAGCGGACCCAAGTTTCGTTTGGTAACACTGGGGTCTCCCAGGCTCCCACTCTCCTTGTGCCCCACTGACTGTCATCTGCTCCTCCAGAGTCTTGTTGCAGCAAAAATAGAAATGAAGTTTTCCCTCCCCTGAGAACAAGGAAAACAAAGGGAACAGCGAATAGGCTAGAGGAGAAACATAATCTGGCCTGAAAGAATTAATCACTCCTTGTTTTACTTTGTCACTAATTTGTAGTAACTAGATGTGTACTTTACAAAGCTAACCTCACTCCCTGACGCTATGTCATTTACATTCGGCACCCATCACCCCTAACTCTGTGTGAGTTACATCCCCTGCCTCTCACTCCCTAACCTTATTATGTCCAGCACTTACATTCTATACGCCCTTCATAACAAGTCACCCCCTATAGTTTTTGCATTTCAGAAACAAGGTCACTGGTCGATAAACCAGAGGCAAACGGACGCAATTACCAGACTGCCGGACCCCAATTACCGGGCAGCCTGATGCCAGCTATGACTGTTTTGAAATAATGCAAAGGAAAGGAGGAATGCAAGACCTTCACTACTTTGATCCTCATCCTATACCCCGGACTGCGAGAGCGCCACGTATAAAATCTTCCCTGATTCTCAAGGAGGGGTGCCCAGTTCTTGAGGCGCTAGCTGGCTGTGTCTTCCCTGTTGTCTGGCAGAAGAATAAAGCCATCTCTCTCTTCCTCCAAAATCCCTGTCTCCGTATTTCTGTTTGGCCTCGGTGCACAGGGAAGCCGAGATTTCGACAACAGTCTGTGGCCAGTTCCCACACTAATTCACCTCTACACCCACAGCCCTGGCCCAAGCCCGATCTTGTGCCTGGTTCCTCCATCAGGCCCTGGTAAAACTCCCTGCCCACACGGTGCACCTCACATCCCACCCCAACGTGGTCTTTCTGAAGCATAAACGAGACTGTGACCCTCTCCCACCCCAACGTGGTCTTTCTGAAGCATAAACGAGACTGTGACTCTCTCCCACCTGTAATCCCCCAAATGTTTCCCCACTTCCACTAGGGTATCTGCTGGGAGAGACATCTGCCAAGGCCCTGAGAGTCCCCGGCATCCCCACGAGGCTGCTGGCTCCTGGGTTCCCTGACAGTGAGCACCTCAGCTGGCCAGGCAACATGGCAGGAAACCCCAGAACTGCTCACCTCAGGAGGGGACTGGCACGGCCACTGCCTGATCAGAGAGAGCAGAGAAGGGCTCCCCAGCTGGGACACAGACTCTGCACGAGTGGCCTCTCCCTGAGCCACTACATCACCTCGTGTGACTTGAGGGAAGGAAGGACCGAGGCACACTTGGCTCCTAAGGAGGATGGGATAGGCTCAGCCATGTCCCCACAAATTCACATGCTGAATCCCTAACACCCAGGACCTCAGGATGTGGCTGTATTTGGAGATGGGATTTTTAAAGAGGTGATCAAGGTAAAAATGAGGTCACTAGGGTGGATCCTAATCCAATAGGATTGGTGTCCTACAAGGAGAGATTAGGACACAGAGAGGCACAGGGGGAGATCATGACGACCTGGGGAGAAGATGGTTGTCTAAGCACCAAGTAGAGAGGCCTCAGGAGAAGCCAGTCTGCACACACCTTGATCTCAGACAGCATCCAGGACTGGGAGATAGGCCTGTTATTCAAGCTGCCCAGTCTGTGGTATTTGTTATGGAGGTCCTGAGCAGACTCACATGCAGGGTAACTCAGGGCTCAGACTGGACAGAGCCCACTCTCCATCCCCCTGTACGTGAGTTACAGGATCCTCAGGATCTGAGGAGGGGGACCCTGAGGAGAGACACAAGATAGAAGATGCTAGGCATTAACATGACTGCATTCATGTTAAACGTGCCTGAAGTCCATTCACACGAGATGGTTTTGTCCTGTATGTGCATCGGCACCTTCGGTCTGAACTGCAGATCTTTAGCTTCACCACCTCCACTGAGAGCATTAGCTTCACCTGCTGTGGACCGTCTCCTATAGGATTTCCAGAACCACAAAGCATCGAAGCTTCACAGGATCCAGAGTCTGTGCGCTAGCGTCTGGGCGACCCTCACAGCAGGGCCGCGCAGCTGCCCATCAGAACCCATTTCCCTTTTTCCTGTTCACAGCTACCCTGCACCTCCCAGCTTTCCCACCCCTTACAGCTAGGGCGTAGTGTCTCGTGTTACCAAGGGGAAGGGGTGGAGGTGGTGAGGGCCTTGGCCAGCCTGCATCCTTGGACGGAGGGCATGATGCCCACCTGGTCACCCCACCCTGCTGGTTGGAGCCCTCACCTGGAAGCAGGGAGGAGAAACAAGGGGGACAGAGCCTGGGACCTGACACCCACCTGCCCTGGACTCTCACAAGAAGGGGACAGAGACAGCTTGAGCTTCAGCCCAGTTTTGGGAGACACTTTGTTCCAGCAACAAACTTCTGCCTTAAAAGCCAAGGTGCTTTACAAACCCCTCCCCAGCTGTCACAGAAAGTCAGGCTTAATCTCATCACACTTTTCTCAAACCCCAGCTCATGGTGAGACCACCTCTCAGGTGATGGTGCTTCAGAGCAGCCCCTTTAAAAGATCCCTGGAGTTCAGCTCTCCCAGCCCTGCCGTCAGTTTAAGGGAGAAGTTTCCTTGACAACCTTGACAAACCTGCTCAGTTTCCTTGACAACCAAGCTTCACAATCTCCCAAACTCTTCTCCTTCAAACATCCCTATTCTAGGCTTGATGAGCCTAAAGTGACAGTGCTGTCATCATGTGCCAGAGAGTGACTCCTCCAAGCCCGTAGTTCCTGGTTACATGATGCTATTGATGATGAAATCCCAGAAGAGCCAGCTTTGCAAGGTAACCACTTCTGGACTCGGCACTGGGTCCCTTTCCACGGACAGAGTGGAGTGGCTGTTTCCACGGGGCCCGTGGTGGAAGAGCTCACCTAATGCTGCCAGGACTTCATCCCTTCCAGGTGATTCCAGGGTCCTCATTCTCCCCAGACCCCCACCCACATGGCTGCTGTCTGTGCCAGTCTATACGGGACCTTGGCAATCTCCTAAAATGAGGGTTATTTTATACACAGGTAATGGGTTGAATGCTGACCCCAAAAGATGTGCCCCCCCAGAACACGTGAACAGGACCATATCTGGGAAAAGGGTCTTTGTATATGTAGTTAAGGATCTCAGGGTGAGGTCATCTTGGGTTAGGGTGGCCCTCAATCCAACTGAGAGAGTCCTTATGAGAAACAAAAGAAGAGAAACACAGACTTAGAGAAGCCACGTGAAGACAGAGGCAGAGACGGGAGGGATGCAGCCACAGGCCTGGGGACACCTGGAGCCCCCAGAAGCTGGAAAAGGCAGGAAGAACCCTATCCTGGAGCCTTTGGAGAGACTTCCGTCCTCCAACACCTTGATCTCAGATGGCTGGTCTCCAGGACTGGGGGAGGATGAATTCCTGTTGTTTTAAACCACCCATCTTGTGGTCATTTGTTACAGAAGCCACAGAACGGTCACACAGACCCTGCTCTGTAGGATCCTGGAAGTGTGGGTCTCATTAAAGGCCAACAGAGGCTGGATTGTAGAGCCCTTAGAGTCAGCATTGGGCCCCAGAAATCCTAAAGCAGTGGCTGGACACCAGAACGTTGAGGGGTCAGTCAGAAGCCCAACCCTAAGGGTGCCGGCTGCACACGGTCTCCCCAGGTTTTTACGCCTGTACATGCATAAAATAAGTATTTCCATCCTGATTCAGGACCTCTGTTATCACCGTTCACGTTGCTAATTAAGAACCCACTAGTTACACAGATGAAAACCCTATCAGGACACTTGCTCCAGTGGTAAACAATTCTGAAGTTGGTCACAGGTGGGGAATCGTCTCCCATGCAGCCAGCAGCCCCCACACAAGGAGCGTCCTCATTGCAAAGCTGGGGGACCGTGAGGAGGCGTCTCTGAGTAAACGTGAGCTGAGCCCCAGGCCAACTGCTGCTGAACTTTTCCCACCCTTCCCAGGTAAAACACCTGAATGTATGCAAGGACTTCAAAGCCTAGGGGAAGGGGCTTGGAGTCACACCAGCAACAACACGCAGGCCGACTTGGTGCCTGCAGGCCAGCCAGGATGGTCCTGGCCCCGGGCACTCTTCTGGAAGCTTTCCATTTCCCTGCCTGAGGTACCCCTCCTGTCCCAGCCCCCACTGCTTTTTTCCTTCCTCACCTCTGCCCGGGTAGAAATTCCAGCAGCAGGTATGGGTGACACATCCTCTTCTTTAGCAGGTGGCAGCCCGGCAACTCCTGCAGAAAGTCCAGCAGAGCCCCACTCACACCGGGCCACCCATAGAGCCGTGGGCCCTACTCCCTCCCACCAGCCCAGCCCCGAGACTGCTGACGGGGCAGAGAATATGGCGTCAGGCACAGCTGCAGGGGCTTTTGCTGCCTGGAGGGGTATTTATATTGACCTCAACCCAGGCACACCTGTGGAGGGCTGGCCGGCCGAGTCAGGCTGCCCAGGTCAGCCAATCCTCGCCCCTCAGGGGCTCAGAGTTGCAGAAAATGGGCCTTGCTGCACCGGCCAGGTCCAAGGAACAGGTGTAGGGTCCTGAGAGTCAGGATAGACAAGAGGCGGCAGCCCTGGCTTGTTTTCTAATCATTTTATCTGGTCCATGAGTGGGAGACAACTTCAAGAAGACCCTCTCCTAATGAGAGGAACCCAGGAGTCAGGGAGAGGAGGGGTGGTGGGTGGAGACAGAAGCCTGGTGCCCCGGCTGCAGTGGAAACCCCTGGAAGACCAGGCGGAGAGAGGCCACACAGAGTGAAGCCCAGGGTCACAGACCTGTCGGAGCTGCTGTTTGTTAGTTCAAGCCCTGCTCTGAGGTGCTCTGTGTCAGCTCTGAGCAACAGGTGAGCTGGGGGTGCTCTGCAATGAGGGCTATGTGCACGGTTCCTGTGTGCCCAGCCCTGCCGGGGTACCTGCCCAGGGGAGCTCCATATCCAGGGAGGGGCCTGCCCACGAGAACCCTGTGGGCTGCTGGGTACCTGCTCAGGTGAGCTCCATATCCTGGGAGGGGCCTGACCATGAGAGCCCCATGGGCTGCTGGGTACCTGCTCAGGTGAGCTCCATATCCTGGGAGGGGCCTGACCACGAGAGCCCCGGGTGCTGGAAGGGGGGCGTGTGTATGAGCGTCCTCTCTGTGCAGCCGGCACAGAGTTGCTTAGCAACTTCCCTGTGGGCGGTGCTGGGATGAAATGAGAACCAGGAGATGCTGCGGGCCCTATGAACCCCTGTCCATCCAGAGTGATGAGGTCAGTAGGTGGGTGCTGGCCACTGTGCTGCGTGAGGGAGGCCCCACGGGTACCTCTTGTGTCTTCCTCCTGACACCAGGGAGGTCTCCCCAGGACAGAGCAGACAGCCTGCTTGGGGCAGGTGGGAGCTCCTGGTGACACTGCAGGGGACATGAGAGGGACGGACCAGGCAGGGGGAGGTGGGAGCCCAGGCAGAGCCATGGGGCTCGGGGCCGAGGGGGTTCTTCTGGGTCTGAGCTGGGAGTGGACGTGCAGGTGGTGAGTGTGATCCAAGAAAGCTGCCCTGGTGATGTGCGGCTGAACCTGCGTCAGAGTGACAAGCCTTCCGGATGATCCCAGAACACGATAGTGAGACGGATCCTGTTAGAAGAAGGTAAGTGAATCCCCCCAAGAGGAGGCTCTGTGAGCTGGTCCTGGGGGTGTGGGTGAAGGGAACAGGTGTGGAAGCTGCGGGGAGTGGGCAGTCCCCCTGGGCAGGTGGCGGGTGCAGACCCCACTCCGTGGTCCCACACCTGTGCTTCTGGCTGGATTACTTGGCTTCTCAGAGCCTCAGCTTCCCAGTCACTATCGGGTGATGGTAGCATGGATTGACTAGTAATTTCCTCAGAACAGGGTAGAAAGGGAAATGGAAAATGGACATTCCACAGAACACCGTCAGTATGGGAATCGCAGGCCCTGTTTCCCGCAGGTCTGTCTTCAAGATCAGGAGAGCAAATCCGAGCAGACTTGCAGCAGAGCCTGAGGATGGACTCCGTTTGGTGGGTCCCCCAGTTTCCTGAATCTCGGAAGGGGCAGCTCCAGTGGACAGTGGCAGGTTCATCCCACACCTGGAAGCATCCAGACCTCAAGGCCCAGCAGCCCCCGAACCCTGTGTCTGGGCCCCTGGGAGGCAGACAGGACAGGCCGGCCTCCTCCTCAGCCCTCTTCCTGCCCAGAACAGGTGAGGTCCAGGCCGTCATTAGGAAGAAGCAGGGATGGGGGTGTCCCATGTGGGAAGAGGACACGGAGCAGCTTGTGTATGTGGACGTCCACACCAGGAATGTGGGGCGGTGGGATGTGGGCACTGGGAGGGGCAGACGGTGGGCCTGAGGAAGCAGGGCGGGGCCGGGAGTCCTGAGGAGGGGGTGTGCGAGCTTTGCCTGTGCAGGGCCTCATACTCCACGGGGCTGCCTTCCCCTGGTCACTGGGGAGGAGGAGCCAAGCAGCGTTGGTGGGGTGACCACACGCGTCCCCAGGCCCTGCCAGCATCGGACCTTCAGGCTCGGGGTTGGGGATCCTGAGGAGCGCAGGTCCAGCCGTGCCCACCAGGGAGGCATGGAGGGGTCGGGCAGGAAGCACTGGTGTGGTCATCCCCTGTGTGGAAGCTCCCGAGCCAGTGTCCAGTGGGAGCTCTCACCTCGCACGTGGGTTTCACGTCCACAGCTCAGATCACCTTCTAGCCGCTTGGTTTGTTTTCCAGACACAAAGTCCTAATATCTCCTATGTCCCCTGCCTGTGAAAAGGCGCGTCTGATCTGGTACCAGATGCTGCCCCTGGTCCCTCCTGACTGGATGCCCAGCAGCCAGTGTCACCGCGTCATGAATGTCAGGGGGTGTCAGGCGTGGGGGGACGAGAGCACACGGTCCAGGCCCACGAGGGGCCATGCCGTCCATGGAGCCGGTGCTGTGGCTGTACGTGTGCCATGCCCCCACCCCACAGGCAGAGACCACCGTCCCCTTACAGACTGTTACCAAGTGAAGTCACATGGACCCTGCTCGGGCCCTCGCCTGGCGAGGCGCTCTGCCTCAGCAGGGAAGGTTTCCTTTTTCCATGTGGGTTCAAGTAGGCAAATAACAAAACCAAAGCTGAGACCACCACAGCACAGGCTCTGTTCAGTGGCCAAAGAATGGAGAAATGGGAACGAAGTTCACAGACCAACTTCTCGCCCTCCTGGAGAGAGTGGTTTAATTTTAAAGGGTAAAGACAAAGGGAGGAGGAATGAGGCTAATGATGGGGATGAAGAGGCCTTCCGGGGAAGGGGCAGGGATTTTCCCAAGCGAGTGGGGTACCACCTCCTTTCACCCGTCTTTGGTCCTTCAAGTCCAGTCATGGCCACTGATAGGTGTGTCACTTAATATGCTGATATAGTAAATTCAACATGTGATGAGACTCAGGGTCTGTTGGAGGTCACATTCGTTGCCATCTTGGTCCCAGCTGGTTTCATCTGTTTGTTTGTAGCTTCCTTTCTTATCTCTGGACCCCTTAACTTAAATACTTAGGTGAACTCCTGCCGAAGTTGTGGGGTGGAGGACAGCCCTGTGAAAGGTGGGTCCACGGGTTCTGAGCAGGGCCTGGAGCAGCTCTGACAACAAGAGGAGGAGGCTGAGACGGGCGGTCAGTCTGACGCCCGCACTGGGGCCTGTGGTCGGCATGTGGAGGTGGTCAGCTGGGGCACGTGTCAGGGAAGGTTCTCGGTGTTTACACAGAAGATGTGAACGTAGGCCCAGATGCAGAGCTGCCTGCAGACGCTGCTACGGAACCCCCTGATTCTTTCCTGAGAAAACTGGTGGGGGGGCATTCAGGCAACAGGGCAAACAGGTTGCTCTGGACGTTCTTGTGGGGAAGTGGGGACTTAGCAATAGGGGCTCAGCCCGCATAACCCCAGAAGCCCTCCCAGGACAGCCCCAGAACCGCTTCTGGAATGGCAAGGAGAAGTGGGTCTTCCACCTACTAGACGGGGAGGAAAGAGCTGGGGTTTGCAGGGCCGCCCTCACCTTCAGGGACTGGCTGGGAGGCTCACAGGACCCAGCACATGCTTGTGGCTTGTGTGCTCACAGCTGAGATGGGGCACAGCACGCAGTAGGGATGCACGGGAGGGAGGGCCCCTGCTCTGGTCACCTCATGACCCTTCATGCCCACTCCTTCCCTCGAGGGTCTCTAGGATGTCTCTTCCCCCAGCGACGAAGGGCAGAACCATGACAGTTACCCCCACCCCCGTCCCCCCAGGGAGGCTCATTAGAGACTTGGCACCCGGCTGGGGGCTGGTCACGTGGTGTTGTCTGCCCTCACCCTCCAAAATGCCAGTGCCCAGAAGGGGAGCCGGGGCTCAGCATGAACCACATGGTTTGTGCAAACAGCACAGGCGCAGGGAGCTGCCCCTAAAGGGAGGAGGGAGGGTTTAGATCAGGGAAGGGAGCTGCTCACCAGCTGCATTAGCTTCCTGGGGCAGCTGTAATAAACGACCACAAACGGAGGCTCAGAGCAACAGAAACCTGTCCTCTCTCAGTCCTGGAGACCAGACGTCTGAGGTCAAGGTGTCCCAGGGCCGCTCTCCCTCCAGAGGCTCCAGGGGAGGGTCCTGCCTGCCTCTTCCAGCTTCTGGAGGCTCCAGGCATCCCTGGGCTTGTGGCCGCATTCCTCCCGTCTCTACCTCCGTCTTCACATGGTGTCTCCTGTGTGTCTGTGTCTCTCCGCTTGTCTCTTAGAAGGACACTGGCACTGATTTAGGGCCACCCTGATCCAGGATGACCTCATCTTCAGATCCGTAACTAATTATACCTGAAAAGACCCTACTTCCAAATAAGGTTCCATTCTCAGATTCTGGGGGGCATGACGTGGACATAACTTCTGGGGGACCCCCATTCAACCCACTATAGCACCCAGTTCCCAGATGCCAGCCGATCTTCCTCAGGACAGCATCAGGCTGGTGATGTTCTGTCTTTCTGCACGGAGTTGCCTCTTGTTTCTGGTGGTAACAGTGAGGTTGGGTGGGGAGCGCTTCTGGCTGACCTCCCGGTCATTCCAGGGACCACACTGATGTGTCCTTCCCGGGAGAGTGTGAGCACGGCCAGGGCTCCCTGTGAACACTCCACACTGACCGCTCGGTGATCAGACACCTGCATGGGCTGGACCGGTCCCTGGACCTCTGCACCTTCTAGCACATCCACAGTCTGGTGGACTCTGTGCGGGCCTATGACCAGGAGGTGGGGACCGGCAGGATGGGTGGGAGCCCTCCTGCCTGCCACGTGGCCTCCAGCCCACCACAGACCCTCCAGTTCTGCCATGGACACCCCCATCGCATTAACCCCCAAGAGGGCTTCTGGGAGGGGTGAGAATTAGACCATGAAGAAGACAGGGCAGGCCCTAACTGCAACAGGTGAAGGCAAGAACTGGGGGTGCTTGGCTGTTTGTCCCCCAAAGACCCAGGATGTGGGCTCTGACTTGATGGGTCCACCTCCACCTGGGCTCACCTGGGGGGTCGCTGCAGGAAGAGCATGACCTTGGGTGATTTTCCAACTCTCCCCACATCAGCCTCACTCCCTGGGCCCCCCTGACCCCATTAATAGACTTTAAATAGTGTCTCTCATCCATCAGGCCTACGTGGGAGATTTTAATATTGTGTGGGAGTCCAGTGACCAGGGCCCATGTGTCCTGTGTGTCTCGGGAGGGGAGGGAGTCTCACTCTCACATTCCTGCCCCAGTGCACCTGGGGTCGGGGACAGGAGACCCAGGCTTTGTTCTGGCAGAAGATCCCTTTCTGTGAACAAGTCTTCCCCCAATCCCATTATACTCACTGGAGGCTCAGGAGGCCACAGCATCGGGGCACCTCCAGCACCAGGACTCCACCCTAGGGAATTTCTCAAGAGCAAGGACCAGGCCTGGAGGTGGAGGGGAGGAGGGAGCCAGCCTCTTCAGGATCCCCAGGGCTAGGATGCCTCCTACCCAGGAGGGCCTTGGACTCAGTTTAACTTCCATCCGGGGTCTCCTACCCTCCCCTGGTAGAGGGGCCCTTCAGATTCCAGGGCCCCAAGATCCTCCCCACCGACTTCTGACCCCACCTGCAGAGTCGGGGACCCAGAGACCCCCTCCCCGGCTTCTTTTTTCTTGGAGGCTCCCAGAATTCCCTGAAGATGTTATACTCAGGGTTCATTATGCTGAAGGATGCAAGTTAAAATCAGCAAGGATGGGGGGATGAGCAAGGTCCACCTTCCTCGGCTGTGGCAGCCCAGGGAAGCCCACCTGAGTCCTGAAGTGCAGGGTTTATTGGGGTCTGTCACGTCAATGTGGGGACCACCATGTGCCTGACCTTGGCCTCCAGCCCCTGGGGGCAACTAAGGAAGCCCCACCGTGTATCACGCCATCAGCACAGACCAGCCTGGAGCGAGGCCCATGGAGCATGGACACTCCCAAAAGACTCAAGGTGACCTCCTAGAGCCAGGAGCAGAGGCCCGGCCTCTCTGAGGGCTGGTGAACCCACACCACACAGGCCCTGGTGCAGTGCCCGTTCCATGTGGTCAGCATGGGTGCACGTGGGTCAGCCAGTGTCTGTGTGTCTCAGCCTGTGACCGCTGACCACACTGTCCTGCTCTGCTTCCAAGAACGAAGCCAATGGAGGGACAACGTGTGTGGGAACAAAGCCGGGTCATGGTCAGGCTGGGTGAGAAAGGGTCCAAGGAGTGAGAACCCGGCTGCCTTTGCCTGGTGAGCTGAGAGCTGATGTTCGCCCTGTGGTCAGTCCATCTCCCCACATCCCGAGGTAGAGCTGCCTTTCCTGCACCCTGGGGCAGGGTCATGCCTGTGTATACAGCAGGACGCACAGCAGTGCACGCAGCAAGCCCGATGCCTGCCCTTGCCATGTAGTCAGGGGCTTGGTGAGGGTGGAACATCACGACAGAATGTGGGCCGACCCCGGGGAGGATGTAGGGCTGAAGTGTTTGGGAGCCTCTGGAGGGAACCCTCACCTGTCTGCACAGGTGGATTGAGGACACAGACCAAGGGTGGGCAGGCGGGCAGCCCAGTCCTGGGTCATCCCTGAGGCTGGAGGAGGGGTGTGGAGCGGGGGGTGATGGCGGTGGGGATGAGGGGCTGATCGCCGGACAGTGTGGAGACAGATCATTCGAGGCAGCAGGGAAGGTGGAAGACTGTGCCCAATGGCAGGATGGAGAGACCAGCAGGCTGCGCTGCAGCCGCGGGTAGCAGGGCTGCTCCCTGCAGGGCGGCGCCAGAGCCCCACACCGCTGAAAACCATGGGGTGTCCGGACAGAACCCCAAAGGATGGGGGGCCATATGGGCGGGAAGAGTTTGGAAAAGTCACCTTATCTCCACATGTCCTGGGGGAGGGTTCCCTGCTCCAGCCTCTTTCCTTAGAGTCTCCCCACCTGGGGAAGTCAGCACACCCAACAGCTGGTCGTGCAAGGCTTGGAATTCGTCGGGAGGATGAAAGGGAAAAGGGGGGAAGGAATGAGAAATAAGCTCTATGTATTTGGACAGCACATGACACTCTAATTTCCAATCAGGAAGAGGAATTTCCTAAAGGCTCAGGCTGCCCCTGTAACCAGAATGGGGCTTGAAGCAATCCTGCCACTTTGTGGACGGTTTCAGAAACAAGTTGAAGACACTTGCTCAGGGGCACTGCAATCCACAACGCCTGCAAAGTTGTAAGTGACAACTATTGTAGAAAAATGTCTTGGGGTAAGTAACTGAAAAGAACTTGAAAACAAGGCAGAATTGCAGGAACCGGATTGCAAGAGGTAGATTGGACTTGCCGTTAAAGCACATGAAAGCTGCTCAATATTGCTTATGATTCAGTTGGCCAAAAAGGGTGTACAGGTTGAAACCCATACGACCTTTGTGGCCAAGCAAACATGCGGGAAACACAAATCAACACGACAAAGATGTAGCACTTTGCCCCAGTCAGAATGGCCAACCTCACAAAGTGTAAAAACAACAAATGGAGGAGAGGATGTGGAGAAAATGGAACCCTGCTACGCTGTTGGTGGGAATGTCAATTGCTAACAGCCACGCTGGAGAAGGGTATGATGTTTCCTAAAGATTCTAAAAAATAGAGCTACAGGGACTTCCTGGTGGTTCAGACATTAAGACTCCAACTGCCAAGGCAGAGGACACGGGATCGAGCCCAAGTCCAGAAAGATAACACATGCCACGGAGCAACTAAACCAATGCACCACAACTACTGAGCCTGTGCTCTAGAGCCCGTGAGCCACAACTACTGAATCCTGACGCCTAAAGCCAGTGCACCACAAGAAGAGAAGTCACGGCAATGAGAAGCCCACACACTTCAACGAAAAGTAGCCCCAACTTCCTGCAACTAGAGAAACCCCACACGAAATAAGGAAGACCCAACACAGGCAAAATTAATTACTTAATTAATTAAAAAACAATAGAGTTACAGAGCATACGGCACTACCACTCCTGGGGATATATTTTGGGATAACCATAAATCAACAGGACACAGGAACTTCAACTATTAATGCAGCACTTTTGCAGGATCCTCGACTTGGAAACAATATAAATGTCCTTGGAAGGAAAAAACGGATAAAGACGATATGGTAATTATGTACAATGGAATACTACTCAGCTATGAAATCAATGAAATAAGGCCAGTTGCAGCAACTCGAGTGGATTTAGATAAGATCATTCTAAGTGACAAAAGTCAGACACAAAAAGACACTTAGCACAAGATACTATTTATAGGTGGAATATAAAATAGATACACATGAACTAAATTACAAAACAAAAACAGGGTCACATATTTACAAAACACAATTATGGCTGATAAAGTGGAAAGGTGGGGTGGGGTGAGACATAAACCAGAGGGTTGAAATTAACACAGATACCATTCCAAAGATGAAATAGGTAATCGACAAAATCTACTCTATAGCTCAAGAAGTGGACTCAGCACACTCTAGTCACCAGAAAAGAATATATACGACGGGTAAGAATCTTAAAAGAATTTACGGATGTCTCTCTGTAAGTGAAACAAGTGGATGTGCAGCAGCAAGAAAGACAGCATTGAAAATCACCTTTACCAAATGATAAAAATAAATTAAAAAAAAAAAGACACAGAAAGAAAATGTTACAAAATTCGTACAGGGGACATGATGCAACCTACATTGACCACATTTAGACCCACAGCTGGATGAGACAAAAGGCTGGACACTCCTGGGGCTGAGAGGATTGGTGAGGTTGGGTGAGCAAATGTAGAACCTAGAAAGTAATACTGTGTGGTACCCATTCTATGGGTCCCAAATCTCCAGGGTCAAGGGCATCTTCCTACATCAAAACATGCATGGGAAACCCAGAAGATGGTATGCCGTGGGATCGGGAAATGTTTCTAAAACGCACCTCATTTCTCCTCTCCTTGTGCTCGGGTTCGCCATTCCAGCCGCTTGATTAACCATCTCCCTACTCGGAGAATCAGCATCTTTAACCTCCTGTATCGTACAGGTTGCAATTTGTCCTGAGGATGAACGGGAAGACGGGGTACAAACGAGAGACTAGCCCTAGGTGTTGAGACAGGCACAGGTCACTCCATTTTCCCATCAGGAAGAAGAATGAACCACAGGCTCAGCCTGCCCCCCAGAACCAAAATAGGGCCTGAAGCAATCTTGCGCTTTTGCGGCCAGCTCCCAAAAAAGCGAGTAGACAAATGGAGCTCAGGGGCACTGCAATTCAGAAACGTGCAGAGTTATAAATGATAACTCTCGTCCACAAATATATTGAGGGAAGGCAACGAAGAGGATGTGGAAGCAAGGCAGATTTTCAGGAAACAGATTTCAGGAGGTAGATTCGACTCGCCTTTAAAGCACATGAAAAGCGGCAAAACGTTGATAATGATGCCCTTGGCCAAAAAGGGCGTATGCGTTTTTTCCTGAATATATTCAGGAAAAAACGCATACGCCCTTTTTGGCCAACCAAGCAAGCCGGAAGGGCAAATCAGCGCTACAAAGAAGTCTCGCATGCCCTCGGTCAAAAGGGCCATGCTGAAAGAAGTGTAAAAACCAGAAAAGCAGGACATGCCATGGAGACATGGGAACCTTGCTACGCTGATGGGCGGGATGTAAATTGCCAACAGGCACTCTGGAGAAGTGTACGGTGTGTCCTGAAACAAGTAATAAACACAGCTTAGAGAGCATAGAGCACTTCCACTCATGGGCGTATACATTGGAAAAATAAAAATCAACAAGACACAGGCACCCCAACCTTTACGGCTGCTCTGTTTCCAAGAACCTCCACTTAGGTACACCTTCAATATCCCAGAAAGATAAAAATGGATAAAGAAATGGTGGTACTTGGCACAATGGAATATCACTCAGCCATGAAATCAATGTCATAAGGCTAGTTAGCAGCATGATGAGTGGATTTAGGTACGATGATTCTAAGTGAAATAAGTCACACAGAAAAAGACACTTATCCTAAGATATCGCTTAGAGAGGGAATGTCAAAATTGCTACACTTGAACTGAATTACAAAACAGAACAGAGTCACACCTTTAGAAGACACACTATGGCTGCTTAACGGGAAAGGTGAGGTGGGGTGATGCATAAAACAAGGGTTTGAAATTAGCTCAGAGACCGCTCTATAAGCCAAATATGTAATAGACAAGGCCTACTCCCTGCTCAGTGAACTGGACTCAACACCCCCTAGTCACCGCACAAGAATATATCTGACTAGTAAGAATCTGAAAACCTATGTATCGATATCTCTCTGCAAGTGAATCAAGAGGGTGTAAAACGGCATAAACACAGCAGGGAAAAGCAGCCAAGCCCCATTCTAAACATAAATTATTTTAAAAAACCCACAAAACAAAGACAGTGAAAGAGAGAGAAATTCTTAGAAAATCAGTTCAGGGGCTCTTATGCCACCTGGATCGACCATATCTAGACCCACAGCTGGATGAGACATAAGGCTGGACACTCTTAGTGCTGAGAAGATTGGTGAGGTTGGGTGAGCAAACGCAGATACATTAAAGTAATACCGTGGGGTACCCACCCCATGGGTCTCAAATCTCCAGGTACAAGGGCATTTTCCTACATCAAAACATGCATGGGGAACCCAGAAGATGGTATGCCGTGAGATCGGGAAAGGTTTCTAAAACGCACCTCATTTCTCCTCTCCTTGTGCTCGGGTTCGCCATTCCAGCCGCTTGACTAAACATCTCCCTACACGGAGAATCAGCACCTTTAACCTCCTGTTTCGTACAGGTTGCAATTTGTCCTGAGGATGAACAGGAAGGTGGGGAACCAACGAGAGACTAGCCTTAGGTGTTGGGAAAGGCACAGGTCACTCCATTTTCCCATCAGGAAGAAGAATGAACCACAGGCTCAGCCTGCCCTCCAGAACCAAAATAGGGCCTGAAGCAATCCTGCGCTTTTGCGGCCAGCTCCCAACAAAGCGAGGAGACAAATGGAGCACAGGGGCACTGCAATTCACAAAAGTGCAGAGTTATAAATGGAACTCGCATCCACAAATATATTGAGGGAAGGCAACGAAGAGGATTTGAGGCAAGGCAGATTTGCAGGAAACAGATTTCAGGAGGTAGATTCGACTCGCCTTTAAAGCACATGAAAAGCGGCAAAACGGTGACAATGATGCCCTTGGCCAAAAAGGGCGTATGCGTTTTTTCCAGAATATATTCAGGAAAAAACGCATACGCCCTTTTTGGCCAACCAAGCAAGCCGGAAGGGCAAATCAGCGCTACAAAGAAGTCTCGCATGCCCTCGGTCAAAAGGGCCATGCTGAAAAAAGTGTAAAAACCAGAAAAACAGGACAGGCCATGGAGACATGGGAGCCTTGCTACGCTGATGGGCGGGATGTAAATTGCCAACAGGCACTCTGGAGAAGTGTACGGTGTGTCCTGAAACAAGTAATAAACACAGCTTAGAGAGCATAGGGCACTTCCACTCATGGGCGTATAAATTGGGAAAACTAAAAATCAACAAGACACAGGCACCCCAAAATTTACGGCTGCTCTGTTTCCAAGAACCTCCACTTCGGTACACCTTCAATATCCCAGGAAAGAGAAAAATGGATAAAGAAATGGTGGTACTTGGCACAATGGAATATCACTCAGCCATGAAATCAATGTCATAAGGCTAGTTAGCAGCATGATGAGTGGATTTAGGTACGATGATTTTAAGTGAAATAATTCACACAGAAAAAGACACTTATCCTAAGATATCGCTTATAGAGGGAATGTCAAAATCGCTACACTTGAACTGAATTACAAAACAGAACAGAGTCACACCTTTAGAACTCACACTATGGCTGCTTAACGGGAAAGGTGAGGTGGGGTGATGCATAAAACAAGGGTTTGAAATTAGCTCAGAGACCGCTCCATAAGCCAAATATGTAATAGACAAGGCCTACTCCCTGCTCAGTGAACTGGACTCAACACCCCCTAGTCACCACACAAGAATATATCTGACTAGTAAGAATCTGAAAACCTATGTATCGATATCTCTCTGCAAGTGAATCAAGAGGGTGTAAAGCGGCATCAACAGAGCAGGGAAAAGCAGCCAAGCCCCATTCTAAACATAAATTAGTTTAAAAACCCACAAAACAAAGATAGAGAAAGAGAGAGAAATTCTTACAAAATCAGTTCAGGCGCTCTTATGCCACCTGGATTAACCATATCTAGACCCACAGCTGGATAAGAACATAAGGCTGGACACTCTTGGGGCTGAGAGGATTGGTGAGGTTGGGTGAGCAAACGAAGATACTTTAAAGTAATACCGCAGGGTACCCACCCCATGGGTCTCAAATCTCCAGGTACAAGGGCATCTTCCTACATCAAAACATGCATGGGAACCCCAGAAGATGGTATGCCGTGAGATCGGGAAATGTTCCTAAAACGCACCTCATTTCTCCTCTCCTTGTGCTCGGGTTCGCCATTCCAGCCGCTTGACTAACCATCTCCCTACTTGGAGAATCAGCACCTTTAACCTCCTGTTTCCTACAGGTTGCAATTTGTCCTGAGGATGAACGGGAAGACAGGGAATCAACGAGAGACTAGCCCTAGGTGTTGGGACAGGCACAGGTCACTCCATTTTCCCATCAGGAAGAAGAATGAACCACAGGCTCAGCCTGCCCCCCAGAACCAAAATAGGGCCTGAAGCAATCCTGCGCTTTTGCGGCCAGCTCCCAAGAAAGCGAGGAGACAAATGGAGCTCAGGGGCACTGCAATTCACAACGTGCAGAATTATAAATGAGAACTCTCGTCCACAAATATATTGAGGGAAGGCAACGAAGAGGATGTGAAAGCAAGGCAGATTTGCAGGAAACAGATTTCAGGATTTAGATTCGACTCGCCTTTAAAGCACATGAAAAGCGGCAAAACGTTGACAATGATGCCCTGGGCCAAAAAGGGCATATGCGTTTTTTCCTGAATATATTCAGGAAAAAACCCATATGCCCTTTTTGGCCAACCAAGCAAGGCGGAAGGGCAAATCAGTGCTACAAAGAAGTCTCGCTTGCACTCGGTCAAAAGGGCCATGCTGAAGAAAGTGTAAAAACCAGAAAAGCAGGACAGGCCATGGAGACATGGGAGCCTTGCTACGCTGATGGGCGGGATGTAAATTGCCAACAGGCACTCTGGAGAAGTGTACGGTGTGTCCTGAAACAAGTAATAAACACAGCTTAGAGAGCATAGGGCACTTCCACTCATGGGCGTATAAATTGGGAAAACTAAAAATCAACAAGACACAGGCACCCCAAACTTTACGGCTGCTCTGTTTCCAAGAACCTCCACTTCAGTACACCTTCAATATCCCAGGAAAGAGAAAAATGGATAAACAAATGGTGCTACTTGGCACAACGGAATATCACTCAGCCATGAAATCAATGTCATAAGGCGAGATAGCAGCATGATGAGTGGATTTAGCGACGATGATTCTAAGTGAAATAAGTCACACAGAAAAAGACACTTATCCTAAGATATCGCTTATAGAGGGAATGTCAAAATCGCTACACTTGAACTGAATTAAAAACAGAACAGAGTCACACCTTTAGAAGACACACTATGGCTGCTTAACGGGAAAGGTGAGGTGGGGTGATGCATAAAACAAGGGTTTGAAATTAGCTCAGAGACCGCTCCATAAGCCAAATATGTAATAGACAAGGCCTACTCCCTGGTCAGTGAACTGGACTCAACACCCCCTAGTCACCGCACAAGAATATATCTGACTAGTAAGAATCTGAAAACCTATGTATCGATATCTCTCTGCAAGTGAATCAAGAGGGTGGAAAGCGGCATAAACAAAGCAGGGAAAAGCAGCCAAGCCACATTCTAAACATAAATTACTTTAAAAAACCCACAAAACAAAGACAGAGAAAGAGAAATTCTTACAAAATCCATTCAGGGTCTCTGGTGCAACCTGGATTGACCATATCTAGACCCACAGCTGGATGAGACATAAGGCTGGACACTCTTGGGGCTGAGAGGATTGGTGAGGTTGGGTGAGCAAACGCAGATACTTGAAAGTAACCCCACGGAGTACACACCCCATGGGTCTCAAATCTCCAGGTACAAGGGCATCTTCCTACATCAAAACATGCATGGGAAACCCAGAAGATGGTATGCCGTGAGATCGAGAAAGGTTTCTAAAACGCACCTTATTTCTCCTCTCCTTGTGCTCGGGTTCGCCATTCCAGCTGCTTGACTAACCATCTCCCTACTTGGATAATCAGTACCTTTAACCTCCTGTTTCGTACAGGTTGCAATTTGTCCTGAGGATGAACGGGAAGATGGGGAACCAACGAGAGACTAGCCCTAGGTGTTGGAACAGGCACAGGTCACTCCATTTTCCCATCAGGAAGAAGAATGAACCACAGGCTCAGCCTGCCCCCCAGAACCAAAATAGGGCCTGAAGCAATCCTGCGCTTTTGCGGCCAGCTCCCAAAAAAGCGAGGAGACAAATGGAGCTCAGGGGCACTGCAATTCACAAACGTGCAGAGTTATAAATGAGAACTCTCGTCCACAAATATATTGAGGGAAGGCAACGAAGAGGATTTGAAAGCAAGGCAGATTTGCAGGAAACAGATTTCAGGAGGTAGATTCGACTCGCCTTTAAAGCACATGAAAAGCGGCAAAACGTTGACAATGATGCCCTTGGCCAAAAAGGGCGTATGCGTTTTTTCCTGAATATATTCAGGAAAAAACGCATACGCCCTTTTTGGCCAACCAAGCAAGCCGGAAGGGCAAATCAGTGCTACAAAGAAGTCTCGCTTGCCCTCGGTCAAACGGGCCATGCTGAAAAAAGTGTAAAATCCAGAAAAGCAGGACAGGCCATGGAGACATGGGAGCCTTGCTACGCTAATGGGCGGGATGTAAATTGCCAACAGGCACTCTGGAGAAGTGTACGGTGTGTCCTGAAACAAGTAATAAACACAACTTAGAGAGCATAGGGCATTTCCACTCATGGGCGTATAAATTGGGAAAACTAAAAATCAACAAGACACAGGCACCCTAAAGTTTACGGCTGCTCTGTTTCCAAGAACCTCCGCTTCGGTACACCTTCAATAGCCCAGGGAAGAGAAAAATGGATAAATAAATGGTGGTACTTGGCACAATGGAATATCACTCAGCCATGAAATCAATGTCATAAGGCTAGTTAGCAGCATGATGAGTGGATTTAGGTACGATGATTCTAAGTGAAATAAGTCACACAGAAAAAGACACTTATCCTAAGATATCGCTTAGAGAGGGAATGTCAAAATCGCTACACTTGAACTGAATTACAAAACAGAACAGAGTCACACCTTTAGAAGACACACTATGGCTGCTTAACGGGAAAGGTGAGGTGGGGTGATGCATAAAACAAGGGTTTGAAATTAGCTCAGAGACCGCTCCATAAGCCAAATATGTAATAGACAAGGCCTCCTCCCTGCTCAGTGAACTGGACTCAACACCCCCTAGTCACCGCACAGGAATATATCTCACTAGTAAGAATCTGAAAACCTATGTATCGATATCTCTCTGCAAGTGAATCAAGAGGGTGTAAAACGGCATAAACACAGCAGGGAAAAGCAGCCAAGCCCCATTCTAAACATAAATTATTTTAAAAAACCCACAAAACAAAAACAGTGAAAAAGAGAGAAATTCTTACAAAATCCGTTCAGGGTCTCTGATGTAACCTGGATTGACCATATCTAGACCCACAGCTGGATGAGACACAAGGCTGGACACGCTTGGGGCTGAGAGGATTGGTGAGGTTGGGTGAGCAAACGCAGATACTTTAAAGTAACACTGCGGGGTACCCACCCCATGGGTCTCAAATCTCCAGGTGCAAGGGCATCTTCCTACATCAAAACATGAATGGGAAACCCAGAAGATGGTATGCTGTGAGATCGGGAAAAGTTTCTAAAAGGCACCTCATTTCTCCTCTCCTTGTGCTCGGGTTCGCCATTCCAGCCACTTGACTAACCATCTCCCTACTGGGAGAATCGGCACCTTTAACCTCCTGTTTCGTACAGGTTGCAATTTGTCCTGAGGATGAACGGGAAGACGGGTAACCAACGAGAGACTAGCCCTAGGTGTTGGGACAGGCACAGGTCACTCCATTTTCCCATCAGGAAGAAGAATGAACCACAGGCTCAGCCTGCCCCCCAGAACCAAAATAGGGCCTGAAGCAATCCTGCGCTTTTGCGGCCAGCTCCTATAAAAGCGAGGAGACAAATGGAGCTCAGGGGCACAGCAATTCACAAACGTGCAGAGTTATAAATGAGAACTCTCGTCCACAAATATATTGAGGGAAGGCAACGAAGAAGATTTGAAAGCAAGGCAGATTTGCAGGAAAGAGATTTCAGGAGGTAGATTCGACTCGCGTTTAAAGCACATGAAAAGCGGCAAAACGTTGAAAATGATGCCCTTGGCCAAAAAGGGCGTATGCGTTTTTTCCTGAATATATTCAGGAAAAAACGCATACGCCCTTTTAGGCCAAGGAAGCAAGCCGGAAGGGCAAATCAGCGCTACAAAGAAGTCTCGCTTGCCCTCGGTCAAAAGGGCCATGCTGAAAAAAGTTTAAAAAGCAGAAAAGCAGGACAGGCCATGGAGACATGGGAGCCTTGCTACGCTGATGGGCGGGATGTAAATTGCCAACAGGCACTCTGGAGAAGTGTACGGTGTGTCCTGAAACAAGTAATAAACACAGCTTAGAGAGCATAGAGCACTTCCACTCATGGGCGTATACATTGGAAAAATAAAAATCAACAAGACACAGGCTCCCCAACCTTTACGGCTGCTCTGTTTTCAAGAACCTCCACTTAGGTACACCTTCAATATCCCAGAAAGATAAAAATGGATAAAGAAATGGTGGTACTTGGCACAATGGAATATCACTCAGCCATGAAATCAATGTCATAATGCTAGTTAGCAGCATGATGAGCGGATTTAGGTACGATGATTCTAAGTGAAATAAGTCACACAGAAAAAGACACTTATCCTAAGATATCGCTTATAGAGGGAATGTCAAAATCGCTACACTTGAACTGAATTACAAAACAGAACAGAGTCACACCTTTAGAAGACACACGATGGCTGCTTAACGGGAAAGGTGAGGTGGGGTGATGCATAAAACAAGGGTTTGAAATTAGCTCAGAGACCACTCCATAAGCCAAATATGTAATAGACAAGGCCTACTCCCTGCTCAGTGAACTGGACTCAACACCCCCTAGTCACCGCACAAGAATATATCTCACTAGTAAGAATCTGAAAACCTATGTATCGATATCTCTCTGCAAGTGAATCAAGAGGGTGTAAAACGGCATAAACACAGCAGGGAAAAGCAGCCAAGCCCCATTCTAAACATAAATTATTTTAAAAAACCCACAAAACAAAGACAGTGAAAGAGAGAGAAATTCTTAGAAAATCAGTTCAGGGGCTCTTATGCCACCTGGATCGACCATATCTAGACCCACAGCTGGATGAGACATAAGGCTGGACACTCTTAGTGCTGAGAAGATTGGTGAGGTTGGGTGAGCAAACGCAGATACATTAAAGTAATACCGCGGGGTACCCACCCCATGGGTCTCAAATCTCCAGGTACAAGGGCATTTTCCTACATCAAAACATGCATGGGAAACCCAGAAGATGGTATGCCGTGAGATCGGGAAAGGTTTCTAAAACGCACCTCATTTCTCCTCTCCTTGTGCTCGGGTTCGCCATTCCAGCCGCTTGACTAACCATCTCCCTACACGGAGAATCAGCACCTTTAACCTGCTGTTTCGTACAGGTTGCAATTTGTCCTGAGGATGAACAGGAAGGTGGGGAACCAACGAGAGACTAGCCTTAGGTGTTGGGACAGGCACAGGTCACTACATTTTCCCATCAGGAAGAAGAATGAACCACAGGCTCAGCCTGCCCTCCAGAACCAAAATAGGGCCTGAAGCAATCCTGCGCTTTTGCGGCCAGCTCCCAACAAAGCGAGGAGAGAAATGGAGCACAGGGGCACTGCAATTCACAAAAGTGCAGAGTTATAAATGGAACTCGCATCCACAAATATATTGAGGGAAGGCAACGAAGAGGATTTGAAAGCAAGGCAGATTTGCAGGAAACAGATTTCAGGAGGTAGATTCGACTCGCCTTTAAAGCACATGAAAAGCGGCAAAACGTTGATAATGATGCCCTTGGCCAAAAAGGGCGTATGCGTTTTTTCCTGAATATATTCAGGAAAAAACGCATACGCCCTTTTTGGCCAACCAAGCAAGCCGGAAGGGCAAATCAGCGCTACAAAGAAGTCTCGCTTGCCCTCGGTCAAAAGGGCCATGCTGAAAGAAGTGTAAAAACCAGAAAAGCAGGACATGCCATGGAGACATGGGAGCCTTGCTACGCTGATGGGCGGGATGTAAATTGCCAACAGGCACTCTGGAGAAGTGTACGGTGTGTCCTGAAACAAGTAATAAACACAGCTTAGAGAGCATAGGGCACTACCACTCATGGGCGTATAAATTGGGAAAACTAAAAATCAACAAGACACAGGCACCCCAAAATTTACGGCTGCTCTGTTTCCAAGAACCTCCACTTCGGTACACCTTCAATATCCCAGGAAAGAGAAAAATGGATAAAGAAATGGTGGTACTTGGCACAATGGAATATCACTCAGCCATGAAATCAATGTCATAAGGCTAGTTAGCAGCATGATGAGTGGATTTAGGTACGATGATTTTAAGTGAAATAAGTCACACAGAAAAAGACACTTATCCTAAGATATCGCTTACAGAGGGAATGTCAAAATCGCTACACTTGAACTGAATTACAAAACAGAACAGAGTCACACCTTTAGAACTCACACTATGGCTGCTTAACGGGAAAGGTGAGGTGGGGTGATGCATAAAACAAGGGTTTGAAATTAGCTCAGAAACCGCTCCATAAGCCAAATATGTAATAGACAAGGCCTACTCCCTGCTCAGTGAACTGGACTCAACACCCCCTAGTCACCGCACAAGAATATATCTGACTAGTAAGAATCTGAAAACCTATGTATCGATATCTCTCTGCAAGTGAATCAAGAGGGTGTAAAACGGCATAAACACAGCAGGTAAAAGCAGCCAAGCCCCATTCTAAACATAAATTATTTTAAAAAACCCACAAAACAAAGACAGTGAAAGAGAGAGAAATTCTTACAAAATCCGTTCAGGGTCTCTGATGTAACCTGGATTGACCATATCTAGACCCACAGCTGGATGAGACACAAGGCTGGACACGCTTCGGGCTGAGAGGATTGGTGAGGTTGGGTGAGCAAACGCAGATACTTTAAAGTAACACTGCGGGGTACCCACCCCATGGGTCTCAAATCTCCAGGTACAAGGGCATCTTCCTACATCAAAACATGCATGGGAAACCCAGAAGATGGTATGCCGTGAGATCGGGAAAGGTTTCTAAAAGGCACCTCATTTCTCCTCTCCTTGTGCTCGGGTTCGCCATTCCAGCCGCTTGACTAACCATCTCCCAACTCGGAGAATCAGCACCTTTAACCTCCTGTTTCGTACAGGTTGCAAATTGTCCTGAGGATGAACGGGAAGACGGGGAACCAACGAGAGACTAGCCCTAGGTGTTGGGACAGGCACAGGTCACTCCATTTTCCCATCAGGAAGAAGAATGAACCACAGGCTCAGCCTGCACCCCAGAACCAAAATAGGGCCTGAAGCAATCCTGCACTTTTGCGGCCAGCTCCCAAAAAAGCGAGTAGACAAATGGAGCTCAGGGGCACTGCAATTCACAAACGTGCAGAGTTATAAATGAGAACTCTCGTCCACAAATATATTGAGGGAAGGCAACGAAGAGGATTTGAAAGCAAGGCAGATTTGCAGGAAACAGATTTCAGGAGGTAGATTCGACTCGCCTTTAAAGCACATGAAAAGCGGCAAAACTTTGCCAATGATGCCGTTGGCCAAAAAGGGCGTATGCGTTTTTTCCTGAATATATTCAGGAAAAAACACATACGCCCTTTTTGGCCAACCAAGCAAGCCGGAAGGGCACATCAGCGCTACAAAGAAGTCTCGCTTGCCCTCGGTCAAAAGGGCCATGCTGAAAAAAGTGTAAAAACCAGAAAAACAGGACAGGCCATGGAGTCATGGGAGCCTTGCTAAGCTGATGGGCGGGATGTAAATTGCCAACAGGCACTCTGGAGAAGTGTACGGTGTGTCCTGAAACAAGTAATAAACACAACTTAGAGAGCATAGGGCACTTCCACTCATGGGCGTATAAATTGGGAAAACTAAAAATCAACAAGACACAGGCACCCTAAAGTTTACGGCTGCTCTGTTTCCAAGAACCTCTGCTTCGGTACACCTTCAATATCCCAGGAAAGAGAAAAATGGATAAACAAATGGTGGGACTTGGCACAATGGAATATCACTCAGCCATGAAATCAATGTCATAAGGCTAGTTAGCAGCATGATGAGTGGATTTAGCGACGATGATTCTAAGTGAAATAAGTCACACAGAAAAAGACACTTATCCTAAGATATCGCTTAGAGAGGTAATGTCAAAATCACTACACTTGAACTGAATTACAAAACAGAACAGAGTCACACCTTTAGAAGACACACTATGGCTGCTTAACGGGAAAGGTGAGGTGGGGTGATGCATAAAACAAGGGTTTGAAATTAGCTCAGAGACCGCTCCATAAGCCAAATATGTAATAGACAAGGCCTACTCCCTGCTCAGTGAACTGGACTCAACACCCCCTAGTCACCGCACAAGAATATATCTGACTAGTAAGAATCTGAAAACCTATGTATCGATGTCTCTCTGCAAGTGAATCAAGAGGGTGTAAAGCGGCATAAACACAGCAGGGAAAAGCAGCCAAGCCCCATTCTAAACATAAATTACTTTTAAAAACCCACAAAACAAAGACAGTGAAAGAGAGAGAAATTCTTACAAAATCCGTTCAGGGTCTCTGATGCAACCTGGATTGACCATATCTAGACCCACAGCTGGATGAGACATAAGGCTGGACACTCTTGGGGCTGAGAGGATTGGTGAGGTTGGGTGAGCAAACGCAGATACTTTAAAGTAACACCGCGGGGTACCCACTCCATGGGTCTCAAATTTCCAGGTACAAGGGCATCTTCCTACATCAAAACATGCATGGGAAACCCAGAAGATGGTATGCCGTGAGATCGGGCACGGTTTCTAAAACGCACCTCATTTCTCCTCTCCTTGTGCTCGGGTTCGCCATTCCAGCCGCTTGACTAACCATCTCCCTACTTGGAGAATCAGCACCTTTAACCTCCTGTTTCATACAGGTTGCAATTTGTCCTGAGGATGAACGGGAAGACGGGCAACCAACGAGAGACTAGCCCTAGGTGTTGGCACTGGCACAGGTCACTCCATTTTCCCATCAGGAAGAAAAATGAACCACAGGCTCAGCCTGCCCCCCAGAACCAAAATAGGGCCTGAAGCAATCCTGCGCTTTTGCGGCCAGCTCCCAAAAAAGCGAGTAGACAAATGGAGCTCAGGGGCACTGCATTTCACAAACGTGCAGAGTTATAAATGAGAACTCTTGTCCACAAATATATTGAGGGAAGGCAACGAAGAGGATTTGAAAGCAAGGCAGATTTGCAGGAAACAGATTTCAGGAGGTAGATTCGACTCGCCTTTAAAGCACATGAAAAGCGGCAAAACGTTGATAATGATACCCTTGGCCAAAAAGGGCGTATGCGTTTTTTCCTGAATATATTCAGGAAAAAACGCATACGCCCTTTTTGGCCAACCAAGCAAGCCAGAAGGGCAAATCAGCGCTACAAAGAAGTTTCGCTTGCCATCGGTCAAAAGGGCCATTCTTAACAAAGTGTAAAAACCAGAAAAGCAGGACAGGCCATGGAGACATGGGAGCCTTGCTACGCTGATGGGCGGGATGTAAATTGCCAACAGGCACTCTGGAGAAGTGCACGGTGTGTCCTGAAACAAGTAATAAACACAGCTTAGAGAGCATAGAGCACTTCCACTCATGGGCGTATACATTGGAAAAATAAAAATCAACAAGACACAGGCACCCCAACCTTTACGGCTGCTCTGTTTCCAAGAACCTCCACTTAGGTACACCTTCAATATCCCAGAAAGATAAAAATGGATAAAGAAATGGTGGGACTTGGCACAATGGAATATCACTCAGCCATGAAATCAATGTCATAAGGCTAGTTAGCAGCATGATGAGCGGATTTAGGTACGATGATTCTAAGTGAAATAAGTCACACAGAAAAAGACACTTATCCTAAGATATCGCTTATAGAGGGAATGTCAAAATCGCTACACTTGAACTGAATTACAAAACAGAACAGAGTCACACCTTTAGAAGACACACTATGGCTGCTTAACGGGAAAGGTGAGGTGGGGTGATGCATAAAACAAGGGTTTGAAATTAGCTCAGAGACCGCTCCATAAGCCAAATATGTAATAGACAAGGCCTACTCCCTGCTCAGTGAACTGGACTCAACACCCCCTAGTCACCGCACAAGAATATATCTCACTAGTAAGAATCTGAAAACTTATGTATCGATATCTCTCTGCAAGTGAATCAAGAGGGTGTAAAACGGCATAAACACAGCAGGGAAAAGCAGCCAAGCCCCATTCTAAACATAAATTATTTTAAAAAACCCACAAAAAAAAGACAGTGAAAGAGAGAGAAATTCTTAGAAAATCAGTTCAGGGGCTCTTATGCCACCTGGATCGACCATATCTAGACCCACAGCTGGATGAGACATAAGGCTGGACACTCTTAGTGCTGAGAAGATTGGTGAGGTTGGGTGAGCAAATGCAGATACATTAAAGTAATACCGCGGGGTACCCACCCCATGGGTCTCAAATCTCCAGGTACAAGGGCATTTTCCTACATCAAAACATGCATGGGAAACCCAGAAGATGGTATGCCGTGAGATCGGGAAAGGTTTCTAAAACGCACCTCAATTCTCCTCTCCTTGTGCTCGGGTTCGCCATTCCAGCCGCTTGACTAAACATCTCCCTACACGGAGAATCAGCACCTTTAACCTCCTGTTGCGTACAGGTTGCAATTTGTCCTGAGGATGAACGGGAAGACAGGGAATCAACGAGAGACTAGCCCTAGGTGTTGGGACAGGCACAGGTCACTCCATTTTCCCATCAGGAAGAAGAATGAACCACAGGCTCAGCCTTCCCCCCAGAACCAAAATAGGGCCTGAAGCAATCCTGCGCTTTTGCGGCCAGCTCCCAAAAAAGCGAGTAGACAAATGGAGCTCAGGGGCACTGCAATTCACAAACGTGCAGAGTTATAAATGAGAACTCTCATCCACAAATATATTGAGGGAAGGCAACGAAGAGGATTTGAAAGCAAGGCAGATTTGCAGGAAACAGATTTCAGGAGGTAGATTCGACTCGCCTTTAAAGCACATGAAAAGCGGCAAAACGTTGACAATGATGCCCTTGGCCAAAAAGGGCGTATGCGTTTTTTCCTGAATATATTCAGGAAAAAACGCATACGCCCTTTTTGGCCAACCAAGCAAGCCGGAAGGGCAAATCAGCGCTACAAAGAAGTCTCGCTTGCCCTCGGTCAAAAGGGCCATGCTGAAAAAAGTGTAAAAACCAGAAAAGCAGGACAGGCCATGGAGACATGGGAGCCTTGCTACGCTGATGGGCGGGATGTAAATTGCCAACAGGCACTCTGGAGAAGTGTACGGTGTGTCCTGAAACAAGTAATAAACACAACTTAGAGAGCATAGGTCACTTCCACTCATGGGCGTATAAATTGGGAAAACTAAAAATCAACAAGACACAGGCACCCTAAAGTTTACGGCTGTGCTGTTTCCAAGAACCTCCGCTTCGGTACACCTTCAATATCCCAGGAAAGAGAAAAATGGATAAAGAAATGGTGGTACTTGGCACAATGGAATATCACTCAGCCATGAAATCAATGTCATAAGGCTAGTTAGCAGCATGATGAGTGGATTTAGGTACGATGATTCTAAGTGAAATAAGTCACACAGAAAAAGACACTTATCCTAAGATATCGCTTAGAGAGGGAATGTCAAAATCGCTACACTTGAACTGAATTACAAAACAGAACAGAGTCACACCTTTAGAAGACAAACTATGGCTGCTTAACGGGAAAGGTGAGGTGGGGTGATGCATAAAACAAGGGTTTGAAATTAGCTCAGAGACCACTCCATAAGCCAAATATGTAATAGACAAGGCCTACTCCCTGCTCAGTGAACTGGACTCAACACCCCCTAGTCACCGCACAAGAATATATCTGACTATTAAGAATCTGAAAACATATGTATCGATATCTCTCTGCAAGTGAATCAAGAGGGTGTAAAGCGGCATCAACACAGCAGGGAAAAGCAGCCAAGCCCCATTCTAAACATAAATTATTTTAAAAAACCCACAAAACAAAGACAGTGAAAGAGAGAGAAATTCTTACAAAATCCGTTCAGGGTCTCTGATGTAACCTGGATTGACCATATCTAGACCCACAGCTGGATGAGACACAAGGCTGGACACGCTTGGGGCTGAGAGGATTTGTGAGGTTGGGTGAGCAAACGCAGATACTTTAAAGTAACACTGTGGGGTACCCACCCAATGGGTCTCAAATCTCCAGGTACAAGGGCATCTTCCTACATCAAAACATGCATGGGAAACCCACAAGATGGTATGCCATGAGATCGGGAACGGTTTCTAAAACGCACCTCATTTCTCCTCTCCTTGTGCTCGGGTTCGCCATTCCAGCCACTTGACTAACCATCTCCCTACTGGGAGAATCGGCACCTTTAACCTCCTGTTTCGTACAGGTTGCAATTTGTCCTGAGGATGAACGGGAAGACGGGAAACCAACGAGAGACTAGCCCTAGGTGTTGGGACAGGCACAGGTCACTCCATTTTCCCATCAGGAAGAAGAATGAACCACAGGCTCAGCCTGCCCCCCAGAACCAAAATAGGGCCTGAAACAATCCTGCGCTTTTGCGGCCACCTCCCAAAAAAGCGAGTAGACAAATGGAGCTCAGGGGCACTGCAATTCACAAACGTGCAGAGTTATAAATGAGAACTCTCGTCCACAAATATATTGAGGGAAGGCAACGAAGAGGATTTGAAAGCAAGGCAGATTTGCAGGAAACAGATTTCAGGAGGTAGATTCGACTCGCCTTTAAAGCACATGAAAAGCGGCAAAACGTTGACAATGATGCCCTTGGCCAAAAAGGGCGTATGCGTTTTTTCCTGAATATATTCAGGAAAAAACGCATACGCCCTTTTTGGCCAACCAAGCAAGCCGGAAGGGCAAATCAGCGCTACAAAGAAGTCTCGCTTGCCCTCGGTCAAAAGGGCCATGCTGAAAAAAGTGTAAAAACCAGAAAAGCAGGACAGGCCATGGAGACATGGGAGCCTTGCTACGCTGATGGGCGGGATGTAAATTGCCAACAGGCACTCTGGAGAAGTGTACGGTGTGTCCTGAAACAAGTAATAAACACAACTTAGAGAGCATAGGTCACTTCCACTCATGGGCGTATAAATTGGGAAAACTAAAAATCAACAAGACACAGGCACCCTAAAGTTTACGGCTGTGCTGTTTCCAAGAACCTCCGCTTCGGTACACCTTCAATATCCCAGGAAAGAGAAAAATGGATAAAGAAATGGTGGTACTTGGCACAATGGAATATCACTCAGCCATGAAATCAATGTCATAAGGCTAGTTAGCAGCATGATGAGTGGATTTAGGTACGATGATTCTAAGTGAAATAAGTCACACAGAAAAAGACACTTATCCTAAGATATCGCTTAGAGAGGGAATGTCAAAATCGCTACACTTGAACTGAATTACAAAACAGAACAGAGTCACACCTTTAGAAGACAAACTATGGCTGCTTAACGGGAAAGGTGAGGTGGGGTGATGCATAAAACAAGGGTTTGAAATTAGCTCAGAGACCACTCCATAAGCCAAATATGTAATAGACAAGGCCTACTCCCTGCTCAGTGAACTGGACTCAACACCCCCTAGTCACCGCACAAGAATATATCTGACTATTAAGAATCTGAAAACATATGTATCGATATCTCTCTGCAAGTGAATCAAGAGGGTGTAAAGCGGCATAAACACAGCAGGGAAAAGCAGCCAAGCCCCATTCTAAACATAAATTATTTTAAAAAACCCACAAAACAAAGACAGTGAAAGAGAGAGAAATTCTTACAAAATCCGTTCAGGGTCTCTGATGTAACCTGGATTGACCATATCTAGACCCACAGCTGGATGAGACACAAGGCTGGACACGCTTGGGGCTGAGAGGATTTGTGAGGTTGGGTGAGCAAACGCAGATACTTTAAAGTAACACTGTGGGGTACCCACCCCATGGGTCTCAAATCTCCAGGTACAAGGGCATCTTCCTACATCAAAACATGCATGGGAAACCCAGAAGATGGTATGCCATGAGATCGGGAACGGTTTCTAAAACGCACCTCATTTCTCCTCTCCTTGTGCTCGGGTTCGCCATTCCAGCCACTTGACTAACCATCTCCCTACTGGGAGAATCGGCACCTTTAACCTCCTGTTTCGTACAGGTTGCAATTTGTCCTGAGGATGAACGGGAAGACGGGAAACCAACGAGAGACTAGCCCTAGGTGTTGGGACAGGCACAGGTCACTCCATTTTCCCATCAGGAAGAAGAATGAACCACAGGCTCAGCCTGCCCCCCAGAACCAAAATAGGGCCTGAAACAATCCTGCGCTTTTGCGGCCAGCTCCCAAAAAAGCGAGTAGACAAATGGAGCTCAGGGGCACTGCAATTCACAAACGTGCAGAGTTATAAATGATAACTCTCGTCCACAAATATATTGAGGGAAGGCAACGAAGAGGATTTGAAAGCAAGGCAGATTTGCAGGAAACAGATTTCAGGAGGTAGATTCGACTCGCCTTTAAAGCACATGAAAAGCGGCAAAACGTTGACAATGATGCCCTTGGCCAAAAAGGGCGTATGCGTTTTTTCCTGAATATATTCAGGAAAAAACGCATACGCCCTTTTTGGCCAACCAAGCAAGCCGGAAGGGCAAATCAGCGCTACAAAGCAGTCTTGCTTGCCCTCGGTCAAAAGGGCCATGCTGAAAAAAGTGTAAAAACCAGAAAAGCAGGACAGGCCATGGAGACATGGGAGCCTTGCTACGCTGATGGGCGGGATGTAAATTGCCAACAGGCACTCTGGAGAAGTGTACGGTGTGTCCTGAAACAAGTAATAAACACAGCTTAGAGAGCATAGGGCACTTCCACTCATGGGCGTATAAATTGGGAAAACTAAAAATCAACAAGACACAGGCACCCCAAACTTTACGGCTGCTCTGTTTCCAAGAACCTCCACTTCGGTACACCTTCAATATCCCAGGAAAGAGAAAAATGGATAAACAAATGGTGGTACTTGGCACAATGGAATATCACTCAGCCATGAAATCAATGTCATAAGGCTAGTTAGCAGCATGATGAGTGGATTTAGCGACGATGATTCTAAGTGAAATAAGTCACACAGAAAAAGACACTTATCCTAAGATATCGCTTATAGAGGGAATGTCAAAATCGCTACACTTGAACTGAATTACAAAACAGAACAGAGGCACACCTTTAGAAGACACACTATGGCTGCTTAACGGGAAAGGTGAGGTGGGGTGATGCATAAAACAAGGGTTTGAAATTAGCTCAGAGACCGCTCCATAAGCCAAATATGTAATAGACAAGGCCTACTCCCTGCTCAGTGAACTGGACTCAACACCCCCTAGTCACCGCACAAGAATATATCTGACTAGTAAGAATCTGAAAACCTATGTATCGATATCTCTCTGCAAGTGAATCAAGAGGGTGTAAAGCGGCATAAACACAGCAGGGAAAAGCAGCAAAGCCCCATTCTAAACATAAATTACTTTAAAAAACAAACAAAACAAAGACAGTGAAAGAGAGAGAAATTCTTACAAAATCAGTTCAGGGGCTCTGATGCCACCTGGTTCGACCATATCTAGACCCACAGCTGGATGAGACATAAGGCTGGACACTCTTGGGGCTGAGAGGATTGGTGAGGTTGGGTGAGCAAACGCAGATACTTTAAAGTAACTCCACGGGGTACCCACCCCATGGGTCTCAAATCTCCAGGTACAAGGGCATCTTCCTACATCAAAACATGCATGGGAAACACAGAAGATGGTATGCCATGAGATCGGGAATGTTTCTAAAACACACCTCATTTCTCCTCTCCTTGTGCTCGGGTTCGCCATTCCAGCCACTTGACTAACCATCTCCCTACTTGGAGAATCAGCACCTTTAACCTCCTGTTTCGTACAGGTTGTAATTTGTCCTGAGGATGAACGGGAAGACGGGGAACCAACGAGAGACAAACCCTAGGTGTTGGGACAGACACAGGTCACTCCATTTTCCCATCAGGAAGAAGAATGAACCACAGGCTCCGCCTGCCCCCTGGAAGCCGAATAGGGCCTGCAACAATCCTGCGCTTTTGCGGCCAGCTCCCAAAAAAGCGAGTAGACAAATGGAGCTCAGGGGCACTGCAATTCACAAACGTGCAGAGTTATAAATGAGAACTCTCGTCCACAAATATATTGAGGGAAGGCAACGAAGAGGATTTGAAAGCAAGGCAGATTTGCAGGAAACAGATTTCAGGAGGTAGATTCGACTCGCCTTTAAAGCACATGAAAAGTGGCAAAACGTTGACAATGATGCCCTTGGCCAAAAAGGGCGTATGCGTTTTTTCCTGAATATATTCAGGAAAAAACGCATACGCCCTTTTTGGCCAACCAAGCAAGCCGGAAGGGCAAATCAGCGCTACAAAGAAGTCTTGCTTGCCCTCGGTCAAAAGGGCCATGCTGAAAAAAGTTTAAAAACCAGAAAAGCAGGACAGGCCATGGAGACATGGGAGCCTTGCTACGCTGATGGGCGGGATGTAAATTGCCAACAGGCACTCTGGAGAAGTGTACGGTGTGTCCTGAAACAAGTAATAAACACAGCTTAGAGAGCATAGGGCACTTCCACTCATGGGCGTATAAATTGGGAAAACTAAAAATCAACAAGACACAGGCACCCCAAACTTTACGGCTGCTCTGTTTCCAAGAACCTCCACTTCGGTACACCTTCAATATCCCAGGAAAGAGAAAAGTGGATAAACAAATGGTGGTACTTGGCACAATGGAATATCACTCAGCCATGAAATCAATGTCATAAGGCTAGTTAGCAGCATGATGAGTGGATTTAGCGACAATGATTCTAAGTGAAATAAGTCACACAGAAAAAGACACTTATCCTAAGATATTGCTTATAGAGGGAATGTCAAAATCGCTACACTTGAACTGAATTACAAAACAGAACAGAGTCACACCTTTAGAAGACACACTATGGCTGCTTAACGGGAAAGGTGAGGTGGGGTGATGCATAAAACAAGGTTTTGAAATTAGCTCAGAGACCGCTCCATAAGCCAAATATGTAATAGACAAGGCCTACTCCCTGCTCAGTGAACTGGACTCAACACCCCTTAGTCACCGCACAAGAATATATCTGACTAGTAAGAATCTGAAAACCTATGTACCGATATTTCTCTGCAAGTGAATCAAGAGGGTGTAAAGCGGCATAAACACAGCAGGGAAAAGCAGCAAAGCCCCATTCTAAACATAAATTACTTTAAAAAACAAACAAAACAAAGACAGTGAAAGAGAGAGAAATTCTTACAAAATCAGTTCAGGGGCTCTGATGCCACCTGGTTCGACCATATCTAGACCCACAGCTGGATGAGACATAAGGCTGGACACTCTTGGGGCTGAGAGGATTGGTGAGGTTGGGTGAGCAAACGCAGATACTTTAAAGTAATACCGCGGGGTACCCACCCCATGGGTCTCAAATCTCCAGGTACAAGGGCATCTTCCTACATCAAAACATGCATGGGAAACCCAGAGGTTTGTATGCCGTGAGATCGGGAAAGGCTTCTAAAACGCACCTCATTTCTCCTCTCCTTGTGCTCGGGTTCACCATTCTAGCCGCTTGACTAACCATCTCCCTACTTGGAGAATCAGCACCTTTAACCTCCTGTTTCGTACAGGTTGCAATTTGTCCTGAGGATGAACGGGAAGACGGGGAACCAACGAGAGACTAGCCCTAGGTGTTGGGACAGGCACAGGTCACTCCATTTTCCCATCAGGAAGAAGAATGAACCACAGGCTCAGCCTGCCCCCCAGAACCAAAATAGGGCCTGAAACAATCCTGCGCTTTTGCGGCCACCTCCCAAAAAAGCGAGTAGACAAATGGAGCTCAGGGGCACTGCAATTCACAAACGTGCAGAGTTATAAATGATAACTCTCGTCCACAAATATATTGAGGGAAGGCAACGAAGAGGATTTGAAAGCAAGGCAGATTTGCAGGAAACAGATTTCAGGAGGTAGATTCGACTCGCCTTTAAAGCACATGAAAAGTGGCAAAACGTTGACAATGATGCCCTTGGCCAAAAAGGGCGTATGCGTTTTTTCCTGAATATATTCAGGAAAAAACGCATACGCCCTTTTTGGCCAACCAAGCAAGCCGGAAGGGCAAATCAGCGCTACAAAGAAGTCTTGCTTGCCCTCGGTCAAAAGGGCCATGCTGAAAAAAGTGTAAAAACCAGAAAAGCAGGACAGGCCATGGAGACATGGGAGCCTTGCTACGCTGATGGGCGGGATGTAAATTGCCAACAGGCACTCTGGAGAAGTGTACGGTGTGTCCTGAAACAAGTAATAAACACAGCTTAGAGAGCATAGGGCACTTCCACTCATGGGCGTATAAATTGGGAAAACTAAAAATCAACAAGACACAGGCACCCCAAACTTTACGGCTGCTCTGTTTCCAAGAACCTCCACTTCGGTACACCTTCAATATCCCAGGAAAGAGAAAAATGGATAAACAAATGGTGGTACTTGGCACAATGGAATATCACTCAGCCATGAAATCAATGTCATAAGGCTAGTTAGCAGCATGATGAGTGGATTTAGCGACGATGATTCTAAGTGAAATAAGTCACACAGAAAAAGACACTTATCCTAAGATATCGCTTATAGAGGGAATGTCAAAATCGCTACACTTGAACTGAATTACAAAACAGAACAGAGGCACACCTTTAGAAGACACACTATGGCTGCTTAACGGGAAAGGTGAGGTGGGGTGATGCATAAAACAAGGGTTTGAAATTAGCTCAGAGACCGCTCCATAAGCCAAATATGTAATAGACAAGGCCTACTCCCTGCTCAGTGAACTGGACTCAACACCCCCTTGTCACCGCACAAGAATATATCTGACTAGTAAGAATCTGAAAACCTATGTATCGATATCTCTCTGCAAGTGAATCAAGAGGGTGTAAAGCGGCATAAACACAGCAGGGAAAAGCAGCAAAGCCCCATTCTAAACATAAATTACTTTAAAAAACAAACAAAACAAAGACAGTGAAAGAGAGAGAAATTCTTACAAAATCAGTTCAGGGGCTCTGATGCAACCTGGATTGACCATATCTAGACCCACAGCTGGATGAGACATAAGGCTGGACACTCTTGGGGCTGAGAGGATTGGTGAGGTTGGGTGAGCAAACGCAGATACTTTAAAGTAATACCGCGGGGTACCCACCCCATGGGTCTCAAATCTCCAGGTACAAGGGCATCTTCCTACATCAAAACATGCATGGGAAACCCAGAGGTTTGTATGCCGTGAGATCGGGAAAGGCTTCTAAAACGCACCTCATTTCTCCTCTCCTTGTGCTCGGGTTCACCATTCTAGCCGCTTGACTAACCATCTCCCTACTTGGAGAATCAGCACCTTTAACCTCCTGTTTCGTAAAGGTTGCAATTTGTCCTGAGGATGAACGGGAAGACGGGGAACCAACGAGAGACTAGCCCTAGGTGTTGGGACAGGCACAGGTCACTCCATTTTCCCATCAGGAAGAAGAATGAACCACAGGCTCAGCCTGCCCCCCAGAACCAAAATAGGGCCTGAAACAATCCTGCGCTTTTGCGGCCACCTCCCAAAAAAGCGAGTAGACAAATGGAGCTCAGGGGCACTGCAATTCACAAACGTGCAGAGTTATAAATGATAACTCTCGTCCACAAATATATTGAGGGAAGGCAACGAAGAGGATTTGAAAGCAAGGCAGATTTGCAGGAAACAGATTTCAGGAGGTAGATTCGACTCGCCTTTAAAGCACATGAAAAGTGGCAAAACGTTGACAATGATGCCCTTGGCCAAAAAGGGCGTATGCGTTTTTTCCTGAATATATTCAGGAAAAAACGCATACGCCCTTTTTGGCCAACCAAGCAAGCCGGAAGGGCAAATCAGCGCTACAAAGAAGTCTTGCTTGCCCTCGGTCAAAAGGGCCATGCTGAAAAAAGTGTAAAAACCAGAAAAGAAGGACAGGCCATGGAGACATGGGAGCCTTGCTACGCTGATGGGCGGGATGTAAATTGCCAACAGGCACTCTGGAGAAGTGTACGGTGTGTCCTGAAACAAGTAATAAACACAGCTTAGAGAGCATAGGGCACTTCCACTCATGGGCGTATAAATTGGGAAAACTAAAAATCAACAAGACACAGGCACCCCAAACTTTACGGCTGCTCTGTTTCCAAGAACCTCCACTTCGGTACACCTTCAATATCCCAGGAAAGAGAAAAATGGATAAACAAATGGTGGTACTTGGCACAATGGAATATCACTCAGCCATGAAATCAATGTCATAAGGCTAGTTAGCAGCATGATGAGTGGATTTAGCGACGATGATTCTAAGTGAAATAAGTCACACAGAAAAAGACACTTATCCTAAGATATCGCTTACAGAGGGAATGTCAAAATCGCTACACTTGAACTGAATTACAAAACAGAACAGAGTCACACCTTTAGAAGACACACTATGGCTGCTGAACGGGAAAGGTGAGGTGGGGTGATGCATAAAACAAGGGTTTGAAATTAGCTCAGAGACCGCTCCATAAGCCAAATATGTAATAGACAAGGCCTACTCCCTGCTCAGTGAACTGGACTCAACACCCCCTAGTCACCGCACAAGAATATATCTGACTAGTAAGAATCTGAAAACCTATGTATCGATATCTCTCTGCAAGTGAATCAAGAGGGTGTAAAGCGGCATAAACACAGCAGGGAAAAGCAGCAAAGCCCCATTCTAAACATAAATTACTTTAAAAAACAAACAAAACAAAGACAGTGAAAGAGAGAGAAATTCTTACAAAATCAGTTCAGGGGCTCTGATGCCACCTGGTTCGACCATATCTAGACCCACAGCTGGATGAGACATAAGGCTGGACACTCTTGGGGCTGAGAGGATTGGTGAGGTTGGGTGAGCAAACGCAGATACTTTAAAGTAATACCGCGGGGTACCCACCCCATGGGTCTCAAATCTCCAGGTACAAGGGCATCTTCCTACATCAAAACATGCATGGGAAACCCAGAGGTTTGTATGCCGTGAGATCGGGAAAGGCTTCTAAAACGCACCTCATTTCTCCTCTCCTTGTGCTCGGGTTCACCATTCTAGCCGCTTGACTAACCATCTCCCTACTTGGAGAATCAGCACCTTTAACCTCCTGTTTCGTAAAGGTTGCAATTTGTCCTGAGGATGAACGGGAAGACGGGGAACCAACGAGAGACTAGCCCTAGGTGTTGGGACAGGCACAGGTCACTCCATTTTCCCATCAGGAAGAAGAATGAACCACAGGCTCAGCCTGCCCCCCAGAACCAAAATAGGGCCTGAAACAATCCTGCGCTTTTGCGGCCACCTCCCAAAAAAGCGAGTAGACAAATGGAGCTCAGGGGCACTGCAATTCACAAACGTGCAGAGTTATAAATGATAACTCTCGTCCACAAATATATTGAGGGAAGGCAACGAAGAGGATTTGAAAGCAAGGCAGATTTGCAGGAAACAGATTTCAGGAGGTAGATTCGACTCGCCTTTAAAGCACATGAAAAGTGGCAAAACGTTGACAATGATGCCCTTGGCCAAAAAGGGCGTATGCGTTTTTTCCTGAATATATTCAGGAAAAAACGCATACGCCCTTTTTGGCCAACCAAGCAAGCCGGAAGGGCAAATCAGCGCTACAAAGAAGTCTTGCTTGCCCTCGGTCAAAAGGGCCATGCTGAAAAAAGTGTAAAAACCAGAAAAGCAGGACAGGCCATGGAGACATGGGAGCCTTGCTACGCTGATGGGCGGGATGTAAATTGCCAACAGGCACTCTGGAGAAGTGTACGGTGTGTCCTGAAACAAGTAATAAACACAGCTTAGAGAGCATAGGGCACTTCCACTCATGGGCGTATAAATTGGGAAAACTAAAAATCAACAAGACACAGGCACCCCAAACTTTACGGCTGCTCTGTTTCCAAGAACCTCCACTTCGGTACACCTTCAATATCCCAGGAAAGAGAAAAATGGATAAACAAATGGTGGTACTTGGCACAATGGAATATCACTCAGCCATGAAATCAATGTCATAAGGCTAGTTAGCAGCATGATGAGTGGATTTAGCGACGATGATTCTAAGTGAAATAAGTCACACAGAAAAAGACACTTATCCTAAGATATCGCTTACAGAGGGAATGTCAAAATCGCTACACTTGAACTGAATTACAAAACAGAACAGAGTCACACCTTTAGAAGACACACTATGGCTGCTGAACGGGAATGGTGAGGTGGGGTGATGCATAAAACAAGGGTTTGAAATTAGCTCAGAGACCGCTCCATAAGCCAAATATGTAATAGACAAGGCCTACTCCCTGCTCAGTGAACTGGACTCAACACCCCCTAGTCACCGCACAAGAATATATCTGACTAGTAAGAATCTGAAAACCTATGTATCGATATCTCTCTGCAAGTGAATCAAGAGGGTGTAAAGCGGCATAAACACAGCAGGGAAAAGCAGCAAAGCCCCATTCTAAACATAAATTACTTTAAAAAACAAACAAAACAAAGACAGTGAAAGAGAGAGAAATTCTTACAAAATCAGTTCAGGGGCTCTGATGCCACCTGGTTCGACCATATCTAGACCCACAGCTGGATGAGACATAAGGCTGGACACTCTTGGGGCTGAGAGGATTGGTGAGGTTGGGTGAGCAAACGCAGATACTTTAAAGTAATACCGCGGGGTACCCACCCCATGGGTCTCAAATCTCCAGGTACAAGGGCATCTTCCTACATCAAAACATGCATGGGAAACCCAGAGGTTTGTATGCCGTGAGATCGGGAAAGGCTTCTAAAACGCACCTCATTTCTCCTCTCCTTGTGCTCGGGTTCACCATTCTAGCCGCTTGACTAACCATCTCCCTACTTGGAGAATCAGCACCTTTAACCTCCTGTTTCGTAAAGGTTGCAATTTGTCCTGAGGATGAACGGGAAGACGGGGAACCAACGAGAGACTAGCCCTACGTGTTGGGACAGGCACAGGTCACTCCATTTTCCCATCAGGAAGAAGAATGAACCACAGGCTCAGCCTGCCCCCCAGAACCAAAATAGGGCCTGAAACAATCCTGCGCTTTTGCGGCCACCTCCCAAAAAAGCGAGTAGACAAATGGAGCTCAGGGGCACTGCAATTCACAAACGTGCAGAGTTATAAATGAGAACTCTCGTCCACAAATATATTGAGGGAAGGCAACGAAGAGGATTTGAAAGCAAGGCAGATTTGCAGGAAACAGATTTCAGGAGGTAGATTCGACTCGCCTTTAAAGCACATGAAAAGTGGCAAAACGTTGACAATGATGCCCTTGGCCAAAAAGGGCGTATGCGTTTTTTCCTGAATATATTCAGGAAAAAACGCATACGCCCTTTTTGGCCAACCAAGCAAGCCGGAAGGGCAAATCAGCGCTACAAAGAAGTCTTGCTTGCCCTCGGTCAAAAGGGCCATGCTGAAAAAAGTGTAAAAACCAGAAAAGAAGGACAGGCCATGGAGACATGGGAGCCTTGCTACGCTGATGGGCGGGATGTAAATTGCCAACAGGCACTCTGGAGAAGTGTACGGTGTGTCCTGAAACAAGTAATAAACACAGCTTAGAGAGCATAGGGCACTTCCACTCATGGGCGTATAAATTGGGAAAACTAAAAATCAACAAGACACAGGCACCCCAAACTTTACGGCTGCTCTGTTTCCAAGAACCTCCACTTCGGTACACCTTCAATATCCCAGGAAAGAGAAAAATGGATAAACAAATGGTGGTACTTGGCACAATGGAATATCACTCAGCCATGAAATCAATGTCATAAGGCTAGTTAGCAGCATGATGAGTGGATTTAGCGACGATGATTCTAAGTGAAATAAGTCACACAGAAAAAGACACTTATCCTAAGATATCGCTTATAGAGGGAATGTCAAAATCGCTACACTTGAACTGAATTACAAAACAGAACAGAGGCACACCTTTAGAAGACACACTATGGCTGCTGAACGGGAAAGGTGAGGTGGGGTGATGCATAAAACAAGGGTTTGAAATTAGCTCAGAGACCGCTCCATAAGCCAAATATGTAATAGACAAGGCCTACTCCCTGCTCAGTGAACTGGACTCAACACCCCCTAGTCACCGCACAAGAATATATCTGACTAGTAAGAATCTGAAAACCTATGTATCGATATCTCTCTGCAAGTGAATCAAGAGGGTGTAAAGTGGCATAAACACAGCAGGGAAAAGCAGCAAAGCCCCATTCTAAACATAAATTACTTTAAAAAACAAACAAAACAAAGACAGTGAAAGAGAGAGAAATTCTTACAAAATCAGTTCAGGGGCTCTGATGCAACCTGGATTGACCATATCTAGACCCACAGCTGGATGAGACATAAGGCTGGACACTCTTGGGGCTGAGAGGATTGGTGAGGTTGGGTGAGCAAACGCAGATACTTTAAAGTAATACCGTGGGGTACCCACCCCATGGGTCTCAAATCTCCAGGTACAAGGGCATCTTCCTACATCAAAACATGCATGGGAAACCCAGAGGTTTGTATGCCGTGAGATCGGGAAAGGCTTCTAAAACGCACCTCATTTCTCCTCTCCTTGTGCTCGGGTTCACCATTCTAGCCGCTTGACTAACCATCTCCCTACTTGGAGAATCAGCACCTTTAACCTCCTGTTTCGTAAAGGTTGCAATTTGTCCTGAGGATGAACGGGAAGACGGGGAACCAACGAGAGACTAGCCCTAGGTGTTGGGACAGGCACAGGTCACTCCATTTTCCCATCAGGAAGAAGAATGAACCACAGGCTCAGCCTGCCCCCCAGAACCAAAATAGGGCCTGAAACAATCCTGCGCTTTTGCGGCCACCTCCCAAAAAAGCGAGTAGACAAATGGAGCTCAGGGGCACTGCAATTCACAAACGTGCAGAGTTATAAATGATAACTCTCGTCCACAAATATATTGAGGGAAGGCAACGAAGAGGATTTGAAAGCAAGGCAGATTTGCAGGAAACAGATTTCAGGAGGTAGATTCGACTCGCCTTTAAAGCACATGAAAAGTGGCAAAACGTTGACAATGATGCCCTTGGCCAAAAAGGGCGTATGCGTTTTTTCCTGAATATATTCAGGAAAAAACGCATACGCCCTTTTTGGCCAACCAAGCAAGCCGGAAGGGCAAATCAGCGCTACAAAGAAGTCTTGCTTGCCCTCGGTCAAAAGGGCCATGCTGAAAAAAGTGTAAAAACCAGAAAAGAAGGACAGGCCATGGAGACATGGGAGCCTTGCTACGCTGATGGGCGGGATGTAAATTGCCAACAGGCACTCTGGAGAAGTGTACGGTGTGTCCTGAAACAAGTAATAAACACAGCTTAGAGAGCATAGGGCACTTCCACTCATGGGCGTATAAATTGGGAAAACTAAAAATCAACAAGACACAGGCACCCCAAACTTTACGGCTGCTCTGTTTCCAAGAACCTCCACTTCGGTACACCTTCAATATCCCAGGAAAGAGAAAAATGGATAAACAAATGGTGGTACTTGGCACAATGGAATATCACTCAGCCATGAAATCAATGTCATAAGGCTAGTTAGCAGCATGATGAGTGGATTTAGCGACGATGATTCTAAGTGAAATAAGTCACACAGAAAAAGACACTTATCCTAAGATATCGCTTATAGAGGGAATGTCAAAATCGCTACACTTGAACTGAATTACAAAACAGAACAGAGGCACACCTTTAGAAGACACACTATGGCTGCTTAACGGGAAAGGTGAGGTGGGGTGATGCATAAAACAAGGGTTTGAAATTAGCTCAGAGACCGCTCCATAAGCCAAATATGTAATAGACAAGGCCTACTCCCTGCTCAGTGAACTGGACTCAACACCCCCTAGTCACCGCACAAGAATATATCTGAGTAGTAAGAATCTGAAAACCTATGTATCGATATTTCTCTGCAAGTGAATCAAGAGGGTGTAAAGCGGCATAAACACAGCAGGGAAAAGCAGCAAAGCCCCATTCTAAACATAAATTACTTTAAAAAACAAACAAAACAAAGACAGTGAAAGAGAGAGAAATTCTTACAAAATCAGTTCAGGGGCTCTGATGCCACCTGGTTCGACCATATCTAGACCCACAGCTGGATGAGACATAAGGCTGGACACTCTTGGGGCTGAGAGGATTGGTGAGGTTGGGTGAGCAAACGCAGATACTTTAAAGTAACTCCACGGGGTACCCACCCCATGGGTCTCAAATCTCCAGGTACAAGGGCATCTTCCTACATCAAAACATGCATGGGAAACACAGAAGATGGTATGCCATGAGATCGGGAAAGTTTCTAAAACGCACCTCATTTCTCCTCTCCTTGTGCTCGGGTTCGCCATTCCAGCCACTTGACTAACCATCTCCCTACTTGGAGAATCAGCACCTTTAACCTCCTGTTTCGTACAGGTTGTAATTTGTCCTGAGGATGAACGGGAAGACGGGGAACCAACGAGAGACAAACCCTAGGTGTTGGGACAGACACAGGTCACTCCATTTTCCCATCAGGAAGAAGAATGAACCACAGGCTCTGCCTGCTCCCTGGAAGCCGAATAGGGCCTGCAACAATCCTGCGCTTTTGCGGCCAGCTCCCAAAAAAGCGAGTAGACAAATGGAGCTCAGGGGCACTGCAATTCACAAACGTGCAGAGTTATAAATGAGAACTCTCGTCCACAAATATATTGAGGGAAGGCAACGAAGAGGATTTGAAAGCAAGGCAGATTTGCAGGAAACAGATTTCAGGAGGTAGATTCGACTCGCCTTTAAAGCACATGAAAAGTGGCAAAACGTTGACAATGATGCCCTTGGCCAAAAAGGGCGTATGCGTTTTTTCCTGAATATATTCAGGAAAAAACGCATACGCCCTTTTTGGCCAACCAAGCAAGCCGGAAGGGCAAATCAGCGCTACAAAGAAGTCTTGCTTGCCCTCGGTCAAAAGGGCCATGCTGAAAAAAGTGTAAAAACCAGAAAAGCAGGACAGGCCATGGAGACATGGGAGCCTTGCTACGCTGATGGGCGGGATGTAAATTGCCAACAGGCACTCTGGAGAAGTGTACGGTGTGTCCTGAAACAAGTAATAAACACAGCTTAGAGAGCATAGGGCACTTCCACTCATGGGCGTATAAATTGGGAAAACTAAAAATCAACAAGACACAGGCACCCCAAACTTTACGGCTGCTCTGTTTCCAAGAACCTCCACTTCGGTACACCTTCAATATCCCAGGAAAGAGAAAAATGGATAAACAAATGGTGGTACTTGGCACAATGGAATATCACTCAGCCATGAAATCAATGTCATAAGGCTAGTTAGCAGCATGATGAGTGGATTTAGCGACGATGATTCTAAGTGAAATAAGTCACACAGAAAAAGACACTTATCCTAAGATATTGCTTATAGAGGGAATGTCAAAATCGCTACACTTGAACTGAATTACAAAACAGAACAGAGTCACACCTTTAGAAGACACACTATGGCTGCTTAACGGGAAAGGTGAGGTGGGGTGATGCATAAAACAAGGGTTTGAAATTAGCTCAGAGACCGCTCCATAAGCCAAATATGTAATAGACAAGGCCTACTCCCTGCTCAGTGAACTGGACTCAACACCCCCTAGTCACCGCACAAGAATATATCTGACTAGTAAGAATCTGAAAACCTATGTATCGATATCTCTCTGCAAGTGAATCAAGAGGGTGTAAAGCGGCATAAACACAGCAGGGAAAAGCAGCAAAGCCCCATTCTAAACATAAATTACTTTAAAAAACAAACAAAACAAAGACAGTGAAAGAGAGAGAAATTCTTACAAAATCAGTTCAGGGGCTCTGATGCCGCCTGGTTCGACCATATCTAGACCCACAGCTGGATGAGACATAAGGCTGGACACTCTTGGGGCTGAGAGGATTGGTGAGGTTGGGTGAGCAAACGCAGATACTTTAAAGTAATACCGCGGGGTACCCACCCCATGGGTCTCAAATCTCCAGGTACAAGGGCATCTTCCTACATCAAAACATGCATGGGAAACCCAGAGGTTTGTATGCCGTGAGATCGGGAAAGGCTTCTAAAACGCACCTCATTTCTCCTCTCCTTGTGCTCGGGTTCACCATTCTAGCCGCTTGACTAACCATCTCCCTACTTGGAGAATCAGCACCTTTAACCTCCTGTTTCGTAAAGGTTGCAATTTGTCCTGAGGATGAACGGGAAGACGGGGAACCAACGAGAGACTAGCCCTAGGTGTTGGGACAGGCACAGGTCACTCCATTTTCCCATCAGGAAGAAGAATGAACCACAGGCTCAGCCTGCCCCCCAGAACCAAAATAGGGCCTGAAACAATCCTGCGCTTTTGCGGCCACCTCCCAAAAAAGCGAGTAGACAAATGGAGCTCAGGGGCACTGCAATTCACAAACGTGCAGAGTTATAAATGAGAACTCTCGTCCACAAATATATTGAGGGAAGGCAACGAAGAGGATTTGAAAGCAAGGCAGATTTGCAGGAAACAGATTTCAGGAGGTAGATTCGACTCGCCTTTAAAGCACATGAAAAGTGGCAAAACGTTGACAATGATGCCCTTGGCCAAAAAGGGCGTATGCGTTTTTTCCTGAATATATTCAGGAAAAAACGCATACGCCCTTTTTGGCCAACCAAGCAAGCCGGAAGGGCAAATCAGCGCTACAAAGAAGTCTTGCTTGCCCTCGGTCAAAAGGGCCATGCTGAAAAAAGTGTAAAAACCAGAAAAGAAGGACAGGCCATGGAGACATGGGAGCCTTGCTACGCTGATGGGCGGGATGTAAATTGCCAACAGGCACTCTGGAGAAGTGTACGGTGTGTCCTGAAACAAGTAATAAACACAGCTTAGAGAGCATAGGGCACTTCCAGTCATGGGCGTATAAATTGGGAAAACTAAAAATCAACAAGACACAGGCACCCCAAACTTTACGGCTGCTCTGTTTCCAAGAACCTCCACTTCGGTACACCTTCAATATCCCAGGAAAGAGAAAAATGGATAAACAAATGGTGGTACTTGGCACAATGGAATATCACTCAGCCATGAAATCAATGTCATAAGGCTAGTTAGCAGCATGATGAGTGGATTTAGCGACGATGATTCTAAGTGAAATAAGTCACACAGAAAAAGACACTTATCCTAAGATATCGCTTATAGAGGGAATGTCAAAATCGCTACACTTGAACTGAATTACAAAACAGAACAGAGGCACACCTTTAGAAGACACACTATGGCTGCTTAACGGGAAAGGTGAGGTGGGGTGATGCATAAAACAAGGGTTTGAAATTAGCTCAGAGACCGCTCCATAAGCCAAATATGTAATAGACAAGGCCTACTCCCTGCTCAGTGAACTGGACTCAACACCCCCTAGTCACCGCACAAGAATATATCTGACTAGTAAGAATCTGAAAACCTATGTATCGATATCTCTCTGCAAGTGAATCAAGAGGGTGTAAAGTGGCATAAACACAGCAGGGAAAAGCAGCAAAGCCCCATTCTAAACATAAATTACTTTAAAAAACAAACAAAACAAAGACAGTGAAAGAGAGAGAAATTCTTACAAAATCAGTTCAGGGGCTCTGATGCAACCTGGATTGACCATATCTAGACCCACAGCTGGATGAGACATAAGGCTGGACACTCTTGGGGCTGAGAGGATTGGTGAGGTTGGGTGAGCAAACGCAGATACTTTAAAGTAATACCGTGGGGTACCCACCCCATGGGTCTCAAATCTCCAGGTACAAGGGCATCTTCCTACATCAAAACATGCATGGGAAACCCAGAGGTTTGTATGCCGTGAGATCGGGAAAGGCTTCTAAAACGCACCTCATTTCTCCTCTCCTTGTGCTCGGGTTCACCATTCTAGCCGCTTGACTAACCATCTCCCTACTTGGAGAATCAGCACCTTTAACCTCCTGTTTCGTACAGGTTGCAATTTGTCCTGAGGATGAACGGGAAGACGGGAAACCAACGAGAGACTAGCCCTAGGTGTTGGGACAGGCACAGGTCACTCCATTTTCCCATCAGGAAGAAGAATGAACCACAGGCTCAGCCTGCCCCCCAGAACCAAAATAGGGCCTGAAACAATCCTGCGCTTTTGCGGCCACCTCCCAAAAAAGCGAGTAGACAAATGGAGCTCAGGGGCACTGCAATTCACAAACGTGCAGAGTTATAAATGAGAACTCTCGTCCACAAATATATTGAGGGAAGGCAACGAAGAGGATTTGAAAGCAAGGCAGATTTGCAGGAAACAGATTTCAGGAGGTAGATTCGACTCGCCTTTAAAGCACATGAAAAGTGGCAAAACGTTGACAATGATGCCCTTGGCCAAAAAGGGCGTATGCGTTTTTTCCTGAATATATTCAGGAAAAAACGCATACGCCCTTTTTGGCCAACCAAGCAAGCCGGAAGGGCAAATCAGCGCTACAAAGAAGTCTTGCTTGCCCTCGGTCAAAAGGGCCATGCTGAAAAAAGTGTAAAAACCAGAAAAGCAGGACAGGCCATGGAGACATGGGAGCCTTGCTACGCTGATGGGCGGGATGTAAATTGCCAACAGGCACTCTGGAGAAGTGTACGGTGTGTCCTGAAACAAGCAATAAACACAGCTTAGAGAGCATAGGGCACTTCCACTCATGGGCGTATAAATTGGGAAAACTAAAAATCAACAAGACACAGGCACCCCAAACTTTACGGCTGCTCTGTTTCCAAGAACCTCCGCTTCGGTACACCTTCAATATCCCAGGAAAGAGAAAAATGGATAAACAAATGGTGGTACTTGGCACAATGGAATATCACTCAGCCATGAAATCAATGTCATAAGGCTAGTTAGCAGCATGATGAGTGGATTTAGCGACGATGATTCTAAGTGAAATAAGTCACACAGAAAAAGACACTTATCCTAAGATATTGCTTATAGAGGGAATGTCAAAATCGCTACACTTGAACTGAATTACAAAACAGAACAGAGTCACACCTTTAGAAGACACACTATGGCTGCTTAACGGGAAAGGTGAGGTGGGGTGATGCATAAAACAAGGGTTTGAAATTAGCTCAGAGACCGCTCCATAAGCCAAATATGTAATAGACAAGGCCTACTCCCTGCTCAGTGAACTGGACTCAACACCCCCTAGTCACCGCACAAGAATATATCTGACTAGTAAGAATCTGAAAACCTATGTATCGATATTTCTCTGCAAGTGAATCAAGAGGGTGTAAAGCGGCATAAACACAGCAGGGAAAAGCAGCAAAGCCCCATTCTAAACATAAATTACTTTAAAAAACAAACAAAACAAAGACAGTGAAAGAGAGAGAAATTCTTACAAAATCAGTTCAGGGGCTCTGATGCCACCTGGTTCGACCATATCTAGACCCACAGCTGGATGAGACATAAGGCTGGACACTCTTGGGGCTGAGAGGATTGGTGAGGTTGGGTGAGCAAACGCAGATACTTTAAAGTAATACCGCGGGGTACCCTCCCATGGGTCTCAAATCTCCAGGTACAAGGGCATCTTCCTACATCAAAACATGCATGGGAAACCCAGAGGTTTGTATGCCGTGAGATCGGGAAAGGCTTCTAAAACGCACCTCATTTCTCCTCTCCTTGTGCTCGGGTTCACCATTCTAGCCGCTTGACTAACCATCTCCCTACTTGGAGAATCAGCACCTTTAACCTCCTGTTTCGTACAGGTTGCAATTTGTCCTGAGGATGAACGGGAAGACGGGGAACCAACGAGAGACTAGCCCTAGGTGTTGGGACAGGCACAGGTCACTCCATTTTCCCATCAGGAAGAAGAATGAACCACAGGCTCAGCCTGCCCCCCAGAACCAAAATAGGGCCTGAAACAATCCTGCGCTTTTGCGGCCACCTCCCAAAAAAGCGAGTAGACAAATGGAGCTCAGGGGCACTGCAATTCACAAACGTGCAGAGTTATAAATGATAACTCTCGTCCACAAATATATTGAGGGAAGGCAACGAAGAGGATTTGAAAGCAAGGCAGATTTGCAGGAAACAGATTTCAGGAGGTAGATTCGACTCGCCTTTAAAGCACATGAAAAGTGGCAAAACGTTGACAATGATGCCCTTGGCCAAAAAGGGCGTATGCGTTTTTTCCTGAATATATTCAGGAAAAAACGCATACGCCCTTTTTGGCCAACCAAGCAAGCCGGAAGGGCAAATCAGCGCTACAAAGCAGTCTTGCTTGCCCTCGGTCAAAAGGGCCATGCTGAAAAAAGTGTAAAAACCAGAAAAGCAGGACAGGCCATGGAGACATGGGAGCCTTGCTACGCTGATGGGCGGGATGTAAATTGCCAACAGGCACTCTGGAGAAGTGTACGGTGTGTCCTGAAACAAGTAATAAACACAGCTTAGAGAGCATAGGGCACTTCCACTCATGGGCGTATAAATTGGGAAAACTAAAAATCAACAAGACACAGGCACCCCAAACTTTACGGCTGCTCTGTTTCCAAGAACCTCCACTTCGGTACACCTTCAATATCCCAGGAAAGAGAAAAATGGATAAACAAATGGTGGTACTTGGCACAATGGAATATCACTCAGCCATGAAATCAATGTCATAAGGCTAGTTAGCAGCATGATGAGTGGATTTAGCGACGATGATTCTAAGTGAAATAAGTCACACAGAAAAAGACACTTATCCTAAGATATCGCTTATAGAGGGAATGTCAAAATCGCTACACTTGAACTGAATTACAAAACAGAACAGAGGCACACCTTTAGAAGACACACTATGGCTGCTTAACGGGAAAGGTGAGGTGGGGTGATGCATAAAACAAGGGTTTGAAATTAGCTCAGAGACCGCTCCATAAGCCAAATATGTAATAGACAAGGCCTACTCCCTGCTCAGTGAACTGGACTCAACACCCCCTAGTCACCGCACAAGAATATATCTGACTAGTAAGAATCTGAAAACCTATGTATCGATATCTCTCTGCAAGTGAATCAAGAGGGTGTAAAGCGGCATAAACACAGCAGGGAAAAGCAGCAAAGCCCCATTCTAAACATAAATTACTTTAAAAAACAAACAAAACAAAGACAGTGAAAGAGAGAGAAATTCTTACAAAATCAGTTCAGGGGCTCTGATGCAACCTGGATTGACCATATCTAGACCCACAGCTGGATGAGACATAAGGCTGGACACTCTTGGGGCTGAGAGGATTGGTGAGGTTGGGTGAGCAAACGCAGATACTTTAAAGTAATACCGCGGGGTACCCACCCCATGGGTCTCAAATCTCCAGGTACAAGGGCATCTTCCTACATCAAAACATGCATGGGAAACCCAGAGGTTTGTATGCCGTGAGATCGGGAAAGGCTTCTAAAACGCACCTCATTTCTCCTCTCCTTGTGCTCGGGTTCACCATTCTAGCCGCTTGACTAACCATCTCCCTACTTGGAGAATCAGCACCTTTAACCTCCTGTTTCGTACAGGTTGCAATTTGTCCTGAGGATGAACGGGAAGACGGGAAACCAACGAGAGACTAGCCCTAGGTGTTGGGACAGGCACAGGTCACTCCATTTTCCCATCAGGAAGAAGAATGAACCACAGGCTCAGCCTGCCCCCAAGAACCAAAATAGGGCCTGAAACAATCCTGCGCTTTTGCGGCCACCTCCCAAAAAAGCGAGTAGACAAATGGAGCTCAGGGGCACTGCAATTCACAAACGTGCAGAGTTATAAATGAGAACTCTCGTCCACAAATATATTGAGGGAAGGCAACGAAGAGGATTTGAAAGCAAGGCAGATTTGCAGGAAACAGATTTCAGGAGGTAGATTCGACTCGCCTTTAAAGCACATGAAAAGCGGCAAAACGTTGACAATGATGCCCTTGGCCAAAAAGGGCGTATGCGTTTTTTCCTGAATATATTCAGGAAAAAACGCATACGCCCTTTTTGGCCAAACAAGCAAGCCGGAAGGGCAAATCAGCGCTACAAAGCAGTCTTGCTTGCCCTCGGTCAAAAGGGCCATGCTGAAAAAAGTGTAAAAACCAGAAAAGAAGGACAGGCCATGGAGACATGGGAGCCTTGCTACGCTGATGGGCGGGATGTAAATTGCCAACAGGCACTCTGGAGAAGTGTACGGTGTGTCCTGAAACAAGTAATAAACACAGCTTAGAGAGCATAGGGCACTTCCAGTCATGGGCGTATAAATTGGGAAAACTAAAAATCAACAAGACACAGGCACCCCAAACTTTACGGCTGCTCTGTTTCCAAGAACCTCCACTTCGGTACACCTTCAATATCCCAGGAAAGAGAAAAATGGATAAACAAATGGTGGTACTTGGCACAATGGAATATCACTCAGCCATGAAATCAATGTCATAAGGCTAGTTAGCAGCATGATGAGTGGATTTAGCGACGATGATTCTAAGTGAAATAAGTCACACAGAAAAAGACACTTATCCTAAGATATCGCTTATAGAGGGAATGTCAAAATCGCTACACTTGAACTGAATTACAAAACAGAACAGAGGCACACCTTTAGAAGACACACTATGGCTGCTTAACGGGAAAGGTGAGGTGGGGTGATGCATAAAACAAGGGTTTGAAATTAGCTCAGAGACCGCTCCATAAGCCAAATATGTAATAGACAAGGCCTACTCCCTGCTCAGGGAACTGGACTCAACACCCCCTAGTCACCGCACAAGAATATATCTGACTAGTAAGAATCTGAAAACCTATGTATCGATATCTCTCTGCAAGTGAATCAAGAGGGTGTAAAGTGGCATAAACACAGCAGGGAAAAGCAGCAAAGCCCCATTCTAAACATAAATTACTTTAAAAAACAAACAAAACAAAGACAGTGAAAGAGAGAGAAATTCTTACAAAATCAGTTCAGGGGCTCTGATGCAACCTGGATTGACCATATCTAGACCCACAGCTGGATGAGACATAAGGCTGGACACTCTTGGGGCTGAGAGGATTGGTGAGGTTGGGTGAGCAAACGCAGATACTTTAAAGTAATACCGTGGGGTACCCACCCCATGGGTCTCAAATCTCCAGGTACAAGGGCATCTTCCTACATCAAAACATGCATGGGAAACCCAGAGGTTTGTATGCCGTGAGATCGGGAAAGGCTTCTAAAACGCACCTCATTTCTCCTCTCCTTGTGCTCGGGTTCACCATTCTAGCCGCTTGACTAACCATCTCCCTACTTGGAGAATCAGCACCTTTAACCTCCTGTTTCGTACAGGTTGCAATTTGTCCTGAGGATGAACGGGAAGACGGGAAACCAACGAGAGACTAGCCCTAGGTGTTGGGACAGGCACAGGTCACTCCATTTTCCCATCAGGAAGAAGAATGAACCACAGGCTCAGCCTGCCCCCCAGAACCAAAATAGGGCCTGAAACAATCCTGCGCTTTTGCGGCCACCTCCCAAAAAAGCGAGTAGACAAATGGAGCTCAGGGGCACTGCAATTCACAAACGTGCAGAGTTATAAATGAGAACTCTCGTCCACAAATATATTGAGGGAAGGCAACGAAGAGGATTTGAAAGCAAGGCAGATTTGCAGGAAACAGATTTCAGGAGGTAGATTCGACTCGCCTTTAAAGCACATGAAAAGTGGCAAAACGTTGACAATGATGCCCTTGGCCAAAAAGGGCGTATGCGTTTTTTCCTGAATATATTCAGGAAAAAACGCATACGCCCTTTTTGGCCAACCAAGCAAGCCGGAAGGGCAAATCAGCGCTACAAAGAAGTCTTGCTTGCCCTCGGTCAAAAGGGCCATGCTGAAAAAAGTGTAAAAACCAGAAAAGCAGGACAGGCCATGGAGACATGGGAGCCTTGCTACGCTGATGGGCGGGATGTAAATTGCCAACAGGCACTCTGGAGAAGTGTACGGTGTGTCCTGAAACAAGCAATAAACACAGCTTAGAGAGCATAGGGCACTTCCACTCATGGGCGTATAAATTGGGAAAACTAAAAATCAACAAGACACAGGCACCCCAAACTTTACGGCTGCTCTGTTTCCAAGAACCTCCGCTTCGGTACACCTTCAATATCCCAGGAAAGAGAAAAATGGATAAACAAATGGTGGTACTTGGCACAATGGAATATCACTCAGCCATGAAATCAATGTCATAAGGCTAGTTAGCAGCATGATGAGTGGATTTAGCGACGATGATTCTAAGTGAAATAAGTCACACAGAAAAAGACACTTATCCTAAGATATCGCTTATAGAGGGAATGTCAAAATCGCTACACTTGAACTGAATTACAAAACAGAACAGAGTCACACCTTTAGAAGACACACTATGGCTGCTTAACGGGAAAGGTGAGGTGGGGTGATGCATAAAACAAGGGTTTGAAATTAGCTCAGAGACCGCTCCATAAGCCAAATATGTAATAGACAAGGCCTACTCCCTGCTCAGTGAACTGGACTCAACACCCCCTAGTCACCGCACAAGAATATATCTGACTAGTAAGAATCTGAAAACCTATGTATCGATATTTCTCTGCAAGTGAATCAAGAGGGTGTAAAGCGGCATAAACACAGCAGGGAAAAGCAGCAAAGCCCCATTCTAAACATAAATTACTTTAAAAAACAAACAAAACAAAGACAGTGAAAGAGAGAGAAATTCTTACAAAATCAGTTCAGGGGCTCTGATGCCACCTGGTTCGACCATATCTAGACCCACAGCTGGATGAGACATAAGGCTGGACACTCTTGGGGCTGAGAGGATTGGTGAGGTTGGGTGAGCAAACGCAGATACTTTAAAGTAATACCGCGGGGTACCCTCCCATGGGTCTCAAATCTCCAGGTACAAGGGCATCTTCCTACATCAAAACATGCATGGGAAACCCAGAGGTTTGTATGCCGTGAGATCGGGAAAGGCTTCTAAAACGCACCTCATTTCTCCTCTCCTTGTGCTCGGGTTCACCATTCTAGCCGCTTGACTAACCATCTCCCTACTTGGAGAATCAGCACCTTTAACCTCCTGTTTCGTACAGGTTGCAATTTGTCCTGAGGATGAACGGGAAGACGGGGAACCAACGAGAGACTAGCCCTAGGTGTTGGGACAGGCACAGGTCACTCCATTTTCCCATCAGGAAGAAGAATGAACCACAGGCTCAGCCTGCCCCCCAGAACCAAAATAGGGCCTGAAACAATCCTGCGCTTTTGCGGCCACCTCCCAAAAAAGCGAGTAGACAAATGGAGCTCAGGGGCACTGCAATTCACAAACGTGCAGAGTTATAAATGATAACTCTCGTCCACAAATATATTGAGGGAAGGCAACGAAGAGGATTTGAAAGCAAGGCAGATTTGCAGGAAACAGATTTCAGGAGGTAGATTCGACTCGCCTTTAAAGCACATGAAAAGTGGCAAAACGTTGACAATGATGCCCTTGGCCAAAAAGGGCGTATGCGTTTTTTCCTGAATATATTCAGGAAAAAACGCATACGCCCTTTTTGGCCAACCAAGCAAGCCGGAAGGGCAAATCAGCGCTACAAAGCAGTCTTGCTTGCCCTCGGTCAAAAGGGCCATGCTGAAAAAAGTGTAAAAACCAGAAAAGCAGGACAGGCCATGGAGACATGGGAGCCTTGCTACGCTGATGGGCGGGATGTAAATTGCCAACAGGCACTCTGGAGAAGTGTACGGTGTGTCCTGAAACAAGTAATAAACACAGCTTAGAGAGCATAGGGCACTTCCACTCATGGGCGTATAAATTGGGAAAACTAAAAATCAACAAGACACAGGCACCCCAAACTTTACGGCTGCTCTGTTTCCAAGAACCTCCACTTCGGTACACCTTCAATATCCCAGGAAAGAGAAAAATGGATAAACAAATGGTGGTACTTGGCACAATGGAATATCACTCAGCCATGAAATCAATGTCATAAGGCTAGTTAGCAGCATGATGAGTGGATTTAGCGACGATGATTCTAAGTGAAATAAGTCACACAGAAAAAGACACTTATCCTAAGATATCGCTTATAGAGGGAATGTCAAAATCGCTACACTTGAACTGAATTACAAAACAGAACAGAGGCACACCTTTAGAAGACACACTATGGCTGCTTAACGGGAAAGGTGAGGTGGGGTGATGCATAAAACAAGGGTTTGAAATTAGCTCAGAGACCACTCCATAAGCCAAATATGTAATAGACAAGGCCTACTCCCTGCTCAGTGAACTGGACTCAACACCCCCTAGTCACCGCACAAGAATATATCTGACTAGTAAGAATCTGAAAACCTATGTATCGATATCTCTCTGCAAGTGAATCAAGAGGGTGTAAAGCGGCATAAACACAGCAGGGAAAAGCAGCAAAGCCCCATTCTAAACATAAATTACTTTAAAAAACAAACAAAACAAAGACAGTGAAAGAGAGAGAAATTCTTACAAAATCAGTTCAGGGGCTCTGATGCAACCTGGATTGACCATATCTAGACCCACAGCTGGATGAGACATAAGGCTGGACACTCTTGGGGCTGAGAGGATTGGTGAGGTTGGGTGAGCAAACGCAGATACTTTAAAGTAATACCGCGGGGTATCCACCCCATGGGTCTCAAATCTCCAGGTACAAGGGCATCTTCCTACATCAAAACATGCATGGGAAACCCAGAGGTTTGTATGCCGTGAGATCGGGAAAGGCTTCTAAAACGCACCTCATTTCTCCTCTCCTTGTGCTCGGGTTCACCATTCTAGCCGCTTGACTAACCATCTCCCTACTTGGAGAATCAGCACCTTTAACCTCCTGTTTCGTACAGGTTGCAATTTGTCCTGAGGATGAACGGGAAGACGGGAAACCAACGAGAGACTAGCCCTAGGTGTTGGGACAGGCACAGGTCACTCCATTTTCCCATCAGGAAGAAGAATGAACCACAGGCTCAGCCTGCCCCCAAGAACCAAAATAGGGCCTGAAACAATCCTGCGCTTTTGCGGCCACCTCCCAAAAAAGCGAGTAGACAAATGGAGCTCAGGGGCACTGCAATTCACAAACGTGCAGAGTTATAAATGAGAACTCTCGTCCACAAATATATTGAGGGAAGGCAACGAAGAGGATTTGAAAGCAAGGCAGATTTGCAGGAAACAGATTTCAGGAGGTAGATTCGACTCGCCTTTAAAGCACATGAAAAGCGGCAAAACGTTGACAATGATGCCCTTGGCCAAAAAGGGCGTATGCGTTTTTTCCTGAATATATTCAGGAAAAAACGCATACGCCCTTTTTGGCCAAACAAGCAAGCCGGAAGGGCAAATCAGCGCTACAAAGCAGTCTTGCTTGCCCTCGGTCAAAAGGGCCATGCTGAAAAAAGTGTAAAAACCAGAAAAGCAGGACAGGCCATGGAGACATGGGAGCCTTGCTACGCTGATGGGCGGGATGTAAATTGCCAACAGGCACTCTGGAGAAGTGTACGGTGTGTCCTGAAACAAGTAATAAACACAGCTTAGAGAGCATAGGGCACTTCCACTCATGGGCGTATAAATTGGGAAAACTAAAAATCAACAAGACACAGGCACCCCAAACTTTACGGCTGCTCTGTTTCCAAGAACCTCCACTTCGGTACACCTTCAATATCCCAGGAAAGAGAAAAATAGATAAACAAATGGTGGTACTTGGCACAATGGAATATCACTCAGCCATGAAATCAATGTCATAAGGCTAGTTAGCAGCATGATGAGTGGATTTAGCGACGATGATTCTAAGTGAAATAAGTCACACAGAAAAAGACACTTATCCTAAGATATCGCTTATAGAGGGAATGTCAAAATCGCTACACTTGAACTGAATTACAAAACAGAACAGAGGCACACCTTTAGAAGACACACTATGGCTGCTTAACGGGAAAGGTGAGGTGGGGTGATGCATAAAACAAGGGTTTGAAATTAGCTCAGAGACCGCTCCATAAGCCAAATATGTAATAGACAAGGCCTACTCCCTGCTCAGTGAACTGGACTCAACACCCCCTAGTCACCGCACAAGAATATATCTGACTAGTAAGAATCTGAAAACCTATGTATCGATATCTCTCTGCAAGTGAATCAAGAGGGTGTAAAGCGGCATAAACACAGCAGGGAAAAGCAGCAAAGCCCCATTCTAAACATAAATTACTTTAAAAAACAAACAAAACAAAGACAGTGAAAGAGAGAGAAATTCTTACAAAATCAGTTCAGGGGCTCTGATGCCACCTGGTTCGACCATATCTAGACCCACAGCTGGATGAGACATAAGGCTGGACACTCTTGGGGCTGAGAGGATTGGTGAGGTTGGGTGAGCAAACGCAGATACTTTAAAGTAACTCCACGGGGTACCCACCCCATGGGTCTCAAATCTCCAGGTACAAGGGCATCTTCCTACATCAAAACATGCATGAGAAACACAGAAGATGGTATGCCATGAGATCGGGAAAGTTTCTAAAACGCACCTCATTTCTCCTCTCCTTGTGCTCGGGTTCGCCATTCCAGCCACTTGACTAACCATCTCCCTACTTGGAGAATCAGCACCTTTAACCTCCTGTTTCGTACAGGTTGTAATTTGTCCTGAGGATGAACGGGAAGACGGGGAACCAACGAGAGACAAACCCTAGGTGTTGGGACAGACACAGGTCACTCCATTTTCCCATCAGGAAGAAGAATGAACCACAGGCTCCGCCTGCCCCCTGGAAGCCGAATAGGGCCTGCAACAATCCTGCGCTTTTGCGGCCAGCTCCCAAAAAAGCGAGTAGACAAATGGAGCTCAGGGGCACTGCAATTCACAAACGTGCAGAGTTATAAATGATAACTCTCGTCCACAAATATATTGAGGGAAGGCAACGAAGAGGATTTGAAAGCAAGGCAGATTTGCAGGAAACAGATTTCAGGAGGTAGATTCGACTCGCCTTTAAAGCACATGAAAAGTGGCAAAACGTTGACAATGATGCCCTTGGCCAAAAAGGGCGTATGCGTTTTTTCCTGAATATATTCAGGAAAAAACGCATACGCCCTTTTTGGCCAACCAAGCAAGCCGGAAGGGCAAATCAGCGCTACAAAGAAGTCTTGCTTGCCCTAGGTCAAAAGGGCCATGCTGAAAAAAGTGTAAAAACCAGAAAAGAAGGACAGGCCATGGAGACATGGGAGCCTTGCTACGCTGATGGGCGGGATGTAAATTGCCAACAGGCACTCTGGAGAAGTGTACGGTGTGTCCTGAAACAAGTAATAAACACAGCTTAGAGAGCATAGGGCACTTCCACTCATGGGCGTATAAATTGGGAAAACTAAAAATCAACAAGACACAGGCACCCCAAACTTTACGGCTGCTCTGTTTCCAAGAACCTCCACTTCGGTACACCTTCAATATCCCAGGAAAGAGAAAAATGGATAAACAAATGGTGGTACTTGGCACAATGGAATATCACTCAGCCATGAAATCAATGTCATAAGGCTAGTTAGCAGCATGATGAGTGGATTTAGCGACGATGATTCTAAGTGAAATAAGTCACACAGAAAAAGACACTTATCCTAAGATATCGCTTATAGAGGGAATGTCAAAATCGCTACACTTGAACTGAATTACAAAACAGAACAGAGGCACACCTTTAGAAGACACACTATGGCTGCTTAACGGGAAAGGTGAGGTGGGGTGATGCATAAAACAAGGGTTTGAAATTAGCTCAGAGACCGCTCCATAAGCCAAATATGTAATAGACAAGGCCTACTCCCTGCTCAGTGAACTGGACTCAACACCCCCTAGTCACCGCACAAGAATATATCTGAGTAGTAAGAATCTGAAAACCTATGTATCGATATCTCTCTGCAAGTGAATCAAGAGGGTGTAAAGCGGCATAAACACAGCAGGGAAAAGCAGCAAAGCCCCATTCTAAACATAAATTACTTTAAAAAACAAACAAAACAAAGACAGTGAAACAGAGAGAAATTCTTACAAAATCAGTTCAGGGGCTCTGATGCAACCTGGATTGACCATATCTAGACCCACAGCTGGATGAGACATAAGGCTGGACACTCTTGGGGCTGAGAGGATTGGTGAGGTTGGGTGAGCAAACGCAGATACTTTAAAGTAACACCGCGGGGTACCCACCCCATGGGTCTCAAATCTCCAGGTACAAGGGCATCTTCCTACATCAAAACATGCATGGGAAACCCAGAGGTTTGTATGCCGTGAGATCGGGAAAGGCTTCTAAAACGCACCTCATTTCTCCTCTCCTTGTGCTCGGGTTCACCATTCTAGCCGCTTGACTAACCATCTCCCTACTTGGAGAATCAGCACCTTTAACCTCCTGTTTCGTACAGGTTGCAATTTGTCCTGAGGATGAACGGGAAGACGGGAAACCAACGAGAGACTAGCCCTAGGTGTTGGGACAGGCACAGGTCACTCCATTTTCCCATCAGGAAGAAGAATGAACCACAGGCTCAGCCTGCCCCCCAGAACCAAAATAGGGCCTGAAACAATCCTGCGCTTTTGCGGCCACCTCCCAAAAAAGCGAGTAGACAAATGGAGCTCAGGGGCACTGCAATTCACAAACGTGCAGAGTTATAAATGAGAACTCTCGTCCACAAATATATTGAGGGAAGGCAACGAAGAGGATTTGAAAGCAAGGCAGATTTGCAGGAAACAGATTTCAGGAGGTAGATTCGACTCGCCTTTAAAGCACATGAAAAGCGGCAAAACGTTGACAATGATGCCCTTGGCCAAAAAGGGCGTATGCGTTTTTTCCTGAATATATTCAGGAAAAAACGCATACGCCCTTTTTGGCCAACCAAGCAAGCCGGAAGGGCAAATCAGCGCTACAAAGCAGTCTTGCTTGCCCTCGGTCAAAAGGGCCATGCTGAAAAAAGTGTAAAAACCAGAAAAGCAGGACAGGCCATGGAGACATGGGAGCCTTGCTACGCTGATGGGCGGGATGTAAATTGCCAACAGGCACTCTGGAGAAGTGTACGGTGTGTCCTGAAACAAGTAATAAACACAGCTTAGAGAGCATAGGGCACTTCCACTCATGGGCGTATAAATTGGGAAAACTAAAAATCAACAAGACACAGGCACCCCAAACTTTACGGCTGCTCTGTTTCCAAGAACCTCCACTTCGGTACACCTTCAATATCCCAGGAAAGAGAAAAATGGATAAACAAATGGTGGTACTTGGCACAATGGAATATCACTCAGCCATGAAATCAATGTCATAAGGCTAGTTAGCAGCATGATGAGTGGATTTAGCGACGATGATTCTAAGTGAAATAAGTCACACAGAAAAAGACACTTATCCTAAGATATCGCTTATAGAGGGAATGTCAAAATCGCTACACTTGAACTGAATTACAAAACAGAACAGAGGCACACCTTTAGAAGACACACTATGGCTGCTTAACGGGAAAGGTGAGGTGGGGTGATGCATAAAACAAGGGTTTGAAATTAGCTCAGAGACCGCTCCATAAGCCAAATATGTAATAGACAAGGCCTACTCCCTGCTCAGTGAACTGGACTCAACACCCCCTAGTCACCGCACAAGAATATATCTGACTAGTAAGAATCTGAAAACCTATGTATCGATATCTCTCTGCAAGTGAATCAAGAGGGTGTAAAGCAGCATAAACACAGCAGGGAAAAGCAGCAAAGCCCCATTCTAAACATAAATTACTTTAAAAAACAAACAAAACAAAGACAGTGAAAGAGAGAGAAATTCTTACAAAATCAGTTCAGGGGCTCTGATGCCACCTGGTTCGACCATATCTAGACCCACAGCTGGATGAGACATAAGGCTGGACACTCTTGGGGCTGAGAGGATTGGTGAGGTTGGGTGAGCAAACGCAGATACTTTAAAGTAACTCCACGGGGTACCCACCCCATGGGTCTCAAATCTCCAGGTACAAGGGCATCTTCCTACATCAAAACATGCATGGGAAACCCAGAGGTTTGTATGCCGTGAGATCGGGAAAGGCTTCTAAAACGCACCTCATTTCTCCTCTCCTTGTGCTCGGGTTCACCATTCTAGCCGCTTGACTAAACATCTCCCTACTTGGATAATCAGCACCTTTAACCTCCTGTTTCGTACAGGTTGCAATTTGTCCTGAGGATGAACGGGAAGACGGGGAACCAACGAGAGACTAGCCCTAGGTGTTGGGACAGGCACAGGTCACTCTATTTTCCCATCAGGAAGAAGAATGAACCACAGGCTCCGCCTGCCCTCTGGAAGCCGAATAGGGCCTGAAACAATCCTGCGCTTTTGCGGCCAGCTCCCAAAAAAGCGAGTAGACAAATGGAGCTCAGGGGCACTGCAATTCACAAACGTGCAGAGTTATAAATGAGAACTCTGGTCCACAAATATATTGAGGGAAGGCAACGAAGAGGATTTGAAAGCAAGGCAGATTTGCAGGAAACAGATTTCAGGAGGAAGATTCGACTCGCCTTGAAAGGACATGAAAAGCTGCAAAAGTGTGCCAATGATGCCCTTGGCCAAGAAGGGCGTATGCGTTTTTTCCAGAATATATTCAGGAAAAAACGCACACGCCCTTTTTGGCCAATCAAGCAAGCCGGAAGGGCAAATCAGCGCTACAAAGAAGTCTCTCTTGCCCTCGGTCAAAAGGGCAATGCTGAAAAAAGTGTAAAAACCAGAAAAGCAGGTCAGGCCATGGAGACATGGGATCCTTGCTACGCTGATGGGCGGGATGTAAATTGCCAACAGCCACTCTGGAGAAATGTACGGTGTGTCCTGAAACAAGTAATAAACACAGCTTAGAGAGCATAGGGCACTTCCACTCATGGGCGTATAAATTGGGAAAACTAAAAATCAACAAGACACAGGCACCCCAAACGTTACGGCTGCTCTGTTTACAAGAACCTCCACTTCGGTACACCATCAATATCCCAGGAAAGAAAAAAATGGATAAAGAAATGGTGGTACTTGGCACAAAGGAATATCACTCAGCCATGAAATCAATGTCATAAGGCTAGTTAGCAGCTTGATTAGTGGATTTAGGTACGATGATTCTAAGCGAAATAAGTCACATAGAAAAAGAATCTTATCCTAAGTTATCGCTTACAGAGGGAATGTCAAAATCGCTACACTACAACTGAATTACAAAATAAAATAGAGTCACACCTTTAGAAGACACAGTATGGCTGCTTAACGGGAAAGGTGAGGTGGGGTGATGCATAAAACAAGGGTTTGAAATTAGCTCAGAGGCCGCTCCATAAGACAAATATGTAATAGACTAGGCCTACTCCCTGCTCAGTGAACTGGACTCAACATCCCCTAGTCACCGCACAAGAATACATTTAACTAGTAAGAATCTGAAAACCTATGTATCGATATCTCTCTGCAAGTGAATCAAGAGTGTGTAAAGCGGCATAAACACAGCAGGGAAAAGCAGCCAAGACCCATTCTAAACATAAACTACTTTAAAAAACACACAAAACAAAGACAGTGAAAGAGAGAGAAATTCTTACAAAATCCGTTCAGGGTCTCTGATGTAATCTGGATTGACCATATCTAGACCCACAGCTGGATGAGACATAAGGCTGGACACGCTTGGGGCTGAGAGGATTGGTGAGGTTGGGTGAGCAAATGCAGATACTTTAAAGTAACACCGCGGTGTACCCACCCCATGGGTCTCAAATCTCCAGGTACAAGGGCATCTTCCTACATCAAAACATGCATGGGAAACCCAGAAGATGGTATGCCATGAGATGGGGAAAGGTTTCTAAAACGCACCTCATTTCTCCTCTCCTTGTGCTCGGGTTCGCCATTCCAGCCGCTTGACTAACCATCTCCCTACTCGGAGAATCAGCACCTTTAACCTCCTGTTTCGTACAGGTTGCAATTTTTCCTGAGGATGAACGGGAAGACGGGGAACCAACGAGAGACTAGCCCTAGGTGTTGGGACAGGCACAGGTCACTCCATTTTCCCATCAGGAAGAAGAATGAACCACAGGCTCCGCCTGCCCCCCAGAACCAAAATAGGGCTTGAAGCAATCCTGCGCTTTTGCGGCCAACTCCCAAAAAAGCGAGTAGACAAATGGGGCTCAGGGGCACTGCAATTCACAAACGTGCAGAGTTATAAATGAGAACTCTCGTCCACAAATATTTTGAGGGAAGGCAACGAAGAGGATTTGAAAGCAAGGCAGATTTGCAGGAAACAGATTTCAGGAGGTAGATTCGACTCGCCTTTAAAGCACATGAAAAGCGGCAAAACGTTGACAATGATGCCCTTGGCCAAAAAGGGCGTATGCGTTTTTTCCTGAATATATTCAGGAAAAAACGCATACGCCCTTTTTGGCCAACCAAGCAAGCCGGAAGGGCAAATCAGCGCTACAAAGAAGTCTCGCTTGCCCTCGGTCTAAAGGGCCATGCTGAAAAGAGTGTAAAAACCAGAAAAGCAGGACAGCCCATGGAGACATGGGAGCCTTGCTACGCTGATGGGCGGGATGTAAATTGCCAACAGGCACTCTGGAGAAGTGTACGGTGTGTCCTGAAACAAGTAATAAACACAGCTTAGAGAGCATAGGGCACTTCCACTCATGGGCGTATAAATCGGGAGAATTAGACTCAACAAGACACAGGCACCACAAACTTTATGGCTGCTCTGTTTCCAAGAACCTCCACTTCGGTACACCTTCAATATCCCAGGAAAGAGAAAAATGGATAAACAAATGGTGGTACTTGGCACAATGGAATATCACTCAGCCATGAAATCAATGTCATAAGGCTAGTTAGCAGCATGATGAGTGGATTTAGCGACGATGATTCTAAGTGAAATAAGTCACACAGAAAAAGACACTTATCCTAAGATATCGCTTATAGAGGGAATGTCAAAATCGCTACACTTGAACTGAATTACAAAACAGAACAGAGTCACACCTTTAGAAGACACACTATGGCTGCTGAACGGGAATGGTGAGGTGGGGTGATGCATAAAACAAGGGTTTGAAATTAGCTCAGAGACGGCTCCATAAGCCAAATATGTAATAGACAAGGCCTACTCCCTGCTCAGTGAACTGGACACAACACCCCCTAGTCACCGCACAAGAATATATCTGACTAATAAGAATCTGAAAACCTATGTATCGATATCTCTCTGCAAGTGAATCAAGAGGGTGTAAAGCGGCATAAACACAGCAGGGAAAAGCAGCCAAGACCCATTCTAAACATAAATTACTTTAAAAAACCCACAAAACAAAGACAGTGAAAGAGAGAGAAATTCTTACAAAATCTGTTCAGGGTCTCTGATGCAACCTGGATTGACCATATCTAGACCCACAGCTGGATGAGACATAAGGCTGGACACTCTTGGGGCTGAGAGGATTGGTGAGCTTGGTGAGCAAACGCAGATACTTTAAAGTAACACCGCGGGGTACACACCCAATGGGTCTCAAATCTCCAGGTACAAGGGCATCTTCCTACATCAAAACATGCATGGGAAACCCAGAAGATGGTATGCCGTGAGATCGGGAAAGGTTTCTAAAACGCACCTCATTTCTCCTCTCCTTGTGCTCGGGTTCGCCATTCCAGCCGCTTGACTAACCATCTCCCTACTTGGAGAATCAGCACCTTTAACCTCCTGTTTCGTACAGGTTGCAATTTGTCCTGAGGATGAACGCGAAGACGGGCAACCAACGAGAGACTAGCCCTAGGTGTTGGGACAGGCACAGGTCACTCCATTTTCCCATCAGGAAGAAGAATGAACCACAGGCTCAGCCTGCCCCCTAGAAACAAATAGGGCCTGAAGCAATCCTGCACTTTTGCGGCCAGCTCCCAAAAAAGCGAGTAGACAAATGGAGCTCAGGGGCACTGCAATTCACACACGTGCAGAGTTATAAATGATATCTCTCGTCCACAAATATATTGAGGGAAGGCAACGAAGAGGATTTGAAAGCAAGGCAGATTTGCAGGAAACAGATTTCAGGAGGTAGATTCGACTCGCCTTTAAAGCACATGAAAACAGGCAAAACGTTGACAATAATGCCCTTCACCAAAAAGGGCGTATGCGTTTTTTCCTGAATATATTCAGGAAAAAACGCATACGCACTTTTTGGCCAACCAAGCAAGCTGGAAGGGCAAATCAGCGCTACAAAGAAGTCTCGCTTGCCCTCGGTCTAAAGGGCCATGCTGAAAAAAGTGTAAAAACCAGAAAAGCAGGACAGGCCATGGAGACATGGGAGCCTTGCTACGCTAATGGGCAGGATGTAAATTGCCAACAGCCACTCTGGAGAACTGTACGGTGTGTCCTGAAACAAGTAATAAACACAGCTTAGAGAGCATAGGGCACTTCCACTCATGGGCGTATAAATTGGGAAAACTAAAAATCAACAAGACACAGGCACCCCAAACTTTACGGCTGCTCTGTTTCCAAGAACCTCCACTTCGGTACACCTTCAATATCCCAGGAAAGAGAAAAATGGATAAAGAAATGGTGGGACTTGGCACAATGGAATATCACTCAGCCATGAAATCAATGTCATAAGGCTAGTTAGCAGCATGATGAGTGGATTTAGGTACGAAGATTCTAAGTGAAATAAGTCACACAGAAGAAGACACTTATCCTAAGATATCGCTTAGAGAGGGAATGTCAAAATCGCTACACTTGAACTGAATTACAAAACAGAACAGAGTCACACCTTTAGAAGACACACTATGGCTGCTTAACGGGAAAGGTGAGGTGGGGTGATGCATAAAACAAGGGTTTGAAATTAGCTCAGAGACCGCTCCATAAGCCAAATATATAATAGACAAGGCCTACTCCCTGCTCAGTGAACTGGACTCAACACCCCCTAGTCACCGCACAAGAATATATCTGACTAGTAAGAATCTGAAAACCTATGTATTGATATCTCTCTGCAAGTGAATCAAGAGGGTGTAAAGGGGCATAATCACAGCAGGGAAAAGCAGCCAAGCCCCATTCTAAACATAAATTACTTTGAAAAACCCACAAAACAAAGACAGTGAAAGAGAGAGAAAGTCTTACAAAATCCGTTCAGGGTCTCTGATGCAACCTGGATTGACCATATCTAGACCCACAGCTGGATAAGACATAAGGCTGGACACTCTTGGGACTGAGAGGATTGGTGAGGTTGGGTGAGCAAACACAGATACTTTAAAGTAACACCGTGGGGTACACACCCCATGGGTCTCAAATCTCCAGGTACAAGGGCATCTTCCTATATCAAAACATGCATGGGAAACCCAGAAGATGGTATGCCGTGAGATCAGAAAAGGTTTCTAAAACGCACCTCATTTCTCCTCTCCGTGGGCTCGGGTTCGCCATTCCAGCCGCTTGACTAACCATCTCCCTACTTGGAGAATCAGCACCTTTAACTTCCTGTTTCGTACAGGTTGCAATTTCTCCTGAGGATGAACGGGAAGACGGGGAACCAACGAGAGACTAGCCCTAGGTTTTGGGACAGGCACAGGCCACTCCATTTTCCCATCAGGAAGAAGAATGAACCACAGGCTCAGCCTGACCCCCAGAACCAAAATAGGGCCTGAAGCAATCCTGCGCTTTTGCGGCCAGCTCCCAAAAAAGCGAGGAGACAATGGAGCTCAGGGGCACTGCAATTCACAAACCTGCAGTGTTATAAATGAGAACTCTCGTCCACAAATATATTGAGGGAAGGCAACGAAGAGGATTTGAAAGGAAGGCAAAATTGCAGGAAACAGATTTCAGGAGGAAGATTCGACTCGCCTTGAAAGGACATGAAAAGCGGCAAAAGGGTGACAATGATGCCCTTGGCCAAGAAGGGCGTATGCGTTTTTTCCTGAATATATTCAGGAAAAACCCATACGCCCTTTTTGGCCAACCAAGCAAGCCGGAAGGGCAAATCAGCGCTACAAAGAAGTCTCACTTGCCCTCGGTCAAAAGGGCCATGCTGAACAAAGTGTAAAAACCAGAAAATCAGGTCAGGCCATGGAGACATGGGAGCATTGCTACGCTGATGGGCGGGATGTAAATTGCCAACAGGCACTCTGGAGAAGTGTACGGTGTGTCCTGAAACAAGTAATAAACACAGCGTAGAGAGCATAGGGCATTTCCACTCATGGGCGTATAAATCGGGAAAACTAAAAATCAACAAGACACAGGCATCCCAAACTTTACGGCTGCTCTGTTTCCAAGAACCTCCACTTCAGTACACCTTCAATATCCCAGGAAAGAGAAAAATGGATAAACAAATGGTGGTACTTGGCACAATGGAATATCACTCAGCCATGAAATCAATGTCATAAGGCTAGTTAGCAGCATGATGAGTGGATTTAGGTACGATGATTCTAAGTGAAATAAGTCACACAGAAAAAGACACTTATCCTAAGATATCGCTTATAGAGGGAATGTCAAAATCGCTACACTTGAACTGAATTACAAAACAGAACAGAGTCATACCTTTAGAAGACACAGTATGCCTGCCTAACGGGAAAGGTGAGGTGGGGTGATGCATAAAACAAGGGTTTGAAATTAGCTCAGAGACCGCTCCATAAGCCAAATATGTAATAGACAAGGCCTACTCCCTGCTCAGTGAACTGGACTCAACACCCCCTAGTCACCGCACAAGAATATATCTGACTAGTAAGAATCTGAAAACCTATGTATCGATATCTCTCTGCAAGTGAATCAAGAGGGTGTAAAGCGGCATCAACACAGCAGGGAAAAGCAGGCAAGACCCATTCTAAACATAAATTACTTAAAAAAACCCACAAAACAAAGACAGTGAAAGAGAGAGAAATTCTTACAAAATCCGTTCAGGGTCTCTGATGCAACCTGGATTGACCATATCTAGACCCACAGCTGTATGAGACATAAGGCTGGACACTCTTGGGGCTGAGAGGATTGGTGAGGTTGGGTGAGCAAATGCAGATACTTTAAAGTAACACCGCGGGGTACCCACCCCATGGGTCTCAAATCTCCAGGTACAAGGGGATCTTCCTACATCAAAACATGCATGGGAAACCCAGAAGATGGTATGCTGTGAGATCGGGAAAGGTTTCTAAAACGCACCTCATTTATCCTCTCCTTGTGCTCGGGTTCGCCATTCCAGCCGCTTGACTTACCATCTCCCTACTTGGAGAATCAGCACCTTTAACCTCCTGTTTTGTACAGGTTGCAATTTGTCCTGAGGATGAACGGGAAGACGGGCAACCAACGATAGACTAGCCCTAGGTGTTGGGACAGGCACAGGTCACTCCATTTTCCCATCAGGAAGAAGAATGAACCACAGGCTCAGCCTGCCCCCCAGAACCAAAATAGTGCCTGAAGCAATCCTGCGCTTTTGCGGCCAGCTCCCAAAAAAAGCGAGTAGACAAATGGAGCTCAGGGGCACTGCAATTCACAAACGTGCAGAGTTATCAATGAGAACTCTCGTCCACAAATATATTGAGGGAAGGCAACGAAGAGGATTTGAAAGCAAGGCAGATTTGCAGGAAACAGATTTCAGGAGGTAGATTCGACTCGCCTTTAAAGCACATGAAATGCAGCAAAACGTTGACAATGATGCCCTTGGCCAAAAAGGGCGTATGCGTTTTTTTCCTGAATATATTCAGGAAAAAACGCATACGCCCTTTTTGGCCAACCAAGCAAGCCAGAAGGGCAAATCAGCGCTACAAAGAAGTCTCTCTTGCCCTCGGTCAAAAGGGCAATGCTGAAGAAAGTGTAAAAACCAGAAAAGCAGGACAGGCCATGGAGACATGGGAGCCTTGCTACGCTGATCGGCAGGATGTAAATTGCGAACAGGCACTCTGGAGAAGTGTACGGTGTGTCCTGAAATAAGTAATAAACACAGCTTAGAGAGCATAGGGCACTTCCACTCATGGGCGTATAAATTGGGCAAACTAAAAATCTACAAGACACAGGCACCTCAACCTTTACGGCTGCTCTGTTTCCAAGAACCTCCACTTCGGTACACCTTCAATATCTCAGAAAGAGAAAAATGGATAAAGAAATGGTGGTACGTGGCACAATGGAATATCACTCAGCCATGAAATCAATGTCATAAGGCTAGTTAGCAGCATGATGAGTGGATTTAGGTACGATGATTCTAAGTGAAATAAGTCACACAGAAAAAGACACTTATCCTAAGATAACGCTTATAGAGGGAATGTCAAAATCGCTACACTTGAACTGAATTACAAAACAGAACAGAGTCACACCTTTAGAAGACACAGTATGGCTGCTTAACGGGAAAGGTGAGGTGGGGTGATGCATAAAACAAGGGTTTGAAATTAGCTCAGAGACCGCTCCATAAGCCAAATATGTAATAGACAAGGCCTACTCCCTGCTCAGTGAACTGGACTCAACACCCCCTGGTCACCGCACAAGAATATATCTGACTAGTAAGAATCTGAAAACCTATGTATCGATATCTCTCTGCAAGTGAATCAAGAGGGTGTAAAGCGGCATCAACACAGCAGGGAAAAGCAGCCAAGACCCATTCTAAACATAAATTACTTAAAAAAACCCACAAAACAAAGACAGTGAAAGAGAGAGAAATTCTTACAAAATCCGTTCAGGGTCTCTGATGCAACCTGGATTGACCATATCTAGACACACAGCTGGATGAGACATAAGGCTGGACACTTTGGGGCTGAGAGGATTGGTGAGGTTGGGTGAGCAAACGCAGATACTTTAAAGTAACACCACGGGGTACCCACCCCATGGGTCTCAAATCTCCAGGTACAAGGGCATCTTCCTACATCAAAACATGCATGGGAAACCCAGAAGATGGTATGCCATGAGATGGGGAAAGGCTTCTAAAACGCACCTCATTTCTCCTCTCCTTGTGCTCGGGTTCGCCATTCCAGCCGCTTGACTAACCATCTCCCTACTCGGAGAATCAGCACCTTTAACCTCCTGTTTCGTACAGGTTGCAATTTGTCCTGAGGATGAACGGGAAGACGGGGAACCAACGAGAGACTAGCCCTAGGTGTTGGGACAGGCACAGGTCACTACATTTTCCCATCAGGAAGAAGAATGAACCACAGGCTCAGCCTGCCCCCCAGAACCAAAATAGGGCCTGAAGCAATCCTGCGCTTTTGCGGCCAGCTCCCAAAAAAGCGAGAAGACAAATGGAGCTCAGGGGCACTGCAATTCACAAACGTGCAGAGTTATCAATGAGAACTCTCGTCCACAAATATATTGAGGGAAGGCAACGAAGAGGATTTGAAAGCAAGGCAGATTTGCAGGAAACAGATTTCAGGAGGTAGATTCGACTCGCCTTTAAAGCACATGAAAAGCGGCAAAACGTTGACAATGATGCCCTTGGCCAAAAAGGGCGTATGCGTTTTTTTCCTGAATATATTCAGGAAAAAACGCATACGCCCTTTTTGGCCAACCAAGCAAGCCGGAAGGGCAAATCAGCGCTACAAAGAAGTGTAGCTTGCCCTCGGTCAAAAGGGCCATGCTGAAAAAAGTGTAAAAACCAGAAAAGCAGGACAGGCCATGGAGACATGGGAGCCTTGCTACGCTGATGGGCGGGATGTAAATTGCGAACAGGCACTCTGGAGAAGTGTACGGTGTGTCCTGAAAAAAGTAATAAACACAGCTTAGGGAGCATACGGCACTTCCACTCATGGGCATATAAATTGGGAAAACTAATAATCTACAAGACACAGGCACCTCAACCTTTACGGCTGCTCTGTTTCCAAGAACCTCCACTTCGGTACACCTTCAATATCTCAGAAAGAGAAAAATGGATAAAGAAATGGTGGTACGTGGGACAATGGAATATCACTCAGCCATGAAATCAATGTCATAAGGCTAGTTAGCAGCATGATGAGTGGATTTAGCGACGATGATTCTAAGTGAAATAAGTCACACAGAAAAAGACACTTATCCTAAGATATCGCTTATAGAGGGAATGTCAAAATCGCTACACTTGAACTGAATTACAAAACAGAACAGAGTCACACCTTTAGAAGACACACTATGGCTGCTTAACGGGAAAGGTGAGGTAGGGTGATGCATAAAACAAGGGTTTGAAATTAGCTTAGAGACCACTCCATAAGCCAAATATGTAATAGACAAGGCCTACTCCCTGCTCAGTGAACTGGACTCAACACCCCCTAGTCACCGCACAAGAATATATCTGACTAGTAAGAATCTGAAAACCTATGTATCGATATCTCTCTGCAAGAGAATCAAGAGGGTGTAAAGCGGCATAAACACAGCAGGGAAAAGCAGCCAAGACCCATTCTAAACATAAATTACTTTAAAAAACCCACAAAACAAAGACAGTGAAAGAGAGAGAAATTCTTACAAAATCCGTTCAGGGTCTCTGATGCAACCTGGACTGACCACATCTAGACCCACAGTTGGATGAGACATACGGCTGGACACTCTTGGGGCTGAGAGGATTGGTGAGGTTGGGTGAGCAAACGCAGATACTTTAAAGTAACACCGCGGGGTACCCACCCCATGGGTCTCAAATCTCCATGTACAAGGGCATCTTCCTACATCAAAACATGCATGGGAAACCCAGAAGATGGTATGCCGTGAGATCGGGAAAGGTTTCTAAAACGCACCTCATTTCTCCTCTCCTTGTGCTCGGGTTCGCCATTCCAGCCGCTTGACTAACCATCTCCCTACTTAGAGAATCAGCACCTTTAACCTCCTGATTCGTACAGGTTGCAATTTGTCCTGAGGATGAACGGGAAGACGTGGAACCAACGAGAGACTAGCCCTAGGTGTTTGGACAGGCACAGGTCACTCCATTTTCCCATCAGGAAGAAGAATGAACCACAGGCTCAGCCTGCCCCCCAGAATCAAAATAAGGCCTGAAGCGATCCTGCGCTTTTGCGGCCAGCTCCCAAAAAAGCGAGTAGACAAATGGGGCTCAGGGGCACTGCAATTCACAAACGTGCAGAGTTATAAATGAGAACTCTCGTCCACAAATATTTTGAGGGAAGGCAACGAAGAGGATTTGAAAGCAAGGCAGATTTGCAGGAAACAGATTTCAGGAGGTAGATTCGACTCGCCTTTAAAGCACATGAAAAGCGGCAAAACGTTGACAATGATGCCCTTGGCCAAAAAGGGCGTATGCGTTTTTTCCTGAATATATTCAGGAAAAAACGCATACGCCCTTTTTGGCCAACCAAGCAAGCCGGAAGGGCAAATCAGCGCTACAAAGAAGTCTCGCTTGCCCTCGGTCAAAAGGGCCATGCTGAAAAGAGTGTAAAAACCAGAAAAGCAGGACAGCCCATGGAGACATGGGAGCCTTGCTACGCTGATGGGCGGGATGTAAATTGCCAACAGGCACTCTGGAGAAGTGTACGGTGTGTCCTGAAACAAGTAATAAACACAGCTTAGAGAGCATAGGGCACTTCCACTCATGGGCGTACAAATTAGGAAAACTAAAAATCAACAAGACACAGGCACCCCAAACTTTACGGCTGCTCTGTTTCCAAGAACCTCCACTTCGGTACACCTTCAATATCCCAGGAAAGAGAAAAATGGATAAAGAAATGGTGGTACCTGGCACAATGGAATATCACTCAGCCATGAAATCAATGTCATAAGGCTAGTTAGCAGCATGATGAGTGGATTTAGCGACGATGATTCTAAGTGAAATAAGTCACACAGAAAAAGACACTTATCCTAAGATATCGCTTATAGAGGGAGTGTCAAAATCGCAACACTTGAACTGAATTACAAAACAGAACAGAGTCACACCATTAGAAGACACACTATGGCTGCTTAACGGGAAAGGTGAGGTGGGGTGATGCATAGAACAAGGGTTTGAAATTAGCTCTGAGACCACTCCATAAGCCAAATATGTAATAGACAAGGCCTACTCCCTGCTCAGTGAACTGGACTCAACACCCCCTAGTCACCGCAAAAGAATATATCTGACTAGTAAGAATCTGAAAACCTATGTATCGATATCTCTCTGCAAGAGAATCAAGAGGGTGTAAAGCGGCATCAACACAGCAGGGAAAAGCAGCCAAGCCCCATTCTAAACATAAATTACTTAAAAAAACCCACAAAACGAAGACAGTGAAAGAGAGAGAAATTCTTACAAAATCCGTTCAGGGTCTCTGATGCAACCTGGATTGACCATATCTAGACCCACAGCTGGATGAGACATAAGGCTGGACACTCTTGGGGCTGAGAGGATTGGTGAGGTTGGGTGAGCAAACGCAGATAGTTTAAAGTAACACCGCGGGGTACACACCCCATGGGTCTCAAATCTCCAGGTACAAGGGCATCTTCCTACATCAAAACATGCATGGGAAACCCAGAAGACGGTATGCCGTGAGATCGGGAAAGGCTTCTAAAACGCACCTCATTTCTCCTCTCCTTGTGCTCGGGTTCGCCATTCCAGCCGCTTGACTAACCATCTCCCTACTTGGAGAATCAGCACCTTTAACCTACTGTTTCGTACAGGTTGCAATTTGTCCTGAGGATGAACGGGAAGACGTGGAACCAACGAGAGACTAGCCCTAGGAGTTTGGACAGGCACAGGCCACTCCATTTTCCCATCAGGAAGAAGAATGAACCACAGGCTCAGCCTGCCCCCCAGAACCAAAATAGGGCCTGAAGCAATCCTGTCCTTTTGCGGCCAGCTCCCAAAAAAGCGAGGAGACAAATGGAGCTCAGGGGCACTGCAATTCACAAACGTGCAGAGTTATAAATGATAACTTTCGTCCACAAATATTTTGAGGGAAGGCAACGAAGAGGATTTGAAAGCAAGGCAGATTTGCAGGAAACAGATTTCAGGAGGTAGATTCGACTCGCCTTTAAAGCACATGAAAAGCGGCAAAACGTTGACAATGATGCCCTTGGCCAAAAAGGGCGTATGCGTTTTTTCCTGAATATATTCAGGAAAAAACGCATACGCCCTTTTTGGCCAACCAAGCAAGCCGGAAGGGCAAATCAGCGCTACAAAGAAGTCTCGCTTGCCCTCGGTCAAAAGGGCCATGCTGAAATAAGCGTAAAAACCAGAAAACCAGGACAGGCCATGGAGACATGGGAGCCTTGCTACGCTGATGGGCGGGATGTAAATTGCCAACAGGCACTCTGGAGAAGTGTACGGTGTGTCCTGAAACAAATAATAAACACAGCTTAGAGAGCATAGGGCACTTCCACTCATGGGCGTATAAATCGGGAGAATTAAACTCAACAAGACACAGGCACCACAAACTTTATGGCTGCTCTGTTTCCAAGAACCTCCACTTCGGTACACCTTCAATATCCCAGGAAAGAGAAAAATGGATAAACAAATGGTGGTACTTGGCACAATGGAATATCACTCAGCCATGAAATCAATGTCATAAGGCTAGTTAGCAGCATGATGAGTGGATTTAGCGACGATGATTCTAAGTGAAATAAGTCACACAGAAAAAGACACTTATCCTAAGATATCGCTTATAGAGGGAATGTCAAAATCGCTACAGTTGAACTGAATTACAAAACAGAACAGAGTCACACCTTTAGAAGACACACTATGGCTGCTGAACGGGAAAGGTGAGGTGGGGTGATGCATAAAACAAGGGTTTGAAATTAGCTCAGAGACGGCTCCATAAGCCAAATATGTAATAGACAAGGCCTACTCCCTGCTCAGTGAACTGGACTCAACACCCCCTGGTCACCGCACAAGAATATATCTGACTAGTAAGAATCTGAAAACCTATGTATCGATATCTCTCTGCAAGTGAATCAAGAGGGTGTAAAGCGGCATCAACACAGCAGGGAAAAGCAGCCAAGACCCATTCTAAACATAAATTACTTAAAAAAACCCACAAAACAAAGACAGTGAAAGAGAGAGAAATTCTTACAAAATCCGTTCAGGGTCTCTGATGCAACCTGGATTGACCATATCTAGACACACAGCTGGATGAGACATAAGGCTGGACACTCTTGGGGCTGAGAGGATTGGTGAGGTTGGGTGAGCAAACCCAGATACTTTAAAGTAACACCGCGGGGTACACACCCCATGGGTCTCAAATCTCCAGGTACAAGGGCATCTTCCTACATCAAAACATGCATGGGAAACCCAGAAGATGGTATGCCATGAGATGGGGAAAGGCTTCTAAAACGCACCTCATTTCTCCTCTCCTTGTGCTCGGGTTCGCCATTCCAGCCGCTTGACTAACCATCTCCCTACTCGGAGAATCAGCACCTTTAACCTCCTGTTTCGTACAGGTTGCAATTTTTCCTGAGGATGAACGGGAAGACGGGGAACCAACGAGAGACTAGCCCTAGGTGTTGGGACAGGCACAGGTCACTCCATTTTCCCATCAGGAAGAAGAATGAACCACAGGCTCAGCCTGCCCCCCAGAACCAAAATAGGGCCTGAAGCAATCCTGCGCTTTTGCGGCCAGCTCCCAAAAAAGCGAGAAGACAAATGGAGCTCAGGGGCACTGCAATTCACAAACGTGCAGAGTTATCAATGAGAACTCTCGTCCACAAATATATTGAGGGAAGGCAACGAAGAGGATTTGAAAGCAAGGCAGATTTGCAGGAAACAGATTTCAGGAGGTAGATTCGACTCGCCTTTAAAGCACATGAAAAGCGGCAAAACGTTGACAATGATGCCCTTGGCCAAAAAGGGCGTATGCGTTTTTTTCCTGAATATATTCAGGAAAAAACGCATACGCCCTTTTTGGCCAACCAAGCAAGCCGGAAGGGCAAATCAGCGCTACAAAGAAGTCTCGCTTGCCCTCGGTCAAAAGGGCCATGCTGAAAAAAGTGTAAAAACCAGAAAAACAGGACAGGCCATGGAGACATGGGAGCCTTGCTACGCTGATGGGCGGGATGTAAATTGCCAACAGGCACTCTGGAGAAGTGTACGGTGTGTCCTGAAAAAAGTAATAAACACAGCTTAGAGAGCATACGGCACTTCCACTCATGGGCGTATAAATTGGGAAAACTAATAATCTACAAGACACAGGCACCTCAACCTTTACGGCTGCTCTGTTTCCAAGAACCTCCACATCGGTACACCTTCAATATCTCAGAAAGAGAAAAATGGATAAAGAAATGGTGGTACGTGGCACAATGGAATATCACTCAGCCATGAAATCAATGTCATAAGGCTAGTTAGCAGCATGATGAGTGGATTTAGCGACGATGATTCTAAGTGAAATAAGTCACACAGAAAAAGACACTTATCCTAAGATATCGCTTATAGAGGGAATGTCAAAATCGCTACACTTGAACTGAATTACAAAACAGAACAGAGTCACACCTTTAGAAGACACACTATGGCTGCTTAACGGGAAAGGTGAGGTAGGGTGATGCATAAAACAAGGGTTTGAAATTAGCTCAGAGACCGCTCCATAAGCCAAATATGTAATAGACAAGGCCTACTCCCTGCTCAGTGAACTGGACTCAACACCCCCTAGTCACCGCACAAGAATATATCTGACTAGTAAGAATCTGAAAACCTATGTATCGATATCTCTCTGCAAGTGAATCAAGAGGGTGTAAAGCGGCATAAACACAGCAGGGAAAAGCAGCCAAGACCCATTCTAAACATAAATTACTTTAAAAAACCCACAAAACAAAGACAGTGAAAGAGAGAGAAATTCTTACAAAATCTGTTCTGGGTCTCTGATGCAACCTGGATTGACCATATCTAGACCCACAGCTGGATGAGACATAAGGCTGGACACTCTTGGGGCTGAGAGGATTGGTGAGCTTGGGTGAGCAAATGCAGATACTTTAAAGTAACACCGCGGGGTACACAACCCATGGGTCTCAAATCTCCAGGTACAAGGGCATCTTCCTACATCAAAACATGCATGGGAAACCCAGAAGATGGTATGCCGTGAGATCGGGAAAGGTTTCTAAAACGCACCTCATTTCTCCTCTCCTTGTGCTCGGGTTCGCCATTCCAGCCGCTTGACTAACCATCTCCCTACTTAGAGAATCAGCACCTTTAACCTCCTGATTCGTACAGGTTGCAATTTGTCCTGAGGATGAACGGGAAGACGTGGAACCAACGAGAGACTAGCCCTAGGTGTTTGGACAGGCACAGGTCACTCCATTTTCCCATCAGGAAGAAGAATGAACCACAGGCTCAGCCTGCCCCCCAGAACCAAAATAAGGCCTGAAGCGATCCTGCGCATTTGCGGCCAGCTCCCAAAAAAGCGAGTAGACAAATGGGGCTCAGGGGCACTGCAATTCACAAACGTGCAGAGTTATAAATGAGAACTCTCGTCCACAAATATTTTGAGGGAAGGCAACGAAGAGGATTTGAAAGCAAGGCAGATTTGCAGGAAACAGATTTCAGGAGGTAGATTCGACTCGCCTTTAAAGCACATGAAAAGCGGCAAAACGTTGACAATGATGCCCTTGGCCAAAAAGGGCGTATGCGTTTTTTCCTGAATATATTCAGGAAAAAACGCATACGCCCTTTTTGGCCAACCAAGCAAGCCGGAAGGGCAAATCAGCGCTACAAAGAAGTCTCGCTTGCCCTCGGTGAAAAGGGCCATGCTGAAAAGAGTGTAAAAACCAGAAAAGCAGGACAGCCCATGGAGACATGGGAGCCTTGCTACGCTGATGGGCGGGATGTAAATTGCCAACAGGCACTCTGGAGAAGTGTACGGTGTGTCCTGAAACAAGTAATAAACACAGCTTAGAGAGCATAGGGCACTTCCACTCATGGGCGTACAAATTAGGAAAACTAAAAATCAACAAGACACAGGCACCCCAAACTTTACGGCTGCTCTGTTTCCAAGAACCTCCACTTCGGTACACCTTCAATATCCCAGGAAAGAGAAAAATGGATAAAGAAATGGTGGTACCTGGCACAATGGAATATCACTCAGCCATGAAATCAATGTCATAAGGCTAGTTAGCAGCATGATGAGTGGATTTAGCGACGATGATTCTAAGTGAAATAAGTCACACAGAAAAAGACACTTATCCTAAGATATCGCTTATAGAGGGAGTGTCAAAATCGCTACACTTGAACTGAATTACAAAACAGAACAGAGTCACACCTTTAGAAGACACACTATGGCTGCTGAACGGGAAAGGTGAGGTGGGGTGATGCATAAAACAAGGGTTTCAAATTAGCTCAGAGACGGCTCCATAAGCCAAATATGTAATAGACAAGGCCTACTCCCTGCTCAGTGAACTGGACACAACACCCCCTAGTCACCGCACAAGAATATATCTGACTAGTAAGAATCTGAAAACCTATGTATCGATATCTCTCTGCAAGTGAATCAAGAGGGTGTAAAGCGGCATAAACACAGCAGGGAAAAGCAGCCAAGACCCATTCTAAACATAAATTACTTTAAAAAACCCACAAAACAAAGACAGTGAAAGAGAGAGAAATTCTTACAAAATCTGTTCAGGGTCTCTGATGCAACCTGGATTGACCATATCTAGACCCACAGCTGGATGAGACATAAGGCTGGACACTCTTGGGGCTGAGAGGATTGGTGAGCTTGGTGAGCAAACGCAGATACTTTAAAGTAACACCGCGGGGTACACACCCAATGGGTCTCAAATCTCCAGGTACAAGGGCATCTTCCTACATCAAAACATGCATGGGAAACCCAGAAGATGGTATGCCGTGAGATCGGGAAAGGTTTCTAAAACGCACCTCATTTCTCCTCTCCTTGTGCTCGGGTTCGCCATTCCAGCCGCTTGACTAACCATCTCCCTACTTGGAGAATCAGCACCTTTAACCTCCTGTTTCGTACAGGTTGCAATTTGTCCTGAGGATGAACGCGAAGACGGGCAACCAACGAGAGACTAGCCCTAGGTGTTGGGACAGGCACAGGTCACTCCATTTTCCCATCAGGAAGAAGAATGAACCACAGGCTCAGCCTGCCCCCTAGAAACAAATAGGGCCTGAAGCAATCCTGCACTTTTGCGGCCAGCTCCCAAAAAAGCGAGTAGACAAATGGAGCTCAGGGGCACTGCAATTCACACACGTGCAGAGTTATAAATGATATCTCTCGTCCACAAATATATTGAGGGAAGGCAACGAAGAGGATTTGAAAGCAAGGCAGATTTGCAGGAAACAGATTTCAGGAGGTAGATTCGACTCGCCTTTAAAGCACATGAAAACAGGCAAAACGTTGACAATAATGCCCTTCACCAAAAAGGGCGTATGCGTTTTTTCCTGAATATATTCAGGAAAAAACGCATACGCCCTTTTTGGCCAACCAAGCAAGCTGGAAGGGCAAATCAGCGCTACAAAGAAGTCTCGCTTGCCCTCGGTCTAAAGGGCCATGCTGAAAAAAGTGTAAAAACCAGAAAAGCAGGACAGGCCATGGAGACATGGGAGCCTTGCTACGCTAATGGGCAGGATGTAAATTGCCAACAGCCACTCTGGAGAACTGTACGGTGTGTCCTGAAACAAGTAATAAACACAGCTTAGAGAGCATAGGACACTTCCACTTATGGGCGTATAAATTGGGAAAACTAAAAATCAACAAGACACAGGCACCCCAAACTTTACGGCTGCTCTGTTTCCAAGAACCTCCACTTCGGTACACCTTCAATATCCCAGGAAAGAGAAAAATGGATAAAGAAATGGTGGGACTTGGCACAATGGAATATCACTCAGCCATGAAATCAATGTCATAAAGCTAGTTAGCAGCATGATGAGTGGATTTAGGTACGAAGATTCTAAGTGAAATAAGTCACACAGAAGAAGACACTTATCCTAAGATATCGCTTAGAGAGGGAATGTCAAAATCGCTACACTTGAACTGAATTACAAAACAGAACAGAGTCACACCTTTAGAAGACACACTATGGCTGCTTAACGGGAAAGGTGAGGTGGGGTGATGCATAAAACAAGGGTTTGAAATTAGCTCAGAGACCGCTCCATAAGCCAAATATATAATAGACAAGGCCTACTCCCTGCTCAGTGAACTGGACTCAACACCCCCTAGTCACCGCACAAGAATATATCTGACTAGTAAGAATCTGAAAACCTATGTATTGATATCTCTCTGCAAGTGAATCAAGAGGGTGTAAAGGGGCATAATCACAGCAGGGAAAAGCAGCCAAGCCCCATTCTAAACATAAATTACTTTGAAAAACCCACAAAACAAAGACAGTGAAAGAGAGAGAAATTCTTACAAAATCCGTTCAGGGTCTCTGATACAACCTGGATTGACCATATCTAGACCCACAGCTGGATAAGACATAAGGCTGGACACTCTTGGGACTGAGAGGATTGGTGAGGTTGGGTGAGCAAACACAGATACTTTAAAGTAACACCGTGGGGTACACACCCCATGGGTCTCAAATCTCCAGGTACAAGGGCATCTTCCTATATCAAAACATGCATGGGAAACCCACAAGATGGTATGCCGTGAGATCAGAAAAAGTTTCTAAAACGCACCTCATTTCTCCTCTCCGTGGGCTCGGGTTCGCCATTCCAGCCGCTTGACTAACCATCTCCCTACTTGGAGAATCAGCACCTTTAACTTCCTGTTTCGTACAGGTTGCAATTTCTCCTGAGGATGAACGGGAAGACGGGGAACCAACGAGAGACTAGCCCTAGGTTTTGGGACAGGCACAGGCCACTCCATTTTCCCATCAGGAAGAAGAATGAACCACAGGCTCAGCCTGACCCCCAGAACCAAAATAGGGCCTGAAGCAATCCTGCGCTTTTGCGGCCAGCTCCCAAAAAAGCGAGTAGACAATGGAGCTCAGGGGCACTGCAATTCACAAACCTGCAGTGTTATAAATGAGAACTCTCGTCCACAAATATATTGAGGGAAGGCAACGAAGAGGATTTGAAAGGAAGGCAAAATTGCAGGAAACAGATTTCAGGAGGAAGATTCGACTCGCCTTGAAAGGACATGAAAAGCGGCAAAAGGGTGACAATGATGCCCTTGGCCAAGAAGGGCGTATGCGTTTTTTCCTGAATATATTCAGGAAAAACCCATACGCCCTTTTTGGCCAACCAAGCAAGCCAGAAGGGCAAATCAGCACTACAAAGAAGTCTCGCTTGCCCTCGGTCAAAAGGGCCATGCTGAACAAAGTGTAAAAACCAGAAAATCAGGTCAGGCCATGGAGACATGGGAGCATTGCTACGCTGATGGGCGGGATGTAAATTGCCAACAGGCACTCTGGAGAAGTGTACGGTGTGTCCTGAAACAAGTAATAAACACAGCGTAGAGAGCATAGGGCATTTCCACTCATGGGCGTATAAATCGGGAAAACTAAAAATCAACAAGACACAGGCACCCCAAACTTTACGGCTGCTCTGTTTCCAAGAACCTCCACTTCAGTACACCTTCAATATCCCAGGAAAGAGAAAAATGGATAAAGAAATGGTGGTACTTGGCACAATGGAATATCACTCAGCCATGAAATCAATGTCATAAGGCTAGTTAGCAGCATGATGAGTGGATTTAGCGACGATGATTCTAAGTGAAATAAGTCACACAGAAAAAGACACTTATCCTAAGATATCGGTTATAGAGGGAATGTCAAAATCGCTACACTTGAACTGAATTACAAAACAGAACAGAGTCACACCTTTAGAAGACACACAATGGCTGGTTAACGGCAAAGGTCAGCCGGGGTGATGCATAAAACAAGGGTTTGAAATTAGCTCAGAAACCGCTCCATAAGACAAATATGTAATAGACAAGGCCTACGCCCTGCTCAGTGAACTGGACTTAACACCCCCTAGTCACCACACAAGAATATATCTGACTAGTAAGAATCTGAAAACCTATGTATTGATATCTCTCTGCAAGTGAATCAAGAGTTTGTAAAGCGGCATAAACACAGCAGGGAAAAGCAGCCAAACCCCATTCTAAACATAAATTACTTTAAAAAACCCACAAAACAAAGACAGTGAAAGAGAGAGAAATTCTTACAAAATCCGTTCAGCGTCTCTGATGCAACCTGGATTGAACATATCTAGACCCACAGCTGGATGAGACATAAGGCTGGACACTCTTGGGGCTGAGAGGATTGGTGAGGTTTGGTGAGCAAACGCAGATACTTTAAAGTAACACTGCGGGGTACCCACCCCATGGGTCTCAAATCTCCAGGTACAAGGGCATCTTCCTACATCAACACATGCATGGGAAACCCAGAAGATGGTATGCCGTGAGATCGGGAAAGGCTTCTAAAACGCACCTCATTTCTCGTCTGCTTGTGCTCGGGTTTGCCATTCCAGCCGCTTGACTAACCACCCCCCTACTTGGAGAATCAGCACCTTTAACCTCCTGTTTTGTACAGGTTGCAATTTGTCCTGAGGATGAACGGGAAGACGGGGAACCAATGAGAGACTAGCCCTAGGTTTTGGGACAGGCACAGGTCACTCCATTTTCCCATCAGGAAGAATGAACCACAGGCTCAGCCTGCCCCCCAGAACGAAAATAGGGCCTGAAGCAATCCAGCGCTTTTGCGGCCAGCTCCCAAAAAAGTGAGTAGACAAATGGAGCTCAGGGGCACTGCAATTCACAAACGTGCAGAGTTATAAATGAGAACTCTCGTCCAAAAATATATTGAGGGAAGGCAACGAAGAGGATTTGAAAGCAAGGCAGATTTGCATGAAACAGATTTCAGGAGGTAGATTGGACTCGCCTTTAAAGCACATGAAAAGCGGCAAAACGTTGACAATGATGCCCTTGGCCATAAGGGCGTATGCGTTTTTTCCTGAATATATTCAGGAAAAAACGCATACGCCCTTTTTGGCCAACCAAGCAAGCCGGAATGGAAAATCAGTGCTACAAAGAAGTCTCGCTTGCCCTCGGTCAAAAGGGCCATGCTGAAAAAAGTGTAAAAACCAGAAAAGCAGGTCAGGCCATGGAGACATGGGAGCATTGCTACGCTGATGGGCGGGATGTAAATTGCCAACAGGCACTCTGGAGAAGTGTACGGTGTGTCCTGAAACAAGTAATAAACACAGCGTAGAGAGCATAGGGCACTTCCACTCATGGGTGTATAAATTGGGAAAACTAAAAATCAACAAGACACAGGCACCCCAAACTTTACGGCTGCTCTGTTTCCAAGAACCTCCACTTCGGTACACCTTCAATATCCCAGGAAAGAGAAAAATGGATAAAGAAATGGTGGTACTTGGCACAATGGAATATCACTCAGCCATGAAATCAATGTCATAAGTCTAGTTAGCAGCATGATGAGTGGATTTAGCGACGATGATTCTAAGTGAAATAAGTCACACAGAAAAAGACACTTATCCTAAGATATCGGTTATAGAGGGAATGTCAAAATCGCTACACTTGAACTGAATTACAAAACAGAACTGAGTCACACCTTTAGAAGACACACTATGGCTGCTGAACGGGAATGGTGAGGTGGGGTGATGCATAAAACAAGGGTTTGAAATTAGCTCAGAGACCGCTCCATAAGCCAAATATGTAATAGACAAGGCCTACTCCCTGCTCAGTGAACTGGACTCAACACCCCCTAGTCACCGCACAAGAATATATCTGAGTAGTAAGAATCTGAAAACCTATGTATCGATATCTCTCTGCAAGTGAATCAAGAGGGTGTAAAGCGGCATAAACACAGCAGGGAAAAGCAGCCAAGGCCCATTCTAAACATAAATTACTTTAAAAAACCCACAAAACAAAGACAGTGAAAGAGAGAGAAATTCTTACAAAATCTGTTCAGGGTCTCTGATGCAACCTGGATTGACCATATCTAGACCCACAGCTGGATGAGACATACGGCTGGACACTCTTGGGGCTGAGAGGATTGGTGAGCTTGGTGAGCAAACACAGATACTTTAAAGTAACACCGCGGGGTACACACCCAATGGGTCTCAAATCTCCAGGTACAAGGGCATATTCCTACATCAAAACATGCATGGGAAACCCAGAAGATGGTATGCCGTGAGATCGGGAAAGGTTTCTAAAACGCACCTCATTTATCCTCTCCTTGTGCTCGGGTTCGCCATTCCAGCCACTTGACTAACCATCTCCCTACTTGGAGAATCAGCACCTTTAACCTCCTGTTTCGTACAGGTTGCAATTTGTCCTGAGGATGAACGTGAAGACGGGCAACCAACGAGAGACTAGCCCTAGGTGTTGGGACAGGCACAGGTCACTCCATTTTCCCATCAGGAAGAAGAATGAACCACAGGCTCAGCCTGCCCCCTAGAACCAAATATGGCCTGAAGCAGTCCTGCACTTTTGCTGCCAGCTCCCAAAAAAGCGAGTAGACAAATGGAGCTCAGGGGCACTGCAATTCACACACGTGCAGAGTTATAAATGATATCTCTCGTCCACAAATATATTGAGGGAAGGCAACGAAGAGGATTTGAAAGCAAGGCAGATTTGCAGGAAACAGATTTCAGGAGGTAGATTCGACTCGCATTTAAAGCACATGAAAACAGGCAAAACGTTGACAATAATGCCCTTCACCAAAAAGGGCGTATGCGTTTTTTCCTGAATATATTCAGGAAAAAACGCATACGCCCTTTGTGGCCAACCAAGCAAGCCGGAAGGGCAAATCAGTGCTACAAAGAAGTCTCGCTTGCCCTCGGTCAAAAGGGCCATGCTGAAAAAAGTGTAAAAACCAGAAAAGCAGGACAGGCCATGGAGACATGGGAGCCTTGCTACGTTAATGGGCAGGATGTAAATTGCCAACAGGCACTCTGGAGAAGTGTACGGTGTGTCCTGAAACAAGTAATAAACACAGCTTAGAGAGCATAGGACACTTCCACTCATGGGCGTATAAATTGGGAAAACTAAAAATCAACAAGACACAGGCACCCCAAACTTTACGGCTGCTCTGTTTCCAAGAACCTCCCCTTCAGTACACCTTCAATATCCCAGGAAAGAGAAAAATGGATAAAGAAATGGTGGTACTTGGCACAATGGAATATCACTCAGCCATGAAATCAATGTCATAAGGCTAGTTAGCAGCATGATGAGTGGATTTAGGTACGATGATTCTAAGTGAAATAAGTCACACAGAAAAAGGCACTTATCCTAAGATATCGCTTATAGAGGGAATGTCAAAATCGCTACACTTGAACTGAATTATAAAGCAGAACAGAGTCACACCATTAGAAGACACACTATGGCTGCTTAACGGGAAACGTGAGGTGGGGTGATGCATAGAACAAGGGTTTGAAATTAGCTCAGAGACCGCTCCATAAGCCAAATATGTAATAGACAAGGCCTACTCCCTGCTCAGTGAACTGGACTCAACACCCCCTAGTCACCGCACAAGAATATATCTGACTAGTAAGAATCTGAAAACCTATGTATCGATATCTCTCTGCAAGTGAATCAAGAGGGTGTAAAGCGGCATAAACACAGCAGGGAAAAGCAGCCAAGCCCCATTCTAAACATAAATTACTTTAAGAAAACCACAAAACAAAGACAGTGAAAGAGAGAGAAATTCTTACAAAATCTGTTCTGGGTCTCTGATGCAACCTGGATTGACCATATCTAGACCCACAGCTGGATGAGACATAAGGCTGGACACTCTTGGGGCTGAGAGGATTGGTGAGCTTGGGTGAGCAAACGCAGATACTTTAAAGTAACACCGCGGGGTACACACACCATGGGTCTCAAATCTCCAGGTACAAGGGCATCTTCCTACATCAAAACATGCATGGGAAACCCAGAAGATGGTATGCCGTGAGATCAGGAAAGGTTTCTAAAACGCACCTCATTTCTCCTCTCCTTGTGCTCGGGTTCGCCATTCCAGCCGCTTGACTAACCATCTCCCTACTTGGAGAATCAGCACCTTTAACCTCCTGTTTTGTACAGGTTGCAATTTGTCCTGAGGATGAACGGGAAGACGGGGAACCAACGAGAGACTAGCCCTAGGTGTTGGGACAGGCACAGGCCACTCCATTTTCCCATCAGGAAGAAGAATGAACCACAGGCTCAGCCTGACCCCCAGAACCAAAATAGGGCCTGAAGCAATCCTGTGCTTTTGCGGCCAGCTCCCAAAAAAGCGAGTAGAGAAATGGAGCTCAGGGGCACTGCAATTCACAAACGTGCAGAGTTATAAATGAGAACTCTCGTCCACAAATATATTGAGGGAAGGCAACGAAGAGGATTTGAAAGCAAGGCAGATTTGCAGGAAACAGATTTCAGGAGGTAGATTCGACTCGCATTTTAAGCACATGAAAAGCGGCAAAACGTTGACAATGATGCCCTTGGCCAAAAAGGGCGTATGCGCTTTTTCCTGAATATATTCAGGAAAAAACGCATACGCCCTTTTTGGCCAACCAAGCAAGCCGGAAGGGCAAATCAGCGCTACAAAGAAGTCTCGCTTGCCCTCGGTCAAAAGGGCCATGCTGAAAAAAGCGTAAAAACCAGAAAAGCAGGACAGGCCATGGAGACATGGGAGCCTTGCTACGCTGATGGGCGGGATGTAAATTGCCAACAGGCACTCTGGAGAAGTGTACGGTGTGTCCTGAAACAAATAATAAACACAGCTTAGAGAGCATAGGGCACTTCCACTCATGGGCGTATAAATTGGGAAAACTAAAAATCAACAAGACACAGGCACCCCAAATTTTACGGCTGCTCTGTTTCCAAGAACCTCCACTTCGGTACACCTTCAATATCACAGGAAAGAGAAAAATGGATAAAGAAATGGTGGTACTTGGCACAATGGAATATCACTCAGCCATGAAATCAATGTCATAAGGCTAGTTAGCAGCATGATGACTGGATTTAGCGACGATGATTCTAAGTGAAATAAGTCACACAGAAAAAGACACTTATCCTAAGATATCGCTTATAGAGGGAATGTCAAAATCGCTACACTTGAACTGAATTACAAAACAGAACAGAGTCACACCTTTAGAAGACACACTATGGCTGCTTAACGGGAAAGGTGAGGTGGGGTGATGCATAAAACAAGGGTTTGAAATTAGCTCAGAGACCGCTCCATAAGCCAAATATATAATAGACAAGGCCTACTCCCTGCTCAGTGAACTGGACTCAACACCCCCTAGTCACCGCACAAGAATATATCTGACTAGTAAGAATCTGAAAACCTATGTATCGATATCTCTCTGCAAGTGAATCAAGAGGGTGTAAAGCAGCATAAACACAGCAGGGAAAAGCAGCCAAGACACATTCTAAACATAAATTACTTTAAAAAACCCACAAAACAAAGACAGTGAAAGAGAGAGAAATTCTTACAAAATCTGTTCTGGGTCTCTGATGCAACCTGGATTGACCATATCTAGACCCACAGCTGGATGAGACATAAGGCTGGACACTCTTGGGGCTGAGAGGATTGGTGAGCTTGGGTGAGCAAATGCAGATACTTTAAAGTAACACCGCGGGGTACACAACCCATGGGTCTCAAATCTCCAGGTACAAGGGAATCTTCCTACATCAAAACATGCATGGGAAACCCAGAAGATGGTATGCCGTGAGATCGGGAAAGGTTTCTAAAACGCAACTCATTTCTCCTCTCCTTGTGCTCGGGTTCGCCATTCCAGCCGCTTGACTAACCATCTCCCTACTTGGAGAATCAGCACCTTTAACCTCCTGTTTCGTACAGGTTGCAATTTGTCCTGAGGATGAACGGGAAGACGTGGAACCAACGAGAGACTAGCCCTAGGTGTTGGGACAGGCACAGGTCACTCCATTTTCCCATCAGGAAGAAGAATGAACCACAGGCTCAGCCTGCCCCCCAGAACCAAAATAGGACCTGAAGCAATCCTGCGCTTTTGTGGCCAGCTCCCAAAAAAGCGAGTAGACAAATGGAACTCAAGGGCACTGCAATTCGCAAACGTGCAGAGTTATAAATGAGAACTCTCGTCCTCAAATATATTGAGGGAAGGCAACGAAGAGGATTTGAAAGCAAGGCAGATTTGCAGGAAACAGATTTCAGGAGGTAGATTCGACTCACCTTGAAAGCACATGAAAAGCGACAAAACGTTGACAATGATGCCCTTGGCCAAAAAGGGCGTATGCGTTTTTTCCTGAATATATTCAGGAAAAAACGCATACGCCCTTTTTGGCCAACTAAGCAAGCCGGAATGGCAAATCAGTGCTACAAAGAAGTCTCGCTTGCCCTAGGTCAAAAGGGCCATGCTGAAAAATGTGTAAAAACCAGAAAAGCAGGACAGGCCATGGAAACATGGGAGCCTTGCTACGCTGAGGGGCGGGATGTAAATTGCCAACAGGCACTCTGGAGAAGTGTACGGTGTGTCCTGAAACAAGTAATAAACACAGCGTAGAGAGCATAGGGCATTTCCACTCATGGGCGTATAAATCGGGAAAACTAAAAATCAACAAGACACAGGCACCCCAAACTTTACGGCTGCTCTGTTTCCAAGAACCTGCACTTCAGTACACCTTCAATATCCCAGGAAAGAGAAAAATGGATAAAGAAATGGTGGTACTTGGCACAATGGAATATCACTCAGCCATGAAATCAATGTCATAAGGCTAGTTAGCAGCATGATGAGTGGATTTAGCTACGTTGATTCTAAGTGAAATAAGTCACACAGAAAAAGACACTTATCCTAAGATATCGGTTATAGAGGGAATGTCAAAATCGCTACACTTGAACTGAATTACAAAACAGAACTGAGTCATACCTTTAGAAGACACACTATGGCTGGTTAACGGCAAAGGTCAGCCTGGGTGATGCATAAAACAAGGGTTTGAAATTAGCTCAGAGACCGCTCCATAAGCCAAATATGTAATAGACAAGGACTACTCCCTGCTCAGTGAACTGGACTCAACAACCCTTAGTCACCGCACAAGAATATATCTGACTAGTAAGAATCTGAAAACCTATGTATCGATATCTCTCTGCAAGAGAATCAAGAGGGTGGAAAGCGGCATAAACACAGCAGGGAAAAGCGGCCAAGACCCATTCTAAACATAAATTACTTTAAAAAACCCACAAAACATAGACAGTGAAAGACAGAGAAATTCTTACAAAATCAGTTCAGGGGCTCTTATGCCACCTGGATCGACCATATCTAGACCCACAGCTGGATGAGACATAAGGCTGGACACTCTTGGGGCTGAGAGGATTGGTGAGGTTGGGTGAGCGTACGCAGATACTTTAAAGTAACACCGCGGGGTACACACCCCATGGGTTTCAAATCTCCAGGTACAAGGGCATCTTCCTACATCAAAACATTCATGGGAAACCCAGAAGATGGTATGCCGTGAGATCGGGAAAGGCTTCTAAAGCGCACCTCATTTCTCCTCTCCTTGTGGTCGGGTTCGCCATTCCAGCCGATTGACTACCCATCTCCCTATTTGGAGAATCAGCACCTTAAACCTCCTGTTTCGTACAGGTTGCAATTTGTCCTCAGGATGAACGGGAAGACGGGGAAACAACGAGAGAATAGCCCTTGGTGTTTGGACAGGCACAGGTCACTCCATTTTCCCATCAGGAAGAAGAATGAACCACAGGCTCAGCCTGCCCCCCATAACCAAAATAGGGCTTGAAGCAATCCTGTGCTTTTGCGGCCAGCTCCCAAAAAAGCGAGTAGACAATGGAGCTCAGGGGCACTGCAATTTACAAACCTGCAGAGTTATAAATGAGAACTCTCGTCCACAAATATATTGAGGGAAGGCAACGAAGAGGATTTGAAAGGAAGGCAAAATTGCAGGAAACAGATTTCAGGAGGAAGATTCGACTCGCCTTGAAAGGACATGAAAAGCTGCAAAAGGGTGCCAATGATGCCCTTGGCCAAGAAGGGCGTATGCGTTTTTTCCTGAATATATTCAGGAAAAAACGCATACGCCCTTCTTGGCCAACCAAGCAAGCTGGAAGGGCAAATCAGCGCTACAAAGAAGTCTCGCTTGCCCTCGGTCAAAAGGGCCATGCTGAAAAAAGTGTAAAAACCAGAAAAGCAGGACAGGCCATGGAGACATGGGAGCCTTGCTACGCTCATGGGCGGGATGTAAATTGCCAACAGCCACTCTGGAGAAATGTACGGTGTGTCCTGAAACAAGTAATAAACACAGCTTAGAGAGCATAGGGCACTTCCACTCATGGGCGTATAAATTGGGAAAACTAAAAATCAACAAGACACAGGCACCCCAAAAGTTACGGCTGCTCTGTTTCCAAGAACCTCCACTTCGGTACACCTTCAATATCCCAGGAAAGAAAAAAATGGATAAAGAAATGGTGGAACTTGGCACAAAGGAATATCACTCAGCCATGAAATCAATGTCATAAGGCTAGTTAGCAGCTTGATGAGTGGATTTAGGTACGATGATTCTAAGCGAAATAAGTCACACAGAAAAAGAAACTTATCCTAAGGTATCGCTTACAGAGGGAATGTCAAAATCGCTACACTTCAACTGAATTACAAAATAAAATAGAGTCACACCTTTAGAAGACAAACTAAGGCTGCTTAAAGGGAAAGTTGAGGTGGGGTGATGCATAAACAAGGGTTTGAAAATACCTCAGAGACCGTTCCATAAGCCAAATATGTAATAGACAAGGCCTACGCCCTGCTCAGTGAACTGGACTTAACACCCCCTAGTCACCACACAAGAATATATCTCACTAGTAAGAATCTGAAAACATATGTATCGATATCTCTCTGCAAGTGAATCAAGAGGGTGTAAAGCGGCATCAACACAGCAAGGAAAAGCAGCCAAGCCCCATTCTAAACATAAATTACTTCAAAAACCCACAAAACAAAGACAGTGAAAGAGAGAGAAATTCTTACAAAATCCGTTCAGGGTCTCTGATGCAACCTGGATTGACCATATCTAGACCCACAGCTGGATGAGACATAAGGCTGGACACTTTGGGGCTGAGAGGATTGGTGAGGTTGGGTGAGCAAACGCAGATACTTTAAAGTAACACCGCGGGGTACCCACCCCATGGGTCTCAAATCTCCAGGTACAAGGGCATCTTCCTACATCAAAACATGCATGGGAAACCCAGAAGATGGTATGCCATGAGATCGGGAAAGGTTTTTAAAATGCACCTCATTTCTCCTCTCCTTGTGCTCGGGTTCGCCATGCCAGCCGCTTGACTAACCGTCTCCCTACTTGGAGAATCAGCACCTTTAACCTCCTGTTTCGTCCAGGTTGCAATTTGTCCTGAGGATGAACGGGAAGACGGGGAACCAACGAGAGACTAGCCCTAGGTGTTGGGACAGGCACAGGTCACTCCATTTTCCCATCAGGAAGAAGAATGAACCACAGGCTCAGCCTGCCCCCCAGAACCAAAATAAGGCCTGAAGCAATCCTGCGCTTTTGCGGCCAGCTCCCAAAAAAGCGAGTAGACAAATGGGGCTCAGGGGCACTGCAATTCACAAACGTGCAGAGTTATAAATGAGAACTCTCGTCCACAAATACATTGAGGGAAGGCAACGAAGAGGATTTGAAAGCAAGGCAGATTTGCAGGAAACAGATTTCAGGAGGTAGATTCGACTCGCCTTTAAAGCACATGAAAAGCGGCAAAACGTTGACAATTATGCCCTTGGCCAAAAAGGGCGTATGCGTTTTTTCCTGAATATATTCAGGAAAAAACGCATACGCCCTTTTTGGCCAACCAAGCAACCCGGAAGGGCAAATCAGCGCTACAAAGAAGTCTCGCTTGCCCTCGGTCAAAAGGGCCATGCTGAACAAAGTGTAAAAACCAGAAAAGCAGGACAGGCCATGGAGACATGGGAGCCTTGCTACGCTGATGGGCGGGATGTAAATTGCCAACAGGCACTCTGGAGAAGTGTACGGTGTGTCCTGACACAAGTAATAAACACAGCTTAGAGAGCATAGGACACTTCCACTCATGGGCGTACAAATTGGGAAAACTAAAAATCAACAAGACACAGGCACCTTAAATTTACGGCTGCTCTGTTTCCAAGAATCTCCGCTTCGGTACACCTTCAATATCCCAGGAAAGAGAAAAATGGATAAAGAAAAGGTGGTACCTGGCACAATGGAATATCACTCAGCCATGAAATCAATGTCATAAGGCTAGTTAGCAGCATGATGAGTGGATTTAGCGACGATGATTCTAAGTGAAATAAGTCACACAGAAAAAGACACTTATCCTAAGATATCGCTTATAGAGTGAGTGTCAAAATCGCAACACTTGAACTGAATTACAAAACAGAACAGAGTCACACCATTAGAAGACACACTATGGCTGCTTAACGGGAAAGGTGAGGTGGGGTGATGCATAGAACAAGGGTTTGAAATTAGCTCTGAGACCACTCCATAAGCCAAATATGTAATAGAGAAGGCCTACTCCCTGCTCAGTGAACTGGACTCAACACCCCCTAGTCACCGCACAAGAATATATCTGACTAGTAAGAATCTGAAAACCTATGTATCGATATCTCTCTGCAAGAGAATCAAGAGGGTGTAAAGCGGCATAAACACAGCAGGGAAAAGCAGCCAAGCCCCATTCTAAACATAAATTACTTAAAAAAACCCACAAAACGAAGACAGTGAAAGAGAGAGAAATTCTTACAAAATCCGTTCAGGGTCTCTGATGCAACCAGGATTGACCATATCTAGACCCACAGCTGGATGAGACATAAGCCTGGTCCTCTTGCGGCTGAGAGGATTGGTGAGGTTGGGTGAGCAAACGCAGATACTTTAAAGTAACACCACGGGGTACCCACCCCATGGGTCTCAAATCTCCAGGTACAAGGGCATCTTCCTAAAACAAAACATGCATGGGAAACCCAGAAGATGGTATGCCGTGAGATCGGGAAAGGTTTCTAAAACGCACCTCATTTCTCCTCTCCTTGTGTTCGGGTTCGTCATTCCAGCCGCTTGACTAACCATCTCCCTAATTGGAAAATCAGCACCTTTAACCTCCTGTTTCGTATAGGTTGTAAATTGTCCTGAGGATGAATGGGAAGACGGGGAACCAACGAGAGACTAGCCCTAGGTGTTGGGACAGGCACAGGTCACTCCATTTTCCCATCAGGAAGAAGAAAGAACCACAGGCTCAGCCTGCCCCCTGGAAGCCGAATAGGGCCTGAAGCAATCCTGCGCTTTTGTGGCCAGCTCCCAAAAAAGCGAGTAGACAAATGGAGCTCAGGGGCACTGCAATTCACAAACCTGCAGAGTTATAAATGAGAACTCGCGTCCACAAATATATTGAGGGAAGGCAACGAAGAGGATTTGAAAGCAAGGCAGATTTGCAGGAAACAGATTTCAGGAGGTAGATTCGACTCGCCTTTTAAGCACATGAAAAGCGGCAAAACGTTGACAATGATGCCCTTGGCCAAAAAGGGCGTATGCGCTTTTTCCTGAATATATTCAGGAAAAAACGCATACGCCCTTTTTGGCCAACCAAGCAAGCCGGAAGGGCAAATCAGCGCTACAAAGAAGTCTCGCTTGCCCTCGGTCAAAAGGGCCATGCTGAAAAAAGCGTAAAAACCAGAAAAGCAGGACAGGCCATGGAGACATGGGAGCCTTGCTACGCTGATGGGCGGGATGTAAATTGCCAACAGGCACTCTGGAGAAGTGTACGGTGTGTCCTGAAACAAATAATAAACACAGCTTAGAGAGCATAGGGCACTTCCACTCATGGGCGTATAAATTGGGAAAACTAAAAATCAACAAGACACAGGCACCCCAAATTTTACGGCTGCTCTGTTTCCAAGAACCTCCACTTCGGTACACCTTCAATATCACAGGAAAGAGAAAAATGGATAAAGAAATGGTGGTACTTGGCACAATGGAATATCACTCAGCCATGAAATCAATGTCATAAGGCTAGTTAGCAGCATGATGACTGGATTTAGCGACGATGATTCTAAGTGAAATAAGTCACACAGAAAAAGACACTTATCCTAAGATATCGCTTATAGAGGGAATGTCAAAATCGCTACACTTGAACTGAATTACAAAACAGAACAGAGTCACACCTTTAGAAGACACACTATGGCTGCTTAACGGGAAAGGTGAGGTGGGGTGATGCATAAAACAAGGGTTTGAAATTAGCTCAGAGACCGCTCCATAAGCCAAATATATAATAGACAAGGCCTACTCCCTGCTCAGTGAACTGGACTCAACACCCCCTAGTCACCGCACAAGAATATATCTGACTAGTAAGAATCTGAAAACCTATGTATCGATATCTCTCTGCAAGTGAATCAAGAGGGTGTAAAGCAGCATAAACACAGCAGGGAAAAGCAGCCAAGACCCATTCTAAACATAAATTACTTTAAAAAACCCACAAAACAAAGACAGTGAAAGAGAGAGAAATTCTTACAAAATCTGTTCTGGGTCTCTGATGCAACCTGGATTGACCATATCTAGACCCACAGCTGGATGAGACATAAGGCTGGACACTCTTGGGGCTGAGAGGATTGGTGAGCTTGGGTGAGCAAATGCAGATACTTTAAAGTAACACCGCGGGGTACACAACCCATGGGTCTCAAATCTCCAGGTACAAGGGCATCTTCCTACATCAAAACATGCATGGGAAACCCAGAAGATGGTATGCCGTGAGATCGGGAAAGGTTTCTAAAACGCACCTCATTTCTCCTCTCCTTGTGCTCGGGTTCGCCATTCCAGCCGCTTGACTAACCATCTCCCTACTTGGAGAATCAGCACCTTTAACCTCCTGTTTCGTACAGGTTGCAATTTGTCCTGAGGATGAACGGGAAGACGTGGAACCAACGAGAGACTAGCCCTAGGTGTTTGGACAGGCACAGGTCACTCCATTTTCCCATCAGGAAGAAGAATGAACCACAGGCTCAGCCTGCCCCCCAGAACCAAAATAGGACCTGAAGCAATCCTGCGCTTTTGTGGCCAGCTCCCAAAAAAGCGAGTAGACAAATGGAACTCAAGGGCACTGCAATTCGCAAACGTGCAGAGTTATAAATGAGAACTCTCGTCCTCAAATATATTGAGGGAAGGCAACGAAGAGGATTTGAAAGCAAGGCAGATTTGCAGGAAACAGATTTCAGGAGGTAGATTCGACTCACCTTGAAAGCACATGAAAAGCGACAAAACGTTGACAATGATGCCCTTGGCCAAAAAGGGCGTATGCGTTTTTTCCTGAATATATTCAGGAAAAAACGCATACGCCCTTTTTGGCCAACTAAGCAAGCCGGAATGGCAAATCAGTGCTACAAAGAAGTCTCGCTTGCCCTAGGTCAAAAGGGCCATGCTGAAAAATGTGTAAAAACCAGAAAAGCAGGACAGGCCATGGAAACATGGGAGCCTTGCTACGCTGAGGGGCGGGATGTAAATTGCCAACAGGCACTCTGGAGAAGTGTACGGTGTGTCCTGAAACAAGTAATAAACACAGCGTAGAGAGCATAGGGCATTTCCACTCATGGGCGTATAAATCGGGAAAACTAAAAATCAACAAGACACAGGCACCCCAAACTTTACGGCTGCTCTGTTTCCAAGAACCTGCACTTCAGTACACCTTCAATATCCCAGGAAAGAGAAAAATGGATAAAGAAATGGTGGTACTTGGCACAATGGAATATCACTCAGCCATGAAATCAATGTCATAAGGCTAGTTAGCAGCATGATGAGTGGATTTAGCTACGTTGATTCTAAGTGAAATAAGTCACACAGAAAAAGACACTTATCCTAAGATATCGGTTATAGAGGGAATGTCAAAATCGCTACACTTGAACTGAATTACAAAACAGAACTGAGTCATACCTTTAGAAGACACACTATGGCTGGTTAACGGCAAAGGTCAGCCTGGGTGATGCATAAAACAAGGGTTTGAAATTAGCTCAGAGACCGCTCCATAAGCCAAATATGTAATAGACAAGGACTACTCCCTGCTCAGTGAACTGGACTCAACAACCCTTAGTCACCGCACAAGAATATATCTGACTAGTAAGAATCTGAAAACCTATGTATCGATATCTCTCTGCAAGAGAATCAAGAGGGTGGAAAGCGGCATAAACACAGCAGGGAAAAGCGGCCAAGACCCATTCTAAACATAAATTACTTTAAAAAACCCACAAAACATAGACAGTGAAAGACAGAGAAATTCTTACAAAATCAGTTCAGGGGCTCTTATGCCACCTGGATCGACCATATCTAGACCCACAGCTGGATGAGACATAAGGCTGGACACTCTTGGGGCTGAGAGGATTGGTGAGGTTGGGTGAGCGTACGCAGATACTTTAAAGTAACACCGCGGGGTACACACCCCATGGGTCTCAAATCTCCAGGTACAAGGGCATCTTCCTACATCAAAACATTCATGGGAAACCCAGAAGATGGTATGCCGTGAGATCGGGAAAGGCTTCTAAAGCGCACCTCATTTCTCCTCTCCTTGTGGTCGGGTTCGCCATTCCAGCCGATTGACTACCCATCTCCCTATTTGGAGAATCAGCACCTTAAACCTCCTGTTTCGTACAGGTTGCAATTTGTCCTCAGGATGAACGGGAAGACGGGGAAACAACGAGAGAATAGCCCTTGGTGTTTGGACAGGCACAGGTCACTCCATTTTCCCATCAGGAAGAAGAATGAACCACAGGCTCAGCCTGCCCCCCATAACCAAAATAGGGCTTGAAGCAATCCTGTGCTTTTGCGGCCAGCTCCCAAAAAAGCGAGTAGACAATGGAGCTCAGGGGCACTGCAATTTACAAACCTGCAGAGTTATAAATGAGAACTCTCGTCCACAAATATATTGAGGGAAGGCAACGAAGAGGATTTGAAAGGAAGGCAAAATTGCAGGAAACAGATTTCAGGAGGAAGATTCGACTCGCCTTGAAAGGACATGAAAAGCTGCAAAAGGGTGCCAATGATGCCCTTGGCCAAGAAGGGCGTATGCGTTTTTTCCTGAATATATTCAGGAAAAAACGCATACGCCCTTCTTGGCCAACCAAGCAAGCTGGAAGGGCAAATCAGCGCTACAAAGAAGTCTCGCTTGCCCTCGGTCAAAAGGGCCATGCTGAAAAAAGTGTAAAAACCAGAAAAGCAGGACAGGCCATGGAGACATGGGAGCCTTGCTACGCTGATGGGCGGGATGTAAATTGCCAACAGCCACTCTGGAGAAATGTACGGTGTGTCCTGAAACAAGTAATAAACGCAGCTTAGAGAGCATAGGGCACTTCCACTCATGGGCGTATAAATTGGGAAAACTAAAAATCAACAAGACACAGGCACCCCAAAAGTTACGGCTGCTCTGTTTCCAAGAACCTCCACTTCGGTACACCTTCAATATCCCAGGAAAGAAAAAAATGGATAAAGAAATGGTGGAACTTGGCACAAAGGAATATCACTCAGCCATGAAATCAATGTCATAAGGCTAGTTAGCAGCTTGATGAGTGGATTTAGGTACGATGATTCTAAGCGAAATAAGTCACACAGAAAAAGAAACTTATCCTAAGGTATCGCTTACAGAGGGAATGTCAAAATCGCTACACTTCAACTGAATTACAAAATAAAATAGAGTCACACCTTTAGAAGACAAACTAAGGCTGCTTAAAGGGAAAGGTGAGGTGGGGTGATGCATAAACAAGGGTTTGAAAATACCTCAGAGACCGTTCCATAAGCCAAATATGTAATAGACAAGGCCTACGCCCTGCTCAGTGAACTGGACTTAACACCCCCTAGTCACCACACAAGAATATATCTCACTAGTAAGAATCTGAAAACATATGTATCGATATCTCTCTGCAAGTGAATCAAGAGGGTGTAAAGCGGCATCAACACAGCAAGGAAAAGCAGCCAAGCCCCATTCTAAACATAAATTACTTCAAAAACCCACAAAACAAAGACAGTGAAAGAGAGAGAAATTCTTACAAAATCCGTTCAGGGTCTCTGATGCAACCTGGATTGACCATATCTAGACCCACAGCTGGATGAGACATAAGGCTGGACACTTTGGGGCTGAGAGGATTGGTGAGGTTGGGTGAGCAAACGCAGATACTTTAAAGTAACACCGCGGGGTACCCACCCCATGGGTCTCAAATCTCCAGGTACAAGGGCATCTTCCTACATCAAAACATGCATGGGAAACCCAGAAGATGGTATGCCGTGAGATCGGGAAAGGTTTTTAAAATGCACCTCATTTCTCCTCTCCTTGTGCTCGGGTTCGCCATGCCAGCCGCTTGACTAACCGTCTCCCTACTTGGAGAATCAGCACCTTTAACCTCCTGTTTCGTCCAGGTTGCAATTTGTCCTGAGGATGAACGGGAAGACGGGGAACCAACGAGAGACTAGCCCTAGGTGTTGGGACAGGCACAGGTCACTCCATTTTCCCATCAGGAAGAAGAATGAACCACAGGCTCAGCCTGCCCCCCAGAACCAAAATAGGACCTGAAGCAATCCTGCGCTTTTGTGGCCAGCTCCCAAAAAAGCGAGTAGACAAATGGAACTCAAGGGCACTGCAATTCGCAAACGTGCAGAGTTATAAATGAGAACTCTCGTCCTCAAATATATTGAGGGAAGGCAACGAAGTGGATTTGAAAGCAAGGCAGATTTGCAGGAAACAGATTTCAGGAGGTAGATTCGACTCACCTTGAAAGCACATGAAAAGCGACAAAACGTTGACAATGATGCCCTTGGCCAAAAAGGGCGTATGCGTTTTTTCCTGAATATATTCAGGAAAAAACGCATACGCCCTTTTTGGCCAACTAAGCAAGCCGGAATGGCAAATCAGTGCTACAAAGAAGTCTCGCTTGCCCTAGGTCAAAAGGGCCATGCTGAAAAATGTGTAAAAACCAGAAAAGCAGGACAGGCCATGGAAACATGGGAGCCTTGCTACGCTGAGGGGCGGGACGTAAATTGCCAACAGGCACTCTGGAGAAGTGTACGGTGTGTCCTGAAACAAGTAATAAACACAGCGTAGAGAGCATAGGGCATTTCCACTCATGGACGTATAAATCGGGAAAACTAAAAATCAACAAGACACAGGCACCCCAAACTTTACGGCTGCTCTGTTTCCAAGAACCTGCACTTCAGTACACCTTCAATATCCCAGGAAAGAGAAAAATGGATAAAGAAATGGTGGTACTTGGCACAATGGAATATCACTCAGCCATGAAATCAATGTCATAAGGCTAGTTAGCAGCATGATGAGTGGATTTAGCTACGTTGATTCTAAGTGAAATAAGTCACACAGAAAAAGACACTTATCCTAAGATATCGGTTATAGAGGGAATGTCAAAATCGCTACACTTGAACTGAATTACAAAACAGAACTGAGTCATACCTTTAGAAGACACACTATGGCTGGTTAACGGCAAAGGTCAGCCTGGGTGATGCATAAAACAAGGGTTTGAAATTAGCTCAGAGACCGCTCCATAAGCCAAATATGTAATAGACAAGGACTACTCCCTGCTCAGTGAACTGGACTCAACAACCCTTAGTCACCGCACAAGAATATATCTGACTAGTAAGAATCTGAAAACCTATGTATCGATATCTCTCTGCAAGAGAATCAAGAGGGTGGAAAGCGGCATAAACACAGCAGGGAAAAGCGGCCAAGACCCATTCTAAACATAAATTACTTTAAAAAACCCACAAAACATAGACAGTGAAAGACAGAGAAATTCTTACAAAATCAGTTCAGGGGCTCTTATGCCACCTGGATCGACCATATCTAGACCCACAGCTGGATGAGACATAAGGCTGGACACTCTTGGGGCTGAGAGGATTGGTGAGGTTGGGTGAGCGTACGCAGATACTTTAAAGTAACACCGCGGGGTACACACCCCATGGGTCTCAAATCTCCAGGTACAAGGGCATCTTCCTACATCAAAACATTCATGGGAAACCCAGAAGATGGTATGCCGTGAGATCGGGAAAGGCTTCTAAAGCGCACCTCATTTCTCCTCTCCTTGTGGTCGGGTTCGCCATTCCAGCCGATTGACTACCCATCTCCCTATTTGGAGAATCAGCACCTTAAACCTCCTGTTTCGTACAGGTTGCAATTTGTCCTCAGGATGAACGGGAAGACGGGGAAACAACGAGAGAATAGCCCTTGGTGTTTGGACAGGCACAGGTCACTCCATTTTCCCATCAGGAAGAAGAATGAACCACAGGCTCAGCCTGCCCCCCATAACCAAAATAGGGCTTGAAGCAATCCTGTGCTTTTGCGGCCAGCTCCCAAAAAAGCGAGTAGACAATGGAGCTCAGGGGCACTGCAATTTACAAACCTGCAGAGTTATAAATGAGAACTCTCGTCCACAAATATATTGAGGGAAGGCAACGAAGAGGATTTGAAAGGAAGGCAAAATTGCAGGAAACAGATTTCAGGAGGAAGATTCGACTCGCCTTGAAAGGACATGAAAAGCTGCAAAAGGGTGCCAATGATGCCCTTGGCCAAGAAGGGCGTATGCGTTTTTTCCTGAATATATTCAGGAAAAAACGCATACGCCCTTCTTGGCCAACCAAGCAAGCTGGAAGGGCAAATCAGCGCTACAAAGAAGTCTCGCTTGCCCTCGGTCAAAAGGGCCATGCTGAAAAAAGTGTAAAAACCAGAAAAGCAGGACAGGCCATGGAGACATGGGAGCCTTGCTACGCTGATGGGCGGGATGTAAATTGCCAACAGCCACTCTGGAGAAATGTACGGTGTGTCCTGAAACAAGTAATAAACACAGCGTAGAGAGCATAGGGCATTTCCACTCATGGGCGTATAAATCGGGAAAACTAAAAATCAACAAGACACAGGCACCCCAAACTTTACGGCTGCTCTGTTTCCAAGAACCTGCACTTCAGTACACCTTCAATATCCCAGGAAAGAAAAAAATGGATAAAGAAATGGTGGAACTTGGCACAAAGGAATATCACTCAGCCATGAAATCAATGTCATAAGGCTAGTTAGCAGCTTGATGAGTGGATTTAGGTACGATGATTCTAAGCGAAATAAGTCACACAGAAAAAGAAACTTATCCTAAGGTATCGCTTACAGAGGGAATGTCAAAATCGCTACACTTCAACTGAATTACAAAATAAAATAGAGTCACACCTTTAGAAGACAAACTAAGGCTGCTTAAAGGGAAAGGTGAGGTGGGGTGATGCATAAACAAGGGTTTGAAAATACCTCAGAGACCGTTCCATAAGCCAAATATGTAATAGACAAGGCCTACGCCCTGCTCAGTGAACTGGACTTAACACCCCCTAGTCACCACACAAGAATATATCTCACTAGTAAGAATCTGAAAACATATGTATCGATATCTCTCTGCAAGTGAATCAAGAGGGTGTAAAGCGGCATCAACACAGCAAGGAAAAGCAGCCAAGCCCCATTCTAAACATAAATTACTTCAAAAACCCACAAAACAAAGACAGTGAAAGAGAGAGAAATTCTTACAAAATCCGTTCAGGGTCTCTGATGCAACCTGGATTGACCATATCTAGACCCACAGCTGGATGAGACATAAGGCTGGACACTTTGGGGCTGAGAGGATTGGTGAGGTTGGGTGAGCAAACGCAGATACTTTAAAGTAACACCGCGGGGTACCCACCCCATGGGTCTCAAATCTCCAGGTACAAGGGCATCTTCCTACATCAAAACATGCATGGGAAACCCAGAAGATGGTATGCCGTGAGATCGGGAAAGGTTTTTAAAATGCACCTCATTTCTCCTCTCCTTGTGCTCGGGTTCGCCATGCCAGCCGCTTGACTAACCGTCTCCCTACTTGGAGAATCAGCACCTTTAACCTCCTGTTTCGTACAGGTTGCAATTTGTCCTGAGGATGAACGGGAAGACGGGGAACCAACGAGAGACTAGCCCTAGGTGTTGGGACAGGCACAGGTCACTCCATTTTCCCATCAGGAAGAAGAATGAACCACAGGCTCAGCCTGCCCCCCAGAACCAAAATAAGGCCTGAAGCAATCCTGCGCTTTTGCGGCCAGCTCCCAAAAAAGCGAGTAGACAAATGGGGCTCAGGGGCACTGCAATTCACAAACGTGCAGAGTTATAAATGAGAACTCTCGTCCACAAATATATTGAGGGAAGGCAACGAAGAGGATTTGAAAGCAAGGCAGATTTGCAGGAAACAGATTTCAGGAGGTAGATTCGACTCGCCTTTAAAGCACATGAAAAGCGGCAAAACGTTGACAATTATGCCCTTGGCCAAAAAGGGCGTATGCGTTTTTTCCTGAATATATTCAGGAAAAAACGCATACGCCCTTTTTGGCCAACCAAGCAACCCGGAAGGGCAAATCAGCGCTACAAAGAAGTCTCGCTTGCCCTCGGTCAAAAGGGCCATGCTGAACAAAGTGTAAAAACCAGAAAAGCAGGACAGGCCATGGAGACATGGGAGCCTTGCTACGCTGATGGGCGGGATGTAAATTGCCAACAGGCACTCTGGAGAAGTGTACGGTGTGTCCTGACACAAGTAATAAACACAGCTTAGAGAGCATAGGACACTTCCACTCATGGGCGTACAAATTGGGAAAACTAAAAATCAACAAGACACAGGCACCTTAAATTTACGGCTGCTCTGTTTCCAAGAATCTCCGCTTCGGTACACCTTCAATATCCCAGGAAAGAGAAAAATGGATAAAGAAAAGGTGGTACCTGGCACAATGGAATATCACTCAGCCATGAAATCAATGTCATAAGGCTAGTTAGCAGCATGATGAGTGGATTTAGCGACGATGATTCTAAGTGAAATAAGTCACACAGAAAAAGACACTTATCCTAAGATATCGCTTATAGAGTGAGTGTCAAAATCGCAACACTTGAACTGAATTACAAAACAGAACAGAGTCACACCATTAGAAGACACACTATGGCTGCTTAACGGGAAAGGTGAGGTGGGGTGATGCATAGAACAAGGGTTTGAAATTAGCTCTGAGACCACTCCATAAGCCAAATATGTAATAGAGAAGGCCTACTCCCTGCTCAGTGAACTGGACTCAACACCCCCTAGTCACCGCACAAGAATATATCTGACTAGTAAGAATCTGAAAACCTATGTATCGATATCTCTCTGCAAGAGAATCAAGAGGGTGTAAAGCGGCATAAACACAGCAGGGAAAAGCAGCCAAGCCCCATTCTAAACATAAATTACTTAAAAAAACCCACAAAACGAAGACAGTGAAAGAGAGAGAAATTCTTACAAAATCCGTTCAGGGTCTCTGATGCAACCAGGATTGACCATATCTAGACCCACAGCTGGATGAGACATAAGCCTGGTCCTCTTGGGGCTGAGAGGATTGGTGAGGTTGGGTGAGCAAACGCAGATACTTTAAAGTAACACCACGGGGTACCCACCCCATGGGTCTCAAATCTCCAGGTACAAGGGAATCTTCCTAAAACAAAACATGCATGGGAAACCCAGAAGATGGTATGCCGTGAGATCGGGAAAGGTTTCTAAAACGCACCTCATTTCTCCTCTCCTTGTGTTCGGGTTCGTCATTCCAGCCGCTTGACTAACCATCTCCCTAATTGGAAAATCAGCACCTTTAACCTCCTGTTTCGTATAGGTTGTAAATTGTCCTGAGGATGAATGGGAAGACGGGGAACCAACGAGAGACTAGCCCTAGGTGTTGGGACAGGCACAGGTCACTCCATTTTCCCATCAGGAAGAAGAAAGAACCACAGGCTCAGCCTGCCCCCTGGAAGCCGAATAGGGCCTGAAGCAATCCTGCGCTTTTGTGGCCAGCCCCCAAAAAAGCGAGTAGACAAATGGAGCTCAGGGGCACTACAATTCACAAACCTGCAGAGTTATAAATGAGAACTCGCGTCCACAAATATATTGAGGGAAGGCAACGAAGAGGATTTGAAAGCAAGGCAGATTTGCAGGAAACAGATTTCAGGAGGTAGATTCGACTCGCCTTTTAAGCACATGAAAAGCGGCAAAACGTTGACAATGATGCCCTTGGCCAAAAAGGGCGTATGCGCTTTTTCCTGAATATATTCAGGAAAAAACGCATACGCCCTTTTTGGCCAACCAAGCAAGCCGGAAGGGCAAATCAGCGCTACAAAGAAGTCTCGCTTGCCCTCGGTCAAAAGGGCCATGCTGAAAAAAGCATAAAAACCAGAAAAGCAGGACAGGCCATGGAGACATGGGAGCCTTGCTACGCTGATGGGCGGGATGTAAATTGCCAACAGGCACTCTGGAGAAGTGTACGGTGTGTCCTGAAACAAATAATAAACACAGCTTAGAGAGCATAGGGCACTTCCACTCATGGGCGTATAAATTGGGAAAACTAAAAATCAACAAGACACAGGCACCCCAAATTTTACGGCTGCTCTGTTTCCAAGAACCTCCACTTCGGTACACCTTCAATATCACAGGAAAGAGAAAAATGGATAAAGAAATGGTGGTACTTGGCACAATGGAATATCACTCAGCCATGAAATCAATGTCATAAGGCTAGTTAGCAGCATGATGACTGGATTTAGCGACGATGATTCTAAGTGAAATAAGTCACACAGAAAAAGACACTTATCCTAAGATATCGCTTATAGAGGGAATGTCAAAATCGCTACACTTGAACTGAATTACAAAACAGAACAGAGTCACACCTTTAGAAGACACACTATGGCTGCTTAACGGGAAAGGTGAGGTGGGGTGATGCATAAAACAAGGGTTTGAAATTAGCTCAGAGACCGCTCCATAAGCCAAATATATAATAGACAAGGCCTACTCCCTGCTCAGTGAACTGGACTCAACACCCCCTAGTCACCGCACAAGAATATATCTGACTAGTAAGAATCTGAAAACCTATGTATCGATATCTCTCTGCAAGTGAATCAAGAGGGTGTAAAGCAGCATAAACACAGCAGGGAAAAGCAGCCAAGACCCATTCTAAACATAAATTACTTTAAAAAACCCACAAAACAAAGACAGTGAAAGAGAGAGAAATTCTTACAAAATCTGTTCTGGGTCTCTGATGCAACCTGGATTGACCATATCTAGACCCACAGCTGGATGAGACATAAGGCTGGACACTCTTGGGGCTGAGAGGATTGGTGAGCTTGGGTGAGCAAATGCAGATACTTTAAAGTAACACCGCGGGGTACACAACCCATGGGTCTCAAATCTCCAGGTACAAGGGCATCTTCCTACATCAAAACATGCATGGGAAACCCAGAAGATGGTATGCCGTGAGATCGGGAAAGGTTTCTAAAACGCACCTCATTTCTCCTCTCCTTGTGCTCGGGTTCGCCATTCCAGCCGCTTGACTAACCATCTCCCTACTTGGAGAATCAGCACCTTTAACCTCCTGTTTCGTACAGGTTGCAATTTGTCCTGAGGATGAACGGGAAGACGTGGAACCAACGAGAGACTAGCCCTAGGTGTTTGGACAGGCACAGGTCACTCCATTTTCCCATCAGGAAGAAGAATGAACCACAGGCTCAGCCTGCCCCCCAGAACCAAAATAGGACCTGAAGCAATCCTGCGCTTTTGTGGCCAGCTCCCAAAAAAGCGAGTAGACAAATGGAACTCAAGGGCACTGCAATTCGCAAACGTGCAGAGTTATAAATGAGAACTCTCGTCCTCAAATATATTGAGGGAAGGCAACGAAGAGGATTTGAAAGCAAGGCAGATTTGCAGGAAACAGATTTCAGGAGGTAGATTCGACTCACCTTGAAAGCACATGAAAAGCGACAAAACGTTGACAATGATGCCCTTGGCCAAAAAGGGCGTATGCGTTTTTTCCTGAATATATTCAGGAAAAAACGCATACGCCCTTTTTGGCCAACTAAGCAAGCCGGAATGGCAAATCAGTGCTACAAAGAAGTCTCGCTTGCCCTAGGTCAAAAGGGCCATGCTGAAAAATGTGTAAAAACCAGAAAAGCAGGACAGGCCATGGAAACATGGGAGCCTTGCTACGCTGAGGGGCGGGATGTAAATTGCCAACAGGCACTCTGGAGAAGTGTACGGTGTGTCCTGAAACAAGTAATAAACACAGCATAGAGAGCATAGGGCATTTCCACTCATGGGCGTATAAATCGGGAAAACTAAAAATCAACAAGACACAGGCACCCCAAACTTTACGGCTGCTCTGTTTCCAAGAACCTGCACTTCAGTACACCTTCAATATCCCAGGAAAGAGAAAAATGGATAAAGAAATGGTGGTACTTGGCACAATGGAATATCACTCAGCCATGAAATCAATGTCATAAGGCTAGTTAGCAGCATGATGAGTGGATTTAGCTACGTTGATTCTAAGTGAAATAAGTCACACAGAAAAAGACACTTATCCTAAGATATCGGTTATAGAGGGAATGTCAAAATCGCTACACTTGAACTGAATTACAAAACAGAACTGAGTCATACCTTTAGAAGACACACTATGGCTGGTTAACGGCAAAGGTCAGCCTGGGTGATGCATAAAACAAGGGTTTGAAATTAGCTCAGAGACCGCTCCATAAGCCAAATATGTAATAGACAAGGACTACTCCCTGCTCAGTGAACTGGACTCAACAAACCTTAGTCACCGCACAAGAATATATCTGACTAGTAAGAATCTGAAAACCTATGTATCGATATCTCTCTGCAAGAGAATCAAGAGGGTGGAAAGCGGCATAAACACAGCAGGGAAAAGCGGCCAAGACCCATTCTAAACATAAATTACTTTAAAAAACCCACAAAACATAGACAGTGAAAGACAGAGAAATTCTTACAAAATCAGTTCAGGGGCTCTTATGCCACCTGGATCGACCATATCTAGACCCACAGCTGGATGAGACATAAGGCTGGACACTCTTGGGGCTGAGAGGATTGGTGAGGTTGGGTGAGCGTACGCAGATACTTTAAAGTAACACCGCGGGGTACACACCCCATGGGTCTCAAATCTCCAGGTACAAGGGCATCTTCCTACATCAAAACATTCATGGGAAACCCAGAAGATGGTATGCCGTGAGATCGGGAAAGGCTTCTAAAGCGCACCTCATTTCTCCTCTCCTTGTGGTCGGGTTCGCCATTCCAGCCGATTGACTACCCATCTCCCTATTTGGAGAATCAGCACCTTAAACCTCCTGTTTCGTACAGGTTGCAATTTGTCCTGAGGATGAACGGGAAGACGTGGAACCAACGAGAGACTAGCCCTAGGTGTTTGGACAGGCACAGGTCACTCCATTTTCCCATCAGGAAGAAGAATGAACCACAGGCTCAGCCTGCCCCCCATAACCAAAATAGGGCTTGAAGCAATCCTGTGCTTTTGCGGCCAGCTCCCAAAAAAGCGAGTAGACAATGGAGCTCAGGGGCACTGCAATTCACAAACCTGCAGAGTTATAAATGAGAACTCTCGTCCACAAATATATTGAGGGAAGGCAACGAAGAGGATTTGAAAGGAAGGCAAAATTGCAGGAAACAGATTTCAGGAGGAAGATTCGACTCGCCTTGAAAGGACATGAAAAGCTGCAAAAGGGTGCCAATGATGCCCTTGGCCAAGAAGGACATATGCGTTTTTTCCTGAATATATTCAGGAAAAAACGCATACGCCCTTTTTGGCCAACCAAGCAAGCTGGAAGGGCAAATCAGCGCTACAAAGAAGTCTCGCTTGCCCTCGGTCAAAAGGGCCATGCTGAAAAAAGTGTAAAAACCAGAAAAGCAGGACAGGCCATGGAGACATGGGATCCTTGCTACGCTGATGGGCGGGATGTAAATTGCCAACAACCACTCTGGAGAAATGTACGGTGTGTCCTGAAACAAGTAATAAACACAGCTTAGAGAGCATAGGGCACTTCCACTCATGGGCGTATAAATTGGGAAAACTAAAAATCAACAAGACACAGGCACCCCAAAAGTTACGGCTGCTCTGTTTCCAAGAACCTCCACTTCGGTACACCTTCAATATCCCAGGAAAGAAAAAAATGGATAAAGAAATGGTGGAACTTGGCACAAAGGAATATCACTCAGCCATGAAATCAATGTCATAAGGCTAGTTAGCAGCTTGATGAGTGGATTTAGGTACGATGATTCTAAGCGAAATAAGTCACACAGAAAAAGAAACTTATCCTAAGGTATCGCTTACAGAGGGAATGTCAAAATCGCTACACTTGAACTGAATTACAAAACAGAACTGAGTCACACCTTTAGAAGACACACTATGGCTGGTTAACGGCAAAGGTCAGCCTGGGTGATGCATAAAACAAGGGTTTGAAATTAGCTCAGAGATCGCTCCATAAGCCAAATATGTAATAGACAAGGACTACTCCCTGCTCAGTGAACTGGACTCAACAACCCTTAGTCACCGCACAAGAATATATCTGACTAGTAAGAATCTGAAAACCTATGTATCGATATCTCTCTGCAAGAGAATCAAGAGGGTGGAAAGCGGCATAAACACAGCAGGGAAAAGCGGCCAAGACCCATTCTAAACATAAATTACTTTAAAAAACCCACAAAACATAGACAGTGAAAGACAGAGAAATTCTTACAAAATCAGTTCAGGGGCTCTTATGCCACCTGGATCGACCATATCTAGACCCACAGCTGGATGAGACATAAGGCTGGACACTCTTGGGGCTGAGAGGATTGGTGAGGTTGGGTGAGCGTACGCAGATACTTTAAAGTAACACCGCGGGGTACACACCCCATGGGTCTCAAATCTCCAGGTACAAGGGCATCTTCCTACATCAAAACATTCATTGGAAACCCAGAAGATGGTATGCCGTGAGATCGGGAAAGGCTTCTAAAGCGCACCTCATTTCTCCTCTCCTTGTGGTCGGGTTCGCCATACCAGCCGATTGACTACCCATCTCCCTATTTGGAGAATCAGCACCTTAAACCTCCTGTTTCGTACAGGTTGCAATTTGTCCTCAGGATGAACGGGAAAACGGGGAAACAACGAGAGAATAGCCCTTGGTGTTTGGACAGGCACAGGTCACTCCATTTTCCCATCAGGAAGAAGAATGAACCACAGGCTCAGCCTGCCCCCCATAACCAAAATAGGGCTTGAAGCAATCCTGTGCTTTTGCGGCCAGCTCCCAAAAAAGCGAGTAGACAATGGAGCTCAGGGGCACTGCAATTTACAAACCTGCAGAGTTATAAATGAGAACTCTCGTCCACAAATATATTGAGGGAAGGCAACGAAGAGGATTTGAAAGGAAGGCAAAATTGCAGGAAACAGATTTCAGGAGGAAGATTCGACTCGCCTTGAAAGGACATGAAAAGCTGCAAAAGGGTGCCAATGATGCCCTTGGCCAAGAAGGGCGTATGCGTTTTTTCCTGAATATATTCAGGAAAAAACGCATACGCCCTTTTTGGCCAACCAAGCAACCCGGAAGGGCAAATCAGCGCTACAAAGAAGTCTCGCTTGCCCTCGGTCAAAAGGGCCATGCTGAAAAAAGTGTAAAAACCAGAAAAGCAGGACAGGCCATGGAGACATGGGAGCCTTGCTACGCTGATGGGCGGGATGTAAATTGCCAACAGCCACTCTGGAGAAATGTACGGTGTGTCCTGAAACAAGTAATAAACACAGCTTAGAGAGCATAGGGCACTTCCACTCATGGGCGTATAAATTGGGAAAACTAAAAATCAACAAGACACAGGCACCCCAAAAGTTACGGCTGCTCTGTTTCCAAGAACCTCCACTTCGGTACACCTTCAATATCCCAGGAAAGAAAAAAATGGATAAAGAAATGGTAGAACTTGGCACAAAGGAATATCACTCAGCCATGAAATCAATGTCATAAGGCTAGTTAGCAGCTTGATGAGTGGATTTAGGTACGATGATTCTAAGCGAAATAAGTCACACAGAAAAAGAAACTTATCCTAAGGTATCGCTTACAGAGGGAATGTCAAAATCGCTACACTTCAACTGAATTACAAAATAAAATAGAGTCACACCTTTAGAAGACAAACTAAGGCTGCTTAAAGGGAAAGGTGAGGTGGGGTGATGCATAAACAAGGGTTTGAAAATACCTCAGAGACCGTTCCATAAGCCAAATATGTAATAGACAAGGCCTACGCCCTGCTCAGTGAACTGGACTTAACAACCCCTAGTCACCACACAAGAATATATCTCACTAGTAAGAATCTGAAAACATATGTATCGATATCTCTCTGCAAGTGAATCAAGAGGGTGTAAAGCGGCATCAACACAGCAAGGAAAAGCAGCCAAGCCCCATTCTAAACATAAATTACTTCAAAAACCCACAAAACAAAGACAGTGAAAGAGAGAGAAATTCTTACAAAATCCGTTCAGGGTCTCTGATGCAACCTGGATTGACCATATCTAGACCCACAGCTGGATGAGACATAAGGCTGGACACTTTGGGGCTGAGAGGATTGGTGAGGTTGGGTGAGCAAACGCAGATACTTTAAAGTAACACCGCGGGGTACCCACCCCATGGGTCTCAAATCTCCAGGTACAAGGGCATCTTCCTACATCAAAACATGCATGGGAAACCCAGAAGATGGTATGCCGTGAGATCGGGAAAGGTTTTTAAAATGCACCTCATTTCTCCTCTCCTTGTGCTCGGGTTCGCCATGCCAGCCGCTTGACTAACCGTCTCCCTACTTGGAGAATCAGCACCTTTAACCTCCTGTTTCGTCCAGGTTGCAATTTGTCCTGAGGATGAACGGGAAGACGGGGAACCAACGAGAGACTAGCCCTAGGTGTTGGGACAGGCACAGGTCACTCCATTTTCCCATCAGGAAGAAGAATGAACCACAGGCTCAGCCTGCCCCCCAGAACCAAAATAAGGCCTGAAGCAATCCTGCGCTTTTGCGGCCAGCTCCCAAAAAAGCGAGTAGACAAATGGGGCTCAGGGGCACTGCAATTCACAAACGTGCAGAGTTATAAATGAGAACTCTCGTCCACAAATATATTGAGGGAAGGCAACGAAGAGGATTTGAAAGCAAGGCAGATTTGCAGGAAACAGATTTCAGGAGGTAGATTCGACTCGCCTTTAAAGCACATGAAAAGCAGCAAAACGTTGACAATGATGCCCTTGGCCTAAAAGGGCGTGTGCGTTTTTTCCTGAATATATTCAGGAAAAAACGCATACGCCCATTTTGGCCAACCAAGCAAGCCGGAAGGGCAAATCAGCGCTACAAAGAAGTCTCGCTTGCCCTCGGTCAAAAGGACCATGCTGAAAAATGTGTTAAAACCAGAAAAGCAGGACAGGCCATGGAGACATGGGAGCCTTGCTACGCTGATGGGCGGGATGTAAATTGCTAACAGGCACTCTGGAGAAGTGTACGGTGTGTCCTGAAACAAGTAATAAACACAGCTTAGAGAGCATAGGGCACTTCCACTCATGGGCGTATAAATCGGGAAAACTAAAAATCAACAAGACACAGGCACCACAAACTTTACGGCTGCTCTGTTTCCAAGAACCTCCACTTCGGTACACCTTCAATATCCCAGGAAAGAGAAAATGGATAAAGAAATGGTGATACTTGGCACAATGGAATATCACTCAGCCATGAAATGAATGTCATAAGGCTAGTTAGCCACATGATGTGTCGACTTAGCGACGATGATTCTAAGTGAAATAAGGCACACAGAAAAAGGCACTTATCCTAAGATATCGCTTATAGAGGGAATGTCAAAATCGCTACACTTGAACTGAATTACAAAACAGAACAGAGGCACACCTTTAGAAGACACACTATGGCTGCTTAACGGGAAAGGTGAGGTGGGGTGATGCATAAAACAAGGGTTTGAAATTAGCTCAGAGACCACTCCATAAGCCAAATATGTAATAGACAAGGCCTACTCCCTGCTCAGTGAACTGGACTCAACACCCCCTAGTCACCGCACAAGAATATATCTGACTAGTAAGAATCTGAAAACCTATGTATCGATATCTCTCTGCAAGTGAATCAAGACGGTGTAAAGCGGCATCAACACAGCAGGGAAAAGCAGCCAAGCCCCATTCTAAACATAAATTACTTTAAAAAACCCACAAAACAAAGACAGTGAAAGAGAGAGAAATTCTTACAAAATCCGTTCAGGGTCTGTGATGCAACCTGGATTGACCATATCTAGACCCACAGCTGGATGAGACATAAGGCTGGACACTCTTGGGGCTGCGAGGATTGGTGAGGTTGGGTGAGCAAACGCAGATACTTTAAAGTAACACCGCGGCGTACCCACCCCATGGGTCTCAAATCTCCAGGTACAAGGGCATCTTCCTACATCAAAACATGCATGGGAAACCCAGAAGATGGTATGCCGTGAGATCGGGAAAGGTTTCTAAAACGCACCTCATTTATCCTCTCCTTGTGCTCGGATTCGCCATTCCAGCCACTTGACTAACCATCTCTCTACTTGGAGAATCGGCACCTTTAACCTCCTGTTTCGTACAGGTTGCAATTTGTCCTGAGGATGAACGGGAAGACGGGGAACCAACGAGAGACTAGCCCTAGGTTTTGGGACAGGCACAGGTCACTCCATTTTCCCATCAGGAAGAAGAATGAACCACAGGCTCAGCCTGCCCCCCAGAACCAAAATAGGGCCTGAAGCAATCCTGCGCTTTTGCGGTCAGCCCCCAAAAAAGCGAGTAGACAAATGGAGCTCAGGGGCACTGCAATTCACAAACGTGCAGTTATAAATGATAACTCTCGTCCACAAATTATTGAGGGAAGACAACAAAGAGGATTTGAAAGCAAGGCAGATTTGCAGGAAACAGATTTCAGGAGGTAGATTCGACTCGCCTTTAAAGCACATGAAAAGCGGCAAAACGTTGACAATGATGCCCTTGGCCTAAAAGGGCGTGTGCGTTTTTTCCTGAATATATTCAGGAAAAAACGCATACGCCCATTTTGGCCAACCAAGCAAGCCGGAAGGGCAAATCAGCGCTACAAAGAAGTCTCGCTTGCCCTCGGTCAAAAGGACCATGCTGAAAAATGTGTTAAAACCAGAAAAGCAGGACAGGCCATGGAGACATGGGAGCCTTGCTACGCTGATGGGCGGGATGTAAATTGCTAACAGGCACTCTGGAGAAGTGTACGGTGTGTCCTGAAACAAGTAATAAACACAGCTTAGAGAGCATAGGGCACTTCCACTCATGGGCGTATAAATCGGGAAAACTAAAAATCAACAAGACACAGGCACCACAAACTTTACGGCTGCTCTGTTTCCAAGAACCTCCACTTCGGTACACCTTCAATATCCCAGGAAAGAGAAAATGGATAAAGAAATGGTGATACTTGGCACAATGGAATATCACTCAGCCATGAAATGAATGTCATAAGGCTAGTTAGCCACATGATGTGTCGACTTAGCGACGATGATTCTAAGTGAAATAAGGCACACAGAAAAAGGCACTTATCCTAAGATATCGCTTATAGAGGGAATGTCAAAATCGCTACACTTGAACTGAATTACAAAACAGAACAGAGGCACACCTTTAGAAGACACACTATGGCTGCTTAACGGGAAAGGTGAGGTGGGGTGATGCATAAAACAAGGGTTTGAAATTAGCTCAGAGACCGCTCCATAAGCCAAATATGTAATAGACAAGGCCTACTCCCTGCTCAGTGAACTGGACTCAACACCCCCTAGTCACCGCACAAGAATATATCTGACTAGTAAGAATCTGAAAACCTATGTATCGATATCTCTCTGCAAGTGAATCAAGACGGTGTAAAGCGGCATCAACACAGCAGGGAAAAGCAGCCAAGCCCCATTCTAAACATAAATTACTTTAAAAAACCCACAAAACAAAGACAGTGAAAGAGAGAGAAATTCTTACAAAATCCGTTCAGGGTCTGTGATGCAACCTGGATTGACCATATCTAGACCCACAGCTGGATGAGACATAAGGCTGGACACTCTTGGGGCTGCGAGGATTGGTGAGGTTGGGTGAGCAAACGCAGATACTTTAAAGTAACACCGCGGCGTACCCACCCCATGGGTCTCAAATCTCCAAGTACAAGGGCATCTTCCTACATCAAAACATGCATGGGAAACCCAGAAGATGGTATGCCGTGAGATCGGGAAAGGTTTCTAAAACGCACCTCATTTATCCTCTCCTTGTGCTCGGATTCGCCATTCCAGCCACTTGACTAACCATCTCTCTACTTGGAGAATCGGCACCTTTAACCTCCTGTTTCGTACAGGTTGCAATTTGTCCTGAGGATGAACGGGAAGTTGGGGAACCAACGAGAGACTAGCCCTAGGTGTTGGGACAGGCACAGGTCACTCCATTTTCCAATCAGGAAGAAGAATGAACCACAGGCTCAGCCTGCCCCCCAGAACCAAAATAGGGCCTGAAGCAATCCTGCGCTTTTGCGGCCAGCTCCCAAAAAAGCGAGTAGACAAATGGAGCTCAGGGGCACTGCAATTCACAAACGTGCAGTTATAAATGATAACTCTCGTCCACAAATTATTGAGGGAAGGCAACAAAGAGGATTTGAAAGCAAGGCAGATTTGCAGGAAACAGATTTCAGGAGGTAGATTCGACTCGCCTTTAAAGCACATGAAAAGCGGCAAAACGTTGACAATGATGCCCTTGGCCTAAAAGGGCGTATGCGTTTTTTCCTGAATATATTCAGGAAAAAACGCATACGCCCATTTTGGCCAACCAAGCAAGCCGGAAGGGCAAATCAGCGCTACAAAGAAGTCTCGCTTGCCCTCGGTCAAAAGGGCCATGCTGAAAAATGTGTAAAAACCAGAAAAGCAGGACAGGCCATGGAGACATGGGAGCCTTGCTACGCTGATGGGCGGGATGTCAATTGCCAACAGGCACTCTGGAGAAGAGTACGGTGTGTCCTGAAACAAGTAATAAACACAGCTTAGAGAGCATAGGGCACTTCCACTCATGGGCGTATAAATCGGGAAAACTAAAAATCAACAAGACACAGGCACCCCAAAATTTACGGCTGCTCTGTTTCCAAGAACCTCCACTTCGGTACACCTTCAATATCCCAGGAAAGAGAAAAATGGATAAACAAATGGTGGTACTTGGCACAATGGAATATCACTCAGCCATGAAATCAATGTCATAAGGCTAGTTAGCAGCATGATGAGTGGATTTAGCGACGATGATTCTAAGTGAAATAAGTCACAAAGAAAAGACACTTATCCTAAGATATCGCTTATAGAGGGAATGTCAAAATCGCTACACTTGAACTGAATTACAAAACAGAACAGAGTCATACCATTAGAAGACACACTATGGCTGCTTAACGGGAAAGGTGAGGTGGGGTGATGCATAAAACAAGGGTTTGAAATTAGCTCAGAGACCGCTCCATAAGCCAAATATGTAATAGACAAGGCCTACTCCCTGCTCACTGAACTGGACTCAACACCCCCTAGTCACCGCACAAGAATATATCTGACTAGTAAGAATCTGAAAACCTATGTATCGATATCTCTCTGCAAGTGAATCAAGAGGGTGTAAAGCGGCATAAACACAGCAGGGAAAGCAGCCAAGCCCCATTCTAAACATAAATTACTTTAAAAAACCCACAAAACAAAGACAGTGAAAGAGAGAGAAATTCTTACAAAATCCGTTCAGGGTCTCTGATGCAACCTGGATTGACCATAGCTAGACACACAGGTGGATGAGACATAAGGCTGGACACTCTTGGGGCTGAGAGGATTGGTGAGGTTGGGTGAGCAAACGCAGATACTTTAAAGTAACACCGCGGGGTACCCACCCCATGGGTCTCAAATCTCCAGGTACAAGGGCATCTTCCTACATCAAAACATGCATGGGAAACCCAGAAGATGGTACGCCGTGAGATCGGGAAAGGATTCTAAAACGCACCTCATTTCTCCTCTCCTTGTGCTCGGGTTCGCCATTACAGCCGCTTGACTAACCAACTCCCTACTTGGAGAATCAGCACCTTTAACCTCCTGTTTCGTACAGGTTGCAATTTGTCCTGAGGATGAACGGGAAGACGGAGAACCAACGAGAGACTAGCCCTAGATGTTGGGACAGGCACAGGTCACTCCCTTTTCCCATCAGGAAGAAGAATGAACCACAGGCTCAGCCTGCCCCCCAGAACCAAAATAGGGCCTGAAGCAATCCTGCGCTTTTGCGGCCAGCTCCCAAAAAAGCGAGTAAACAAATGGAGCTCAGGGGCACTGCAATTCACAAACGTGCAGAGTTATAAATGAGAACTCTCGTCCACAAACATATTGAGGGAAGGCAACGAAGAGGATTTGAAAGCAAGGCAGATTTGCAGGAAACAGATTTCAGGAGGTAGATTCGACTTGACTTTAAAGGACATGAAAAGCGGCAAAACGTTGACAATGATGCCCTTGGCCAAAAAGGGCGTATGCGTTTTTTCCTGAATATATTCAGGAAAAAACGCATACGCCCTTTTTGGCCAACCAAGCAAGCCGGAAGGGCAAATCAGCGCTACAAAGAAGTCTCGCTTGCCCTCGGTCAAAAGGGCCATGCTGAACAAACTGTAAAAACCAAAAAAGCACGAGAGGCCATGGAGACATGGGAGCCTTGCTACGCTGATGGACGGGATGTAAATTGCCAACAGGCACTCTGGAGAAGTGTACGGTGTGTCCTGAAACAAGTAATAAACACAGCTTAGAGATCATAGGGCACTTCCACTCATGGGCGTATAAATTGGGAAAACTAAAAATCAACAAGACACAGGCACCCCAAACTTTACGGCTGCTCTGTTTCCAAGAACCTCCACTTCGGTACACCTTCAATATCCCAGGAAAGAGAAAAATGGATAAAGAAATGGTGGTACTTGGCACAATGGAATATCACTCAGCCATGAAATCAATGTCATAAGGCTAGTTAGCAGCATGATGAGTGGATTTAGTGACGATGATTCTAAGTGAAATAAGTCACAAAGAAAAGACACTTATCCTAAGATATCGCTTATAGAGGGAATGTCAAAATCGCTACACTTGAACTGAATTACAAAACAGAACAGTGTCACACCTTTAGAAGACACACTATGGCTGCTTAACGGGAAAGGTGAGGTGGGGTGATGCATAAAACAAGGGTTTGAAATTAGCTCAGAGACCGCTCCATAAGCCAAATATGTAATAGACAAGGCCTACTCCCTGCTCACTGAACTGGACTCAACACCCCCTAGTCACCGCACAAGAATATATCTGACTAGTAAGAATCTGAAAACCTATGTATCGATATCTCTCTGCAAGTGAATCAAGAGGGTGTAAAGCGGCATAAACACAGCAGGGAAAGCAGCCAAGCCCCATTCTAAACATAAATTACTTTAAAAAACCCACAAAACAAAGACAGTGAAAGAGAGAGAAATTCTTACAAAATCCGTTTAGGGTCTCTGATGCAACCTGGATTGACCATAGCTAGACACACAGGTGGATGAGACATAAGGCTGGACACTCTTGGGGCTGAGAGGATTGGTGAGGTTGGGTGAGCAAACGCAGATACTTTAAAGTAACACCGCGGGGTACCCACCCCATGGGTCTCAAATCTCCAGGTACAAGGGCATCTTCCTACATCAAAACATGCATGGGAAACCCAGAAGATGGTACGCCGTGAGATCGGGAAAGGATTCTAAAACGCACCTCATTTCTCCTCTCCTTGTGCTCGGGTTCGCCATTACAGCCGCTTGACTAACCAACTCCCTACTTGGAGAATCAGCACCTTTAACCTCCTGTTTCGTACAGGTTGCAATTTGTCCTGAGGATGAACGGGAAGACGGAGAACCAACGAGAGACTAGCCCTAGATGTTGGGACAGGCACAGGTCACTCCCTTTTCCCATCAGGAAGAAGAATGAACCACAGGCTCAGCCTGCCCCCCAGAACCAAAATAGGGCCTGAAGCAATCCTGCGCTTTTGCGGCCAGCTCCCAAAAAAGCGAGTAAACAAATGGAGCTCAGGGGCACTGCAATTCACAAACGTGCAGAGTTATAAATGAGAACTCTCGTCCACAAACATATTGAGGGAAGGCAAAGAAGAGGATTTGAAAGCAAGGCAGATTTGCAGGAAACAGATTTCAGGAGGTAGATTCGACTTGACTTTAAAGGACATGAAAAGCGGCAAAACGTTGACAATGATGCCCTTGGCCAAAAAGGGCGTATGCGTTTTTTCCTGAATATATTCAGGAAAAAACGCATACGCCCTTTTTGGCCAACGAAGCAAGCCGGAAGGGCAAATCAGCGCTACAAAGAAGTCTCGCTTGCCCTCGGTCAAAAGGGCCATGCTGAACAAACTGTAAAAACCAAAAAAGCACGAGAGGCCATGGAGACATGGGAGCCTTGCTACGCTGATGGACGGGATGTAAATTGCCAACAGGCACTCTGGAGAATTGTATGGTGTGTCCTGAAACAAGTAATAAACACAGCTTAGAGATCATAGGGCACTTCCACTCATGGGCGTATAAATTGGGAAAACTAAAAATCAACAAGACACAGGCACCCCAAACTTTACGGCTGCTCTGTTTCCAAGAACCTCCACTTCGGTACACCTTCAATATCCCAGGAAAGAGAAAAATGGATAAAGAAATGGTGGTACTTGGCACAATGGAATATCACTCAGCCATGAAATCAATGTCATAAGGCTAGTTAGCAGCATGATGAGTGGATTTAGGTACGATGATTCTAAGTGAAATAAGTCACAAAGAAAAGACACTTATCCTAAGATATCGCTTATAGAGGGAATGTCAAAATCGCTACACTTGAACTGAATTACAAAACAGAACAGTGTCACACCTTTAGAAGACACACTATGGCTGCTTAACGGGAAAGGTGAGGTGGGGTGATGCATAAAACAAGGGTTTGAAATTAGCTCAGAGACCGCTCCATAAGCCAAATATGTAATAGACAAGGCCTACTCCCTGCTCACTGAACTGGACTCAACACCCCCTAGTCACCGCACAAGAATATATCTGACTAGTAAGAATCTGAAAACCTATGTATCGATATCTCTCTGCAAGTGAATCAAGAGGGTGTAAAGCGGCATAAACACAGCAGGGAAAGCAGCCAAGCCCCATTCTAAACATAAATTACTTTAAAAAACCCACAAAACAAAGACAGTGAAAGGGAGAAAAATTCTTACAAAATCCGTTCAGGTTCTCTGATGCAACCTGGATTGACCATAGCTAGACACACAGGTGGATGAGACATAAGGCTGGACACTCTTGGGGCTGAGAGGATTGGTGAGGTTGGGTGAGCAAACGCAGATACTTTAAAGTAACACCGCGGGGTACCCACCCCATGGGTCTCAAATCTCCAGGTACAAGGGCATCTTCCTACATCAAAACATGCATGGGAAACCCAGAAGATGGTACGCCGTGAGATCGGGAAAGGATTCTAAAACGCACCTCATTTCTCCTCTCCTTGTGCTCGGGTTCGCCATTCCAGCCACTTGACTAACCAACTCCCTACTTGGAGAATCAGCACCTTTAACCTCCTGTTTCGTACAGGTTGCAATTTGTCCTGAGGATGAACGGGAAGACGGAGAACCAACGAGAGACTAGCCCTAGATGTTGGGACAGGCACAGGTCACTCCCTTTTCCCATCAGGAAGAAGAATGAACCACAGGCTCAGCCTGCCCCCCAGAACCAAAATAGGGCCTGAAGCAATCCTGCGCTTTTGCGGCCAGCTCCCAAAAAAGCGAGTAGACAAATGGAGCTCAGGGGCACTGCAATTCACAAACGTGCAGAGTTATAAATGAGAACTCTCGTCCACAAATATATTGAGGGAAGGCAACGAAGAGGATTTGAAAGCAAGGCAGATTTGCAGGAAACAGATTTCAGGAGGTAGATTCGACTTGACTTTAAAGGACATGAAAAGCGGCAAAACGTTAACAATGATGCCCTTGGCCAAAAAGGGCGTATGCGGTTTTTCCTGAATATATTCAGGAAAAAACGCATACGCCCTTTTTTGCCAACCAAGCAAGCCGGAAGGGCAAATCAGCGCTATAAAGAAGTCTCGCTTGCCCTCGGTCAAAAGGGCCATGCTGAACAAACTGTAAAAACCAAAAAAGCACGAGAGGCCATGGAGACATGGGAGCCTTGCTACGGTGATGGACGGGATGTAAATTGCCAACAGGCACTCTGGAGAAGTGTACGGTGTGTCCTGAAACAAGTAATAAACACAGCTTAGAGAGCATAGGGCACTTCCACTCATGGGCGTATAAATCGGGAAAACTAAAAATCAACAAGACACAGGCACCACAAACTTTACGGCTGCTCTGTTTCCAAGAACCTCCACTTCGGTACACCTTCAATAGCCCAGGAAAGAGAAAATGGATAAAGAAATGGTGATACTTGGCACAATGGAATATCACTCAGCCATGAAATGAATGTCATAAGGCTAGTTAGCAACATGATGAGTCGACTTAGCGACGATGATTCTAAGTGAAATAAGGCACACAGAAAAAGACACTTATCCTAAGATATCGCTTATAGAGGGAATGTCAAAATCGCTACACTTGAACTGAATTACAAAACAGAACAGAGTCACACCATTAGAAGACACACTATGGCTGCTTAACGGGAAACGTGAGGTGGGGTGATGCATAGAACAAGGGTTTGAAATTAGCTCAGAGACCGCTCCATAAGCCAAATATGTAATAGACAAGGCCTACTCCCTGCTCAGTGAACTGGACTCAACACCCCCTAGTCACCGCACAAGAATATATCTGACTAGTAAGAATCTGAAAACCTATGTATCGATATCTCTCTGCAAGTGAATCAAGAGGGTGTAAAGCTGCATAAACACAGCAGGGAAAAGCAGCCAAGACCCATTCTAAACATAAATTACTTTTAAAAACCCACAAAACAAAGACAGTGAAAGAGAGAGAAATTCTTACAAAATCTGTTCTGGGTCTCTGATGCAACCTGGATTGATCATATCTAGACCCACAGCTGGATGAGACATAAGGCTGGACACTCTTGGGGCTGAGAGGATTGGTGAGCTTGGGTGAGCAAACGCAGATACTTTAAAGTAACACTGCGGGGTACACGCCCCATGGGTCTCAAATCTCCAGGTACAAGGGCATCTTCCTACATCAAAACATGCATGGGAAACCCAGAAGATGGTATGCCGTGAGATCGGGAAAGGTTTCTAAAACGCACCTCATTTCTCCTCTCCTTGTGCTCGGGTTCGCCATTCCAGCCGCTTGACTAACCATCTCCCTACTTGGAGAATCAGCACCTTTAACCTCCTGTTTCGAACAGGTTGCAATTTGTTCTGAGGATGAACGGGAAGATGGGGAACCAACGAGAGACTAGCCCTAGGTGTTGGGACAGGCACAGGTCACTCCATTTTGCCATCAGGAAGAAGAATGAACCACAGGCTCAACCTGCCCCCTAGAACCAAAATAGGGCCTGAAGCAAACCTGCACTTTTGCGGCCAGCTCCCAAAAAAGCGAGTAGACAAATGGAGCTCAGGGGCACTGCAATTCACAAACGTACAGAGTTATAAATGATATCTCTCGTCCACAAATATATTGAGGGAAGGCAACGAAGAGGATTTGAATGCAAGGCAGATTTGCAGGAAACAGATTTCAGGAGGTAGATTCGACTCGCCTTTAAAGCACATGAAAACAGGCAAAACGTTGACAATAATGCCCTTCACCAAAAAGGGCGTATGCGTTTTTTCCTGAATATATTCAGGTAAAAATGCATACGCCCTTTTTGGCCAACCAAGCAAGCCGGAAGGGCAAATCAGCACTACAAAGAAGTGTCGCTTGCCCTCGGTCAAAAGGGCGATGCTGAAAAAAGTGTAAAAACCAGAAAAGCAGGACAGGCCATGGAGACATGGGATCCTTGCTATGCTAATGGGCAGGATGTAAATTGCCAACAGGCACTCTGGAGAAGTGTACGGTGTGTCCTGAAACAAGTAATAAACACAGCTTAGAGAGCATAGGGCACTTCCACTCATGGACGTATAAATTGGGAAAACTAAAAATCAACAAGACACAGGCAGCCTAAAGTTTACGGCTGCTCTGTTTCCAAGAACCTCCCCTTCGGTACACCTTCAATATCCCAGGAAAGAGAAAAATGGATAAAGAAATGGTGGTACTTGGCACAATGGAATATCACTCAGCCATGAAATCAATGTCATAAGGCTAGTTAGCAGCATGATGAGTGGATTTAGCGACGATGATTCTAAGTGAAATAAGTCACACAGAAAAAGACACTTATCCTAAGATATCGCTTATAGAGGGAATGTCAAAATCGCTACACTTGAACTGAATTACAAAACAGAACAGAGTCACACCTTTAGAAGACACACTATGGCTGCTTAACGGGAAAGGTGAGGTGGGGTGATGCATAGAACAAGGGTTTGAAATTAGCTCAGAGACCGCTCCATAAGCCAAATATGTAATAGACAAGGCCTACTCCCTGCTCAGTGAACTGGACTCAACACCCCCTAGTCACCGCACAAGAATATATCTGACTAGTATGAATCTGAAAACCTATGTATCGATATCTCTCTGCAAGTGAATCAAGAGGGTGTAAAGCGGCATAAACACAGCAGGGAAAAGCAGCCAAACCCCATTCTAAACATAAATTACTTTAAAAAACCCACAAAACAAAGACAGTGAAAGAGAGAGAAATTCTTACAAAATCCGTTCAGGGTCTATGATGCAACCTGGATTGACCATATCTAGACCCACAGCTGGATGAGACATAAGGCTGGACACTCTTGGGGCTGAGAGGATTGGTGAGGTTGGGTGAGCGAACGAAGATACTTTAAAGTAACACCGCGGGGTACCCACCCCATGGGTCTCAAATCTCCAGGTACAAGGGCAACTTCCTACATCAAAACATGCATGGGAAACCCAGAAGATGGTATGCCATCAGATAGGGAAAGGTTTCTAAAACGCACCTCATTTCTCCTCTCATTGTGCTCGGGTTCGCCATTCCACCCGCTTGACTAACCATCTCCCTACTTGGAGAATCAGCACCTTTAACCTCCTGTTTCGTACAGGTTGCAATTTGTCCTGAGGATGAACGGGAAGACGGGCAACCAACGAGAGACTAGCCCTAGGTGTTGGGACAGGCACAGGTCACTCCATTTTCCCATCAGGAAGAAGAATGAACCACAGGCTCAGCCTGACCCCCAGAACCAAAATAGGGCCTGAAGCAATCCTGTGCTTTTGCGGCCAGCTCTCAAAAAAGCGAGTAGACAAATGGAGCTCAGGGGCACTGCAATTCACAAACGTGCAGAGTTATAAATGATAACTCTCGTCCACAAATATATTGAGGGAAGGCAACGAAGAGGATTTGAAAGCAAGGCAGATTTGCAGGAAACAGATTTCAGGAGGTAGATTCGACTCGCCTTTAAAGCACATGAAAAGCGGCAAAACGTTGACAATGATGCCCTTGGCCAAAAAGGGCGTATGCGTTTTTTCCTGAATATATTCAGGAAAAAACGCATACGCCCTTTTTGGCCAACCAAGCAAGCCGGAAGGGCAAATCAGTGCTTCAAAGAAGTGTCGCTTGCCCTCGGTCAAAAGGGCCATGCTGAAAAAAGTGTAAACACCAGAAAAGCAGGACAGGCCATGGAGACATGGGAGCCTTGCTATGCTAATGGGCAGGATGTAAATTGCCAACAGCCACTCTGGAGAAGTGTACGGTGTGTCCTGAAACAAGTAATAAACACAGCTTAGAGAGCATAGGGCACTTCCACACATGGACGTATAAATTGGGAAAACTAAAAATCAACAAGACACAGGCACCCCAAACTTTATGGCTTCTCTGTTTCCAAGAACCTCCCCTTCGGTACACCTTCAATATCCCAGGAAAGAGAAAAATGGATAAAGAAATGGTGGTACTTGGCACAATGGAATATCACTCAGCCATGAAATCAATGTCATAAGGCTAGTTAGCAGCATGATGAGTGGATTTAGCGACGATGATTCTAAGTGAAATAAGTCACACAGAAAAAGACACTTATCCTAAGATATCGCTTATAGAGGGAATGTCAAAATCGCTACACTTGAACTGAATTACAAAACAGAACAGAGTCACACCTTTAGAAGACACACTATGGCTGCTTAACGGGAAAGGTGAGGTGGGGTGATGCATAGAACAAGGGTTTGAAATTAGCTCAGAGACCGCTCCATAAGCCAAATATGTAATAGACAAGGCCTACTCCCTGCTCAGTGAACTGGACTCAACACCCCCTAGTCACCGCACAAGAATATATCTGACTAGTATGAATCTGAAAACCTATGTATCGATATCTCTCTGCAAGTGAATCAAGAGGGTGTAAAGCGGCATAAACACAGCAGGGAAAAGCAGCCAAACCCCATTCTAAACATAAATTACTTTAAAAAACCCACAAAACAAAGACAGTGAAAGAGAGAGAAATTCTTACAAAATCCGTTCAGGGTCTATGATGCAACCTGGATTGACCAAATCTAGACCCACAGCTGGATGAGACATAAGGCTGGACACTCTTGGGGCTGAGAGGATTGGTGAGGTTGGGTGAGCGAACGCAGATACTTTAAAGTAACACCACAGGGTACCCACCCCATGGGTCTCAAATCTCCAGGTACAAGGGCATCTTCCTACATCAAAACATGCATGGGAAACCCAGAAGATGGTATGCCATCAGATAGGGAAAGGTTTCTAAAACGCACCTCATTTCTCCTCTCATTGTGCTCGGGTTCGCCATTCCACCCGCTTGACTAACCATCTCCCTACTTGGAGAATCAGCACCTTTAACCTCCTGTTTCGTACAGGTTGCAATTTGTCCTGAGGATGAACGGGAAGACGGGCAACCAACGAGAGACTAGCCCTAGGTGTTGGGACAGGCACAGGTCACTCCATTTTCCCATCAGGAAGAAGAATGAACCACAGGCTCAGCCTGACCCCCAGAACCAAAATAGGTCCTGAAGCAATCCTGTGATTTGCGGCCAGCTCCCAAAAAAGCGAGTAGACAAATGGAGCTCAGGGGCACTGCAATTCACAAACGTGCAGAGTTATAAATGATAACTCTCGTCCACAAATATATTGAGGGAAGGCAACGAAGAGGATTTGAAAGCAAGGCAGATTTGCAGGAAACAGATTTCAGGAGGTAGATTCGACTCGCCTTTAAAGCACATGAAAAGCGGCAAAACGTTGACAATGATGCCCTTGGCCTAAAAGGGCGTATGCGTTTTTTCCTGAATATATTCATGAAAAAACGCATACGCCCTTTTTGGCCAACCAAGCAAGCCGGAAGGGCAAATCAGCACTACAAAGAAGTCTCGCTTGCCCTCGGTCAAAAGGGCCATGCTGAAATAAGCGTAAAATCCAGAAAACCAGGACAGGCCATGGAGACATGGGAGCCTTGCTACGCTGATGGGCGGGATGTAAATTGCCAACAGGCACTCTGGAGAAGTGTACGGTGTGTCCTGAAACAAATAATAAACACAGCTTAGAGAGCATAGGGCACTTCCACTCATGGGCGTATAAATCGGGAGAATTAAACTCAAGAAGATACAGGCACCCCAAACTTTATGGCTGCTCTGTTTCCAAGAACTCCACTTCGGTACACCTTCAATATCCCAGGAGAGAAAAATGGATAAACAAATGGTGGTACTTGGCACAATGGAATATCACTCAGCCATGAAATCAATGTCATAAGGCTAGTTAGCAGCATGATGAGTGGATTTAGCGACGATCATTCTAAGTGAAATAAGTCACACAGAAAAAGACACTTATCCTAAGATATCGCTTATAGAGGGAATGTAAAAATCGCTACACTTGAACTGAATTACAAAACAGAACAGAGTCACACCTTTAGAAGACACACTATGGCTGCTGAACGGGAATGGTGAGGTGGGGTGATGCATAAAACAAGGGTTTGAAATTAGCTCAGAGACCGCTCCATAAGCCAGATATGTAATAGACAAGGCCTACTCCCTGCTCAGTGAACTGGACTCAACACCCCCTAGTCACCGCACAAGAATATATCTGACTAGTAAGAATCTGAAAACCTATGTATCGATATCTCTCTGCAAGTGAATCAAGAGGGTGTAAAGCGGCATAAACACAGCAGGGAAAAGCAGCCAAGACCCATTCTAAACATAAATTACTTTAAAAAACCCACAAAACAAAGACAGTGAAAGAGAGAGAAATTCTTACAAAATCTGTTCAGGGTCTCTGATGCAACCTGGATTGACCATATCTAGACCCACAGCTGGATGAGACATAAGGCTGGACACTCTTGGGGCTGAGAGGATTGGTGAGCTTGGTGAGCAAACGCAGATACTTTAAAGTAACACCGCGGGGTACACACCCCATGGGTCTCAAATCTCCAGGTACAAGGGCATCTTCCTACATCAAAACATGCATGGGAAACCCAGAAGATGGTATGCCGTGAGATCGGGAAAGGTTTCTAAAACGCACCTCATTTCTCCTCTCATTGTGCTCGGGTTCGCCATTCCAGCCGCTTGACTAACCATCTCCCTACTTGGAGAATCAGCACCTTTAACCTCCTGTTTTGTACAGGTTGCAATTTGTCCTGAGGATGAACGGGAAGACGGGCAACCAACGAGAGACTAGCCCTAGGTGTTGGGACAGGCACAGGTCACTCCATTTTCCCATCAGGAAGAAGAATGAACCACAGGCTCAGCCTGCCCCCTAGAACCAAAATAGGGCCTGAAGCAATCCTGCGCTTTTGCGGCCAGCTCCCAAAAAAGCGAGTAGACAAATGGAGCTCAGGGGCACTGCAATTCACAAACATGCAGAGTTATAAATGATATCTCTCGTCCACAAATATATTGAGGGAAGGCAACGAAGAGGATTTGAAAGCAAGGCAGATTTGCAGGAAACAGATTTCAGGAGGTAGATTCGACTCGCCTTTAAAGCACATGAAAACAGGCAAAACGTTGACAATGATGCCCTTGGCCAAGAAGGGCGTATGCGTTTTTTCCTGAATATATTCAGGAAAAAACGCATACGCCCTTTTGGCCAACCAAGCAAGCCAGAAGGGCAAATCAGTGCTTCAAAGAAGTGTCGCTTGCCCTCGGTCAAAAGGGCCATGCTGAAAAAAGTGTAAAAACCAGAAAAGCAGGACAGGCCATGGAGACATGGGATCCTTGCTACGCTAAAGGGCAGGATGTAAATTGCCAACAGCCACTCTGGAGAAGTGTACGGTGTGTCCCGAAACAAGTAATAAACACAGCTTAGAGAGCATAGGGCACTTCCACTCATGGGCGTATAAATTGGGAAAACTAAAAATCAACAAGACACAGGCACCCCAAACTTTACGGCTGCTCTGTTTCCAAGAACCTCCACTTCGGTACACCTGCAATATCCCAGGAAAGAGAAAAATGGATAAAGAAATGGTGGTACTTGGCACAATGGAATATCACTCAGCCATGAAATCAATGTCATAAGGCTAGTTAGCAGCATGATGAGTGGATTTAGCGACGATGATTCTAAGTGAAATAAGTCACACAGAAAAAGACACTTATCCTAAGATATCGCTTATAGAGGGAATGTCAAAATCGCTACACTTGAACTGAATTACAAAACAGAACAGAGTCACACCATTAGAAGACACACTATGGCTGCTTAACGGGAAACGTGAGGTGGGGTGATGCATAGAACAAGGGTTTGAAATTAGCTCAGAGACCGCTCCATAAGCCAAATATGTAATAGACAAGGCCTACTCCCTGCTCAGTGAACTGGACTCAACACCCCCTAGTCACCGCACAAGAATATATCTGACTAGTAAGAATCTGAAAACCTATGTATCGATATCTCTCTGCAAGTGAATCAAGAGGGTGTAAAGCGGCATAAACACAGCAGGGAAAAGCAGCCAAGACCCATTCTAAACATAAATTACTTTAAAAAACCCACAAAACAAAGACAGTGAAAGAGAGAGAAATTCTTACAAAATCTGTTCTGGGTCTCTGATGCAACCTGGATTGACCATATCTAGACCCACAGCTGGATGAGACATAAGGCTGGACACTCTTGGGGCTGAGAGGATTGGTGAGCTTGGGTGACCAAACGCAGATACTTTAAAGTAACACCGCGGGGTACACACCCCTTGGGTCTCAAATCTCCAGGTACAAGGGCATCTTCCTACATCAAAACATGCATGGGAAACCCAGAAGATGGTATGCCGTGAGATCGGGAAAGGTTTCTAAAACGCACCTCATTTCTCCTCTCCTTGTGCTCGGGTTCGCCATTCCAGCTGCTTGACTAACCATCTCCCTACTTGGAGAATCAGCACCTTTAACCTCCTGTTTCGTACAGGTTGCAATTTGTCCTGAGGATGAACGGGAAGACGGGCAACCAACGAGAGACTAGCCCTAGGTGTTGGGACAGGCACAGGCCAGTCCATTTTCCCATCAGGAAGAAGAATGAACCACAGGCTCAGCCTGACCCCCAGAACCAAAATAGGGCCTGAAGCAATCCTGCGCTTTTGCGGCCAGCTCCCAAAAAAGCGAGTAGACAAATGGAGCTCAGGGGCAGTGCAAATCACAAACGTGCAGAGTTATAAATGATAACTCTCGTCCACAAATATATTGAGGGAAGGCAAAGAAGAGGATTTGAAAGCAAGGCAGATTTGCAGGAAACAGATTTCAGGAGGTAGATTCGACTCGCCTTTAAAGCACATGAAAAGCGGCAAAACGTTGACAATGATGCCCTTGGCCAAGAAGGGCGTATGCGTTTTTTCCTGAATATATTCAGGAAAAAACGCATACGCCCTTTTGGCCAACCAAGCAAGCCAGAAGGGCAAATCAGTGCTTCAAAGAAGTGTCGCTTGCCCTCGGTCAAAAGGGCCATGCTGAAAAAAGTGTAAAAACCAGAAAAGCAGGACAGGCCATGGAGACATGGGATCCTTGCTACGCTAAAGGGCAGGATGTAAATTGCCAACAGCCACTCTGGAGAAGTGTACAGTGTGTCCTGAAACAAGTAATAAACACAGCTTAGAGAGCATAGGGCACTTCCACTCATGGACGTATAAATTGGGAAAACTAAAAATCAACAAGACACAGGCACCCCAAAATTTATGGCTTCTCTGTTTCCAAGAACCTCCCCTTCGGTACACCTTCAATATCCCAGGAAAGAGAAAAATGGATAAAGAAATGGTGGTACTTGGCACAATGGAATATCACTCAGCCATGAAATCAATGTCATAAGGCTAGTTAGCAGCATGATGAGTGGATTTAGCGACGATGATTCTAAGTGAAATAAGTCACACAGAAAAAGACACTTATCCTAAGATATCGCTTATAGAGGGAATGTCAAAATCGCTACACTTGAACTGAATTACAAAACAGAACAGAGTCACACCTTTAGAAGACACACTATGGCTGCTTAACGGGAAAGGTGAGGTGGGGTGATGCATAGAACAAGGGTTTGAAATTAGCTCAGAGACCGCTCCATAAGCCAAATATGTAATAGACAAGGCCTACTCCCTGCTCAGTGAACTGGACTCAACACCCCCTAGTCACCGCACAAGAATATATCTGACTAGTAAGAATCTGAAAAGCTATGTATCGATATCTCTCTGCAAGTGAATCAAGAGGGTGTAAAGCGGCATAAACACAGCAGGGAAAAGCAGCCAAGACCCATTCTAAACATAAATTACTTTAAAAAACCCACAAAACAAAGACAGTGAAAGAGAGAGAAATTCTTACAAAATCCGTTCAGGGTCTCTGATGCAACCTGGATTGACCATATCTAGACCCACAGCTGGATGAGACATAAGGCTGGACACTCTTGGGGCTGAGAGGATTGGTGAGGTTGGGTGAGCGAACGCAGATACTTTAAAGTAACACCGCGGGGTACCCACCCCATGGGTCTCAAATCTCCAGGTACAAGGGAATCTTCCTACATCAAAACATGCATGGGAAACCCAGAAGATGGTATGCCATCAGATAGGGAAAGGTTTCTAAAACGCACCTCATTTCTCCTCTCATTGTTCTCGGGTTCGCCATTCCACCCGCTTGACTAACCATCTCCCTACTTGGAGAATCAGCACCTTTAACCTCCTGTTTCGTACAGGTTGCAATTTGTCCTGAGCTTGAACGGGAAGACGGGCAACCAACGAGAGACTAGCCCTAGGTGTTGGGACAGGCACAGGTCACTCCATTTTCCCATCAGGAAGAAGAATGAACCACAGGCTCAGCCTGCCCCCCAGAACCAAAATAGGGTCTGAAGCAATCCTGCGCTTTTGCGGCCAGCTCCCAAAAAAGCGAGGAGACAAATGGAGCTCAGGGGCACTGCAATTCACAAACGTGCAGAGTTATAAATGAGAACTCTCGTCCACAAATATATTGAGGGAAGGCAACGAAGAGGATTTGAAAGCAAGGCAGATTTGCAGGAAACAGATTTCAGGAGGTAGATTCGACTCGCCTTTAAAGCACATGAAAAGCGGCAAAACGTTGACAATGATGCCCTTGGCCAAAAAGGGCGTATGCGTTTTTTCCTGAATATATTCAGGAAAAAACGCATACGCCCTTTTTGGCCAACCAAGCAAGCCGGAAGGGTAAATCAGCGCTACAAAGAAGTCTCGCTTGCCCTCGGTCAAAAGGGCCATGCTGAAATAAGCGTAAAATCCAGAAAACCAAGACAGGCCATGGAGACATGGGAGCCTTGCTACGCTGATGGGCGGGATGTAAATTGCCAACAGGCACTCTGGAGAAGTGTACGGTGTGTCCTGAAACAAATAATAAACACAGCTTAGAGAGCATAGGGCACTTCCACTCATGGGCGTATAAATCGGGAGAATTAAACTCAAGAAGACACAGGCACCCCAAACTTTATGGCTGCTCTGTTTCCAAGAACCTCCACTTCGGTACACCTTCAATATCCCAGGAGAGAAAAATGGATAAAGAAATGGTGGTACTTGGCACAATGGAATATCACTCAGCCATGAAATCAATGTCATAAGGCTAGTTAGCAGCATGATGAGTGGATTTAGCGACGATGATTCTAAGTGAAATAAGTCACACAGAAAAAGACACTTATCCTAAGATATCGCTTATAGAGGGAATGTCAAAATCGCTACACTTGAACTGAATTACAAAACAGAACAGAGTCACACCTTTAGAAGACACACTATGGCTGCTGAACGGGAATGGTGAGGTGGGGTGATGCATAAAACAAGGGTTTGAAATTAGCTCAGAGACCGCTCCATAAGCCAGATATGTAATAGACAAGGCCTACTCCCTGCTCAGTGAACTGGACTCAACACCCCCTAGTCACCGCACAAGAATATATCTGACTAGTAAGAATCTGAAAACCTATGTATCGATATCTCTCTGCAAGTGAATCAAGAGGGTGTAAAGCGGCATAAACACAGCAGGGAAAAGCAGCCAAGACCCATTCTAAACATACATTACTTTAAAAAACCCACAAAACAAAGACAGTGAAAGAGAGAGAAATTCTTACAAAATCTGTTCAGGGTCTCTGATGCAACCTGGATTGACCATATCTAGACCCACAGCTGGATGAGACATAAGGCTGGACACTCTTGGGGCTGAGAGGATTGGTGAGCTTGGTGAGCAAACGCAGATACTTTAAAGTAACACCGCGGGGTACACACGCAATGGGTCTCAAATCTCCAGGTACAAGGGCATCTTCCTACATCAAAACATGCATGGGAAACCCAGAAGATGGTATGCCGTGAGATCGGGAAAGGTTTCTAAAACGCACCTCATTTCTCCTCTCATTGTGCTCGGGTTCGCCATTCCAGCCGCTTGACTAACCATCTCCCTACTTGGAGAATCAGCACCTTTAACCTCCTGTTTTGTACAGGTTGCAATTTGTCCTGAGGATGAACGGGAAGACGGGCAACCAACGAGAGACTAGCCCTAGGTGTTGGGACAGGCACAGGTCACTCCATTTTCCCATCAGGAAGAAGAATGAACCACAGGCTCAGCCTGCCCCCTAGAACCAAAATAGGGCCTAAAGCAATCCTGCGCTTTTGCGGCCAGCTCCCAAAAAAGCGAGTAGACAAATGGAGCTCAGGGGCACTGCAATTCACAAACATGCAGAGTTATAAATGATATCTCTCGTCCACAAATATATTGAGGGAAGGCAACGAAGAGGATTTGAAAGCAAGGCAGATTTGCAGGAAACAGATTTCAGGAGGTAGATTCGACTCGCCTTTAAAGCACATGAAAACAGGCAAAACGTTGACAATGATGCCCTTGGCCAAGAAGGGCGTATGCGTTTTTTCCTGAATATATTCAGGAAAAAACGCATACGCCCTTCTTGGCCAACCAAGCAAGCCGGAAGGGCAAATCAGTGCTTCAAAGAAGTGTCGCTTGCCCTCGGTCAAAAGGGCCATGCTGAAAAAAGTGTAAAAACCAGAAAAGCAGGACAGGCCATGGAGACATGGGATCCTTGCTACGCTAATGGGCAGGATGTAAATTGCCAACAGCCACTCTGGAGAAGTGTACGGTGTGTCCCGAAACAAGTAATAAACACAGCTTAGAGAGCATAGGGCACTTCCACTCATGGGCGTATAAATTGGGAAAACTAAAAATCAACAAGACACAGGCACCCCAAACTTTACGGCTGCTCTGTTTCCAAGAACCTCCACTTCGGTACACCTTCAATATCCCAGGAAAGAGAAAAATGGATAAAGAAATGGTGGTACTTGGCACAATGGAATATCACTCAGCCATGAAATCAATGTCATAAGGCTAGTTAGCAGCATGATGAGTGGATTTAGCGACGATGATTCTAAGTGAAATAAGTCACACAGAAAAAGACACTTATCCTAAGATATCGCTTATAGAGGGAATGTCAAAATCGCTACACTTGAACTGAATTACAAAACAGAACAAAGTCACACCTTTAGAAGACACACTATGGAAGCTGAACGGGAATGGTGAGGTGGGGTGATGCATAAAACAAGGGTTTGAAATTAGCTCAGAGACGGCTCCATAAGCCAAATATGTAATAGACAATGCCTACTCCCTGCTCAGTGAACTGGACTCAACACCCCCTAGTCACCGCAAAAGAATATATCTGACTAGTAAGAATCTGAAAACCTATGTATCGATATCTCTCTGCAAGTGAATCAAGAGGGTGTAAAGCGGCATAAACACAGCAGGGAAAAGCAGCCAAGACCCATTCTAAACATAAATTACTTTAAAAAACCCACAAAACAAAGACAGTGAAAGAGAGAGAAATTCTTACAAAATCTGTTCAGGGTCTCTGATGCAACCTGGATTGACCATATCTAGACCCACAGCTGGATGAGACATAAGGCTGGACACTCTTGGGGCTGAGAGGATTGGTGAGCTTGGTGAGCAAACGCAGATACTTTAAAGTAACACCGCGGGGTACACACCCCATGGGTCTCAAATCTCCAGGTACAAGGGCATCTTCCTACATCAAAACATGCATGGGAAACCCAGAAGATTGTATGCCGTGAGATCGGGAAAGGTTTCTAAAACGCAACTCATTTCTCCTCTCATTGTGCTCGGGTTCGCCATTCCAGCCGCTTGACTAACCATCTCCCTACTTGGAGAATCAGCACCTTTAACCTCCTGTTTCGTACAGGTTGCAATTTGTCCTGAGGATGAACGGGAAGACGGGCAACCAACGAGAGAGTAGCCCTAGGTGTTGGGACAGGCACAGGTCACTCCATTTTGCCATCAGGAAGAAGAATGAACCACAGGCTCAGCCTGCCCCCTAGAACCAAAATAGGGCCTGAAGCAATCCTGCACTTTTGCGCCCAGCTCCCAAAAAAGCGAGTAGACAAATGGAGCTCAGGGGCACTGCAATTCACAAACGTGCAGAGTTATAAATGATATCTCTCGTCCACAAATATATTGAGGGAAGGCAACGAAGAGGATTTGAAAGCAAGGCAGATTTGCAGGAAACATTTTCAGGAGGTAGATTCGACTCGCCTTTAAAGCACATGAAAACAGGCAAAACGTTGACAATAATGCCCTTCACCAAAAAGGGCGTATGCGTTTTTTCCTGAATATATTCAGGAAAAAACGCATACGCCATTTTTGGCCAACCAAGCAAGCCGGAAGGGCAAATCAGTGCTTCAAAGAAGTCTCGCTTGCCCTCGGTCAAAAGGGCCATGCTGAAAAAAGTGTAAACACCAGAAAAGCAGGACAGGCCATGGAGACATGGGAGCCTTGCTACGCTAATGGGCAGGATGTAAATTGCCAACAGCCACTCTGGAGAAGTGTACGGTGTGTCCTGAAACAAGTAATAAACACAGCTTAGAGAGCATAGGACACTTCCACTCATGGGCGTATAAATTGGGAAAACTAAAAATCAGCAAAACACAGGCACCCCAAACTTTATGGCTGCTCTGTTTCCAAGAACCTCCACTTCGGTACACCTTCAATATCCCAGGAAAGAGAAAAATGGATAAACAAATGGTGGTACTTGGCACAATGGAATATCACTCAGCCATGAAATCAATGTCATAAGGCTAGTTAGCAGCATGATGAGTGGATTTAGCGACGATGATTCTAAGTGAAATAAGTCACACAGAAAAAGACACTTATCCTAAGATATCGCTTATAGAGGGAATGTCAAAATCGCTACACTTGAACTGAATTACAAAACAGAACAGAGTCACACCTTTAGAAGACACACTATGGCTGCTGAACGGGAATGGTGAGGTGGGGTGATGCATAAAACAAGGGTTTGAAATTAGCTCAGAGACCGCTCCATAAGCCAAATATGTAATAGACAAGGCCTACTCCCTGCTCAGTGAACTGGACTCAACACCCCCTAGTCACCGCACAAGAATATATCTGACTAGTAAGAATCTGAAAACCTATGTATCGATATCTCTCTGCAAGTGAATCAAGAGGGTGTAAAGCTGCATAAACACAGCAGGGAAAAGCAGCCAAGACCCATTCTAAACATAAATTACTTTTAAAAACCCACAAAACAAAGACAGTGAAAGAGAGAGAAATTCTTACAAAATCTGTTCTGGGTCTCTGATGCAACCTGGATTGATCATATCTAGACCCACAGCTGGATGAGACATAAGGCTGGACACTCTTGGGGCTGAGAGGATTGGTGAGCTTGGGTGAGCAAACGCAGATACTTTAAAGTAACACTGCGGGGTACACGCCCCATGGGTCTCAAATCTCCAGGTACAAGGGCATCTTCCTACATCAAAACATGCATGGGAAACCCAGAAGATGGTATGCCGTGAGATCGGGAAAGGTTTCTAAAACGCACCTCATTTCTCCTCTCCTTGTGCTCGGGTTCGCCATTCCAGCCGCTTGACTAACCATCTCCCTACTTGGAGAATCAGCACCTTTAACCTCCTGTTTCGAACAGGTTGCAATTTGTTCTGAGGATGAACGGGAAGATGGGGAACCAACGAGAGACTAGCCCTCGGTGTTGGGACAGGCACAGGTCACTCCATTTTGCCATCAGGAAGAAGAATGAACCACAGGCTCAACCTGCCCCCTAGAACCAAAATAGGGCCTGAAGCAAACCTGCACTTTTGCGGCCAGCTCCCAAAAAAGCGAGTAGACAAATGGAGCTCAGGGGCACTGCAATTCACAAACGTGCAGAGTTATAAATGATATCTCTCGTCCACAAATATATTGAGGGAAGGCAACGAAGAGGATTTGAATGCAAGGCAGATTTGCAGGAAACAGATTTCAGGAGGTAGATTCGACTCGCCTTTAAAGCACATGAAAACAGGCAAAACGTTGACAATAATGCCCTTCACCAAAAAGGGCGTATGCGTTTTTTCCTGAATATATTCAGGTAAAAATGCATACGCCCTTTTTGGCCAACCAAGCAAGCCGGAAGGGCAAATCAGCACTACAAAGAAGTGTCGCTTGCCCTCGGTCAAAAGGGCGATGCTGAAAAAAGTGTAAAAACCAGAAAAGCAGGACAGGCCATGGAGACATGGGATCCTTGCTATGCTAATGGGCAGGATGTAAATTGCCAACAGGCACTCTGGAGAAGTGTACGGTGTGTCCTGAAACAAGTAATAAACACAGCTTAGAGAGCATAGGGCACTTCCACTCATGGACGTATAAATTGGGAAAACTAAAAATCAACAAGACACAGGCAGCCTAAAGTTTACGGCTGCTCTGTTTCCAAGAACCTCCCCTTCGGTACACCTTCAATATCCCAGGAAAGAGAAAAATGGATAAAGAAATGGTGGTACTTGGCACAATGGAATATCACTCAGCCATGAAATCAATGTCATAAGGCTAGTTAGCAGCATGATGAGTGGATTTAGCGACGATGATTCTAAGTGAAATAAGTCACACAGAAAAAGACACTTATCCTAAGATATCGCTTATAGAGGGAATGTCAAAATCGCTACACTTGAACTGAATTACAAAACAGAACAGAGTCACACCTTTAGAAGACACACTATGGCTGCTTAACGGGAAAGGTGAGGTGGGGTGATGCATAGAACAAGGGTTTGAAATTAGCTCAGAGACCGCTCCATAAGCCAAATATGTAATAGACAAGGCCTACTCCCTGCTCAGTGAACTGGACTCAACACCCCCTAGTCACCGCACAAGAATATATCTGACTAGTATGAATCTGAAAACCTATGTATCGATATCTCTCTGCAAGTGAATCAAGAGGGTGTAAAGCGGCATAAACACAGCAGGGAAAAGCAGCCAAACCCCATTCTAAACATAAATTACTTTAAAAAACCCACAAAACAAAGACAGTGAAAGAGAGAGAAATTCTTACAAAATCCGTTCAGGGTCTATGATGCAACCTGGATTGACCATATCTAGACCCACAGCTGGATGAGACATAAGGCTGGACACTCTTGGGGCTGAGAGGATTGGTGAGGTTGGGTGAGCGAACGCAGATACTTTAAAGTAACACCGCGGGGTACCCACCCCATGGGTCTCAAATCTCCAGGTACAAGGGCAACTTCCTACATCAAAACATGCATGGGAAACCCAGAAGATGGTATGCCATCAGATAGGGAAAGGTTTCTAAAACGCACCTCATTTCTCCTCTCATTGTGCTCGGGTTCGCCATTCCACCCGCTTGACTAACCATCTCCCTACTTGGAGAATCAGCACCTTTAACCTCCTGTTTCGTACAGGTTGCAATTTGTCCTGAGGATGAACGGGAAGACGGGCAACCAACGAGAGACTAGCCCTAGGTGTTGGGACAGGCACAGGTCACTCCATTTTCCCATCAGGAAGAAGAATGAACCACAGGCTCAGCCTGACCCCCAGAACCAAAATAGGGCCTGAAGCAATCCTGTGCTTTTGCGGCCAGCTCTCAAAAAAGCGAGTAGACAAATGGAGCTCAGGGGCACTGCAATTCACAAACGTGCAGAGTTATAAATGATAACTCTCGTCCACAAATATATTGAGGGAAGGCAACGAAGAGGATTTGAAAGCAAGGCAGATTTGCAGGAAACAGATTTCAGGAGGTAGATTCGACTCGCCTTTAAAGCACATGAAAAGCGGCAAAACGTTGACAATGATGCCCTTGGCCAAAAAGGGCGTATGCGTTTTTTCCTGAATATATTCAGGAAAAAACGCATACGCCCTTTTTGGCCAACCAAGCAAGCCGGAAGGGCAAATCAGTGCTTCAAAGAAGTGTCGCTTGCCCTCGGTCAAAAGGGCCATGCTGAAAAAAGTGTAAACACCAGAAAAGCAGGACAGGCCATGGAGACATGGGAGCCTTGCTATGCTAATGGGCAGGATGTAAATTGCCAACAGCCACTCTGGAGAAGTGTACGGTGTGTCCTGAAACAAGTAATAAACACAGCTTAGAGAGCATAGGGCACTTCCACACATGGACGTATAAATTGGGAAAACTAAAAATCAACAAGACACAGGCACCCCAAACTTTATGGCTTCTCTGTTTCCAAGAACCTCCCCTTCGGTACACCTTCAATATCCCAGGAAAGAGAAAAATGGATAAAGAAATGGTGGTACTTGGCACAATGGAATATCACTCAGCCATGAAATCAATGTCATAAGGCTAGTTAGCAGCATGATGAGTGGATTTAGCGACGATGATTCTAAGTGAAATAAGTCACACAGAAAAAGACACTTATCCTAAGATATCGCTTATAGAGGGAATGTCAAAATCGCTACACTTGAACTGAATTACAAAACAGAACAGAGTCACACCTTTAGAAGACACACTATGGCTGCTTAACGGGAAAGGTGAGGTGGGGTGATGCATAGAACAAGGGTTTGAAATTAGCTCAGAGACCGCTCCATAAGCCAAATATGTAATAGACAAGGCCTACTCCCTGCTCAGTGAACTGGACTCAACACCCCCTAGTCACCGCACAAGAATATATCTGACTAGTATGAATCTGAAAACCTATGTATCGATATCTCTCTGCAAGTGAATCAAGAGGGTGTAAAGCGGCATAAACACAGCAGGGAAAAGCAGCCAAACCCCATTCTAAACATAAATTACTTTAAAAAACCCACAAAACAAAGACAGTGAAAGAGAGAGAAATTCTTACAAAATCCGTTCAGGGTCTATGATGCAACCTGGATTGACCAAATCTAGACCCACAGCTGGATGAGACATAAGGCTGGACACTCTTGGGGCTGAGAGGATTGGTGAGGTTGGGTGAGCGAACGCAGATACTTTAAAGTAACACCACAGGGTACCCACCCCATGGGTCTCAAATCTCCAGGTACAAGGGCATCTTCCTACATCAAAACATGCATGGGAAACCCAGAAGATGGTATGCCATCAGATAGGGAAAGGTTTCTAAAACGCACCTCATTTCTCCTCTCATTGTGCTCGGGTTCGCCATTCCACCCGCTTGACTAACCATCTCCCTACTTGGAGAATCAGCACCTTTAACCTCCTGTTTCGTACAGGTTGCAATTTGTCCTGAGGATGAACGGGAAGACGGGCAACCAACGAGAGACTAGCCCTAGGTGTTGGGACAGGCACAGGTCACTCCATTTTCCCATCAGGAAGAAGAATGAACCACAGGCTCAGCCTGACCCCCAGAACCAAAATAGGTCCTGAAGCAATCCTGTGATTTGCGGCCAGCTCCCAAAAAAGCGAGTAGACAAATGGAGCTCAGGGGCACTGCAATTCACAAACGTGCAGAGTTATAAATGATAACTCTCGTCCACAAATATATTGAGGGAAGGCAACGAAGAGGATTTGAAAGCAAGGCAGATTTGCAGGAAACAGATTTCAGGAGGTAGATTCGACTCGCCTTTAAAGCACATGAAAAGCGGCAAAACGTTGACAATGATGCCCTTGGCCTAAAAGGGCGTATGCGTTTTTTCCTGAATATATTCATGAAAAAACGCATACGCCCTTTTTGGCCAACCAAGCAAGCCGGAAGGGCAAATCAGCACTACAAAGAAGTCTCGCTTGCCCTCGGTCAAAAGGGCCATGCTGAAATAAGCGTAAAATCCAGAAAACCAGGACAGGCCATGGAGACATGGGAGCCTTGCTACGCTGATGGGCGGGATGTAAATTGCCAACAGGCACTCTGGAGAAGTGTACGGTGTGTCCTGAAACAAATAATAAACACAGCTTAGAGAGCATAGGGCACTTCCACTCATGGGCGTATAAATCGGGAGAATTAAACTCAAGAAGATACAGGCACCCCAAACTTTATGGCTGCTCTGTTTCCAAGAACCTCCACTTCGGTACACCTTCAATATCCCAGGAGAGAAAAATGGATAAACAAATGGTGGTACTTGGCACAATGGAATATCACTCAGCCATGAAATCAATGTCATAAGGCTAGTTAGCAGCATGATGAGTGGATTTAGCGACGATCATTCTAAGTGAAATAAGTCACACAGAAAAAGACACTTATCCTAAGATATCGCTTATAGAGGGAATGTAAAAATCGCTACACTTGAACTGAATTACAAAACAGAACAGAGTCACACCTTTAGAAGACACACTATGGCTGCTGAACGGGAATGGTGAGGTGGGGTGATGCATAAAACAAGGGTTTGAAATTAGCTCAGAGACCGCTCCATAAGCCAGATATGTAATAGACAAGGCCTACTCCCTGCTCAGTGAACTGGACTCAACACCCCCTAGTCACCGCACAAGAATATATCTGACTAGTAAGAATCTGAAAACCTATGTATCGATATCTCTCTGCAAGTGAATCAAGAGGGTGTAAAGCGGCATAAACACAGCAGGGAAAAGCAGCCAAGACCCATTCTAAACATAAATTACTTTAAAAAACCCACAAAACAAAGACAGTGAAAGAGAGAGAAATTCTTACAAAATCTGTTCAGGGTCTCTGATGCAACCTGGATTGACCATATCTAGACCCACAGCTGGATGAGACATAAGGCTGGACACTCTTGGGGCTGAGAGGATTGGTGAGCTTGGTGAGCAAACGCAGATACTTTAAAGTAACACCGCGGGGTACACACCCCATGGGTCTCAAATCTCCAGGTACAAGGGCATCTTCCTACATCAAAACATGCATGGGAAACCCAGAAGATGGTATGCCGTGAGATCGGGAAAGGTTTCTAAAACGCACCTCATTTCTCCTCTCATTGTGCTCGGGTTCGCCATTCCAGCCGCTTGACTAACCATCTCCCTACTTGGAGAATCAGCACCTTTAACCTCCTGTTTTGTACAGGTTGCAATTTGTCCTGAGGATGAACGGGAAGACGGGCAACCAACGAGAGACTAGCCCTAGGTGTTGGGACAGGCACAGGTCACTCCATTTTCCCATCAGGAAGAAGAATGAACCACAGGCTCAGCCTGCCCCCTAGAACCAAAATAGGGCCTGAAGCAATCCTGCGCTTTTGCGGCCAGCTCCCAAAAAAGCGAGTAGACAAATGGAGCTCAGGGGCACTGCAATTCACAAACATGCAGAGTTATAAATGATATCTCTCGTCCACAAATATATTGAGGGAAGGCAACGAAGAGGATTTGAAAGCAAGGCAGATTTGCAGGAAACAGATTTCAGGAGGTAGATTCGACTCGCCTTTAAAGCACATGAAAACAGGCAAAACGTTGACAATGATGCCCTTGGCCAAGAAGGGCGTATGCGTTTTTTCCTGAATATATTCAGGAAAAAACGCATACGCCCTTTTGGCCAACCAAGCAAGCCAGAAGGGCAAATCAGTGCTTCAAAGAAGTGTCGCTTGCCCTCGGTCAAAAGGGCCATGCTGAAAAAAGTGTAAAAACCAGAAAAGCAGGACAGGCCATGGAGACATGGGATCCTTGCTACGCTAAAGGGCAGGATGTAAATTGCCAACAGCCACTCTGGAGAAGTGTACGGTGTGTCCCGAAACAAGTAATAAACACAGCTTAGAGAGCATAGGGCACTTCCACTCATGGGCGTATAAATTGGGAAAACTAAAAATCAACAAGACACAGGCACCCCAAACTTTACGGCTGCTCTGTTTCCAAGAACCTCCACTTCGGTACACCTGCAATATCCCAGGAAAGAGAAAAATGGATAAAGAAATGGTGGTACTTGGCACAATGGAATATCACTCAGCCATGAAATCAATGTCATAAGGCTAGTTAGCAGCATGATGAGTGGATTTAGCGACGATGATTCTAAGTGAAATAAGTCACACAGAAAAAGACACTTATCCTAAGATATCGCTTATAGAGGGAATGTCAAAATCGCTACACTTGAACTGAATTACAAAACAGAACAGAGTCACACCATTAGAAGACACACTATGGCTGCTTAACGGGAAACGTGAGGTGGGGTGATGCATAGAACAAGGGTTTGAAATTAGCTCAGAGACCGCTCCATAAGCCAAATATGTAATAGACAAGGCCTACTCCCTGCTCAGTGAACTGGACTCAACACCCCCTAGTCACCGCACAAGAATATATCTGACTAGTAAGAATCTGAAAACCTATGTATCGATATCTCTCTGCAAGTGAATCAAGAGGGTGTAAAGCGGCATAAACACAGCAGGGAAAAGCAGCCAAGACCCATTCTAAACATAAATTACTTTAAAAAACCCACAAAACAAAGACAGTGAAAGAGAGAGAAATTCTTACAAAATCTGTTCTGGGTCTCTGATGCAACCTGGATTGACCATATCTAGACCCACAGCTGGATGAGACATAAGGCTGGACACTCTTGGGGCTGAGAGGATTGGTGAGCTTGGGTGACCAAACGCAGATACTTTAAAGTAACACCGCGGGGTACACACCCCTTGGGTCTCAAATCTCCAGGTACAAGGGCATCTTCCTACATCAAAACATGCATGGGAAACCCAGAAGATGGTATGCCGTGAGATCGGGAAAGGTTTCTAAAACGCACCTCATTTCTCCTCTCCTTGTGCTCGGGTTCGCCATTCCAGCTGCTTGACTAACCATCTCCCTACTTGGAGAATCAGCACCTTTAACCTCCTGTTTCGTACAGGTTGCAATTTGTCCTGAGGATGAACGGGAAGACGGGCAACCAACGAGAGACTAGCCCTAGGTGTTGGGACAGGCACAGGCCAGTCCATTTTCCCATCAGGAAGAAGAATGAACCACAGGCTCAGCCTGACCCCCAGAACCAAAATAGGGCCTGAAGCAATCCTGCGCTTTTGCGGCCAGCTCCCAAAAAAGCGAGTAGACAAATGGAGCTCAGGGGCAGTGCAAATCACAAACGTGCAGAGTTATAAATGATAACTCTCGTCCACAAATATATTGAGGGAAGGCAAAGAAGAGGATTTGAAAGCAAGGCAGATTTGCAGGAAACAGATTTCAGGAGGTAGATTCGACTCGCCTTTAAAGCACATGAAAAGCGGCAAAACGTTGACAATGATGCCCTTGGCCAAGAAGGGCGTATGCGTTTTTTCCTGAATATATTCAGGAAAAAACGCATACGCCCTTTTGGCCAACCAAGCAAGCCAGAAGGGCAAATCAGTGCTTCAAAGAAGTGTCGCTTGCCCTCGGTCAAAAGGGCCATGCTGAAAAAAGTGTAAAAACCAGAAAAGCAGGACAGGCCATGGAGACATGGGATCCTTGCTACGCTAAAGGGCAGGATGTAAATTGCCAACAGCCACTCTGGAGAAGTGTACAGTGTGTCCTGAAACAAGTAATAAACACAGCTTAGAGAGCATAGGGCACTTCCACTCATGGACGTATAAATTGGGAAAACTAAAAATCAACAAGACACAGGCACCCCAAAATTTATGGCTTCTCTGTTTCCAAGAACCTCCCCTTCGGTACACCTTCAATATCCCAGGAAAGAGAAAAATGGATAAAGAAATGGTGGTACTTGGCACAATGGAATATCACTCAGCCATGAAATCAATGTCATAAGGCTAGTTAGCAGCATGATGAGTGGATTTAGCGACGATGATTCTAAGTGAAATAAGTCACACAGAAAAAGACACTTATCCTAAGATATCGCTTATAGAGGGAATGTCAAAATCGCTACACTTGAACTGAATTACAAAACAGAACAGAGTCACACCTTTAGAAGACACACTATGGCTGCTTAACGGGAAAGGTGAGGTGGGGTGATGCATAGAACAAGGGTTTGAAATTAGCTCAGAGACCGCTCCATAAGCCAAATATGTAATAGACAAGGCCTACTCCCTGCTCAGTGAACTGGACTCAACACCCCCTAGTCACCGCAAAAGAATATATCTGACTAGTAAGAATCTGAAAAGCTATGTATCGATATCTCTCTGCAAGTGAATCAAGAGGGTGTAAAGCGGCATAAACACAGCAGGGAAAAGCAGCCAAGACCCATTCTAAACATAAATTACTTTAAAAAACCCACAAAACAAAGACAGTGAAAGAGAGAGAAATTCTTACAAAATCCGTTCAGGGTCTCTGATGCAACCTGGATTGACCATATCTAGACCCACAGCTGGATGAGACATAAGGCTGGACACTCTTGGGGCTGAGAGTATTGGTGAGGTTGGGTGAGCGAACGCAGATACTTTAAAGTAACACCGCGGGGTACCCACCCCATGGGTCTCAAATCTCCAGGTACAAGGGAATCTTCCTACATCAAAACATGCATGGGAAACCCAGAAGATGGTATGCCATCAGATAGGGAAAGGTTTCTAAAACGCACCTCATTTCTCCTCTCATTGTGCTCGGGTTCGCCATTCCACCCGCTTGACTAACCATCTCCCTACTTGGAGAATCAGCACCTTTAACCTCCTGTTTCGTACAGGTTGCAATTTGTCCTGAGGATGAACGGGAAGACGGGCAACCAACGAGAGACTAGCCCTAGGTGTTGGGACAGGCACAGGTCACTCCATTTTCCCATCAGGAAGAAGAATGAACCACAGGCTCAGCCTGCCCCCCAGAACCAAAATAGGGTCTGAAGCAATCCTGCGCTTTTGCGGCCAGCTCCTAAAAAAGCGAGGAGACAAATGGAGCTCAGGGGCACTGCAATTCACAAACGTGCAGAGTTATAAATGAGAACTCTCGTCCACAAATATATTGAGGGAAGGCAACGAAGAGGATTTGAAAGCAAGGCAGATTTGCAGGAAACAGATTTCAGGAGGTAGATTCGACTCGCCTTTAAAGCACATGAAAAGCGGCAAAACGTTGACAATGATGCCCTTGGCCAAAAAGGGCGTATGCGTTTTTTCCTGAATATATTCAGGAAAAAACGCATACGCCCTTTTTGGCCAACCAAGCAAGCCGGAAGGGTAAATCAGCGCTACAAAGAAGTCTCGCTTGCCCTCGGTCAAAAGGGCCATGCTGAAATAAGCGTAAAATCCAGAAAACCAAGACAGGCCATGGAGACATGGGAGCCTTGCTACGCTGATGGGCGGGATGTAAATTGCCAACAGGCACTCTGGAGAAGTGTACGGTGTGTCCTGAAACAAATAATAAACACAGCTTAGAGAGCATAGGGCACTTCCACTCATGGGCGTATAAATCAGGAGAATTAAACTCAAGAAGACACAGGCACCCCAAACTTTATGGCTGCTCTGTTTCCAAGAACCTCCACTTCGGTACACCTTCAATATCCCAGGAGAGAAAAATGGATAAAGAAATGGTGGTACTTGGCACAATGGAATATCACTCAGCCATGAAATCAATGTCATAAGGCTAGTTAGCAGCATGATGAGTGGATTTAGCGACGATGATTCTAAGTGAAATAAGTCACACAGAAAAAGACACTTATCCTAAGATATCGCTTATAGAGGGAATGTCAAAATCGCTACACTTGAACTGAATTACAAAACAGAACAGAGTCACACCTTTAGAAGACACACTATGGCTGCTGAACGGGAATGGTGAGGTGGGGTGATGCATAAAACAAGGGTTTGAAATTAGCTCAGAGACCGCTCCATAAGCCAGATATGTAATAGACAAGGCCTACTCCCTGCTCAGTGAACTGGACTCAACACCCCCTAGTCACCGCACAAGAATATATCTGACTAGTAAGAATCTGAAAACCTATGTATCGATATCTCTCTGCAAGTGAATCAAGAGGGTGTAAAGCGGCATAAACACAGCAGGGAAAAGCAGCCAAGACCCATTCTAAACATACATTACTTTAAAAAACCCACAAAACAAAGACAGTGAAAGAGAGAGAAATTCTTACAAAATCTGTTCAGGGTCTCTGATGCAACCTGGATTGACCATATCTAGACCCACAGCTGGATGAGACATAAGGCTGGACACTCTTGGGGCTGAGAGGATTGGTGAGCTTGGTGAGCAAACGCAGATACTTTAAAGTAACACCGCGGGGTACACACGCAATGGGTCTCAAATCTCCAGGTACAAGGGCATCTTCCTACATCAAAACATGCATGGGAAACCCAGAAGATGGTATGCCGTGAGATCGGGAAAGGTTTCTAAAACGCACCTCATTTCTCCTCTCATTGTGCTCGGGTTCGCCATTCCAGCCGCTTGACTAACCATCTCCCTACTTGGAGAATCAGCACCTTTAACCTCCTGTTTTGTACAGGTTGCAATTTGTCCTGAGGATGAACGGGAAGACGGGCAACCAACGAGAGACTAGCCCTAGGTGTTGGGACAGGCACAGGTCACTCCATTTTCCCATCAGGAAGAAGAATGAACCACAGGCTCAGCCTGCCCCCTAGAACCAAAATAGGGCCTAAAGCAATCCTGCGCTTTTGCGGCCAGCTCCCAAAAAAGCGAGTAGACAAATGGAGCTCAGGGGCACTGCAATTCACAAACATGCAGAGTTATAAATGATATCTCTCGTCCACAAATATATTGAGGGAAGGCAACGAAGAGGATTTGAAAGCAAGGCAGATTTGCAGGAAACAGATTTCAGGAGGTAGATTCGACTCGCCTTTAAAGCACATGAAAACAGGCAAAACGTTGACAATGATGCCCTTGGCCAAGAAGGGCGTATGCGTTTTTTCCTGAATATATTCAGGAAAAAACGCATACGCCCTTCTTGGCCAACCAAGCAAGCCGGAAGGGCAAATCAGTGCTTCAAAGAAGTGTCGCTTGCCCTCGGTCAAAAGGGCCATGCTGAAAAAAGTGTAAAAACCAGAAAAGCAGGACAGGCCATGGAGACATGGGATCCTTGCTACGCTAATGGGCAGGATGTAAATTGCCAACAGCCACTCTGGAGAAGTGTACGGTGTGTCCCGAAACAAGTAATAAACACAGCTTAGAGAGCATAGGGCACTTCCACTCATGGGCGTATAAATTGGGAAAACTAAAAATCAACAAGACACAGGCACCCCAAACTTTACGGCTGCTCTGTTTCCAAGAACCTCCACTTCGGTACACCTTCAATATCCCAGGAAAGAGAAAAATGGATAAAGAAATGGTGGTACTTGGCACAATGGAATATCACTCAGCCATGAAATCAATGTCATAAGGCTAGTTAGCAGCATGATGAGTGGATTTAGCGACGATGATTCTAAGTGAAATAAGTCACACAGAAAAAGACACTTATCCTAAGATATCGCTTATAGAGGGAATGTCAAAATCGCTACACTTGAACTGAATTACAAAACAGAACAAAGTCACACCTTTAGAAGACACACTATGGAAGCTGAACGGGAATGGTGAGGTGGGGTGATGCATAAAACAAGGGTTTGAAATTAGCTCAGAGACGGCTCCATAAGCCAAATATGTAATAGACAATGCCTACTCCCTGCTCAGTGAACTGGACTCAACACCCCCTAGTCACCGCAAAAGAATATATCTGACTAGTAAGAATCTGAAAACCTATGTATCGATATCTCTCTGCAAGTGAATCAAGAGGGTGTAAAGCGGCATAAACACAGCAGGGAAAAGCAGCCAAGACCCATTCTAAACATAAATTACTTTAAAAAACCCACAAAACAAAGACAGTGAAAGAGAGAGAAATTCTTACAAAATCTGTTCAGGGTCTCTGATGCAACCTGGATTGACCATATCTAGACCCACAGCTGGATGAGACATAAGGCTGGACACTCTTGGGGCTGAGAGGATTGGTGAGCTTGGTGAGCAAACGCAGATACTTTAAAGTAACACCGCGGGGTACACACCCCATGGGTCTCAAATCTCCAGGTACAAGGGCATCTTCCTACATCAAAACATGCATGGGAAACCCAGAAGATTGTATGCCGTGAGATCGGGAAAGGTTTCTAAAACGCAACTCATTTCTCCTCTCATTGTGCTCGGGTTCGCCATTCCAGCCGCTTGACTAACCATCTCCCTACTTGGAGAATCAGCACCTTTAACCTCCTGTTTCGTACAGGTTGCAATTTGTCCTGAGGATGAACGGGAAGACGGGCAACCAACGAGAGAGTAGCCCTAGGTGTTGGGACAGGCACAGGTCACTCCATTTTGCCATCAGGAAGAAGAATGAACCACAGGCTCAGCCTGCCCCCTAGAACCAAAATAGGGCCTGAAGCAATCCTGCACTTTTGCGCCCAGCTCCCAAAAAAGCGAGTAGACAAATGGAGCTCAGGGGCACTGCAATTCACAAACGTGCAGAGTTATAAATGATATCTCTCGTCCACAAATATATTGAGGGAAGGCAACGAAGAGGATTTGAAAGCAAGGCAGATTTGCAGGAAACATTTTCAGGAGGTAGATTCGACTCGCCTTTAAAGCACATGAAAACAGGCAAAACGTTGACAATAATGCCCTTCACCAAAAAGGGCGTATGCGTTTTTTCCTGAATATATTCAGGAAAAAACGCATACGCCATTTTTGGCCAACCAAGCAAGCCGGAAGGGCAAATCAGTGCTTCAAAGAAGTCTCGCTTGCCCTCGGTCAAAAGGGCCATGCTGAAAAAAGTGTAAACACCAGAAAAGCAGGACAGGCCATGGAGACATGGGAGCCTTGCTACGCTAATGGGCAGGATGTAAATTGCCAACAGCCACTCTGGAGAAGTGTACGGTGTGTCCTGAAACAAGTAATAAACACAGCTTAGAGAGCATAGGACACTTCCACTCATGGGCGTATAAATTGGGAAAACTAAAAATCAGCAAAACACAGGCACCCCAAACTTTATGGCTGCTCTGTTTCCAAGAACCTCCACTTCGGTACACCTTCAATATCCCAGGAAAGAGAAAAATGGATAAACAAATGGTGGTACTTGGCACAATGGAATATCACTCAGCCATGAAATCAATGTCATAAGGCTAGTTAGCAGCATGATGAGTGGATTTAGCGACGATGATTCTAAGTGAAATAAGTCACACAGAAAAAGACACTTATCCTAAGATATCGCTTATAGAGGGAATGTCAAAATCGCTACACTTGAACTGAATTACAAAACAGAACAGAGTCACACCTTTAGAAGACACACTATGGCTGCTGAACGGGAATGGTGAGGTGGGGTGATGCATAAAACAAGGGTTTGAAATTAGCTCAGAGACCGCTCCATAAGCCAAATATGTAATAGACAAGGCCTACTCCCTGCTCAGTGAACTGGACTCAACACCCCCTAGTCACCGCACAAGAATATATCTGACTAGTAAGAATCTGAAAACCTATGTATCGATATCTCTCTGCAAGTGAATCAAGAGGGTGTAAAGCGGCATAAACACAGCAGGGAAAAGCAGCCAAGACCCATTCTAAACATAAATTACTTTAAAAAACCCACAAAACAAAGACAGTGAAAGAGAGAGAAATTCTTACAAAATCTGTTCAGGGTCTCTGATGCAACCTGGATTGACCATATCTAGACCCACAGCTGGATGAGACATAAGGCTGGACACTCTTGGGGCTGAGAGGATTGGTGAGCTTGGTGAGCAAACGCAGATACTTTAAAGTAACACCGCGGGATACACACCCCATGGGTCTCAAATCTCCAGGTACAAGGGCATCTTCCTACATCAAAACATGCATGGGAAACCCAGAAGATGGTATGCCGTGAGATCGGGAAAGGTTTCTAAAACGCACCTCATTTCTCCTCTCATTGTGCTCGGGTTCGCCATTCCAGCCGCTTGACTAACCATCTCCCTACTTGGAGAATCAGCACCTTTAACCTCCTGTTTTGTACAGGTTGCAATTTGTCCTGAGGATGAACGGGAAGACGGGCAACCAACGAGAGACTGCCCTAGGTGTTGGGACAGGCACAGGTCACTCCATTTTCCCATCAGGAAGAAGAATGAACCACAGGCTCAGCCTGCCCCCTAGAACCAAATTAGGGCCTGAAGCAATCCTGCGCTTTTGCGGCCAGCTCCCAAAAAAGCGAGTAGACAAATGGAGCTCAGGGGCACTGCAATTCACAAACGTGCAGAGTTATAAATGATATCTCTCGTCCACAAATATATTGAGGGAAGGCAACGAAGAGGATTTGAAAGCAAGGCAGATTTGCAGGAAACAGATTTCAGGAGGTAGATTCGAGTCGCCTTTAAAGCACATGAAAACAGGCAAAACTTTGACAATAATGCCCTTCACCAAAAAGGGCGTATGCGTTTTTTCCTGAATATATTCAGGAAAAAACGCATACCTCCTTTTCGGCCAACCAAGCAAGCCGGAAGGGCAAATCAGTGCTACAAAGAAGTCTCGCTTGCCCTCGGTCAAAAGGGCCATGCTGAAAAAAGTGTAAACACCAGAAAAGCAGGACAGGCCATGGAGACATGGGAGCCTTGCTACGCTAATGGGCAGGATGTAAATTGCCAACAGCCACTCTGGAGAAGTGTACGGTGTGTCCTGAAACAAGTAATAAACACAGCTTAGAGAGCATAGGACACTTCCACTCATGGGCGTATAAATTGGGAAAACTAAAAATCAACAAGTCACAGGCACCCCAAACTTTACGGCTGCTCTGTTTCCAAGAACCTCCCCTTCGGTACACCTTCAATATCCCAGGAAAGAGAAAAATGGATAAAGAAATGGTGGTACTTTGCACAATGGAATATCACTCAGCCATGAAATCAATGTCATAAGGCTAGTTAGCAGCATGATGAGTGGATTTAGCGACGATGATTCTAAGTGAAATAAGACACACAGAAAAAGACACTTATCCTAAGATATCGCTTATAGAGGGAATGTCAAAATCGCTACACTTGAACTGAATTACAAAACAGAACAGAGTCACACCTTTAGAAGACACACTATGGCTGCTTAACGGGAAACGTGAGGTGGGGTGATGCATAGAACAAGGGTTTGAAATTAGCTCAGAGACCGCTCCATAAGCCAAATATGTAATAGACAAGGCCTACTCCCTGCTCAGTGAACTGGACTCAACACCCCCTAGTCACCGCTCAAGAATATATCTGACTAGTAAGAATCTGAAAACCTATGTATCGATATCTCTCTGCAAGTGAATCAAGAGGGTGTAAAGCGGCATCAACACAGCAGGGAAAAGCAGCCAAGCCCGATTCTAAACATAAATTACTTTAAAAAACCCACAAAACAAAGACAGTGAAAGAGAGAGAAATTCTTACAAAATCTGTTCTGGGTCTCTGATGCAACCTGGATTGACCATATCTAGACCCACAGCTGGATGAGACATAAGGCTGGACACTCTTGGGGCTGAGAGGATTGGTGAGCTTGGGTGAGCAAACGCAGATACTTTAAAGTAACACCGCGGGGTACACACCCCATGGGTCTCAAATCTCCAGGTACAAGGGCATCTTCCTACATCAAAACATGCATGGGAAACCCAGAAGATGGTATGCCGTGAGATCGGGAAAGGTTTCTAAAACGCACCTCATTTCTCCTCTCCTTGTGCTCGGGTTCACCATTCCAGCCGCTTGACTAACCATCTCCCTACTTGGAGAATCAGCACCTTTAACCTCCTGTTTCGTACAGGTTGCAATTTGTCCTGAGGATGAACGGGAAGACGGGGAACCAACGAGAGACTAGCCCTAGGTGTTGGGACAGGCACAGGTCACTCCATTTTCCCATCAGGAAGAAGAATGAACCACAGGCTCAGCCTGACCCCCAGAACCAAAATAGGGCCTGAAGCAATCCTGTGCTTTTGCGGCCAGCTCCCAAAAAAGCGAGGAGACAAATGGAGCTCAGGGGCACTGCAATTCACAAACGTGCAGAGTTATAAATGAGAACTCTCGTGCACAAATATATTGAGGGAAGGCAACGAAGAAGATTTGAAAGCAAGGCAGATTTGCAGGAAACAGATTTCAGGAGGTAGATTCGACTCGCCTTTAAAGCACATGAAAAGCGGCAAAACGTTGACAATGATGCCCTTGGCCAAAAAGGGCGTATGCGTTTTTTCCTGAATATATTCAGGAAAAAACGCATACGCCCTTTTTGGCCAACCAAGCAAGCCGGAAGGGCAAATCAGCGCTACAAAGAAGTCTCGCTTGCCCTCGGTCAAAAGGGCCATGCTGAAAAAAGCGTAAACACCAGAAAAGCAGGACAGGCCATGGAGACATGGGAGCCTTGCTACGCTGATGGGCGGGATGTAAATTGCCAACAGGCACTCTGGAGAAGTGTACGGTGTGTCCTGAAACAAATAATAAACACAGCTTAGAGAGCATAGGGCACTTCCACTCATGGGCGTATAAATTGGGAAAACTAAAAATCAACAAGACACAGGCACCACAAACTTTACGGCTGCTCTGTTTCCAAGAACCACCACTTCGGTACACCTTCAATATCCCAGGAAAGAGAAAAATGGATAAAGAAATGGTGGTACTTGGCACAATGGAATATCACTCAGCCATGAAATCAATGTCATAAGGCTAGTTAGCAGCATGATGACTGGATTTAGCGACGATGATTCTAAGTGAAATAAGTCACACAGAAAAAGACACTTATCCTAAGATATCGCTTATAGAGGGAATGTCAAAATCGCTACACTTGAACTGAATTACAAAACAGAACAGAGTCACACCTTTAGAAGACACACTATGGCTGCTGAACGGGAATGGTGAGGTGGGGTGATGCATAAAACAAGGGTTTGAAATTAGCTCAGAGACCGCTCCATAAGCCAAATATGTAATAGACAAGGCCTACTCCCTGCTCAGTGAACTGGACTCAACACCCCCTAGTCACCGCACAAGAATATATCTGACTAGTAAGAATCTGAAAACCTATGTATCGATATCTCTCTGCAAGTGAATCAAGAGGGTGTAAAGCGGCATAAACACAGCAGGGAAAAGCAGCCAAGACCCATTCTAAACATAAATTACTTTAAAAAACCCACAAAACAAAGACAGTGAAAGAGAGAGAAATTCTTACAAAATCTGTTCAGGGTCTCTGATGCAACCTGGATTGACCATATCTAGACCCACAGCTGGATGAGACATAAGGCTGGACACTCTTGGGGCTGAGAGGATTGGTGAGCTTGGTGAGCAAACGCAGATACTTTAAAGTAACACCGCGGGGTACCCACCCCATGGGTCTCAAATCTCCAGGTACAAGGGCCTCTTCCTACATCAAAACATGCATGGGAAACCCAGAAGATGGTATGCCGTGAGATCGGGAAAGGTTTCTAAAACGCACCTCATTTCTCCTCTCATTGTGCTCGGGTTCGCCATTCCAGCCGCTTGACTAACCATCTCCCTACTTGGAGAATCAGCACCTTTAACCTCCTGTTTCGTACAGGTTGCAATTTGTCCTGAGGATGAACGGGAAGACGGGCAACCAACGAGAGAATAGCCCTAGGTGTTGGGACAGGCACAGGTCACTCCATTTTCCCATCAGGAAGAAGAATGAACAACAGGCTCAGCCTGCCCCCCAGAACCAAAATAGGGCCTGAAGCAATCCTGCGCTTTTGCGGCCAGCTCCCAAAAAAGCGAGTAGACAAATGGAGCTCAGGGGCACTGCAATTCACAAACGTGCAGAGTTATAAATGAGAACTCTCGTCCACAAATATATTGAGGGAAGGCAACGAAGAGGATTTGAAAGCAAGGCAGATTTGCAGGAAACAGATTTCAGGAGGTAGATTCGACTCGCATTTAAAGCACATGAAAACAGGCAAAACGTTGACAATAATGCCCTTCACCAAAAAGGGCGTATGCGTTTTTTCCTGAATATATTCAGGAAAAAACGCATACCTCCTTTTTGGCCAACCAAGCAAGCCGGAAGGGCAAATCAGTGCTACAAAGAAGTCTCGCTTGCCCTCGGTCAAAAGGGCCATGCTGAAAAAAGTGTAAACACTAGAAAAGCAGGACAGGCCATGGAGACATGGGAGCCTTGCTACGCTAATGGGCAGGATGTAAATTGCCAACAGGCACTCTGGAGAAGTGTACGGTGTGTCCTGAAACAAGTAATAAACACAGCTTAGAGAGCATAGGACACTTCCACTCATGGGCGTATAAATTGGGAAAACTAAAAATCAACAAGACACAGGCACCCCAAACTTTACTGCTGCTCTGTTTCCAAGAACCTCCCCTTCGGTACACCTTCAATATCCCAGGAAAGAGAAAAATGGATAAAGAAATGGTGGTACTTGGCACAATGGAATATCACTCAGCCATGAAATCAATGTCATAAGGCTAGTTAGCAGCATGATGAGTGGATTTAGGTACGATGATTCTAAGTGAAATAAGTCACACAGAAAAAGACACTTATCCTAAGATATCGCTTAGAGAGGGAATGTCAAAATCGCTACACTTGAACTGAAGTACAAAACAGAACAGAGTCACACCATTAGAAGACACACTATGGCTGCTTAACGGGAAAGGTGAGGTGGGGTGATGCATAGAACAAGGGTTTGAAATTAGCTCAGAGACCGCTCCATAAGCCAAATATGTAATAGACAAGGCCTACTCCCTGCTCAGTGAACTGGACTCAACACCCCCTAGTCACAGAACAAGAATATATCTGACTAGTAAGAATCTGAAAACCTATGTATCGATATCTCTCTGCAAGTGAATCAAGAGGGTGTAAAGCGGCATAAACACAGCAGGGCAAAGCAGCCAAGACCCATTCTAAACATAAATTACTTTAAAAAACCCACAAAACAAAGACAGTGAAAGAGAGAGAAATTCTTACAAAATCTGTTCAGGGTCTCTGATGCAACCTGGATTGACCATATCTAGACCCACAGCTGGATGAGACACAAGGCTGGACACTCTTGGGGCTGAGAGGATTGGTGAGGTTGGGTGAGCAAACGCAGATACTTTAAAGTAACACCACGGGGTACCCACCCCATGGGTCTCAAATCTCCAGGTACAAGGGCATCTTCCTACATCAAAACATGCATGGGAAACCCAGAAGATGGTATGCCGTGAGATCGGGAAAGGTTTCTAAAACGCACCTCATTTCTCCTCTCCTTGTGCTCGGGTTCGCCATTCCAGCCGCTTGACTAACCATCTCCCTACTTGGAGAATCAGCACCTTTAACCTCCTGTTTTGAACAGGTTGCAATTTGTATTGAGGATGAACGGGAAGATGGGGAAACAACGAGAGACTAGCCCTAGGTGTTGGGACAGGCACAGGCCACTCCATTTTCCCATCAGGAAGAAGAATGAACCACAGGCTCAGCCTGACCCCCAGAACCAAAATAGGGCCTGAAGCAATCCTGCGCTTTTGCGGCCACCTCCCAAAAAAGCGAGTAGACAAATGGAGCTCAGGGGCACTGCAAATCACAAACGTGCAGAGTTATAAATGATAACTCTCGTCCACAAATATATTGAGGGAAGGCAACGAAGAGGATTTGAAAGCAAGGCAGATTTGCAGGAAACAGATTTCAGGAGGTAGATTCGACTCGCCTTTAAAGCACATGAAAAGTGGCAAAACGTTGACAATGATGCCCTTGGCCAAAAAGGGCGTATGCGTTGTTTCCTGAATATATTCAGGAAAAAACGCATACGCCCTTTTTGGCCAACCAAGCAAGCCGGAAGGGCAAATCAGCGCTACAAAGAAGTCTCGCTTGCCCTCGGTCAAAAGGGCCATTCTGAAAAAAGTGTAAAAACCAGAAAAGCAGGACAGGCCATGGAGACATGGGAGCCTTGCTACGCTGATGGGCGGGATGTAAATTGCCAACAGGCACTCTGGAGAAGTGTACGGTGTGTCCTGCAACAAATAATAAACACAGCTTAGAGAGCATAGGGCACTTCCACTCATGGGCGTATAAATCGGGAAAATTAAACTCAACAAGACACAGGCACCTCAACCTTTACGGCTGCTCTGTTTCCAAGAACCTCCATTTGGGTACACCTTCAATATACCAGGAAAGAAAAAATTGATAAACAAATGGTGGTACTTGGCACAATGGAATATCACTCAGCCATGAAATCAATGTCATAAGGCTAGTTAGCAGCATGATGAGTGGATTTAGCGACGATGATTCTAAGTGAAATAAGTCACACAGAAAAAGACACTTATCCTAAGATATCGCTTAGAGAGGGAATGTCAAAATCGCTACACTTGAACTGAATTACAAAACAGAACAGAGTCACACCTTTAGAAGACACACTATGGCTGCTTAACGGGAAAGGTGAGATGGGGTGATGCATAAAACAAGGGTTTGAAATTAGCTCAGAGACCGCTCCATAAGCCAAATATGTAATAGACAAGGCCTACTCCCTGCTCAGTGAACTGGACTCAACACCCCCTAGTCACCGCACAAGAATATATCTGACTAGTAAGAATCTGAAAACTTATGTATCGATATCTCTCTGCAAGTGAATCAAGAGGGTGTAAAGCGGCATAAACACAGCAGGGAAAAGCAGCCAAGACCCATTCTAAACATAAATTACTTTAAAAAACCCACAAAACAAAGACAGTGAAAGAGAGAGAAATTCTTACAAAATCTGTTCAGGGTCTCTGATGCAACCTGGATTGACCATATCTAGACCCACAGCTGGATGAGACATAAGGCTGGACACTCTTGGGGCTGAGAGGATTGGTGAGCTTGGTGAGCAAACGCAGATACTTTAAAGTAACACCGCCGGGTACCCACCCCATGGGTCTCAAATCTCCAGGTACAAGGGCATCTTCCTACATCAAAACATTCATGGGAAACCCAGAAGATGGTATGCCGTGAGATCGGGAAAGGTTTCTAAAACGCACCTCATTTCTCCTCTCATTGTGCTCGGGTTCGCCATTCCAGCCGCTTGACTAACCATCTCCCTACTTGGAGAATCAGCACCTTTAACCTCCTGTTTTGTACAGGTTGCAATTTGTCCTGAGGATGAACGGGAAGACGGGCAACCAACGATAGACTAGCCCTAGGTGTTGGGACAGGCACAGGTCACTCCATTTTCCCATTAGGAAGAAGAATGAACCACAGGCTCAGCCTGCCCCCTAGAACCAAAATAGGGCCTGAAGCAATCCTGCGCTTTTGCGGGCAGCTCCCAAAAAAGCGAGTAGACAAATGGAGCTCAGGGGCACTGTAATTCACAAACGTGCAGAGTTATAAATGATATCTCTCGTCCACAAATATATTGAGGGAAGTCAACGAAGAGGATTTGAAAGCAAGGCAGATTTGCAAGAAACAGATTTCAGGAGGTAGATTCGACTCGCCTTTAAAGCACATGAAAACAGGCAAAACGTTGACAATAATGCCCTTCACCAAAAAGGGCGTATGCGTTTTTTCCTGAATATATTCAGGAAAAAACGCATACCTCCTTTTTGGCCAACCAAGCAAGCCGGAAGGGCAAATCAGTGCTACAAAGAAGTCTCGCTTGCCCTCGGTCAAAAGGGCCATGCTGAAAAAAGTGTAAACACTAGAAAAGCAGGACAGGCCATGGAGACATGGGAGCCTTGCTACGCTAATGGGCAGGATGTAAATTGCCAACAGCCACTCTGGAGAAGTGTACGGTGTGTCCTGAAACAAGTAATAAACACAGCTTAGAGAGCATAGGACACTTCCACTCATGGGCGTATAAATTGGGAAAACTAAAAATCAACAAGACACAGGCACCCCAAACTTTACGGCTGCTCTGTTTCCAAGAACCTCCCCTTCGGTACACCTTCAATATCCCAGGAAAGAGAAAAATGGATAAAGAAATGGTGGTACTTGGCACAATGGAATATCACTCAGCCATGAAATCAATGTCATAAGGCTAGTTAGCAGCATGATGAGTGGATTTAGGTACGATGATTCTAAGTGAAATAAGTCACACAGAAAAAGACACTTATCCTAAGATATCGCTTAGAGAGGGAATGTCAAAATCGCTACACTTGAACTGAATTACAAAACAGAACAGAGTCACACCTTTAGAAGACACACTATGGCTGCTGAACGGGAATGGTGAGGTGGGGTGATGCATAAAACAAGGGTTTGAAATTAGCTCAGAGACCGCTCCATAAGCCAAATATGTAATAGAAAAGGCCTACTCCCTGCTCAGTGAACTGGACTCAACACCCCCTAGTCACCGCACAAGAATATATCTGACTAGTAAGAATCTGAAAACCTATGTATCGATATCTCTCTGCAAGTGAATCAAGAGGGTGTAAAGCGGCATAAACACAGCAGGGAAAAGCAGCCAAGACCCATTCTAAACATAAATTACTTTAAAAAACCCACAAAACAAAGACAGTGAAAGAGAGAGAAATTCTTACAAAATCTGTTCAGGGTCTCTGATGCAACCTGGATTGACCATATCTAGACCCACAGCTGGATGAGACATAAGGCTGGACACTCTTGGGGCTGAGAGGATTGGTGAGCTTGGTGAGCAAACGCAGATACTTTAAAGTAACACCGCGGGGTACCCACCCCATGGGTCTCAAATCTCCAGGTACAAGGGCCTCTTCCTACATCAAAACATGCATGGGAAACCAGAAGATGGTATGCCGTGAGATCGGGAAAGGTTTCTAAAACGCACCTCATTTCTCCTCTCATTGTGCTCGGGTTCGCCATTCCAGCCGCTTGACTAACCATCTCCCTACTTGGAGAATCAGCACCTTTAACCTCCTGTTTCGTACAGGTTGCAATTTGTCCTGAGGATGAACGGGAAGACGGGCAACCAACGAGAGAATAGCCCTAGGTGTTGGGACAGGCACAGGTCACTCCATTTTCCCATCAGGAAGAAGAATGAACAACAGGCTCAGCCTGCCCCCCAGAACCAAAATAGGGCCTGAAGCAATCCTGCGCTTTTGCGGCCAGCTCCCAAAAAAGCGAGTAGACAAATGGAGCTCAGGGGCACTGCAATTCACAAACGTGCAGAGTTATAAATGAGAACTCTCGTCCACAAATATATTGAGGGAAGGCAACGAAGAGGATTTGAAAGCAAGGCAGATTTGCAGGAAACAGATTTCAGGAGGTAGATTCGACTCGCATTTAAAGCACATGAAAACAGGCAAAACGTTGACAATAATGCCCTTCACCAAAAAGGGCGTATGCGTTTTTTCCTGAATATATTCAGGAAAAAACGCATACCTCCTTTTTGGCCAACCAAGCAAGCCGGAAGGGCAAATCAGTGCTACAAAGAAGTCTCGCTTGCCCTCGGTCAAAAGGGCCATGCTGAAAAAAGTGTAAACACTAGAAAAGCAGGACAGGCCATGGAGACATGGGAGCCTTGCTACGCTAATGGGCAGGATGTAAATTGCCAACAGGCACTCTGGAGAAGTGTACGGTGTGTCCTGAAACAAGTAATAAACACAGCTTAGAGAGCATAGGACACTTCCACTCATGGGCGTATAAATTGGGAAAACTAAAAATCAACAAGACACAGGCACCCCAAACTTTACTGCTGCTCTGTTTCCAAGAACCTCCCCTTCGGTACACCTTCAATATCCCAGGAAAGAGAAAAATGGATAAAGAAATGGTGGTACTTGGCACAATGGAATATCACTCAGCCATGAAATCAATGTCATAAGGCTAGTTAGCAGCATGATGAGTGGATTTAGGTACGATGATTCTAAGTGAAATAAGTCACACAGAAAAAGACACTTATCCTAAGATATCGCTTAGAGAGGGAATGTCAAAATCGCTACACTTGAACTGAAGTACAAAACAGAACAGAGTCACACCATTAGAAGACACACTATGGCTGCTTAACGGGAAAGGTGAGGTGGGGTGATGCATAGAACAAGGGTTTGAAATTAGCTCAGAGACCGCTCCATAAGCCAAATATGTAATAGACAAGGCCTACTCCCTGCTCAGTGAACTGGACTCAACACCCCCTAGTCACAGAACAAGAATATATCTGACTAGTAAGAATCTGAAAACCTATGTATCGATATCTCTCTGCAAGTGAATCAAGAGGGTGTAAAGCGGCATAAACACAGCAGGGCAAAGCAGCCAAGACCCATTCTAAACATAAATTACTTTAAAAAACCCACAAAACAAAGACAGTGAAAGAGAGAGAAATTCTTACAAAATCTGTTCAGGGTCTCTGATGCAACCTGGATTGACCATATCTAGACCCACAGCTGGATGAGACACAAGGCTGGACACTCTTGGGGCTGAGAGGATTGGTGAGGTTGGGTGAGCAAACGCAGATACTTTAAAGTAACACCACGGGGTACCCACCCCATGGGTCTCAAATCTCCAGGTACAAGGGCATCTTCCTACATCAAAACATGCATGGGAAACCCAGAAGATGGTATGCCGTGAGATCGGGAAAGGTTTCTAAAACGCACCTCATTTCTCCTCTCCTTGTGCTCGGGTTCGCCATTCCAGCCGCTTGACTAACCATCTCCCTACTTGGAGAATCAGCACCTTTAACCTCCTGTTTTGAACAGGTTGCAATTTGTATTGAGGATGAACGGGAAGATGGGGAAACAACGAGAGACTAGCCCTAGGTGTTGGGACAGGCACAGGCCACTCCATTTTCCCATCAGGAAGAAGAATGAACCACAGGCTCAGCCTGACCCCCAGAACCAAAATAGGGCCTGAAGCAATCCTGCGCTTTTGCGGCCACCTCCCAAAAAAGCGAGTAGACAAATGGAGCTCAGGGGCACTGCAAATCACAAACGTGCAGAGTTATAAATGATAACTCTCGTCCACAAATATATTGAGGGAAGGCAACGAAGAGGATTTGAAAGCAAGGCAGATTTGCAGGAAACAGATTTCAGGAGGTAGATTCGACTCGCCTTTAAAGCACATGAAAAGCGGCAAAACGTTGACAATGATGCCCTTGGCCAAAAAGGGCGTATGCGTTTTTTCCTGAATATATTCAGGAAAAAACGCATACGCCCTTTTTGGCCAACCAAGCAAGCCGGAAGGGCAAATCAGCGCTACAAAGAAGTCTCGCTTGCCCTCGGTCAAAAGGGCCATTCTGAAAAAAGTGTAAAAACCAGAAAAGCAGGACAGGCCATGGAGACATGGGAGCCTTGCTACGCTGATGGGCGGGATGTAAATTGCCAACAGGCACTCTGGAGAAGTGTACGGTGTGTCCTGCAACAAATAATAAACACAGCTTAGAGAGCATAGGGCACTTCCACTCATGGGCGTATAAATCGGGAAAATTAAACTCAACAAGACACAGGCACCTCAACCTTTACGGCTGCTCTGTTTCCAAGAACCTCCATTTGGGTACACCTTCAATATACCAGGAAAGAAAAAATTGATAAACAAATGGTGGTACTTGGCACAATGGAATATCACTCAGCCATGAAATCAATGTCATAAGGCTAGTTAGCAGCATGATGAGTGGATTTAGCGACGATGATTCTAAGTGAAATAAGTCACACAGAAAAAGACACTTATCCTAAGATATCGCTTAGAGAGGGAATGTCAAAATCGCTACACTTGAACTGAATTACAAAACAGAACAGAGTCACACCTTTAGAAGACACACTATGGCTGCTTAACGGGAAAGGTGAGATGGGGTGATGCATAAAACAAGGGTTTGAAATTAGCTCAGAGACCGCTCCATAAGCCAAATATGTAATAGACAAGGCCTACTCCCTGCTCAGTGAACTGGACTCAACACCCCCTAGTCACCGCACAAGAATATATCTGACTAGTAAGAATCTGAAAACTTATGTATCGATATCTCTCTGCAAGTGAATCAAGAGGGTGTAAAGCGGCATAAACACAGCAGGGAAAAGCAGCCAAGACCCATTCTAAACATAAATTACTTTAAAAAACCCACAAAACAAAGACAGTGAAAGAGAGAGAAATTCTTACAAAATCTGTTCAGGGTCTCTGATGCAACCTGGATTGACCATATCTAGACCCACAGCTGGATGAGACATAAGGCTGGACACTCTTGGGGCTGAGAGGATTGGTGAGCTTGGTGAGCAAACGCAGATACTTTAAAGTAACACCGCCGGGTACACACACCATGGGTCTCAAATCTCCAGGTACAAGGGCATCTTCCTACATCAAAACATTCATGGGAAACCCAGAAGATGGTATGCCGTGAGATCGGGAAAGGTTTCTAAAACGCACCTCATTTCTCCTCTCATTGTGCTCGGGTTCGCCATTCCAGCCGCTTGACTAACCATCTCCCTACTTGGAGAATCAGCACCTTTAACCTCCTGTTTTGTACAGGTTGCAATTTGTCCTGAGGATGAACGGGAAGACGGGCAACCAACGATAGACTAGCCCTAGGTGTTGGGACAGGCACAGGTCACTCCATTTTCCCATTAGGAAGAAGAATGAACCACAGGCTCAGCCTGCCCCCTAGAACCAAAATAGGGCCTGAAGCAATCCTGCGCTTTTGCGGCCAGCTCCCAAAAAAGCGAGTAGACAAATGGAGCTCAGGGGCACTGTAATTCACAAACGTGCAGAGTTATAAATGATATCTCTCGTCCACAAATATATTGAGGGAAGTCAACGAAGAGGATTTGAAAGCAAGGCAGATTTGCAAGAAACAGATTTCAGGAGGTAGATTCGACTCGCCTTTAAAGCACATGAAAACAGGCAAAACGTTGACAATAATGCCCTTCACCAAAAAGGGCGTATGCGTTTTTTCCTGAATATATTCAGGAAAAAACGCATACCTCCTTTTTGGCCAACCAAGCAAGCCGGAAGGGCAAATCAGTGCTACAAAGAAGTCTCGCTTGCCCTCGGTCAAAAGGGCCATGCTGAAAAAAGTGTAAACACTAGAAAAGCAGGACAGGCCATGGAGACATGGGAGCCTTGCTACGCTAATGGGCAGGATGTAAATTGCCAACAGCCACTCTGGAGAAGTGTACGGTGTGTCCTGAAACAAGTAATAAACACAGCTTAGAGAGCATAGGACACTTCCACTCATGGGCGTATAAATTGGGAAAACTAAAAATCAACAAGACACAGGCACCCCAAACTTTACGGCTGCTCTGTTTCCAAGAACCTCCCCTTCGGTACACCTTCAATATCCCAGGAAAGAGAAAAATGGATAAAGAAATGGTGGTACTTGGCACAATGGAATATCACTCAGCCATGAAATCAATGTCATAAGGCTAGTTAGCAGCATGATGAGTGGATTTAGGTACGATGATTCTAAGTGAAATAAGTCACACAGAAAAAGACACTTATCCTAAGATATCGCTTAGAGAGGGAATGTCAAAATCGCTACACTTGAACTGAAGTACAAAACAGAACAGAGTCACACCATTAGAAGACACACTATGGCTGCTTAACGGGAAAGGTGAGGTGGGGTGATGCATAGAACAAGGGTTTGAAATTAGCTCAGAGACCGCTCCATAAGCCAAATATGTAATAGACAAGGCCTACTCCCTGCTCAGTGAACTGGACTCAACACCCCCTAGTCACGGAACAAGAATATATCTGACTAGTAAGAATCTGAAAACCTATGTATCGATATCTCTCTGCAAGTGAATCAAGAGGGTGTAAAGCGGCATAAACACAGCAGGGAAAAGCAGCCAAGACCCATTCTAAACATAAATTACTTTAAAAAACCCACAAAACAAAGACAGTGAAAGAGAGAGAAATTCTTACAAAATACGTTCAGGGTCTCTGATGCAACCAGGATTGACCATATCTAGACCCACAGCTGGATGAGACATAAGGCTGGACACTCTTGGGGCTGAGAGGATTGGTGAGGTTGGGTGAGCAAATGCAGATACTTTAAAGTAACACCGCGGGGTACCCACCCCATGGGTCTCAAATCTCCAGGTACAAGGGCATCTTCCTACATCAAAACATGCATGGGAAACCCAGAAGATGGTATGCCGTGAGATCGGGAAAGGTTTCTAAAACGCACCTCATTTCTCCTCTCCTTGTGCTCGGGTTCGCCATTCCAGCCGCTTGACTAACCATCTCCCTACTTGGAGAATCAGCACCTTTAACCTCCTGTTTTGAACAGGTTGCAATTTGTATTGAGGATGAACGGGAAGATGGGGAAACAACGAGAGACTAGCCCTAGGTGTTGGGACAGGCACAGGCCACTCCATTTTCCCATCAGGAAGAAGAATGAACCACAGGCTCAGCCTGACCCCCAGAACCAAAATAGGGCCTGAAGCAATCCTGCGCTTTTGCGGCCACCTCCCAAAAAAGCGAGTAGACAAATGGAGCTCAGGGGCACTGCAAATCACAAACGTGCAGAGTTATAAATGATAACTCTCGTCCACAAATATATTGAGGGAAGGCAACGAAGAGGATTTGAAAGCAAGGCAGATTTGCAGGAAACAGATTTCAGGAGGTAGATTCGACTCGCCTTTAAAGCACATGAAAAGCGGCAAAACGTTGACAATGATGCCCTTGGCCAAAAAGGGCGTATGCGTTTTTTCCTGAATATATTCAGGAAAAAACGCATACGCCCTTTTTGGCCAACCAAGCAAGCCGGAAGGGCAAATCAGCGCTACAAAGAAGTCTCGCTTGCCCTCGGTCAAAAGGGCCATTCTGAAAAAAGTGTAAAAACCAGAAAAGCAGGACAGGCCATGGAGACATGGGAGCCTTGCTACGCTGATGGGCGGGATGTAAATTGCCAACAGGCACTCTGGAGAAGTGTACGGTGTGTCCTGCAACAAATAATAAACACAGCTTAGAGAGCATAGGGCACTTCCACTCATGGGCGTATAAATCGGGAAAATTAAACTCAACAAGACACAGGCACCTCAACCTTTACGGCTGCTCTGTTTCCAAGAACCTCCATTTGGGTACACCTTCAATATACCAGGAAAGAAAAAATTGATAAACAAATGGTGGTACTTGGCACAATGGAATATCACTCAGCCATGAAATCAATGTCATAAGGCTAGTTAGCAGCATGATGAGTGGATTTAGCGACGATGATTCTAAGTGAAATAAGTCACACAGAAAAAGACACTTATCCTAAGATATCGCTTAGAGAGGGAATGTCAAAATCGCTACACTTGAACTGAATTACAAAACAGAACAGAGTCACACCTTTAGAAGACACACTATGGCTGCTTAACGGGAAAGGTGAGATGGGGTGATGCATAAAACAAGGGTTTGAAATTAGCTCAGAGACCGCTCCATAAGCCAAATATGTAATAGACAAGGCCTACTCCCTGCTCAGTGAACTGGACTCAACACCCCCTAGTCACCGCACAAGAATATATCTGACTAGTAAGAATCTGAAAACTTATGTATCGATATCTCTCTGCAAGTGAATCAAGAGGGTGTAAAGCGGCATAAACACAGCAGGGAAAAGCAGCCAAGACCCATTCTAAACATAAATTACTTTAAAAAACCCACAAAACAAAGACAGTGAAAGAGAGAGAAATTCTTACAAAATCTGTTCAGGGTCTCTGATGCAACCTGGATTGACCATATCTAGACCCACAGCTGGATGAGACATAAGGCTGGACACTCTTGGGGCTGAGAGGATTGGTGAGCTTGGTGAGCAAACGCAGATACTTTAAAGTAACACCGCCGGGTACACACACCATGGGTCTCAAATCTCCAGGTACAAGGGCATCTTCCTACATCAAAACATTCATGGGAAACCCAGAAGATGGTATGCCGTGAGATCGGGAAAGGTTTCTAAAACGCACCTCATTTCTCCTCTCATTGTGCTCGGGTTCGCCATTCCAGCCGCTTGACTAACCATCTCCCTACTTGGAGAATCAGCACCTTTAACCTCCTGTTTTGTACAGGTTGCAATTTGTCCTGAGGATGAACGGGAAGACGGGCAACCAACGATAGACTAGCCCTAGGTGTTGGGACAGGCACAGGTCACTCCATTTTCCCATTAGGAAGAAGAATGAACCACAGGCTCAGCCTGCCCCCTAGAACCAAAATAGGGCCTGAAGCAATCCTGCGCTTTTGCGGCCAGCTCCCAAAAAAGCGAGTAGACAAATGGAGCTCAGGGGCACTGTAATTCACAAACGTGCAGAGTTATAAATGATATCTCTCGTCCACAAATATATTGAGGGAAGTCAACGAAGAGGATTTGAAAGCAAGGCAGATTTGCAAGAAACAGATTTCAGGAGGTAGATTCGACTCGCCTTTAAAGCACATGAAAACAGGCAAAACGTTGACAATAATGCCCTTCACCAAAAAGGGCGTATGCGTTTTTTCCTGAATATATTCAGGAAAAAACGCATACCTCCTTTTTGGCCAACCAAGCAAGCCGGAAGGGCAAATCAGTGCTACAAAGAAGTCTCGCTTGCCCTCGGTCAAAAGGGCCATGCTGAAAAAAGTGTAAACACTAGAAAAGCAGGACAGGCCATGGAGACATGGGAGCCTTGCTACGCTAATGGGCAGGATGTAAATTGCCAACAGCCACTCTGGAGAAGTGTACGGTGTGTCCTGAAACAAGTAATAAACACAGCTTAGAGAGCATAGGACACTTCCACTCATGGGCGTATAAATTGGGAAAACTAAAAATCAACAAGACACAGGCACCCTAAAGTTTATGGCTGCTCTGTTTCCAAGAACCTCCCCTTCGGTACACCTTCAATATCCCAGGAAAGAGAAAAATGGATAAAGAAATGGTGGTACTTGGCACAATGGAATATCACTCAGCCATGAAATCAATGTCATAAGGCTAGTTAGCAGCATGATGAGTGGATTTAGGTACGATGATTCTAAGTGAAATAAGTCACACAGAAAAAGACACTTATCCTAAGATATCGCTTAGAGAGGGAATGTCAAAATCGCTACACTTGAACTGAAGTACAAAACAGAACAGAGTCACACCATTAGAAGACACACTATGGCTGCTTAACGGGAAAGGTGAGGTGGGGTGATGCATAGAACAAGGGTTTGAAATTAGCTCAGAGACCGCTCCATAAGCCAAATATGTAATAGACAAGGCCTACTCCCTGCTCAGTGAACTGGACTCAACACCCCCTAGTCACGGAACAAGAATATATCTGACTAGTAAGAATCTGAAAACCTATGTATCGATATCTCTCTGCAAGTGAATCAAGAGGGTGTAAAGCGGCATAAACACAGCAGGGCAAAGCAGCCAAGTCCCATTCTAAACATAAATTACTTTAAAAAACCCACAAAACAAAGACAGTGAAAGAGAGAGAAATTCTTACAAAATCTGTTCAGGGTGTCTGATGCAACCTGGATTGACCATATCTAGACCCACAGCTGGATGAGACATAAGGCTGGACACTCTTGGGGCTGAGAGGATTGGTGAGGTTGGGTGAGCAAACGCAGATACTTTAAAGTAACACCGCGGGGTACCCACCCCATGGGTCTCAAATCTCCAGGTTCAAGGGCATCTTCCTACATCAAAACATGCATGGGAAACCCAGAAGATGGTATGCCGTGAGATCGGGAAAGGTTTCTAAAACGCACCACATTTCTCCTCTCCTTGTGCTCGGGTTCGCCATTCCAGCCGCTTGACTAACCATCTCCCTACTTGGAGAATCAGCACCTTTAACCTCCTGTTTCGAACAGGTTGCAATTTGTATTGAGGATGAACGGGAAGATGGGGAAACAACGAGAGACTAGCCCTAGGTGTTGGGACAGGCACAGGCCACTCCATTTTCCCATCAGGAAGAAGAATGAACCACAGGCTCAGCCTGACCCCCAGAACCAAAATAGGGCCTGAAGCAATCCTGCGCTTTTGCGGCCACCTCCCAAAAAAGCGAGTAGACAAATGGAGCTCAGGGGCACTGCAAATCACAAACGTGCAGAGTTATAAATGATAACTCTCGTCCACAAATATATTGAGGGAAGGCAACGAAGAGGATTTGAAAGCAAGGCAGATTTGCAGGAAACAGATTTCAGGAGGTAGATTCGACTCGCCTTTAAAGCACATGAAAAGCGGCAAAACGTTGACAATGATGCCCTTGGCCAAAAAGGGCGTATGCGTTTTTTCCTGAATATATTCAGGAAAAAACGCATACGCCCTTTTTGGCCAACCAAGCAAGCCGGAAGGGCAAATCAGCGCTACAAAGAAGTCTCGCTTGCCCTCGGTCAAAAGGGCCATTCTGAAAAAAGTGTAAAAACCAGAAAAGCAGGACAGGCCATGGAGACATGGGAGCCTTGCTACGCTGATGGGCGGGATGTAAATTGCCAACAGGCACTCTGGAGAAGTGTACGGTGTGTCCTGCAACAAATAATAAACACAGCTTAGAGAGCATAGGGCACTTCCACTCATGGGCGTATAAATCGGGAAAATTAAACTCAACAAGACACAGGCACCTCAACCTTTACGGCTGCTCTGTTTCCAAGAACCTCCATTTGGGTACACCTTCAATATACCAGGAAAGAAAAAATTGATAAACAAATGGTGGTACCTGGCACAATGGAATATCACTCAGCCATGAAATCAATGTCATAAGGCTAGTTAGCAGCATGATGAGTGGATTTAGCGACGATGATTCTAAGTGAAATAAGTCACACAGAAAAAGACACTTATCCTAAGATATCGCTTAGAGAGGGAATGTCAAAGTCGCTACACTTGAACTGAATTACAAAACAGAACAGAGTCACACCTTTAGAAGACACACTATGGCTGCTTAACGGGAAAGGTGAGATGGGGTGATGCATAAAACAAGGGTTTGAAATTAGCTCAGAGACCGCTCCATAAGCCAAATATGTAATAGACAAGGCCTACTCCCTGCTCAGTGAACTGGACTCAACACCCCCTAGTCACCGCACAAGAATATATCTGACTAGTAAGAATCTGAAAACTTATGTATCGATATCTCTCTGCAAGTGAATCAAGAGGGTGTAAAGCGGCATAAACACAGCAGGGAAAAGCAGCCAAGACCCATTCTAAACATAAATTACTTTAAAAAACCCACAAAACAAAGACAGTGAAAGAGAGAGAAATTCTTACAAAATCTGTTCAGGGTCTCTGATGCAACCTGGATTGACCATATCTAGACCCACAGCTGGATGAGACATAAGGCTGGACACTCTTGGGGCTGAGAGGATTGGTGAGCTTGGTGAGCAAACGCAGATACTTTAAAGTAACACCGCCGGGTACACACCCCATGGGTCTCAAATCTCCAGGTACAAGGGCATCTTCCTACATCAAAACATGCATGGGAAACCCAGAAGATGGTATGCCGTGAGATCGGGAAAGGTTTCTAAAACGCACCTCATTTCTCCTCTCATTGTGCTCGGGTTCGCCATTCCAGCCGCTTGACTAACCATCTCCCTACTTGGAGAATCAGCACCTTTAACCTCCTGTTTTGTACAGGTTGCAATTTGTCCTGAGGATGAACGGGAAGACGGGCAACCAACGATAGACTAGCCCTAGGTGTTGGGACAGGCACAGGTCACTCCATTTTCCCATCAGGAAGAAGAATGAACCACAGGCTCAGCCTGCCCCCTAGAACCAAAATAGGGCCTGAAGCAATCCTGCGCTTTTGCGGCCAGCTCCCAAAAAAGCGAGTAGACAAATGGAGCTCAGGGGCACTGTAATTCACAAACGTGCAGAGTTATAAATGATATCTCTCGTCCACAAATATATTGAAGGAAGGCAACGAAGAGGATTTGAAAGCAAGGCAGATTTGCAAGAAACAGATTTCAGGAGGTAGATTCGACTCGCCTTTAAAGCACATGAAAACAGGCAAAACGTTGACAATAATGCCCTTCACCAAAAAGGGCGTATGCGTTTTTTCCTGAATATATTCAGGAAAAAACGCATACCTCCTTTTTGGCCAACCAAGCAAGCCGGAAGGGCAAATCAGTGCTACAAAGAAGTCTCGCTTGCCCTCGGTCAAAAGGGCCATGCTGAACAAAGTGTAAAAACCAGAAAAGCAGGACAGGCCATGGAGACATGGGAGCCTTGCTACGCTGATGGGCGGGATGTAAATTGCCAACAGGCACTCTGGAGAAGTGTACGGTGTGTCCTGCAACAAATAATAAACACAGCTTAGAGAGCATAGGGCACTTCCACTCATGGGCGTATAAATCGGGAAAATTAAACTCAACAAGACACAGGCACCTCAACCTTTACGGCTGCTCTGTTTCCAAGAACCTCCATTTGGGTACACCTTCAATATACCAGGAAAGAAAAAATTGATAAACAAATGGTGGTACCTGGCACAATGGAATATCACTCAGCCATGAAATCAATGTCATAAGGCTAGTTAGCAGCATGATGAGTGGATTTAGCGACGATGATTCTAAGTGAAATAAGTCACACAGAAAAAGACACTTATCCTAAGATATCGCTTAGAGAGGGAATGTCAAAATCGCTACACTTGAACTGAATTACAAAACAGAACAGAGTCACACCTTTAGAAGACACACTATGGCTGCTTAACGGGAAAGGTGAGATGGGGTGATGCATAAAACAAGGGTTTGAAATTAGCTCAGAGACCGCTCCATAAGCCAAATATGTAATAGACAAGGCCTACTCCCTGCTCAGTGAACTGGACTCAACACCCCCTAGTCACCGCACAAGAATATATCTGACTAGTAAGAATCTGAAAACTTATGTATCGATATCTCTCTGCAAGTGAATCAAGAGGGTGTAAAGCGGCATAAACACAGCAGGGAAAAGCAGCCAAGACCCATTCTAAACATAAATTACTTTAAAAAACCCACAAAACAAAGACAGTGAAAGAGAGAGAAATTCTTACAAAATCTGTTCAGGGTCTCTGATGCAACCTGGATTGACCATATCTAGACCCACAGCTGGATGAGACATAAGGCTGGACACTCTTGGGGCTGAGAGGATTGGTGAGCTTGGTGAGCAAACGCAGATACTTTAAAGTAACACAGCCGGGTACACACCCCATGGGTCTCAAATCTCCAGGTACAAGGGCATCTTCCTACATCAAAACATGCATGGGAAACCCAGAAGATGGTATGCCGTGAGATCGGGAAAGGTTTCTAAAACGCACCTCATTTCTCCTCTCATTGTGCTCGGGTTCGCCATTCCAGCCGCTTGACTAACCATCTCCCTACTTGGAGAATCAGCACCTTTAACCTCCTGTTTTGTACAGGTTGCAATTTGTCCTGAGGATGAACGGGAAGACGGGCAACCAACGATAGACTAGCCCTAGGTGTTGGGACAGGCACAGGTCACTCCATTTTCCCATCAGGAAGAAGAATGAACCACAGGCTCAGCCTGCCCCCTAGAACCAAAATAGGGCCTGAAGCAATCCTGCGCTTTTGCGGCCAGCTCCCAAAAAAGCGAGTAGACAAATGGAGCTCAGGGGCACTGTAATTCACAAACGTGCAGAGTTATAAATGATATCTCTCGTCCACAAATATATTGAAGGAAGGCAACGAAGAGGATTTGAAAGCAAGGCAGATTTGCAAGAAACAGATTTCAGGAGGTAGATTCGACTCGCCTTTAAAGCACATGAAAACAGGCAAAACGTTGACAATAATGCCCTTCACCAAAAAGGGCGTATGCGTTTTTTCCTGAATATATTCAGGAAAAAACGCATACCTCCTTTTTGGCCAACCAAGCAAGCCGGAAGGGCAAATCAGTGCTACAAAGAAGTCTCGCTTGCCCTCGGTCAAAAGGGCCATGCTGAAAAAAGTGTAAACACCAGAAAAGCAGGACAGGCCATGGAGACATGGGAGCCTTGCTACGCTAATGGGCAGGATGTACATTGCCAACAGCCACTCTGGAGAAGTGTACGGTGTGTCCTGAAACAAGTAATAAACACAGCTTAGAGAGCATAGGACACTTCCACTCATGGGCGTATAAATTGGGAAAACTAAAAATCAACAAGACACAGGCACCCCAAACTTTACGGCTGCTCTGTTTCCAAGAACCTCCCCTTCGGTACACCTTCAATATCCCAGGAAAGAGAAAAATGGATAAAGAAATGGTGGTACTTGGCACAATGGAATATCACTCAGCCATGAAATCAATGTCATAAGGCTAGTTAGCAGCATGATGAGTGGATTTAGGTACGATGATTCTAAGTGAAATAAGTCACACAGAAAAAGACACTTATCCTAAGATATCGCTTAGAGAGGGAATGTCAAAATCGCTACACTTGAACTGAATTACAAAACAGAACAGAGTCACACCTTTAGAAGACACACTATGGCTGCTTAACGGGAAAGGTGAGGTGGGGTGATGCATAGAACAATGGTTTGAAATTAGCTCAGAGACCGCTCCATAAGCCAAATATGTAATAGACAAGGCCTACTCCCTGCTCAGTGAACTGGACTCAACAACCCCTAGTCACGGAAAAAGAATATATCTGACTAGTAAGAATCTGAAAACCTATGTATCGATATCTCTCTGCAAGTGAATCAAGAGGGTGTAAAGCGGTATAAACACAGCAGGGCAAAGCAGCCAAGACCCTTTCTAAACATAAATTACTTTAAAAAACCCACAAAACAAAGACAGTGAAAGAGAGAGAAATTCTTACAAAATACGTTCAGGGTCTCTGATGCAACCAGGATTGACCATATCTAGACCCACATCTGGATGAGACATAAGGCTGGACACTCTGGGGGCTGAGAGGATTGGTGAGGTTGGGTGAGCAAACGCAGATACTTTAAAGTAACACCGCGGGGTATCACCCCATGGGTCTCAAATCTCCAGGTACAAGGGCATCTTCCTACATGAAAACATGCATGGGAAAACCAGAAGATGGTATGCCATGAGATCGGGAAAGGTTTCTAAAACGCACCTCATTTCTCCTCTCATTGTGCTCGGATTCGCAATTCCACCCGCTTGACTAACCATCTCCCTACTTGGAGAATCAGCACCTTTAACCTCCTGTTTCGTACAGGTTGCAATTTGTCCTGAGGATGAACGGGAAGACGGGCAACCAACGAGAGACTAGCCCTAGGTGTTGGGACAGGCACAGGTCACTCCATTTTCCCATCAGGAAGAAGAATGAACCACAGGCTCAGCCTGCCCCCCAGAACCAAAATACGGCCTGAAGCAATACGGCCAGCTCCCAAAAATCGAGGAGACAAATGGAGCTCAGGGGCACTGCAATTCACAAACGTGCAGAGTTATAAATGAGAACTCTCGTCCACAAATATATTGAGGGAAGGCAACGAAGAGGATTTGAAAGCAAGGCAGATTTGCAGGAAACAGATTTCAGGAGGTAGATTCGACTCGCCTTTAAAGCACATGAAAAGCGGCAAAACGTTGACAATGATGCCCTTGGCCAAAAAGGGCGTATGCGTTTTTTCCTGAATATATTCAGGAAAAAACGCATACGCCCTTTTTGGCCAACCAAGCAAGCCGGAAGGGCAAATCAGCGCTACAAAGAAGTCTCGCTTGCCCTCGGTCAAAAGGGCCATTCTGAAAAAAGTGTAAAAACCAGAAAAGCAGGACAGGCCATGGAGACATGGGAGCCTTGCTACGCTGATGGGCGGGATGTAAATTGCCAACAGGCACTCTGGAGAAGTGTACGGTGTGTCCTGCAACAAATAATAAACACAGCTTAGAGAGCATAGGACACTTCCACTCATGGGCGTATAAATTGGGAAAACTAAAAATCAACAAGACACAGGCACCCTAAAGTTTACGGCTGCTTTGTTTCCAAGAACCTCCACTTCGGTACACCTTCAATATCCCAGGAAAGAGAAAAATGGATAAAGAAATGGTGGTACTTGGCACAATGGAATATCACTCAGCCATGAAATCAATGTCATAAGGCTAGTTAGCAGCATGATGAGTGGATTTAGCGACGATGATTCTAAGTGAAATAAGTCACACAGAAAAAGACACTTATCCTAAGATATCGCTTAGAGAGGGAATGTCAAAATCGCTACACTTGAACTGAATTACAAAACAGAACAGAGTCACACCTTTAGAAGACACACTATGGCTGCTTAACGGGAAAGGTGAGATGGGGTGATGCATAAAACAAGGGTTTGAAATTAGCTCAGAGACGGCTCCATAAGCCAAATATGTAATAGACAAGGCCTACTCCCTGCTCAGTGAACTGGACTCAACACCCCCTAGTCACGGAAAAAGAATATATCTGACTAGTAAGAATCTGAAAACCTATGTATCGATATCTCTCTGCAAGTGAATCAAGAGGGTGTAAAGCGGTATAAACACAGCAGGGCAAAGCAGCCAAGACCCTTTCTAAACATAAATTACTTTAAAAAACCCACAAAACAAAGACAGTGAAAGAGAGAGAAATTCTTACAAAATACGTTCAGGGTCTCTGATGCAACCAGGATTGACCATATCTAGACCCACATCTGGATGAGACATAAGGCTGGACACTCTGGGGGCTGAGAGGATTGGTGAGGTTGGGTGAGCAAACGCAGATACTTTAAAGTAACACCGCGGGGTATCACCCCATGGGTCTCAAATCTCCAGGTACAAGGGCATCTTCCTACATGAAAACATGCATGGGAAAACCAGAAGATGGTATGCCATGAGATCGGGAAAGGTTTCTAAAACGCACCTCATTTCTCCTCTCATTGTGCTCGGATTCGCAATTCCACCCGCTTGACTAACCATCTCCCTACTTGGAGAATCAGCACCTTTAACCTCCTGTTTCGTACAGGTTGCAATTTGTCCTGAGGATGAATGGGAAGACGGGCAACCAACGATAGACTAGCCCTAGGTGTTGGGACAGGCACAGGTCACTCCATTTTCCCATCAGGAAGAAGAATGAACCACAGGCTCAGCCTGCCCCCCAGAACCAAAATAGGGCCTGAAGCAATCCTGCGCTTTTGTGGCCAGCTCCCAAAAATCGAGGAGACAAATGGAGCTCAGGGGCACTGCAATTCACAAACGTGCAGAGTTATAAATGAGAACTCTCGTCCACAAATATATTGAGGGAAGGCAACGAAGAGGATTTGAAAGCAAGGCAGATTTGCAGGAAACAGATTTCAGGAGGTAGATTCGACTCGCCTTTAAAGCACATGAAAAGCGGCAAAACGTTGACAATGATGCCCTTGGCCAAAAAGGGCGTATGCGTTTTTTCCTGAATATATTCAGGAAAAAACGCATACGCCCTTTTTGGCCAACCAAGCAAGCCGGAAGGGCAAATCAGCGCTACAAAGAAGTCTCGCTTGCCCTCGGTCAAAAGGGCCATTCTGAAAAAAGTGTAAAAACCAGAAAAGCAGGACAGGCCATGGAGACATGGGAGCCTTGCTACGCTGATGGGCGGGATGTAAATTGCCAACAGGCACTCTGGAGAAGTGTACGGTGTGTCCTGCAACAAATAATAAACACAGCTTAGAGAGCATAGGACACTTCCACTCATGGGCGTATAAATTGGGAAAACTAAAAATCAACAAGACACAGGCACCCTAAAGTTTACGGCTGCTTTGTTTCCAAGAACCTCCACTTCGGTACACCTTCAAAATCCCAGGAAAGAGAAAAATGGATAAAGAAATGGTGGTACTTGGCACAATGGAATATCACTCAGCCATGAAATCAATGTCATAAGGCTAGTTAGCAGCATGATGAGTGGATTTAGCGACGATGATTCTAAGTGAAATAAGTCACACAGAAAAAGACACTTATCCTAAGATATCGCTTATAGAGGGAATGTCAAAATCGCTACACTTAAACTGAATTACAAAACAGAACAGAGTCACACCTTTAGAAGACACACTATGGCTGCTTAACGGGAAAGGTGAGATGGGGTGATGCATAAAACAAGGGTTTGAAATTAGCTCAGAGACCGCTCCATAAGCCAAATATGTAATAGACAAGGCCTACTCCCTGCTCAGTGAACTGGACTCAACACCCCCTAGTCACCGCACAAGAATATATCTGACTAGTAAGAATCTGAAAACTTATGTATCGATATCTCTCTGCAAGTGAATCAAGAGGGTGTAAAGCGGCATAAACACAGCAGGGAAAAGCAGCCAAGACCCATTCTAAACATAAATTACTTTAAAAAACCCACAAAACAAAGACAGTGAAAGAGAGAGAAATTCTTACAAAATCTGTTCAGGGTCTCTGATGCAACCTGGATTGACCATATCTAGACCCACAGCTGGATGAGACATAAGGCTGGACACTCTTGGGGCTGAGAGGATTGGTGAGCTTGGTGAGCAAACGCAGATACTTTAAAGTAACACCGCCGGGTACACACACCATGGGTCTCAAATCTCCAGGTACAAGGGCATCTTCCTACATCAAAACATTCATGGGAAACCCAGAAGATGGTATGCCGTGAGATCGGGAAAGGTTTCTAAAACGCACCTCATTTCTCCTCTCATTGTGCTCGGGTTCGCCATTCCAGCCGCTTGACTAACCATCTCCCTACTTGGAGAATCAGCACCTTTAACCTCCTGTTTTGTACAGGTTGCAATTTGTCCTGAGGATGAACGGGAAGACGGGCAACCAACGATAGACTAGCCCTAGGTGTTGGGACAGGCACAGGTCACTACATTTTCCCATCAGGAAGAAGAATGAACCACAGGCTCAGCCTGCCCCCTAGAACCAAAATAGGGCCTGAAGCAATCCTGCGCTTTTGCGGCCAGCTCCCAAAAAAGCGAGGAGACAAATGGAGCTCAGGGGCACTGCAATTCACAAACGTGCAGAGTTATAAATGAGAACTCTCGTCCACAAATATATTGAGGGAAGGCAACGAAGAGGATTTGAAAGCAAGGCAGATTTGCAGGAAACAGATTTCAGGAGGTAGATTCGACTCGCCTTTAAAGCACATGAAAAGCGGCAAAACGTTGACAATGATGCCCTTGGCCAAAAAGGGCGTATGCGTTTTTTCCTGAATATATTCAGGAAAAAACGCATACGCCCTTTTTGGCCAACCAAGCAAGCCGGAAGGGCAAATCAGCACTACAAAGAAGTCTCGCTTGCCCTCGGTCAAAAGGGCCATGCTGAAATAAGCGTAAAATCCAGAAAACCAGGACAGGCCATGGAGACATGGGAGCCTTGCTACGCTGATGGGCGGGATGTAAATTGCCAACAGGCACTCTGGAGAAGTGTACGGTGTGTCCTGAAACAAATAATAAACACAGCTTAGAGAGTATAGGGCACTTCCACTCATGGGCGTATAAATCGGGAGAATTAAACTCAAGAAGACACAGGCACCCCAAACTTTATGGCTGCTCTGTTTCCAAGAACCTCCACTTCGGTACACCTTCAATATCCCAGGAGAGAAAAATGGATAAACAAATGGTGGTACTTGGCACAATGGAATATCACTCAGCCATGAAATCAATGTCATAAGGCTAGTTAGCAGCATGATGTGTGGATTTAGCGACGATGATTCTAAGTGAAATAAGTCACACAGAAAAAGACACTTATCCTAAGATATCGCTTATAGAGGGAATGTCAAAATCGCTACACTTGAACTGAATTACAAAACAGAACAGAGTCACACCTTTAGAAGACACACTATGGCTGCTGAACGGGAATGGTGAGGTGGGGTGATGCATAAAACAAGGGTTTGAAATTAGCTCAGAGACCGCTCCATAAGCCAGATATGTAATAGACAAGGCCTACTCCCTGCTCAGTGAACTGGACTCAACACCCCCTAGTCACCGCACAAGAATATATCTGACTAGTAAGAATCTGAAAACCTATGTATCGATATCTCTCTGCAAGTGAATCAAGAGGGTGTAAAGCGGCATAAACACAGCAGGGAAAAGCAGCCAAGACCCATTCTAAACATAAATTACTTTAAAAAACCCACAAAACAAAGACAGTGAAAGAGAGAGAAATTCTTACAAAATCTGTTCAGGGTCTCTGATGCAACCTGGATTGACCATATCTAGACCCACAGCTGGATGAGACATAAGGCTGGACACTCTTGGGGCTGAGAGGATTGGTGAGCTTGGTGAGCAAACGCAGATACTTTAAAGTAACACCGCCGGGTACACACCCCATGGGTCTCAAATCTCCAGGTACAAGGGCATCTTCCTACATCAAAACATTCATGGGAAACCCAGAAGATGGTATGCCGTGAGATCGGGAAAGGTTTCTAAAACGCACCTCATTTCTCCTCTCATTGTGCTCGGGTTCGCCATTCCAGCCGCTTGACTAACCATCTCCCTACTTGGAGAATCAGCACCTTTAACCTCCTGTTTTGTACAGGTTGCAATTTGTCCTGAGGATGAACGGGAAGACGGGCAACCAACGATAGACTAGCCCTAGGTGTTGGGACAGGCACAGGTCACTCCATTTTCCCATCAGGAAGAAGAATGAACCACAGGCTCAGCCTGCCCCCTAGAACCAAAATAGGGCCTGAAGCAATCCTGCGCTTTTGCGGCCAGCTCCCAAAAAAGCGAGTAGACAAATGGAGCTCAGGGGCACTGTAATTCACAAACGTGCAGAGTTATAAATGATATCTCTCGTCCACAAATATATTGAAGGAAGGCAACGAAGAGGATTTGAAAGCAAGGCAGATTTGCAAGAAACAGATTTCAGGAGGTAGATTCGACTCGCCTTTAAAGCACATGAAAACAGGCAAAACGTTGACAATAATGCCCTTCACCAAAAAGGGCGTATGCGTTTTTTCCTGAATATATTCAGGAAAAAACGCATACCTCCTTTTTGGCCAACCAAGCAAGCCGGAAGGGCAAATCAGTGCTACAAAGAAGTCTCGCTTGCCCTCGGTCAAAAGGGCCATGCTGAAAAAAGTGTAAACACCAGAAAAGCAGGACAGGCCATGGAGACATGGGAGCCTTGCTACGCTAATGGGCAGGATGTACATTGCCAACAGCCACTCTGGAGAAGTGTACGGTGTGTCCTGAAACAAGTAATAAACACAGCTTAGAGAGCATAGGACACTTCCACTCATGGGCGTATAAATTGGGAAAACTAAAAATCAACAAGACACAGGCACCCCAAACTTTACGGCTGCTCTGTTTCCAAGAACCTCCCCTTCGGTACACCTTCAATATCCCAGGAAAGAGAAAAATGGATAAAGAAATGGTGGTACTTGGCACAATGGAATATCACTCAGCCATGAAATCAATGTCATAAGGCTAGTTAGCAGCATGATGAGTGGATTTAGGTACGATGATTCTAAGTGAAATAAGTCACACAGAAAAAGACACTTATCCTAAGATATCGCTTAGAGAGGGAATGTCAAAATCGCTACACTTGAACTGAATTACAAAACAGAACAGAGTCACACCTTTAGAAGACCCACTATGGCTGCTTAACGGGAAAGGTGAGGTGGGGTGATGCATAGAACAATGGTTTGAAATTAGCTCAGAGACCGCTCCATAAGCCAAATATGTAATAGACAAGGCCTACTCCCTGCTCAGTGAACTGGACTCAACACCCCCTAGTCACGGAAAAAGAATATATCTGACTAGTAAGAATCTGAAAACCTATGTATCGATATCTCTCTGCAAGTGAATCAAGAGGGTGTAAAGCGGTATAAACACAGCAGGGCAAAGCAGCCAAGACCCTTTCTAAACATAAATTACTTTAAAAAACCCACAAAACAAAGACAGTGAAAGAGAGAGAAATTCTTACAAAATACGTTCAGGGTCTCTGATGCAACCAGGATTGACCATATCTAGACCCACATCTGGATGAGACATAAGGCTGGACACTCTGGGGGCTGAGAGGATTGGTGAGGTTGGGTGAGCAAACGCAGATACTTTAAAGTAACACCGCGGGGTATCACCCCATGGGTCTCAAATCTCCAGGTACAAGGGCATCTTCCTACATGAAAACATGCATGGGAAAACCAGAAGATGGTATGCCATGAGATCGGGAAAGGTTTCTAAAACGCACCTCATTTCTCCTCTCATTGTGCTCGGATTCGCAATTCCACCCGCTTGACTAACCATCTCCCTACTTGGAGAATCAGCACCTTTAACCTCCTGTTTCGTACAGGTTGCAATTTGTCCTGAGGATGAACGGGAAGACGGGCAACCAACGAGAGACTAGCCCTAGGTGTTGGGACAGGCACAGGTCACTCCATTTTCCCATCAGGAAGAAGAATGAACCACAGGCTCAGCCTGCCCCCCAGAACCAAAATACGGCCTGAAGCAATACGGCCAGCTCCCAAAAATCGAGGAGACAAATGGAGCTCAGGGGCACTGCAATTCACAAACGTGCAGAGTTATAAATGAGAACTCTCGTCCACAAATATATTGAGGGAAGGGAACGAAGAGGATTTGAAAGCAAGGCAGATTTGCAGGAAACAGATTTCAGGAGGTAGATTCGACTCGCCTTTAAAGCACATGAAAAGCGGCAAAACGTTGACAATGATGCCCTTGGCCAAAAAGGGCGTATGCGTTTTTTCCTGAATATATTCAGGAAAAAACGCATACGCCCTTTTTGGCCAACCAAGCAAGCCGGAAGGGCAAATCAGCGCTACAAAGAAGTCTCGCTTGCCCTCGGTCAAAAGGGCCATTCTGAAAAAAGTGTAAAAACCAGAAAAGCAGGACAGGCCATGGAGACATGGGAGCCTTGCTACGCTGATGGGCGGGATGTAAATTGCCAACAGGCACTCTGGAGAAGTGTACGGTGTGTCCTGCAACAAATAATAAACACAGCTTAGAGAGCATAGGACACTTCCACTCATGGGCGTATAAATTGGGAAAACTAAAAATCAACAAGACACAGGCACCCTAAAGTTTACGGCTGCTTTGTTTCCAAGAACCTCCACTTCGGTACACCTTCAATATCCCAGGAAAGAGAAAAATGGATAAAGAAATGGTGGTACTTGGCACAATGGAATATCACTCAGCCATGAAATCAATGTCATAAGGCTAGTTAGCAGCATGATGAGTGGATTTAGCGACGATGATTCTAAGTGAAATAAGTCACACAGAAAAAGACACTTATCCTAAGATATCGCTTAGAGAGGGAATGTCAAAATCGCTACACTTGAACTGAATTACAAAACAGAACAGAGTCACACCTTTAGAAGACACACTATGGCTGCTTAACGGGAAAGGTGAGATGGGGTGATGCATAAAACAAGGGTTTGAAATTAGCTCAGAGACGGCTCCATAAGCCAAATATGTAATAGACAAGGCCTACTCCCTGCTCAGTGAACTGGACTCAACACCCCCTAGTCACGGAAAAAGAATATATCTGACTAGTAAGAATCTGAAAACCTATGTATCGATATCTCTCTGCAAGTGAATCAAGAGGGTGTAAAGCGGTATAAACACAGCAGGGCAAAGCAGCCAAGACCCTTTCTAAACATAAATTACTTTAAAAAACCCACAAAACAAAGACAGTGAAAGAGAGAGAAATTCTTACAAAATACGTTCAGGGTCTCTGATGCAACCAGGATTGACCATATCTAGACCCACATCTGGATGAGACATAAGGCTGGACACTCTGGGGGCTGAGAGGATTGGTGAGGTTGGGTGAGCAAACGCAGATACTTTAAAGTAACACCGCGGGGTATCACCCCATGGGTCTCAAATCTCCAGGTACAAGGGCATCTTCCTACATGAAAACATGCATGGGAAAACCAGAAGATGGTATGCCATGAGATCGGGAAAGGTTTCTAAAACGCACCTCATTTCTCCTCTCATTGTGCTCGGATTCGCAATTCCACCCGCTTGACTAACCATCTCCCTACTTGGAGAATCAGCACCTTTAACCTCCTGTTTCGTACAGGTTGCAATTTGTCCTGAGGATGAATGGGAAGACGGGCAACCAACGATAGACTAGCCCTAGGTGTTGGGACAGGCACAGGTCACTCCATTTTCCCATCAGGAAGAAGAATGAACCACAGGCTCAGCCTGCCCCCCAGAACCAAAATAGGGCCTGAAGCAATCCTGCGCTTTTGTGGCCAGCTCCCAAAAATCGAGGAGACAAATGGAGCTCAGGGGCACTGCAATTCACAAACGTGCAGAGTTATAAATGAGAACTCTCGTCCACAAATATATTGAGGGAAGGCAACGAAGAGGATTTGAAAGCAAGGCAGATTTGCAGGAAACAGATTTCAGGAGGTAGATTCGACTCGCCTTTAAAGCACATGAAAAGCGGCAAAACGTTGACAATGATGCCCTTGGCCAAAAAGGGCGTATGCGTTTTTTCCTGAATATATTCAGGAAAAAACGCATACGCCCTTTTTGGCCAACCAAGCAAGCCGGAAGGGCAAATCAGCGCTACAAAGAAGTCTCGCTTGCCCTCGGTCAAAAGGGCCATTCTGAAAAAAGTGTAAAAACCAGAAAAGCAGGACAGGCCATGGAGACATGGGAGCCTTGCTACGCTGATGGGCGGGATGTAAATTGCCAACAGGCACTCTGGAGAAGTGTACGGTGTGTCCTGCAACAAATAATAAACACAGCTTAGAGAGCATAGGACACTTCCACTCATGGGCGTATAAATTGGGAAAACTAAAAATCAACAAGACACAGGCACCCTAAAGTTTACGGCTGCTTTGTTTCCAAGAACCTCCACTTCGGTACACCTTCAAAATCCCAGGAAAGAGAAAAATGGATAAAGAAATGGTGGTACTTGGCACAATGGAATATCACTCAGCCATGAAATCAATGTCATAAGGCTAGTTAGCAGCATGATGAGTGGATTTAGCGACGATGATTCTAAGTGAAATAAGTCACACAGAAAAAGACACTTATCCTAAGATATCGCTTATAGAGGGAATGTCAAAATCGCTACACTTAAACTGAATTACAAAACAGAACAGAGTCACACCTTTAGAAGACACACTATGGCTGCTTAACGGGAAAGGTGAGATGGGGTGATGCATAAAACAAGGGTTTGAAATTAGCTCAGAGACCGCTCCATAAGCCAAATATGTAATAGACAAGGCCTACTCCCTGCTCAGTGAACTGGACTCAACACCCCCTAGTCACCGCACAAGAATATATCTGACTAGTAAGAATCTGAAAACTTATGTATCGATATCTCTCTGCAAGTGAATCAAGAGGGTGTAAAGCGGCATAAACACAGCAGGGAAAAGCAGCCAAGACCCATTCTAAACATAAATTACTTTAAAAAACCCACAAAACAAAGACAGTGAAAGAGAGAGAAATTCTTACAAAATCTGTTCAGGGTCTCTGATGCAACCTGGATTGACCATATCTAGACCCACAGCTGGATGAGACATAAGGCTGGACACTCTTGGGGCTGAGAGGATTGGTGAGCTTGGTGAGCAAACGCAGATACTTTAAAGTAACACCGCCGGGTACACACACCATGGGTCTCAAATCTCCAGGTACAAGGGCATCTTCCTACATCAAAACATTCATGGGAAACCCAGAAGATGGTATGCCGTGAGATCGGGAAAGGTTTCTAAAACGCACCTCATTTCTCCTCTCATTGTGCTCGGGTTCGCCATTCCAGCCGCTTGACTAACCATCTCCCTACTTGGAGAATCAGCACCTTTAACCTCCTGTTTTGTACAGGTTGCAATTTGTCCTGAGGATGAACGGGAAGACGGGCAACCAACGATAGACTAGCCCTAGGTGTTGGGACAGGCACAGGTCACTACATTTTCCCATCAGGAAGAAGAATGAACCACAGGCTCAGCCTGCCCCCTAGAACCAAAATAGGGCCTGAAGCAATCCTGCGCTTTTGCGGCCAGCTCCCAAAAAAGCGAGGAGACAAATGGAGCTCAGGGGCACTGCAATTCACAAACGTGCAGAGTTATAAATGAGAACTCTCGTCCACAAATATATTGAGGGAAGGCAACGAAGAGGATTTGAAAGCAAGGCAGATTTGCAGGAAACAGATTTCAGGAGGTAGATTCGACTCGCCTTTAAAGCACATGAAAAGCGGCAAAACGTTGACAATGATGCCCTTGGCCAAAAAGGGCGTATGCGTTTTTTCCTGAATATATTCAGGAAAAAACGCATACGCCCTTTTTGGCCAACCAAGCAAGCCGGAAGGGCAAATCAGCACTACAAAGAAGTCTCGCTTGCCCTCGGTCAAAAGGGCCATGCTGAAATAAGCGTAAAATCCAGAAAACCAGGACAGGCCATGGAGACATGGGAGCCTTGCTACGCTGATGGGCGGGATGTAAATTGCCAACAGGCACTCTGGAGAAGTGTACGGTGTGTCCTGAAACAAATAATAAACACAGCTTAGAGAGTATAGGGCACTTCCACTCATGGGCGTATAAATCGGGAGAATTAAACTCAAGAAGACACAGGCACCCCAAACTTTATGGCTGCTCTGTTTCCAAGAACCTCCACTTCGGTACACCTTCAATATCCCAGGAGAGAAAAATGGATAAACAAATGGTGGTACTTGGCACAATGGAATATCACTCAGCCATGAAATCAATGTCATAAGGCTAGTTAGCAGCATGATGTGTGGATTTAGCGACGATGATTCTAAGTGAAATAAGTCACACAGAAAAAGACACTTATCCTAAGATATCGCTTATAGAGGGAATGTCAAAATCGCTACACTTGAACTGAATTACAAAACAGAACAGAGTCACACCTTTAGAAGACACACTATGGCTGCTGAACGGGAATGGTGAGGTGGGGTGATGCATAAAACAAGGGTTTGAAATTAGCTCAGAGACCGCTCCATAAGCCAGATATGTAATAGACAAGGCCTACTCCCTGCTCAGTGAACTGGACTCAACACCCCCTAGTCACCGCACAAGAATATATCTGACTAGTAAGAATCTGAAAACCTATGTATCGATATCTCTCTGCAAGTGAATCAAGAGGGTGTAAAGCGGCATAAACACAGCAGGGAAAAGCAGCCAAGACCCATTCTAAACATAAATTACTTTAAAAAACCCACAAAACAAAGACAGTGAAAGAGAGAGAAATTCTTACAAAATCTGTTCAGGGTCTCTGATGCAACCTGGATTGACCATATCTAGACCCACAGCTGGATGAGACATAAGGCTGGACACTCTTGGGGCTGAGAGGATTGGTGAGCTTGGTGAGCAAACGCAGATACTTTAAAGTAACACCGCCGGGTACACACCCCATGGGTCTCAAATCTCCAGGTACAAGGGCATCTTCCTACATCAAAACATTCATGGGAAACCCAGAAGATGGTATGCCGTGAGATCGGGAAAGGTTTCTAAAACGCACCTCATTTCTCCTCTCATTGTGCTCGGGTTCGCCATTCCAGCCGCTTGACTAACCATCTCCCTACTTGGAGAATCAGCACCTTTAACCTCCTGTTTTGTACAGGTTGCAATTTGTCCTGAGGATGAACGGGAAGACGGGCAACCAACGATAGACTAGCCCTAGGTGTTGGGACAGGCACAGGTCACTCCATTTTCCCATCAGGAAGAAGAATGAACCACAGGCTCAGCCTGCCCCCTAGAACCAAAATAGGGCCTGAAGCAATCCTGCGCTTTTGCGGCCAGCTCCCAAAAAAGCGAGTAGACAAATGGAGCTCAGGGGCACTGTAATTCACAAACGTGCAGAGTTATAAATGATATCTCTCGTCCACAAATATATTGAAGGAAGGCAACGAAGAGGATTTGAAAGCAAGGCAGATTTGCAAGAAACAGATTTCAGGAGGTAGATTCGACTCGCCTTTAAAGCACATGAAAACAGGCAAAACGTTGACAATAATGCCCTTCACCAAAAAGGGCGTATGCGTTTTTTCCTGAATATATTCAGGAAAAAACGCATACCTCCTTTTTGGCCAACCAAGCAAGCCGGAAGGGCAAATCAGTGCTACAAAGAAGTCTCGCTTGCCCTCGGTCAAAAGGGCCATGCTGAAAAAAGTGTAAACACCAGAAAAGCAGGACAGGCCATGGAGACATGGGAGCCTTGCTACGCTAATGGGCAGGATGTACATTGCCAACAGCCACTCTGGAGAAGTGTACGGTGTGTCCTGAAACAAGTAATAAACACAGCTTAGAGAGCATAGGACACTTCCACTCATGGGCGTATAAATTGGGAAAACTAAAAATCAACAAGACACAGGCACCCCAAACTTTACGGCTGCTCTGTTTCCAAGAACCTCCCCTTCGGTACACCTTCAATATCCCAGGAAAGAGAAAAATGGATAAAGAAATGGTGGTACTTGGCACAATGGAATATCACTCAGCCATGAAATCAATGTCATAAGGCTAGTTAGCAGCATGATGAGTGGATTTAGGTACGATGATTCTAAGTGAAATAAGTCACACAGAAAAAGACACTTATCCTAAGATATCGCTTAGAGAGGGAATGTCAAAATCGCTACACTTGAACTGAATTACAAAACAGAACAGAGTCACACCTTTAGAAGACCCACTATGGCTGCTTAACGGGAAAGGTGAGGTGGGGTGATGCATAGAACAATGGTTTGAAATTAGCTCAGAGACCGCTCCATAAGCCAAATATGTAATAGACAAGGCCTACTCCCTGCTCAGTGAACTGGACTCAACACCCCCTAGTCACGGAAAAAGAATATATCTGACTAGTAAGAATCTGAAAACCTATGTATCGATATCTCTCTGCAAGTGAATCAAGAGGGTGTAAAGCGGTATAAACACAGCAGGGCAAAGCAGCCAAGACCCTTTCTAAACATAAATTACTTTAAAAAACCCACAAAACAAAGACAGTGAAAGAGAGAGAAATTCTTACAAAATACGTTCAGGGTCTCTGATGCAACCAGGATTGACCATATCTAGACCCACATCTGGATGAGACATAAGGCTGGACACTCTGGGGGCTGAGAGGATTGGTGAGGTTGGGTGAGCAAACGCAGATACTTTAAAGTAACACCGCGGGGTATCACCCCATGGGTCTCAAATCTCCAGGTACAAGGGCATCTTCCTACATGAAAACATGCATGGGAAAACCAGAAGATGGTATGCCATGAGATCGGGAAAGGTTTCTAAAACGCACCTCATTTCTCCTCTCATTGTGCTCGGATTCGCAATTCCACCCGCTTGACTAACCATCTCCCTACTTGGAGAATCAGCACCTTTAACCTCCTGTTTCGTACAGGTTGCAATTTGTCCTGAGGATGAACGGGAAGACGGGCAACCAACGAGAGACTAGCCCTAGGTGTTGGGACAGGCACAGGTCACTCCATTTTCCCATCAGGAAGAAGAATGAACCACAGGCTCAGCCTGCCCCCCAGAACCAAAATACGGCCTGAAGCAATACGGCCAGCTCCCAAAAATCGAGGAGACAAATGGAGCTCAGGGGCACTGCAATTCACAAACGTGCAGAGTTATAAATGAGAACTCTCGTCCACAAATATATTGAGGGAAGGGAACGAAGAGGATTTGAAAGCAAGGCAGATTTGCAGGAAACAGATTTCAGGAGGTAGATTCGACTCGCCTTTAAAGCACATGAAAAGCGGCAAAACGTTGACAATGATGCCCTTGGCCAAAAAGGGCGTATGCGTTTTTTCCTGAATATATTCAGGAAAAAACGCATACGCCCTTTTTGGCCAACCAAGCAAGCCGGAAGGGCAAATCAGCGCTACAAAGAAGTCTCGCTTGCCCTCGGTCAAAAGGGCCATTCTGAAAAAAGTGTAAAAACCAGAAAAGCAGGACAGGCCATGGAGACATGGGAGCCTTGCTACGCTGATGGGCGGGATGTAAATTGCCAACAGGCACTCTGGAGAAGTGTACGGTGTGTCCTGCAACAAATAATAAACACAGCTTAGAGAGCATAGGACACTTCCACTCATGGGCGTATAAATTGGGAAAACTAAAAATCAACAAGACACAGGCACCCTAAAGTTTACGGCTGCTTTGTTTCCAAGAACCTCCACTTCGGTACACCTTCAATATCCCAGGAAAGAGAAAAATGGATAAAGAAATGGTGGTACTTGGCACAATGGAATATCACTCAGCCATGAAATCAATGTCATAAGGCTAGTTAGCAGCATGATGAGTGGATTTAGCGACGATGATTCTAAGTGAAATAAGTCACACAGAAAAAGACACTTATCCTAAGATATCGCTTAGAGAGGGAATGTCAAAATCGCTACACTTGAACTGAATTACAAAACAGAACAGAGTCACACCTTTAGAAGACACACTATGGCTGCTTAACGGGAAAGGTGAGATGGGGTGATGCATAAAACAAGGGTTTGAAATTAGCTCAGAGACGGCTCCATAAGCCAAATATGTAATAGACAAGGCCTACTCCCTGCTCAGTGAACTGGACTCAACACCCCCTAGTCACGGAAAAAGAATATATCTGACTAGTAAGAATCTGAAAACCTATGTATCGATATCTCTCTGCAAGTGAATCAAGAGGGTGTAAAGCGGTATAAACACAGCAGGGCAAAGCAGCCAAGACCCTTTCTAAACATAAATTACTTTAAAAAACCCACAAAACAAAGACAGTGAAAGAGAGAGAAATTCTTACAAAATACGTTCAGGGTCTCTGATGCAACCAGGATTGACCATATCTAGACCCACATCTGGATGAGACATAAGGCTGGACACTCTGGGGGCTGAGAGGATTGGTGAGGTTGGGTGAGCAAACGCAGATACTTTAAAGTAACACCGCGGGGTATCACCCCATGGGTCTCAAATCTCCAGGTACAAGGGCATCTTCCTACATGAAAACATGCATGGGAAAACCAGAAGATGGTATGCCATGAGATCGGGAAAGGTTTCTAAAACGCACCTCATTTCTCCTCTCATTGTGCTCGGATTCGCAATTCCACCCGCTTGACTAACCATCTCCCTACTTGGAGAATCAGCACCTTTAACCTCCTGTTTCGTACAGGTTGCAATTTGTCCTGAGGATGAATGGGAAGACGGGCAACCAACGATAGACTAGCCCTAGGTGTTGGGACAGGCACAGGTCACTCCATTTTCCCATCAGGAAGAAGAATGAACCACAGGCTCAGCCTGCCCCCCAGAACCAAAATAGGGCCTGAAGCAATCCTGCGCTTTTGTGGCCAGCTCCCAAAAATCGAGGAGACAAATGGAGCTCAGGGGCACTGCAATTCACAAACGTGCAGAGTTATAAATGAGAACTCTCGTCCACAAATATATTGAGGGAAGGGAACGAAGAGGATTTGAAAGCAAGGCAGATTTGCAGGAAACAGATTTCAGGAGGTAGATTCGACTCGCCTTTAAAGCACATGAAAAGCGGCAAAACGTTGACAATGATGCCCTTGGCCAAAAAGGGCGTATGCGTTTTTTCCTGAATATATTCAGGAAAAAACGCATACGCCCTTTTTGGCCAACCAAGCAAGCCGGAAGGGCAAATCAGCGCTACAAAGAAGTCTCGCTTGCCCTCGGTCAAAAGGGCCATTCTGAAAAAAGTGTAAAAACCAGAAAAGCAGGACAGGCCATGGAGACATGGGAGCCTTGCTACGCTGATGGGCGGGATGTAAATTGCCAACAGGCACTCTGGAGAAGTGTACGGTGTGTCCTGCAACAAATAATAAACACAGCTTAGAGAGCATAGGACACTTCCACTCATGGGCGTATAAATTGGGAAAACTAAAAATCAACAAGACACAGGCACCCTAAAGTTTACGGCTGCTTTGTTTCCAAGAACCTCCACTTCGGTACACCTTCAAAATCCCAGGAAAGAGAAAAATGGATAAAGAAATGGTGGTACTTGGCACAATGGAATATCACTCAGCCATGAAATCAATGTCATAAGGCTAGTTAGCAGCATGATGAGTGGATTTAGCGACGATGATTCTAAGTGAAATAAGTCACACAGAAAAAGACACTTATCCTAAGATATCGCTTATAGAGGGAATGTCAAAATCGCTACACTTAAACTGAATTACAAAACAGAACAGAGTCACACCTTTAGAAGACACACTATGGCTGCTTAACGGGAAAGGTGAGATGGGGTGATGCATAAAACAAGGGTTTGAAATTAGCTCAGAGACCGCTCCATAAGCCAAATATGTAATAGACAAGGCCTACTCCCTGCTCAGTGAACTGGACTCAACACCCCCTAGTCACCGCACAAGAATATATCTGACTAGTAAGAATCTGAAAACTTATGTATCGATATCTCTCTGCAAGTGAATCAAGAGGGTGTAAAGCGGCATAAACACAGCAGGGAAAAGCAGCCAAGACCCATTCTAAACATAAATTACTTTAAAAAACCCACAAAACAAAGACAGTGAAAGAGAGAGAAATTCTTACAAAATCTGTTCAGGGTCTCTGATGCAACCTGGATTGACCATATCTAGACCCACAGCTGGATGAGACATAAGGCTGGACACTCTTGGGGCTGAGAGGATTGGTGAGCTTGGTGAGCAAACGCAGATACTTTAAAGTAACACCGCCGGGTACACACACCATGGGTCTCAAATCTCCAGGTACAAAGGCATCTTCCTACATCAAAACATTCATGGGAAACCCAGAAGATGGTATGCCGTGAGATCGGGAAAGGTTTCTAAAACGCACCTCATTTCTCCTCTCATTGTGCTCGGGTTCGCCATTCCAGCCGCTTGACTAACCATCTCCCTACTTGGAGAATCAGCACCTTTAACCTCCTGTTTTGTACAGGTTGCAATTTGTCCTGAGGATGAACGGGAAGACGGGCAACCAACGATAGACTAGCCCTAGGTGTTGGGACAGGCACAGGTCACTCCATTTTCCCATCAGGAAGAAGAATGAACCACAGGCTCAGCCTGCCCCCTAGAACCAAAATAGGGCCTGAAGCAATCCTGCGCTTTTGCGGCCAGCTCCCAAAAAAGCGAGGAGACAAATGGAGCTCAGGGGCACTGCAATTCACAAACGTGCAGAGTTATAAATGAGAACTCTCGTCCACAAATATATTGAGGGAAGGCAACGAAGAGGATTTGAAAGCAAGGCAGATTTGCAGGAAACAGATTTCAGGAGGTAGATTCGACTCGCCTTTAAAGCACATGAAAAGCGGCAAAACGTTGACAATGATGCCCTTGGCCAAAAAGGGCGTATGCGTTTTTTCCTGAATATATTCAGGAAAAAACGCATACGCCCTTTTTGGCCAACCAAGCAAGCCGGAAGGGCAAATCAGCACTACAAAGAAGTCTCGCTTGCCCTCGGTCAAAAGGGCCATGCTGAAATAAGCGTAAAATCCAGAAAACCAGGACAGGCCATGGAGACATGGGAGCCTTGCTACGCTGATGGGCGGGATGTAAATTGCCAACAGGCACTCTGGAGAAGTGTACGGTGTGTCCTGAAACAAATAATAAACACAGCTTAGAGAGCATAGGGCACTTCCACTCATGGGCGTATAAATCGGGAGAATTAAACTCAAGAAGACACAGGCACCCCAAACTTTATGGCTGCTCTGTTTCCAAGAACCTCCACTTCGGTACACCTTCAATATCCCAGGAGAGAAAAATGGATAAACAAATGGTGGTACTTGGCACAATGGAATATCACTCAGCCATGAAATCAATGTCATAAGGCTAGTTAGCAGCATGATGTGTGGATTTAGCGACGATGATTCTAAGTGAAATAAGTCACACAGAAAAAGACACTTATCCTAAGATATCGCTTATAGAGGGAATGTCAAAATCGCTACACTTGAACTGAATTACAAAACAGAACAGAGTCACACCTTTAGAAGACACACTATGGCTGCTGAACGGGAATGGTGAGGTGGGGTGATGCATAAAACAAGGGTTTGAAATTAGCTCAGAGACCGCTCCATAAGCCAGATATGTAATAGACAAGGCCTACTCCCTGCTCAGTGAACTGGACTCAACACCCCCTAGTCACCGCACAAGAATATATCTGACTAGTAAGAATCTGAAAACCTATGTATCGATATCTCTCTGCAAGTGAATCAAGAGGGTGTAAAGCGGCATAAACACAGCAGGGAAAAGCAGCCAAGACCCATTCTTAACATAAATTACTTTAAAAAACCCACAAAACAAAGACAGTGAAAGAGAGAGAAATTCTTACAAAATCTGTTCAGGGTCTCTGATGCAACCTGGATTGACCATATCTAGACCCACAGCTGGATGAGACATAAGGCTGGACACTCTTGGGGCTGAGAGGATTGGTGAGCTTGGTGAGCAAACGCAGATACTTTAAAGTAACACCGCGGGGTACACACCCCATGGGTCTCAAATCTCCAGGTACAAGGGCATCTTCCTACATCAAAACATGCATGGGAAACCCAGAAGATGGTATGCCGTGAGATCGGGAAAGGTTTCTAAAACGCACCTCATTTCTCCTCTCATTGTGCTCGGGTTCGCCATTCCAGCCGCTTGACTAACCATCTCCCTACTTGGAGAATCAGCACCTTTAACCTCCTGTTTTGTACAGGTTGCAATTTGTCCTGAGGATGAACGGGAAGACGGGCAACCAACGAGAGACTAGCCCTATATGTTGGGACAGGCACAGGCCACTCCATTTTCCCATCAGGAAGAAGAATGAACCACAGGCTCAGCCTGACCCCCAGAACCAAAATAGGGCCTGAAGCAATCCTGCGCTTTTGCGGCCAGCTCCCAAAAAAGCGAGTAGACAAATGGAGCTCAGGGGCACTGCAAATCACAAACGTACAGTGTTATAAATGATAACTCTCGTCCACAAATATATTGAGGGAAGGCAAAGAAGAGGATTTGAAAGCAAGGCAGATTTGCAGGAAACAGATTTCAGGAGGTAGATTCGACTCGCCTTTAAAGCACATGAAAAGCGGCAAAACGTTGACAATGATGCCCTTGGCCAAGAAGGGCGTATGCGTTTTTTCCTGAATATATTCAGGAAAAAACGCATACGCCCTTTTTGGCCAACCAAGCAAGCCGGAAGGGCAAATCAGTGCTTCAAAGAAGTGTCGCTTGCCCTCGGTCAAAAGGGCCATGCTGAAAAAAGTGTAAACACCAGAAAAACAGGACAGGCCATGGAGACATGGGATCCTTGCTATGCTAATGGGCAGGATGTAAATTGCCAACAGCCACTCTGGAGAAGTGTACGGTGTGTCCTGAAACAAGTAATAAACACAGCTTAGAGAGCATAGGGCACTTCCACACATGGACGTATAAATTGGGAAAACTAAAAATCAACAAGACACAGGCACCCCAAACTTTATGGCTTCTCTGTTTCCAAGAACCTCCCCTTCGGTACACCTTCAATATCCCAGGAAAGAGAAAAATGGATAAAGAAATGGTGGTACTTGGCACAATGGAATATCACTCAGCCATGAAATCAATGTCATAAGGCTAGTTAGCAGCATGATGAGTGGATTTAGCGACGATGATTCTAAGTGAAATAAGTCACACAGAAAAAGACACTTATCCTAAGATATCGCTTATAGAGGGAATGTCAAAATCGCTACACTTGAACTGAATTACAAAACAGAACAGAGTCACACCTTTAGAAGACACACTATGGCTGCTTAACGGGAAAGGTGAGGTGGGGTGATGCATAGAACAAGGGTTTGAAATTAGCTCAGAGACCGCTCCATAAGCCAAATATGTAATACACAAGGCCTACTCCCTGCTCAGTGAACTGGACTCAACACCCCCTAGTCACCGCACAAGAATATATCTGACTAGTATGAATCTGAAAACCTATGTATCGATATCTCTCTGCAAGTGAATCAAGAGGGTGTAAAGCGGCATAAACACAGCAGGGAAAAGCAGCCAAACCCCATTCTAAACATAAATTACTTTAAAAAACCCACAAAACAAAGACAGTGAAAGAGAGAGAAATTCTTACAAAATCTGTTCAGGGTCTATGATGCAACCTGGATTGACCATATCTAGACCCACAGCTGGATGAGACATAAGGCTGGACACTCTTGGGGCTGAGAGGATTGGTGAGGTTGGGTGCGCGAACGCAGATACTTTAAAGTAACACCGCGGGGTACCCACCCCATGGGTCTCAAATCTCCAGGTACAAGGGCATCTTCCTACATCAAAACATGCATGGGAAACCCAGAAGATGGTATGCCATCAGATAGGGAAAGGTTTCTAAAACGCACCTCATTTCTCCTCTCATTGTGCTCGGGTTCGCCATTCCAGCCACTTGACTAACCATCTCCCTACTTGGAGAATCAGCACCTTTAACCTCCTGTTTCGTACAGGTTGCAATTTGTCCTGAGGATGAACGGGAAGACGGGCAACCAACGAGAGACTAGCCCTAGGTGTTGGGACAGGCACAGGTCACTCCATTTTCCCATCAGGAAGAAGAATGAACCACAGGCTCAGCCTGACCGCCAGAACCAAAATAGGGCCTGAAGCAATCCTGTGATTTGCGGCCAGCTCCCAAAAAAGCGAGTAGACAAATGGAGCTCAGGGGCACGGCAATTCACAAACGTGCAGAGTTATAAATGATAACTCTCGTCCACAAATATATTGAGGGAAGGCAACGAAGAGGATTTGAAAGCAAGGCAGATTTGCAGGAAACAGATTTCAGGAGGTAGATTCGACTCGCCTTTAAAGCACATGAAAAGCGGCAAAACGTTGACAATGATGCCCTTGGCCTAAAAGGGCGTATGCGTTTTTTCCTGAATATATTCATGAAAAAACGCATACGCCCTTTTTGGCCAACCAAGCAAGCCGGAAGGGCAAATCAGCACTACAAAGAAGTCTCGCTTGCCCTCGGTCAAAAGGGCCATGCTGAAATAAGCGTAAAATCCAGAAAACCAGGACAGGCCATGGAGACATGGGAGCCTTGCTACGCTGATGGGCGGGATGTAAATTGCCAACAGGCACTCTGGAGAAGTGTACGGTGTGTCCTGCAACAAATAATAAACACAGCTTAGAGAGCATAGGGCACTTCCACTCATGGGCGTATAAATCGGGAGAATTAAACTCAAGAAGACACAGGCACCCCAAACTTTATGGCTGCTCTGTTTCCAAGAACCTCCACTTCGGTACACCTTCAATATCCCAGGAGAGAAAAATGGATAAACAAATGGTGGTACTTGGCACAATGGAATATCACTCAGCCATGAAATCAATGTCATAAGGCTAGTTAGCAGCATGATGTGTGGATTTAGCGACGATGATTCTAAGTGAAATAAGTCACACAGAAAAAGACACTTATCCTAAGATATCGCTTATAGAGGGAATGTCAAAATCGCTACACTTGAACTGAATTACAAAACAGAACAGAGTCACACCTTTAGAAGACACACTATGGCTGCTGAACGGGAATGGTGAGGTGGGGTGATGCATAAAACAAGGGTTTGAAATTAGCTCAGAGACCGCTCCATAAGCCAGATATGTAATAGACAAGGCCTACTCCCTGCTCAGTGAACTGGACTCAACACCCCCTAGTCACCGCACAAGAATATATCTGACTAGTAAGAATCTGAAAACCTATGTATCGATATCTCTCTGCAAGTGAATCAAGAGGGTGTAAAGCGGCATAAACACAGCAGGGAAAAGCAGCCAAGACCCATTCTAAACATAAATTACTTTAAAAAACCCACAAAACAAAGACAGTGAAAGAGAGAGAAATTCTTACAAAATCTGTTCAGGGTCTCTGATGCAACCTGGATTGACCATATCTAGACCCACAGCTGGATGAGACATAAGGCTGGACACTCTTGGGGCTGAGAGGATTGGTGAGCTTGGTGAGCAAACGCAGATACTTTAAAGTAACACCGCGGGGTACACACCCCATGGGTCACAAATCTCCAGGTACCAGGGCATCTTCCTACATCAAAACATGCATGGGAAACCCAGAAGATGGTATGCCGTGAGATCGGGAAAGGTTTCTAAAACGCACCTCATTTCTCCTCTGATTGTGCTCGGGTTCGCCATTCCAGCCGCTTGACTAACCATCTCCCTACTTGGAGAATCAGCACCTTTAACCTCCTGTTTTGTACAGGTTGCAATTTGTCCTGAGGATGAACGGGAAGACGGGCAACCAACGAGAGACTAGCCCTAGGTGTTGGGACAGGCACAGGTCACTCCATTTTCCCATCAGGAAGAAGAATGAACCACAGGCTCAGCCTGCCCCCTAGAACCAAAATAGGGCCTGAAGCAATCCTGCGCTTTTGCGGCCAGCTCCCAAAAAAGCGAGTAGACAAATGGAGCTCAGGGGCACTGCAATTCACAAACATGCAGAGTTATAAATGATATCTCTCGTCCACAAATATATTGAGGGAAGGCAACGAAGAGGATTTGAAAGCAAGGCAGATTTGCAGGAAACAGATTTCAGGAGGTAGATTCGACTCGCCTTTAAAGCACATGAAATCAGGCAAAACGTTGACAATGATGCCCTTGGCCAAGAAGGGCGTATGCGTTTTTTCCTGAATATATTCAGGAAAAAACGCATACGCCCTTTTGGCCAACCAAGCAAGCCAGAAGGGCAAATCAGTGCTTCAAAGAAGTGTCGCTTGCCCTCGGTCAAAAGGGCCATGCTGAAAAAAGTGTAAAAACCAGAAAAGCAGGACAGGCCATGGAGACATGGGATCCTTGCTACGCTAAAGGGCAGGATGTAAATTGCCAACAGCCACTCTGGAGAAGTGTACGGTGTGTCCCGAAACAAGTAATAAACACAGCTTAGAGAGCATAGGGCACTTCCACTCATGGGCGTATAAATTGGGAAAACTAAAAATCAACAAGACACAGGCACCCCAAACTTTACGGCTGCTCTGTTTCCAAGAACCTCCACTTCGGTACACCTTCAATATCCCAGGAAAGAGAAAAATGGATAAAGAAATGGTGGTACTTGGCACAATGGAATATCACTCAGCCATGAAATCAATGTCATAAGGCTAGTTAGCAGCATGATGAGTGGATTTAGCGACGATGATTCTAAGTGAAATAAGTCACACAGAAAAAGACACTTATCCTAAGATATCGCTTATAGAGGGAATGTCAAAATCGCTACACTTGAACTGAATTACAAAACAGAACAGAGTCACACCATTAGAAGACACACTATGGCTGCTTAACGGGAAACGTGAGGTGGGGTGATGCATAGAACAAGGGTTTGAAATTAGCTCAGAGACCGCTCCATAAGCCAAATATGTAATAGACAAGGCCTACTCCCTGCTCAGTGAACTGGACTCAACACCCCCTAGTCACCGCACAAGAATATATCTGACTAGTAAGAATCTGAAAACCTATGTATCGATATCTCTCTGCAAGTGAATCAAGAGGGTGTAAAGCGGTATAAACACAGCAGGGCAAAGCAGCCAAGACCCTTTCTAAACATAAATTACTTTAAAAAACCCACAAAACAAAGACAGTGAAAGAGAGAGAAATTCTTACAAAATACGTTCAGGGTCTCTGATGCAACCAGGATTGACCATATCTAGACCCACATCTGGATGAGACATAAGGCTGGACACTCTGGGGGCTGAGAGGATTGGTGAGGTTGGGTGAGCAAACGCAGATACTTTAAAGTAACACCGCGGGGTATCACCCCATGGGTCTCAAATCTCCAGGTACAAGGGCATCTTCCTACATGAAAACATGCATGGGAAAACCAGAAGATGGTATGCCATGAGATCGGGAAAGGTTTCTAAAACGCACCTCATTTCTCCTCTCATTGTGCTCGGATTCGCAATTCCACCCGCTTGACTAACCATCTCCCTACTTGGAGAATCAGCACCTTTAACCTCCTGTTTCGTACAGGTTGCAATTTGTCCTGAGGATGAACGGGAAGACGGGCAACCAACGAGAGACTAGCCCTAGGTGTTGGGACAGGCACAGGTCACTCCATTTTCCCATCAGGAAGAAGAATGAACCACAGGCTCAGCCTGCCCCCCAGAACCAAAATACGGCCTGAAGCAATACGGCCAGCTCCCAAAAATCGAGGAGACAAATGGAGCTCAGGGGCACTGCAATTCACAAACGTGCAGAGTTATAAATGAGAACTCTCGTCCACAAATATATTGAGGGAAGGCAACGAAGAGGATTTGAAAGCAAGGCAGATTTGCAGGAAACAGATTTCAGGAGGTAGATTCGACTCGCCTTTAAAGCACATGAAAAGCGGCAAAACGTTGACAATGATGCCCTTGGCCAAAAAGGGCGTATGCGTTTTTTCCTGAATATATTCAGGAAAAAACGCATACGCCCTTTTTGGCCAACCAAGCAAGCCGGAAGGGCAAATCAGCGCTACAAAGAAGTCTCGCTTGCCCTCGGTCAAAAGGGCCATTCTGAAAAAAGTGTAAAAACCAGAAAAGCAGGACAGGCCATGGAGACATGGGAGCCTTGCTACGCTGATGGGCGGGATGTAAATTGCCAACAGGCACTCTGGAGAAGTGTACGGTGTGTCCTGCAACAAATAATAAACACAGCTTAGAGAGCATAGGACACTTCCACTCATGGGCGTATAAATTGGGAAAACTAAAAATCAACAAGACACAGGCACCCTAAAGTTTACGGCTGCTTTGTTTCCAAGAACCTCCACTTCGGTACACCTTCAATATCCCAGGAAAGAGAAAAATGGATAAAGAAATGGTGGTACTTGGCACAATGGAATATCACTCAGCCATGAAATCAATGTCATAAGGCTAGTTAGCAGCATGATGAGTGGATTTAGCGAAGATGATTCTAAGTGAAATAAGTCACACAGAAAAAGACACTTATCCTAAGATATCGCTTAGAGAGGGAATGTCAAAATCGCTACACTTGAACTGAATTACAAAACAGAACAGAGTCACACCTTTAGAAGACACACTATGGCTGCTTAACGGGAAAGGTGAGATGGGGTGATGCATAAAACAAGGGTTTGAAATTAGCTCAGAGACGGCTCCATAAGCCAAATATGTAATAGACAAGGCCTACTCCCTGCTCAGTGAACTGGACTCAACACCCCCTAGTCACGGAAAAAGAATATATCTGACTAGTAAGAATCTGAAAACCTATGTATCGATATCTCTCTGCAAGTGAATCAAGAGGGTGTAAAGCGGTATAAACACAGCAGGGCAAAGCAGCCAAGACCCTTTCTAAACATAAATTACTTTAAAAAACCCACAAAACAAAGACAGTGAAAGAGAGAGAAATTCTTACAAAATACGTTCAGGGTCTCTGATGCAACCAGGATTGACCATATCTAGACCCACATCTGGATGAGACATAAGGCTGGACACTCTGGGGGCTGAGAGGATTGGTGAGGTTGGGTGAGCAAACGCAGATACTTTAAAGTAACACCGCGGGGTATCACCCCATGCGTCTCAAATCTCCAGGTACAAGGGCATCTTCCTACATGAAAACATGCATGGGAAAACCAGAAGATGGTATGCCATGAGATCGGGAAAGGTTTCTAAAACGCACCTCATTTCTCCTCTCATTGTGCTCGGATTCGCAATTCCACCCGCTTGACTAACCATCTCCCTACTTGGAGAATCAGCACCTTTAACCTCCTGTTTCGTACAGGTTGCAATTTGTCCTGAGGATGAATGGGAAGACGGGCAACCAACGATAGACTAGCCCTAGGTGTTGGGACAGGCACAGGTCACTCCATTTTCCCATCAGGAAGAAGAATGAACCACAGGCTCAGCCTGCCCCCCAGAACCAAAATAGGGCCTGAAGCAATCCTGCGCTTTTGTGGCCAGCTCCCAAAAATCGAGGAGACAAATGGAGCTCAGGGGCACTGCAATTCACAAACGTGCAGAGTTATAAATGAGAACTCTCGTCCACAAATATATTGAGGGAAGGGAACGAAGAGGATTTGAAAGCAAGGCAGATTTGCAGGAAACAGATTTCAGGAGGTAGATTCGACTCGCCTTTAAAGCACATGAAAAGCGGCAAAACGTTGACAATGATGCCCTTGGCCAAAAAGGGCGTATGCGTTTTTTCCTGAATATATTCAGGAAAAAACGCATACGCCCTTTTTGGCCAACCAAGCAAGCCGGAAGGGCAAATCAGCGCTACAAAGAAGTCTCGCTTGCCCTCGGTCAAAAGGGCCATTCTGAAAAAAGTGTAAAAACCAGAAAAGCAGGACAGGCCATGGAGACATGGGAGCCTTGCTACGCTGATGGGCGGGATGTAAATTGCCAACAGGCACTCTGGAGAAGTGTACGGTGTGTCCTGCAACAAATAATAAACACAGCTTAGAGAGCATAGGACACTTCCACTCATGGGCGTATAAATTGGGAAAACTAAAAATCAACAAGACACAGGCACCCTAAAGTTTACGGCTGCTTTGTTTCCAAGAACCTCCACTTCGGTACACCTTCAAAATCCCAGGAAAGAGAAAAATGGATAAAGAAATGGTGGTACTTGGCACAATGGAATATCACTCAGCCATGAAATCAATGTCATAAGGCTAGTTAGCAGCATGATGAGTGGATTTAGCGACGATGATTCTAAGTGAAATAAGTCACACAGAAAAAGACACTTATCCTAAGATATCGCTTATAGAGGGAATGTCAAAATCGCTACACTTAAACTGAATTACAAAACAGAACAGAGTCACACCTTTAGAAGACACACTATGGCTGCTTAACGGGAAAGGTGAGATGGGGTGATGCATAAAACAAGGGTTTGAAATTAGCTCAGAGACCGCTCCATAAGCCAAATATGTAATAGACAAGGCCTACTCCCTGCTCAGTGAACTGGACTCAACACCCCCTAGTCACCGCACAAGAATATATCTGACTAGTAAGAATCTGAAAACTTATGTATCGATATCTCTCTGCAAGTGAATCAAGAGGGTGTAAAGCGGCATAAACACAGCAGGGAAAAGCAGCCAAGACCCATTCTAAACATAAATTACTTTAAAAAACCCACAAAACAAAGACAGTGAAAGAGAGAGAAATTCTTACAAAATCTGTTCAGGGTCTCTGATGCAACCTGGATTGACCATATCTAGACCCACAGCTGGATGAGACATAAGGCTGGACACTCTTGGGGCTGAGAGGATTGGTGAGCTTGGTGAGCAAACGCAGATACTTTAAAGTAACACCGCCGGGTACACACACCATGGGTCTCAAATCTCCAGGTACAAGGGCATCTTCCTACATCAAAACATTCATGGGAAACCCAGAAGATGGTATGCCGTGAGATCGGGAAAGGTTTCTAAAACGCACCTCATTTCTCCTCTCATTGTGCTCGGGTTCGCCATTCCAGCCGCTTGACTAACCATCTCCCTACTTGGAGAATCAGCACCTTTAACCTCCTGTTTTGTACAGGTTGCAATTTGTCCTGAGGATGAACGGGAAGACGGGCAACCAACGATAGACTAGCCCTAGGTGTTGGGACAGGCACAGGTCACTCCATTTTCCCATCAGGAAGAAGAATGAACCACAGGCTCAGCCTGCCCCCTAGAACCAAAATAGGGCCTGAAGCAATCCTGCGCTTTTGCGGCCAGCTCCCAAAAAAGCGAGTAGACAAATGGAGCTCAGGGGCACTGCAATTCACAAACGTGCAGAGTTATAAATGAGAACTCTCGTCCACAAATATATTGAGGGAAGGCAACGAAGAGGATTTGAAAGCAAGGCAGATTTGCAGGAAACAGATTTCAGGAGGTAGATTCGACTCGCCTTTAAAGCACATGAAAAGCGGCAAAACGTTGACAATGATGCCCTTGGCCAAAAAGGGCGTATGCGTTTTTTCCTGAATATATTCAGGAAAAAACGCATACGCCCTTTTTGGCCAACCAAGCAAGCCGGAAGGGCAAATCAGCACTACAAAGAAGTCTCGCTTGCCCTCGGTCAAAAGGGCCATGCTGAAATAAGCGTAAAATCCAGAAAACCAGGACAGGCCATGGAGACATGGGAGCCTTGCTACGCTGATGGGCGGGATGTAAATTGCCAACAGGCACTCTGGAGAAGTGTACGGTGTGTCCTGAAACAAATAATAAACACAGCTTAGAGAGCATAGGGCACTTCCACTCATGGGCGTATAAATCGGGAGAATTAAACTCAAGAAGACACAGGCACCCCAAACTTTATGGCTGCTCTGTTTCCAAGAACCTCCACTTCGGTACACCTTCAATATCCCAGGAGAGAAAAATGGATAAACAAATGGTGGTACTTGGCACAATGGAATATCACTCAGCCATGAAATCAATGTCATAAGGCTAGTTAGCAGCATGATGTGTGGATTTAGCGACGATGATTCTAAGTGAAATAAGTCACACAGAAAAAGACACTTATCCTAAGATATCGCTTATAGAGGGAATGTCAAAATCGCTACACTTGAACTGAATTACAAAACAGAACAGAGTCACACCTTTAGAAGACACACTATGGCTGCTGAACGGGAATGGTGAGGTGGGGTGATGCATAAAACAAGGGTTTGAAATTAGCTCAGAGACCGCTCCATAAGCCAGATATGTAATAGACAAGGCCTACTCCCTGCTCAGTGAACTGGACTCAACACCCCCTAGTCACCGCACAAGAATATATCTGACTAGTAAGAATCTGAAAACCTATGTATCGATATCTCTCTGCAAGTGAATCAAGAGGGTGTAAAGCGGCATAAACACAGCAGGGAAAAGCAGCCAAGACCCATTCTTAACATAAATTACTTTAAAAAACCCACAAAACAAAGACAGTGAAAGAGAGAGAAATTCTTACAAAATCTGTTCAGGGTCTCTGATGCAACCTGGATTGACCATATCTAGACCCACAGCTGGATGAGACATAAGGCTGGACACTCTTGGGGCTGAGAGGATTGGTGAGCTTGGTGAGCAAACGCAGATACTTTAAAGTAACACCGCGGGGTACACACCCCATGGGTCTCAAATCTCCAGGTACAAGGGCATCTTCCTACATCAAAACATGCATGGGAAACCCAGAAGATGGTATGCCGTGAGATCGGGAAAGGTTTCTAAAACGCACCTCATTTCTCCTCTCATTGTGCTCGGGTTCGCCATTCCAGCCGCTTGACTAACCATCTCCCTACTTGGAGAATCAGCACCTTTAACCTCCTGTTTTGTACAGGTTGCAATTTGTCCTGAGGATGAACGGGAAGACGGGCAACCAACGAGAGACTAGCCCTATATGTTGGGACAGGCACAGGCCACTCCATTTTCCCATCAGGAAGAAGAATGAACCACAGGCTCAGCCTGACCCCCAGAACCAAAATAGGGCCTGAAGCAATCCTGCGCTTTTGCGGCCAGCTCCCAAAAAAGCGAGTAGACAAATGGAGCTCAGGGGCACTGCAAATCACAAACGTACAGTGTTATAAATGATAACTCTCGTCCACAAATATATTGAGGGAAGGCAAAGAAGAGGATTTGAAAGCAAGGCAGATTTGCAGGAAACAGATTTCAGGAGGTAGATTCGACTCGCCTTTAAAGCACATGAAAAGCGGCAAAACGTTGACAATGATGCCCTTGGCCAAGAAGGGCGTATGCGTTTTTTCCTGAATATATTCAGGAAAAAACGCATACGCCCTTTTTGGCCAACCAAGCAAGCCGGAAGGGCAAATCAGTGCTTCAAAGAAGTGTCGCTTGCCCTCGGTCAAAAGGGCCATGCTGAAAAAAGTGTAAACACCAGAAAAACAGGACAGGCCATGGAGACATGGGATCCTTGCTATGCTAATGGGCAGGATGTAAATTGCCAACAGCCACTCTGGAGAAGTGTACGGTGTGTCCTGAAACAAGTAATAAACACAGCTTAGAGAGCATAGGGCACTTCCACACATGGACGTATAAATTGGGAAAACTAAAAATCAACAAGACACAGGCACCCCAAACTTTATGGCTTCTCTGTTTCCAAGAACCTCCCCTTCGGTACACCTTCAATATCCCAGGAAAGAGAAAAATGGATAAAGAAATGGTGGTACTTGGCACAATGGAATATCACTCAGCCATGAAATCAATGTCATAAGGCTAGTTAGCAGCATGATGAGTGGATTTAGCGACGATGATTCTAAGTGAAATAAGTCACACAGAAAAAGACACTTATCCTAAGATATCGCTTATAGAGGGAATGTCAAAATCGCTACACTTGAACTGAATTACAAAACAGAACAGAGTCACACCTTTAGAAGACACACTATGGCTGCTTAACGGGAAAGGTGAGGTGGGGTGATGCATAGAACAAGGGTTTGAAATTAGCTCAGAGACCGCTCCATAAGCCAAATATGTAATACACAAGGCCTACTCCCTGCTCAGTGAACTGGACTCAACACCCCCTAGTCACCGCACAAGAATATATCTGACTAGTATGAATCTGAAAACCTATGTATCGATATCTCTCTGCAAGTGAATCAAGAGGGTGTAAAGCGGCATAAACACAGCAGGGAAAAGCAGCCAAACCCCATTCTAAACATAAATTACTTTAAAAAACCCACAAAACAAAGACAGTGAAAGAGAGAGAAATTCTTACAAAATCTGTTCAGGGTCTATGATGCAACCTGGATTGACCATATCTAGACCCACAGCTGGATGAGACATAAGGCTGGACACTCTTGGGGCTGAGAGGATTGGTGAGGTTGGGTGCGCGAACGCAGATACTTTAAAGTAACACCGCGGGGTACCCACCCCATGGGTCTCAAATCTCCAGGTACAAGGGCATCTTCCTACATCAAAACATGCATGGGAAACCCAGAAGATGGTATGCCATCAGATAGGGAAAGGTTTCTAAAACGCACCTCATTTCTCCTCTCATTGTGCTCGGGTTCGCCATTCCAGCCGCTTGACTAACCATCTCCCTACTTGGAGAATCAGCACCTTTAACCTCCTGTTTCGTACAGGTTGCAATTTGTCCTGAGGATGAACGGGAAGACGGGCAACCAACGAGAGACTAGCCCTAGGTGTTGGGACAGGCACAGGTCACTCCATTTTCCCATCAGGAAGAAGAATGAACCACAGGCTCAGCCTGACCGCCAGAACCAAAATAGGGCCTGAAGCAATCCTGTGATTTGCGGCCAGCTCCCAAAAAAGCGAGGAGACAAATGGAGCTCAGGGGCACGGCAATTCACAAACGTGCAGAGTTATAAATGATAACTCTCGTCCACAAATATATTGAGGGAAGGCAACGAAGAGGATTTGAAAGCAAGGCAGATTTGCAGGAAACAGATTTCAGGAGGTAGATTCGACTCGCCTTTAAAGCACATGAAAAGCGGCAAAACGTTGACAATGATGCCCTTGGCCTAAAAGGGCGTATGCGTTTTTTCCTGAATATATTCATGAAAAAACGCATACGCCCTTTTTGGCCAACCAAGCAAGCCGGAAGGGCAAATCAGCACTACAAAGAAGTCTCGCTTGCCCTCGGTCAAAAGGGCCATGCTGAAATAAGCGTAAAATCCAGAAAACCAGGACAGGCCATGGAGACATGGGAGCCTTGCTACGCTGATGGGCGGGATGTAAATTGCCAACAGGCACTCTGGAGAAGTGTACGGTGTGTCCTGCAACAAATAATAAACACAGCTTAGAGAGCATAGGGCACTTCCACTCATGGGCGTATAAATCGGGAGAATTAAACTCAAGAAGACACAGGCACCCCAAACTTTATGGCTGCTCTGTTTCCAAGAACCTCCACTTCGGTACACCTTCAATATCCCAGGAGAGAAAAATGGATAAACAAATGGTGGTACTTGGCACAATGGAATATCACTCAGCCATGAAATCAATGTCATAAGGCTAGTTAGCAGCATGATGTGTGGATTTAGCGACGATGATTCTAAGTGAAATAAGTCACACAGAAAAAGACACTTATCCTAAGATATCGCTTATAGAGGGAATGTCAAAATCGCTACACTTGAACTGAATTACAAAACAGAACAGAGTCACACCTTTAGAAGACACACTATGGCTGCTGAACGGGAATGGTGAGGTGGGGTGATGCATAAAACAAGGGTTTGAAATTAGCTCAGAGACCGCTCCATAAGCCAGATATGTAATAGACAAGGCCTACTCCCTGCTCAGTGAACTGGACTCAACACCCCCTAGTCACCGCACAAGAATATATCTGACTAGTAAGAATCTGAAAACCTATGTATCGATATCTCTCTGCAAGTGAATCAAGAGGGTGTAAAGCGGCATAAACACAGCAGGGAAAAGCAGCCAAGACCCATTCTAAACATAAATTACTTTAAAAAACCCACAAAACAAAGACAGTGAAAGAGAGAGAAATTCTTACAAAATCTGTTCAGGGTCTCTGATGCAACCTGGATTGACCATATCTAGACCCACAGCTGGATGAGACATAAGGCTGGACACTCTTGGGGCTGAGAGGATTGGTGAGCTTGGTGAGCAAACGCAGATACTTTAAAGTAACACCGCGGGGTACACACCCCATGGGTCACAAATCTCCAGGTACCAGGGCATCTTCCTACATCAAAACATGCATGGGAAACCCAGAAGATGGTATGCCGTGAGATCGGGAAAGGTTTCTAAAACGCACCTCATTTCTCCTCTGATTGTGCTCGGGTTCGCCATTCCAGCCGCTTGACTAACCATCTCCCTACTTGGAGAATCAGCACCTTTAACCTCCTGTTTTGTACAGGTTGCAATTTGTCCTGAGGATGAACGGGAAGACGGGCAACCAACGAGAGACTAGCCCTAGGTGTTGGGACAGGCACAGGTCACTCCATTTTCCCATCAGGAAGAAGAATGAACCACAGGCTCAGCCTGCCCCCTAGAACCAAAATAGGGCCTGAAGCAATCCTGCGCTTTTGCGGCCAGCTCCCAAAAAAGCGAGTAGACAAATGGAGCTCAGGGGCACTGCAATTCACAAACATGCAGAGTTATAAATGATATCTCTCGTCCACAAATATATTGAGGGAAGGCAACGAAGAGGATTTGAAAGCAAGGCAGATTTGCAGGAAACAGATTTCAGGAGGTAGATTCGACTCGCCTTTAAAGCACATGAAATCAGGCAAAACGTTGACAATGATGCCCTTGGCCAAGAAGGGCGTATGCGTTTTTTCCTGAATATATTCAGGAAAAAACGCATACGCCCTTTTGGCCAACCAAGCAAGCCAGAAGGGCAAATCAGTGCTTCAAAGAAGTGTCGCTTGCCCTCGGTCAAAAGGGCCATGCTGAAAAAAGTGTAAAAACCAGAAAAGCAGGACAGGCCATGGAGACATGGGATCCTTGCTACGCTAAAGGGCAGGATGTAAATTGCCAACAGCCACTCTGGAGAAGTGTACGGTGTGTCCCGAAACAAGTAATAAACACAGCTTAGAGAGCATAGGGCACTTCCACTCATGGGCGTATAAATTGGGAAAACTAAAAATCAACAAGACACAGGCACCCCAAACTTTACGGCTGCTCTGTTTCCAAGAACCTCCACTTCGGTACACCTTCAATATCCCAGGAAAGAGAAAAATGGATAAAGAAATGGTGGTACTTGGCACAATGGAATATCACTCAGCCATGAAATCAATGTCATAAGGCTAGTTAGCAGCATGATGAGTGGATTTAGCGACGATGATTCTAAGTGAAATAAGTCACACAGAAAAAGACACTTATCCTAAGATATCGCTTATAGAGGGAATGTCAAAATCGCTACACTTGAACTGAATTACAAAACAGAACAGAGTCACACCATTAGAAGACACACTATGGCTGCTTAACGGGAAACGTGAGGTGGGGTGATGCATAGAACAAGGGTTTGAAATTAGCTCAGAGACCGCTCCATAAGCCAAATATGTAATAGACAAGGCCTACTCCCTGCTCAGTGAACTGGACTCAACACCCCCTAGTCACCGCACAAGAATATATCTGACTAGTAAGAATCTGAAAACCTATGTATCGATATCTCTCTGCAAGTGAATCAAGAGGGTGTAAAGCGGCATAAACACAGCAGGGAAAAGCAGCCAAGACCCATTCTAAACATAAATTACTTTAAAAAACCCACAAAACAAAGACAGTGAAAGAGAGAGAAATTCTTACAAAATCTGTTCTGGGTCTCTGATGCAACCTGGATTGACCATATCTAGACCCACAGCTGGATGAGACATAAGGCTGGACACTCTTGGGGCTGAGAGGATTGGTGAGCTTGGGTGACCAAACGCAGATACTTTAAAGTAACACCGCGGGGTACACACCCCTTGGGTCTCAAATCTCCAGGTACAAGGGCATCTTCCTACATCAAAACATGCATGGGAAACCCAGAAGATGGTATGCCGTGAGATCGGGAAATGTTTCTAAAACGCACCTCATTTCTCCTCTCCTTGTGCTCGGGTTCGCCATTCCAGCTGCTTGACTAACCATCTCCCTACTTGGAGAATCAGCACTTTTAACCTCCTGTTTCGTACAGGTTGCAATTTGTCCTGAGGATGAACGGGAAGACGGGCAACCAACGAGAGACTAGCCCTAGGTGTTGGGACAGGCACAGGCCAGTCCATTTTCCCATCAGGAAGAAGAATGAACCACAGGCTCAGCCTGACCCCCAGAACCAAAATAGGGCCTGAAGCAATCCTGCGCTTTTGCGGCCAGCTCCCAAAAAAGCGAGTAGACAAATGGAGCTCAGGGGCAGTGCAAATCACAAACGTGCAGAGTTATAAATGATAACTCTCGTCCACAAATATATTGAGGGAAGGCAAAGAAGAGGATTTGAAAGCAAGGCAGATTTGCAGGAAACAGATTTCAGGAGGTAGATTCGACTCGCCTTTAAAGCACATGAAAAGCGGCAAAACGTTGACAATGATGCCCTTGGCCAAGAAGGGCGTATGCGTTTTTTCCTGAATATATTCAGGAAAAAACGCATACGCCCTTTTTGGCCAACCAAGCAAGCCGGAAGGGCAAATCAGTGCTTCAAAGAAGTGTCGCTTGCCCTCGGTCAAAAGGGCCATGCTGAAAAAAGTGTAAACACCAGAAAAGCAGGACAGGCCATGGAGACATGGGATCCTTGCTATGCTAATGGGCAGGATGTAAATTGCCAACAGCCACTCTGGAGAAGTGTACAGTGTGTCCTGAAACAAGTAATAAACACAGTTTAGAGAGCATAGGGCACTTCCACTCATGGACGTATAAATTGGGAAAACTAAAAATCAACAAGACACAGGCACCCCAAAATTTATGGCTTCTCTGTTTCCAAGAACCTCCCCTTCGGTACACCTTCAATATCCCAGGAAAGAGAAAAATGGATAAAGAAATGGTGGTACTTGGCACAATGGAATATCACTCAGCCATGAAATCAATGTCATAAGGCTAGTTAGCAGCATGATGAGTGGATTTAGCGACGATGATTCTAAGTGAAATAAGTCACACAGAAAAAGACACTTATCCTAAGATATCGCTTATAGAGGGAATGTCAAAATCGCTACACTTGAACTGAATTACAAAACAGAACAGAGTCACACCTTTAGAAGACACACTATGGCTGCTTAACGGGAAAGGTGAGGTGGGGTGATGCATAGAACAAGGGTTTGAAATTAGCTCAGAGACCGCTCCATAAGCCAAATATGTAATAGACAAGGCCTACTCCCTGCTCAGTGAACTGGACTCAACACCCCCTAGTCACCGCACAAGAATATATCTGACTAGTAAGAATCTGAAAAGCTATGTATCGATATCTCTCTGCAAGTGAATCAAGAGGGTGTAAAGCGGCATAAACACAGCAGGGAAAAGCAGCCAAGACCCATTCTAAACATAAATTACTTTAAAAAACCCACAAAACAAAGACAGTGAAAGAGAGAGAAATTCTTACAAAATCCGTTCAGGGTCTCTGATGCAACCTGGATTGACCATATCTAGACCCACAGCTGGATGAGACATAAGGCTGGACACTCTTGGGGCTGAGAGGATTGGTGAGGTTGGGTGAGCGAACGCAGATACTTTAAAGTAACACCGCGGGGTACCCACCCCATGGGTCTCAAATCTCCAGGTACAAGGGCATCTTCCTACATCAAAACATGCATGGGAAACCCAGAAGATGGTATGCCATCAGATAGGGAAAGGTTTCTAAAACGCACCTCATTTCTCCTCTCATTGTGCTCGGGTTCGCCATTCCACCCGCTTGACTAACCATCTCCCTACTTGGAGAATCAGCACCTTTAACCTCCTGTTTCGTACAGGTTGCAATTTGTCCTGAGCTTGAACGGGAAGACGGGCAACCAACGAGAGACTAGCCCTAGGTGTTGGTACAGGCACAGGTCACTCCATTTTCCCATCAGGAAGAAGAATGAACCACAGGCTCAGCCTGCCCCCCAGAACCAAAATAGGGTCTGAAGCAATCCTGCGCTTTTGCGGCCAGCTCCCAAAAAAGCGAGGAGACAAATGGAGCTCAGGGGCACTGCAATTCACAAACGTGCAGAGTTATAAATGAGAACTCTCGTCCACAAATATATTGAGGGAAGGCAACGAAGAGGATTTGAAAGCAAGGCAGATTTGCAGGAAACAGATTTCAGGAGGTAGATTCGACTCGCCTTTAAAGCACATGAAAAGCGGCAAAACGTTGACAATGATGCCCTTGGCCAAAAAGGGCGTATGCGTTTTTTCCTGAATATATTCAGGAAAAAACGCATACGCCCTTTTTGGCCAACCAAGCAAGCCGGAAGGGCAAATCAGCACTACAAAGAAGTCTCGCTTGCCCTCGGTCAAAAGGGCCATGCTGAAATAAGCGTAAAATCCAGAAAACCAAGACAGGCCATGGAGACATGGGAGCCTTGCTACGCTGATGGGCGGGATGTAAATTGCCAACAGGCACTCTGGAGAAGTGTACGGTGTGTCCCGAAACAAGTAATAAACACAGCTTAGAGAGCATAGGGCACTTCCACTCATGGGCGTATAAATTGGGAAAACTAAAAATCAACAAGACACAGGCACCTCAAACTTTACGGCTGCTCTGTTTCCAAGAACCTCCACTTCGGTACACCTTCAATATCCCAGGAAAGAGAAAAATAGATAAAGAAATGGTGGTACTTGGCACAATGGAATATCACTCAGCCATGAAATCAATGTCATAAGGCTAGTTAGCAGCATGATGAGTGGATTTAGCGACGATGATTCTAAGTGAAATAAGTCACACAGAAAAAGACACTTATCCTAAGATATCGCTAATAGAGGGAATGTCAAAATCGCTACACTTGAACTGAATTACAAAACAGAACAAAGTCACACCTTTAGAAGACACACTATGGAAGCTGAACGGGAATGGTGAGGTGGGGTGATGCATAAAACAAGGGTTTGAAATTAGCTCAGAGACGGCTCCATAAGCCAAATATGTAATAGACAAGGCCTACTCCCTGCTCAGTGAACTGGACTCAACACCCCCTAGTCACCGCACAAGAATATATCTGACTAGTAAGAATCTGAAAACCTATGTATCGATATCTCTCTGCAAGTGAATCAAGAGGGTGTAAAGCGGCATCAACACAGCAGGGAAAAGCAGCCAAGACCCATTCTAAACATAAATTACTTTAAAAAACCCACAAAACAAAGACAGTGAAAGAGAGAGAAATTCTTACAAAATCTGTTCAGGGTCTCTGATGCAACCTGGATTGACCATATCTAGACCCACAGCTGGATGAGACATAAGGCTGGACACTCTTGGGGCTGAGAGGATTGGTGAGCTTGGTGAGCAAACGCAGATACTTTAAAGTAACACCGCGGGGTACACACCCCATGGGTCTCAAATCTCCAGGTACAAGGGCATCTTCCTACATCAAAACATGCATGGGAAACCCAGAAGATTGTATGCCGTGAGATCGGGAAAGGTTTCTAAAACGCACCTCATTTCTCCTCTCATTGTGCTCGGGTTCGCCATTCCAGCCGCTTGACTAACCATCTCCCTACTTGGAGAATCAGCACCTTTAACCTCCTGTTTCGTACAGGTTGCAATTTGTCCTGAGGATGAACGGGAAGACGGGCAACCAACGAGAGAGTAGCCCTAGGTGTTGGGACAGGCACAGGTCACTCCATTTTGCCATCAGGAAGAAGAATGAACCACAGGCTCAGCCTGCCCCCTAGAACCAAAATAGGGCCTGAAGCAATCCTGCACTTTTGCGCCCAGCTCCCAAAAAAGCGAGTAGACAAATGGAGCTCAGGGGCACTGTAATTCACAAACGTGCAGAGTTATAAATGATATCTCTCGTCCACAAATATATTGAGGGAAGGCAACGAAGAGGATTTGAAAGCAAGGCAGATTTGCAGGAAACAGATTTCAGGAGGTAGATTCGACTCGCCTTTAAAGCACATGAAAACAGGGAAAACGTTGACAATAATGCCCTTCACCAAAAAGGGCGTATGCGTTTTTTCCTGAATATATTCAGGAAAAAACGCATACGCCCTTTTTGGCCAACCAAGCAAGCCGGAAGGGCAAATCAGTGCTTCAAAGAAGTCTCGCTTGCCCTCGGTCAAAAGGGCCATGCTGAAAAAAGTGTAAACACCAGAAAAGCAGGACAGGCCATGGAGACATGGGAGCCTTGCTACGCTAATGGGCAGGATGTAAATTGCCAACAGCCACTCTGGAGAAGTGTACGGTGTGTCCTGAAACAAGTAATAAACACAGCTTAGAGAGCATAGGACACTTCCACTCATGGGCGTATAAATTGGGAAAACTAAAAATCAGCAAAACACAGGCACCCCAAACTTTATGGCTGCTCTGTTTCCAAGAACCTCCACTTCGGTACACCTTCAATATCCCAGGAAAGAGAAAAATGGATAAACAAATGGTGGTACTTGGCACAATGGAATATCACTCAGCCATGAAATCAATGTCATAAGGCTAGTTAGCAGCATGATGAGTGGATTTAGCGACGATGATTCTAAGTGAAATAAGTCACACAGAAAAAGACACTTATCCTAAGATATCGCTTATAGAGGGAATGTCAAAATCGCTACACTTGAACTGAATTACAAAACAGAACAGAGTCACACCTTTAGAAGACACACTATGGCTGCTGAACGGGAATGGTGTGGTGGGGTGATGCATAAAACAAGGGTTTGAAATTAGCTCAGAGACCGCTCCATAAGCCAAATATGTAATAGACAAGGCCTACTCCCTGCTCAGTGAACTGGACTCAACACCCCCTAGTCACCGCACAAGAATATATCTGACTAGTAAGAATCTGAAAACCTATGTATCGATATCTCTCTGCAAGTGAATCAAGAGGGTGTAAAGCGGCATAAACACAGCAGGGAAAAGCAGCCAAACCCATTCTAAACATAAATTACTTTAAATAACCCACAAAACAAAGACAGTGAAAGAGAGAGAAATTCTTACAAAATCTGTTCAGGGTCTCTGATGCAACCTGGATTGACCATATCTAGACCCACAGCTGGATGAGACATAAGGCTGGACACTCTTGGGGCTGAGAGGATTGGTGAGCTTGGTGAGCAAACGCAGATACTTTAAAGTAACACCGCGGGATACACACCCCATGGGTCTCAAATTTCCAGGTACAAGGGCATCTTCCTACATCAAAACATGCATGGGAAACCCAGAAGATGGTATGCCGTGAGATCGGGAAAGGTTTCTAAAACGCACCTCATTTCTCCTCTCATTGTGCTCGGGTTCGCCATTCCAGCCGCTTGACTAACCATCTCCCTACTTGGAGAATCAGCACCTTTAACCTCCTGTTTTGTACAGGTTGCAATTTGTCCTGAGGATGAACGGGAAGACGGGCAACCAACGAGAGACTGCCCTAGGTGTTGGGACAGGCACAGGTCACTCCATTTTCCCATCAGGAAGAAGAATGAACCACAGGCTCAGCCTGCCCCCTAGAACCAAAATAGGGCCTGAAGCAATCCTGCGCTTTTGCGGCCAGCTCCCAAAAAAGCGAGTAGACAAATGGAGCTCAGGGGCACTGCAATTCACAAACGTGCAGAGTTATAAATGATATCTCTCGTCCACAAATATATTGAGGGAAGGCAACGAAGAGGATTTGAAAGCAAGGCAGATTTGCAGGAAACAGATTTCAGGAGGTAGATTCGAGTCGCCTTTAAAGCACATGAAAACAGGCAAAACGTTGACAATAATGCCCTTCACCAAAAAGGGCGTATGCGTTTTTTCCTGAATATATTCAGGAAAAAACGCATACCTCCTTTTTGGCCAACCAAGCAAGCCGGAAGGGCAAATCAGCGCTACAAAGAAGTCTCGCTTGCCCTCGGTCAAAAGGGCCATGCTGAAAAAAGTGTAAACACCAGAAAAGCAGGACAGGCCATGGAGACATGGGAGCCTTGCTACGCTAATGGGCAGGATGTAAATTGCCAATAGCCACTCTGGAGAAGTGTACGGTGTGTCCTGAAACAAGTAATAAACACAGCTTAGAGAGCATAGGACACTTCCACTCATGGGCGTATAAATTGGGAAAACTAAAAATCAACAAGTCACAGGCACCCCAAACTTTACGGCTGCTCTGTTTCCAAGAACCTCCCCTTCGGTACACCTTCAATATCCCAGGAAAGAGAAAAATGGATAAAGAAATGGTGGTACTTTGCACAATGGAATATCACTCAGCCATGAAATCAATGTCATAAGGCTAGTTAGCAGCATGATGAGTGGATTTAGCGACGATGATTCTAAGTGAAATAAGACACACAGAAAAAGACACTTATCCTAAGATATCGCTTATAGAGGGAATGTCAAAATCGCTACACTTAAACTGAATTACAAAACAGAACAGAGTCACACCATTAGAAGACACACTATGGCTGCTTAACGGGAAACGTGAGGTGGGGTGATGCATAGAACAAGGGTTTGAAATTAGCTCAGAGACCGCTCCATAAGCCAAATATGTAATAGACAAGGCCTACTCCCTGCTCATTGAACTGGACTCAACACCCCCTAGTCACCGCTCAAGAATATATCTGACTAGTAAGAATCTGAAAACCTATGTATCGATATCTCTCTGCAAGTGAATCAAGAGGGTGTAAAGCGGCATCAACACAGGAGGGAAAAGCAGCCAAGCCCGATTCTAAACATAAATTACTTTAAAAAACCCACAAAACAAAGACAGTGAAAGAGAGAGAAATTCTTACAAAATCTGTTCTGGGTCTCTGATGCAACCTGGATTGACCATATCTAGACCCACAGCTGGATGAGACATAAGGCTGGACACTCTTGGGGCTGAGAGGATTGGTGAGCTTGGGTGAGCAAACGCAGATACTTTAAAGTAACACCGCGGGGTACACACCCCATGGGTCTCAAATCTCCAGGTACAAGGGCATCTTCCTACATCAAAACATGCATGGGAAACCCAGAAGATGGTATGCCGTGAGATCGGGAAAGGTTTCTAAAACGCACCTCATTTCTCCTCTCCTTGTGCTCGGGTTCGCCATTCCAGCCGCTTGACTAACCATCTCCCTACTTGGAGAATCAGCACCTTTAACCTCCTGTTTCGTACAGGTTGCAATTTGTCCTGAGGATGAACGGGAAGACGGGGAACCAACGAGAGACTAGCCCTAGGTGTTGGGACAGGCACAGGTCACTCCATTTTCCCATCAGGAAGAAGAATGAACCACAGGCTCAGCCTGACCCCCAGAACCAAAATAGGGCCTGAAGCAATCCTGTGCTTTTGCGGCCAGCTCCCAAAAAAGCGAGTAGACAAATGGAGCTCAGGGGCACTGCAATTCACAAACGTGCAGAGTTATAAATGATAACTCTCGTCCACAAATATATTGAGGGAAGGCAACGAAGAGGATTTGAAAGCAAGGCAGATTTGCAGGAAACAGATTTCAGGAGGTAGATTCGACTCGCCTTTAAAGCACATGAAAAGCGGCAAAACGTTGACAATGATGCCCTTGGCCAAAAAGGGCGTATGCGTTTTTTCCTGAATATATTCAGGAAAAACGCATACGCCCTTTTTGGCCAACCAAGCAAGCCGGAAGGGCAAATCAGCGCTACAAAGAAGTCTCGCTTGCCCTCAGTCAAAAGGGCCATGCTGAAAAAAGCGTAAACACCAGAAAAGCAGGACAGGCCATGGAGACATGGGAGCCTTGCTACGCTGATGGGCGGGATGTAAATTGCCAACAGGCACTCTGGAGAAGTGTACGGTGTGTCCTGAAACAAATAATAAACACAGCTTAGAGAGCATAGGGCACTTCCACTCATGGGCGTATAAATTGGGAAAACTAAAAATCAACAAGACACAGGCACCCCAAACTTTACGGCTGCTCTGTTTCCAAGAACCTCCACTTCGGTACACCTTCAATATCCCAGGAAAGAGAAAAATGGATAAAGAAATGGTGGTACTTGGCACAATGGAATATCACTCAGCCATGAAATCAATGTCATAAGGCTAGTTAGCAGCATGATGACTGGATTTAGCGACGATGATTCTAAGTGAAATAAGTCACACAGAAAAAGACACTTATCCTAAGATATCGCTTATAGAGGGAATGTCAAAATCGCTACACTTGAACTGAATTACAAAACAGAACAGAGTCACACCTTTAGAAGACACACTATGGCTGCTGAACGGGAATGGTGAGGTGGGGTGATGCATAAAACAAGGGTTTGAAATTAGCTCAGAGACCGCTCCATAAGCCAAATATGTAATAGAAAAGGCCTACTCCCTGCTCAGTGAACTGGACTCAACACCCCCTAGTCACCGCACAAGAATATATCTGACTAGTAAGAATCTGAAAACCTATGTATCGATATCTCCCTGCAAGTGAATCAAGAGGGTGTAAAGCGGCATAAACACAGCAGGGAAAAGCAGCCAAGACCCATTCTAAACATAAATTACTTTAAAAAACCCACAAAACAAAGACAGTGAAAGAGAGAGAAATTCTTACAAAATCTGTTCAGGGTCTCTGATGCAACCTGGATTGACCATATCTAGACCCACAGCTGGATGAGACATAAGGCTGGACACTCTTGGGGCTGAGAGGATTGGTGAGCTTGGTGAGCAAACGCAGATACTTTAAAGTAACACCGCGGGGTACCCACCCCATGGGTCTCAAATCTCCAGGTACAAGGGCATCTTCCTACATCAAAACATGCATGGGAAACCCAGAAGATGGTATGCCGTGAGATCGGGAAAGGTTTCTAAAACGCACCTCATTTCTCCTCTCATTGTGCTCGGGTTCGCCATTCCAGCCGCTTGACTAACCATCTCCCTACTTGGAGAATCAGCACCTTTAACCTCCTGTTTCGTACAGGTTGCAATTTGTCCTGAGGATGAACGGGAAGACGGGCAACCAACGAGAGAATAGCCCTAGGTGTTGGGACAGGCACAGGTCACTCCATTTTCCCATCAGGAAGAAGAATGAACAACAGGCTCAGCCTGCCCCCCAGAACCAAAATAGGGCCTGAAGCAATCCTGCGCTTTTGCGGCCAGCTCCCAAAAAAGCGAGTAGACAAATGGAGCTCAGGGGCACTGCAATTCACAAACGTGCAGAGTTATAAATGAGAACTCTCGTCCACAAATATATTGAGGGAAAGCAACGAAGAGGATTTGAAAGCAAGGCAGATTTGCAGGAAACAGATTTCAGGAGGTAGATTCGACTCGCCTTTAAAGCACATGAAAACAGGCAAAACGTTGACAATAATGCCCTTCACCAAAAAGGGCGTATGTGTTTTTTCCTGAATATATTCAGGAAAAAACGCATACCTCCTTTTTGGCCAACCAAGCAAGCCGGAAGGGCAAATCAGTGCTACAAAGAAGTCTCGCTTGCCCTCGGTCAAAAGGGCCATGCTGAAAAATGTGTAAACACTAGAAAAGCAGGACAGGCCATGTAGACATGGGAGCCTTGCTACGCTAATGGGCAGGATGTAAATTGCCAACAGCCACTCTGGAGAAGTGTACGGTGTGTCCTGAAACAAGTAATAAACACAGCTTAGAGAGCATAGGACACTTCCACTCATGGGCGTATAAATTGGGAAAACTAAAAATCAACAAGACACAGGCACCCCAAACTTTACGGCTGCTCTGTTTCCAAGAACCTCCACTTCGGTACACCTTCAATATCCCAGGAAAGAGAAAAATGGATAAAGAAATGGTGGTACTTGGCACAATGGAATATCACTCAGCCATGAAATCAATGTCATAAGGATAGTTAGCAGCATGATGACTGGATTTAGCGACGATGATTCTAAGTGAAATAAGTCACACAGAAAAAGACACTTATCCTAAGATATCGCTTATAGAGGGAATGTCAAAATCGCTACACTTGAACTGAATTACAAAACAGAACAGAGTCACACCTTTAGAAGACCCACTATGGCTGCTTAACGGGAAAGGTGAGGTGGGGTGATGCATAGAACAAGGGTTTGAAATTAGCTCAGAGACCGCTCCATAAGCCAAATATGTAATAGACAAGGCCTACTCCCTGCTCAGTGAACTGGACTCAACACCCCCTAGTCACGGAAAAAGAATATATCTGACTAGTAAGAATCTGAAAACCTATGTATCGATATCTCTCTGCAAGTGAATCAAGAGGGTGTAAAGCGGTATAAACACAGCAGGGCAAAGCAGCCAAGACCCTTTCTAAACATAAATTACTTTAAAAAACCCACAAAACAAAGACAGTGTAAGAGAGAGAAATTCTTACAAAATACGTTCAGGGTCTCTGATGCAACCAGGATTGACCATATCTAGACCCACATCTGGATGAGACATAAGGCTGGACACTCTGGGGGCTGAGAGGATTGGTGAGGTTGGGTGAGCAAACGCAGGTACTTTAAAGTAACACCGCGGGGTATCACCCCATGGGTCTCAAATCTCCAGGTACAAGGGCATCTTCCTACATGAAAACATGCATGGGAAAACCAGAAGATGGTATGCCATGAGATCGGGAAAGGTTTCTAAAACGCACCTCATTTCTCCTCTCATTGTGCTCGGATTCGCAATTCCACCCGCTTGACTAACCATCTCCCTACTTGGAGAATCAGCACCTTTAACCTCCTGTTTCGTACAGGTTGCAATTTGTCCTGAGGATGAACGGGAAGACGGGCAACCAACGATAGACTAGCCCTAGGTGTTGGGACAGGCACAGGTCACTCCATTTTCCCATCAGGAAGAAGAATGAACCACAGGCTCAGCCTGCCCCCCAGAACCAAAATAGGGCCTGAAGCAATCCTGCGCTTTTGCGGCCAGCTCCCAAAAATCGAGGAGACAAATGGAGCTCAGGGGCACTGCAATTCACAAACGTGCAGAGTTATAAATGAGAACTCTCGTCCACAAATATATTGAGGGAAGGGAACGAAGAGGATTTGAAAGCAAGGCAGATTTGCAGGAAACAGATTTCAGGAGGTAGATTCGACTCGCCTTTAAAGCACATGAAAAGCGGCAAAACGTTGACAATGATGCCCTTGGCCAAAAAGGGCGTATGCGTTTTTTCCTGAATATATTCAGGAAAAAACGCATACCTCCTTTTTGGGCAACCAAGCAAGCCGGAAGGGCAAATCAGCGCTACAAAGAAGTCTCGCTTGCCCTCGGTCAAAAGGGCCATTCTGAAAAAAGTGTAAAAACCAAAAAAGCAGGACAGGCCATGGAGACATGGGAGCCTTGCTACGCTGATGGGCGGGATGTAAATTGCCAACAGGCACTCTGGAAAAGTGTACGGTGTGTCCTGCAACAAATAATAAACACAGCTTAGAGAGCATAGGACACTTCCACTCATGGGCGTATAAATTGGGAAAACTAAAAATCAACAAGACACAGGCACCCCAAACTTTACGGCTGCTCTGTTTCCAAGAACCTCCCCTTCGGTACACCTTCAATATCCCAGGAAAGAGAAAAATGGATAAAGAAATGGTGGTACTTGGCACAATGGAATATCACTCAGCCATGAAATCAATGTCATAAGGCTAGTTAGCAGCATGATGAGTGGATTTAGCGACGATGATTCTAAGTGAAATAAGTCACACAGAAAAAGACACTTATCCTAAGATATCGCTTAGAGAGGGAATGTCAAAATCGCTACACTTGAACTGAATTACAAAACAGAACAGAGTCACACCTTTAGAAGACACACTATGGCTGCTTAACGGGAAAGGTGAGATGGGGTGATGCATAAAACAAGGGTTTGAAATTAGCTCAGAGACCGCTCCATAAGCCAAATATGTAATAGACAAGGCCTACTCCCTGCTCAGTGAACTGGACTCAACACCCCCTAGTCACCGCACAAGAATATATCTGACTAGTAAGAATCTGAAAACTTATGTATCGATATCTCTCTGCAAGTGAATCAAGAGGGTGTAAAGCGGCATAAACACAGCAGGGAAAAGCAGCCAAGACCCATTCTAAACATAAATTACTTTAAAAAACCCACAAAACAAAGACAGTGAAAGAGAGAGAAATTCTTACAAAATCTGTTCAGGGTCTCTGATGCAACCTGGATTGACCATATCTAGACCCACAGCTGGATGAGACATAAGGCTGGACACTCTTGGGGCTGAGAGGATTGGTGAGCTTGGTGAGCAAACGCAGATACTTTAAAGTAACACCGCCGGGTACACACACCATGGGTCTCAAATCTCCAGGTAGAAGGGCATCTTCCTACATCAAAACATTCATGGGAAACCCAGAAGATGGTATGCCGTGAGATCGGGAAAGGTTTCTAAAACGCACCTCATTTCTCCTCTCATTGTGCTCGGGTTCGCCATTCCAGCCGCTTGACTAACCATCTCCCTACTTGGAGAATCAGCACCTTTAACCTCCTGTTTTGTACAGGTTGCAATTTGTCCTGAGGATGAACGGGAAGACGGGCAACCAACGATAGACTAGCCCTAGGTGTTGGGACAGGCACAGGTCACTCCATTTTCCCATCAGGAAGAAGAATGAACCACAGGCTCAGCCTGCCCCCCAGAACCAAAATAGGGCCTGAAGCAATCCTGCGCTTTTGCGGCCAGCTCCCAAAAATCGAGGAGACAAATGGAGCTCAGGGGCACTGCAATTCACAAACGTGCAGAGTTATAAATGATATCTCTCGTCCACAAATATATTGAGGGAAGGCAACGAAGAGGATTTGAAAGCAAGGCAGATTTGCAGGAAACAGATTTCAGGAGGTAGTTTCGACTCGCCTTTAAAGCACATGAAAACAGGCAAAACGTTGACAATAATGCCCTTCACCAAAAAGGGCGTATGCGTTTTTTCCTGAATATATTCAGGAAAAAACGCATACGCCCTTTTTGGCCAACCAAGCAAGCCGGAAGGGCAAATCAGTGCTTCAAAGAAGTCTCGCTTGCCCTCGGTCAAAAGGGCCATGCTGAAAAAAGTGTAAACACCAGAAAAGCAGGACAGGCCATGGAGACCTGGGAGCCTTGCTACGCTAATGGGCAGGATGTAAATTGCCAACAGCCACTCTGGAGAAGTGTACGGTGTGTCCTGAAACAAGTAATAAACACAGCTTAGAGAGCATAGGACACTTCCACTCATGGGCGTATAAATTGGGAAAACTAAAAATCAGCAAGACACAGGCACCCCAAACTTTAAGGCTGCTCTGTTTCCAAGAACCTCCACTTCGGTACACCTTCAATATCCCAGGAAAGAGAAAAATGGATAAACAAATGGTGGTACTTGGCACAATGGAATATCACTCAGCCATGAAATCAATGTCATAAGGCTAGTTAGCAGCATGATGAGTGGATTTAGCGACGATGATTCTAAGTGAAATAAGTCACACAGAAAAAGACACTTATCCTAAGATATCGCTTATAGAGGGAATGTAAAAATCGCTACACTTGAACTGAATTACAAAACAGAACAGAGTCACACCTTTAGAAGTCACACTATGGCTGCTGAACGGGAATGGTGAGGTGGGGTGATGCATAAAACAAGGGTTTGAAATTAGCTCAGAGACCGCTCCATAAGCCAAATATGTAATAGACAAGGCCTACTCCCTGCTCAGTGAACTGGACTCAACACCCCCTAGTCACCGCACAAGAATATATCTGACTAGTAAGAATCTGAAAACCTATGTATCGATATCTCTCTGCAAGTGAATCAAGAGGGTGTAAAGCGGCATAAACACAGCAGGGAAAAGCAGCCAAGACCCATTCTAAACATAAATTACTTTAAAAAACCCACAAAACAAAGACAGTGAAAGAGAGAGAAATTCTTACAAAATCTGTTCAGGGTCTCTGATGCAACCTGGATTGACCATATCTAGACCCACAGCTGGATGAGACATAAGGCTGGACACTCTTGGGGCTGAGAGGATTGGTGAGCTTGGTGAGCAAACGCAGATACTTTAAAGTAACACCGCGGGATACACACCCCATGGGTCTCAAATCTCCAGGTACAAGGGCATCTTCCTACATCAAAACATGCATGGGAAACCCAGAAGATGGTATGCCGTGAGATCGGGAAAGGTTTCTAAAACGCACCTCATTTCTCCTCTCATTGTGCTCGGGTTCGCCATTCCAGCCGCTTGACTAACCATCTCCCTACTTGGAGAATCAGCACCTTTAACCTCCTGTTTTGTACAGGTTGCAATTTGTCCTGAGGATGAACGGGAAGACGGGCAACCAACGAGAGACTAGCCCTAGGTGTTGGGACAGGCACAGGTCACTCCATTTTCCCATCAGGAAGAAGAATGAACCACAGGCTCAGCCTGCCCCCTAGAACCAAAATAGGGCCTGAAGCAATCCTGCGCTTTTGCGGCCAGCTCCCAAAAAAGCGAGTAGACAAATGGAGCTCAGGGGCACTGCAATTCACAAACGTGCAGAGTTATAAATGATATCTCTCGTCCACAAATATATTGAGGGAAGGCAACGAAGAGGATTTGAAAGCAAGGCAGATTTGCAGGAAACAGATTTCAGGAGGTAGATTCGAGTCGCCTTTAAAGCACATGAAAACAGGCAAAACGTTGACAATAATGCCCTTCACCAAAAAGGGCGTATGCGTTTTTTCCTGAATATATTCAGGAAAAAACGCATACCTCCTTTTTGGCCAACCAAGCAAGCCGGAAGGGCAAATCAGTGCTACAAAGAAGTCTCGCTTGCCCTCGGTCAAAAGGGCCATGCTGAAAAAAGTGTAAACACCAGAAAAGCAGGACAGGCCATGGAGACATGGGAGCCTTGCTACGCTAATGGGCAGGATGTAAATTGCCAACAGCCACTCTGGAGAAGTGTACGGTGTGTCCTGAAACAAGTAATAAACACAGCTTAGAGAGCATAGGGCACTTCCACTCATGGGCGTATAAATTGGGAAAACTAAAAATCAACAAGTCACAGGCACCCCAAACTTTAAGGCTGCTCTGTTTCCAAGAACCTCCCCTTCGGTACACCTTCAATATCCCAGGAAAGAGAAAAATGGATAAAGAAATGGTGGTACTTGGCACAATGGAATATCACTCAGCCATGAAATCAATGTCATAAGGCTAGTTAGCAGCATGATGAGTGGATTTAGCGACGATGATTCTAAGTGAAATAAGACACACAGAAAAAGACACTTATCCTAAGATATCGCTTAGAGAGGGAATGTCAAAATCGCTACACTTGAACTGAATTACAAAACAGAACAGAGTCACACCATTAGAAGACACACTATGGCTGCTTAACGGGAAACGTGAGGTGGGGTGATGCATAGAACAAGGGTTTGAAATTAGCTCAGAGACCGCTCCATAAGCCAAATATGTAATAGACAAGGCCTACTCCCTGCTCAGTGAACTGGACTCAACACCCCCTAGTCACCGCTCAAGAATATATCTGACTAGTAAGAATCTGAAAACCTATGTATCGATATCTCTCTGCAAGTGAATCAAGAGGGTGTAAAGCGGCATAAACACAGCAGGGCAAAGCAGCCAAGACCCATTCTAAACATAAATTACTTTAAAAAACCCACAAAACAAAGACAGTGAAAGAGAGAGAAATTCTTACAAAATCTGTTCTGGGTCTCTGATGCAACCTGGATTGACCATATCTAGACCCACAGCTGGATGAGACATAAGGCTGGACACTCTTGGGGCTGAGAGGATTGGTGAGCTTGGGTGAGCAAACGCAGATACTTTAAAGTAACACCGCGGGGTACACACCGCATGGGTCTCAAATCTCCAGGTACAAGGGCATCTTCCTACATCAAAACATGCATGGGAAACCCAGAAGATGGTATGCCGTGAGATCGGGAAAGGTTTCTAAAACGCACCTCATTTCTCCTCTCATTGTGCTCGGGTTCGCCATTCCAGCCGCTTGACTAACCATCTCCCTACTTGGAGAATCAGCACCTTTAACCTCCTGTTTCGTACAGGTTGCAATTTGTCCTGAGGATGAACGGGAAGACGGGGAACCAACGAGAGACTATCCCTAGGTGTTGGGACCGGCACAGGTCACTCCATTTTCCCATCAGGAAGAAGAATGAACCACAGGCTCAGCCTGACCCCCAGAACCAAAATAGGGCCTGAAGCAATCCTGTGCTTTTGCGGCCAGCTCCCAAAAAAGTGAGTAGACAAATGGAGCTCAGGGGCACTGCAATTCACAAACGTGCAGAGTTATAAATGATAACTCTCGTCCACAAATATATTGAGGGAAGGCAACGAAGAGGATTTGAAAGCAAGGCAGATTTGCAGGAAACAGATTTCAGGAGATACATTCGACTCGCCTTTAAAGCACATGAAAAGCGGCAAAACGTTGACAATGATGCCCTTGGCCAAAAAGGGCGTATGCGTTTTTTCCTGAATATATTCAGGAAAAAACGCATACGCCCTTTTTGGCCAACCAAGCAAGCCGGAAGGGCAAATCAGCGCTACAAAGAAGTCTCGCTTGCCCTCGGTCAAAAGGGCCACGCTGAAAAAAGCGTAAACACCAGAAAAGCAGGACAGGCCATGGAGACATGGGAGCCTTGCTACGCTGATGGGCGGGATGTAAATTGCCAACAGGCACTCTGGAGAAGTGTACGGTGTGTCCTGAAACAAATAATAAACACAGCTTAGAGAGCATAGGGCACTTCCACTCATGGGCGCATAAATTGGGAAAACTAAAAATCAACAAGACACAGGCACCCCAAACTTTACGGCTGCTCTGTTTCCAAGAACCTCCACTTCGGTACACCTTCAATATCCCAGGAAAGAGAAAAATGGATAAAGAAATGGTGGTACTTGGCACAATGGAATATCACTCAGCCATGAAATCAATGTCATAAGGCTAGTTAGCAGCATGATGACTGGATTTAGCGACGATGATTCTAAGTGAAATAAGTCACACAGAAAAAGACACTTATCCTAAGATATCGCTTATAGAGGGAATGTCAAAATCGCTACACTTGAACTGAATTACAAAACAGAACAGAGTCACACCTTTAGAAGACACACTATGGCTGCTGAACGGGAATGGTGAGGTGGGGTGATGCATAAAACAAGGGTTTGAAATTAGCTCAGAGACCGCTCCATAAGCCAAATATGTAATAGACAAGGCCTACTCCCTGCTCAGTGAACTGGACTCAACACCCCCTAGTCACCGCACAAGAATATATCTGACTAGTAAGAATCTGAAAACCTATGTATCGATATCTCTCTGCAAGTGAATCAAGAGGGTGTAAAGCGGCATAAACACAGCAGGGAAAAGCAGCCAAGACCCATTCTAAACATAAATTACTTTAAAAAACCCACAAAACAAAGACAGTGAAAGAGAGAGAAATTCTTACAAAATCTGTTCAGGGTCTCTGATGCAACCTGGATTGACCATATCTAGACCCACAGCTGGATGAGACATAAGGCTGGACACTCTTGGGGCTGAGAGGATTGGTGAGCTTGGTGAGCAAACGCAGATACTTTAAAGTAACACCGCGGGGTACCCACCCCATGGGTCTCAAATCTCCAGGTACAAGGGCATCTTCCTACATCAAAACATGCATGGGAAACCCAGAAGATGGTATGCCGTGAGATCGGGAAAGGTTTCTAAAACGCACCTCATTTCTCCTCTCATTGTGCTCGGGTTCGCCATTCCAGCCGCTTGACTAACCATCTCCCTACTTGGAGAATCAGCACCTTTAACCTCCTGTTTCGTACAGGTTGCAATTTGTCCTGAGGATGAACGGGAAGACGGGCAACCAACGAGAGAATAGCCCTAGGTGTTGGGACAGGCACAGGTCACTCCATTTTCCCATCAGGAAGAAGAATGAACAACAGGCTCAGCCTGCCCCCCAGAACCAAAATAGGGCCTGAAGCAATCCTGCGCTTTTGCGGCCAGCTCCCAAAAAAGCGAGTAGACAAATGGAGCTCAGGGGCACTGCAATTCACAAACGTGCAGAGTTATAAATGAGAACTCTCGTCCACAAATATATTGAGGGAAGGCAACGAAGAGGATTTGAAAGCAAGGCAGATTTGCAGGAAACAGATTTCAGGAGGTAGATACGACTCGCCTTTAAAGCACATGAAAACAGGCAAAACGTTGACAATAATGCCCTTCACCAAAAAGGGCGTATGCGTTTTTTCCTGAATATATTCAGGAAAAAACGCATACCTCCTTTTTGGCCAACCAAGCAAGCCGGAAGGGCAAATCAGTGCTACAAAGAAGTCTCGCTTGCCCTCGGTCAAAAGGGCCATGCTGAAAAAAGTGTAAACACTAGAAAAGCAGGACAGGCCATGGAGACATGGGAGCCTTGCTACGCTAATGGGCAGGATGTAAATTGCCAACAGCCACTCTGGAGAAGTGTACGGTGTGTCCTGAAACAAGTAATAAACACAGCTTAGAGAGCATAGGACACTTCCACTCATGGGCGTATAAATTGGGAAAACTAAAAATCAACAAGACACAGGCACCCCAAACTTTACGGCTGCTCTGTTTCCAAGAACCTCCCCTTCGGTACACCTTCAATATCCCAGGAAAGAGAAAAATGGATAAAGAAATGGTGGTACTTGGCACAATGGAATATCACTGAGCCATGAAATCAATGTCATAAGGCTAGTTAGCAGCATGATGAGTGGATTTAGGTACGATGATTCTAAGTGAAATAAGTCACACAGAAAAAGACACTTATCCTAAGATATCGCTTAGAGAGGGAATGTCAAAATCGCTACACTTGAACTGAAGTACAAAACAGAACAGAGTCACACCATTAGAAGACACACTATGGCTGCTTAACGGGAAACGTGAGGTGGGGTGATGCATAGAACAAGGGTTTGAAATTAGCTCAGAGACCGCTCCATAAGCCAAATATGTAATAGACAAGGCCTACTCCCTGCTCAGTGAACTGGACTCAACACCCCCTAGTCACGGAACAAGAATATATCTGACTAGTAAGAATCTGAAAACCTATGTATCGATATCTCTCTGCAAGTGAATCAAGAGGGTGTAAAGCGGCATAAACACAGCAGGGCAAAGCAGCCAAGACCCATTCTAAACATAAATTACTTTAAAAAACCCAAAAAACAAAGACAGTGAAAGAGAGAGAAATTCTTACAAAATCTGTTCAGGGTCTCTGATGCAACCTGGATTGACCATATCTAGACCCACAGCTGGATGAGACATAAGGCTGGACACTCTTGGGGCTGAGAGGATTGGTGAGCTTGGTGAGCAAACGCAGATACTTTAAAGTAACACCGCCGGGTACACACACCATGGGTCTCAAATCTCCAGGTAGAAGGGCATCTTCCTACATCAAAACATTCATGGGAAACCCAGAAGATGGTATGCCGTGAGATCGGGAAAGGTTTCTAAAACGCACCTCATTTCTCCTCTCCTTGTGCTCGGGTTCGCCATTCCAGCCGCTTGACTAACCATCTCCCTACTTGGAGAATCAGCACCTTTAACCTCCTGTTTTGTACAGGTTGCAATTTGTCCTGAGGATGAACGGGAAGACAGGCAACCAACGATAGACTAGCCCTAGGTGTTGGGACAGGCACAGGTCACTCCATTTTCCCATCAGGAAGAAGAATGAACCACAGGCTCAGCCTGCCCCCCAGAACCAAAATAGGGCCTGAAGCAATCCTGCGCTTTTGCGGCCAGCTCCCAAAAAAGCGAGTAGACAAATGGAGCTCAGGGGCACTGCAATTCACAAACGTGCAGAGTTATAAATGAGAACTCTCGTCCACAAATATATTGAGGGAAGGCAACGAAGAGGATTTGAAAGCAAGGCAGATTTGCAGGAAACAGATTTCAGGAGGTAGATTCGACTCGCCTTTAAAGCACATGAAAAGCGGCAAAACGTTGACAATGATGCCCTTGGCCAAAAAGGGCGTATGCGTTTTTTCCTGAATATATTCAGGAAAAAACGCATACGCCCTTTTTGGCCAACCAAGCAAGCCGGAAGGGCAAATCAGCGCTACAAAGAAGTCTCGCTTGCCCTCGGTCAAAAGGGCCATTCTGAAAAAAGTGTAAAAACCAGAAAAGCAGGACAGGCCATGGAGACATGGGAGCCTAGCTACGCTGATGGGCAGGATGTAAATTGCCAACAGGCACTCTGGAGAAGTGTACGGTGTGTCCTGCAACAAATAATAAACACAGCTTAGAGAGCATAGGGCACTTCCACTCATGGGCGTATAAACCGGGAAAATTAAACTCAACAAGACACAGGCACCTCAACCTTTACGGCTGCTCTGTTTCCAAGAACCTCCATTTGGGTACACCTTCAATATACCAGGAAAGAAAAAATTGATAAACAAATGGTGGTACTTGGCACAATGGAATATCACTCAGCCATGAAATCAATGTCATAAGGCTAGTTAGCAGCATGATGAGTGGATTTAGCGATGATGATTCTAAGTGAAATAAGTCACACAGAAAAAGACACTTATCCTAAGATATCGCTTAGAGAGGGAATGTCAAAATCGCTACACTTGAACTGAATTACAAAACAGAACAGAGTCACACCTTTAGAAGACACACTATGGCTGCTTAACGGGAAAGGTGAGATGGGGTGATGCATAAAACAAGGGTTTGAAATTAGCTCAGAGACCGCTCCATAAGCCAAATATGTAATAGACAAGGCCTACTCCCTGCTCAGTGAACTGGACTCAACACCCCCTAGTCACCGCACAAGAATATATCTGACTAGTAAGAATCTGAAAACTTATGTATCGATATCTCTCTGCAAGTGAATCAAGAGGGTGTAAAGCGGCATAAACACAGCAGGGAAAAGCAGCCAAGACCCATTCTAAACATAAATTACTTTAAAAAACCCACAAAACAAAGACAGTGAAAGAGAGAGAAATTCTTACAAAATCTGTTCAGGGTCTCTGATGCAACCTGGATTGACCATATCTAGACCCACAGCTGGATGAGACATAAGGCTGGACACTCTTGGGGCTGAGAGGATTGGTGAGCTTGGTGAGCAAACGCAGATACTTTAAAGTAACACCGCCGGGTACACACACCATGGGTCTCAAATCTCCAGGTACAAGGGCATCTTCCTACATCAAAACATTCATGGGAAACCCAGAAGATGGTATGCCGTGAGATCGGGAAAGGTTTCTAAAACGCACCTCATTTCTCCTCTCATTGTGCTCGGGTTCGCCATTCCAGCCGCTTGACTAACCATCTCCCTACTTGGAGAATCAGCACCTTTAACCTCCTGTTTTGTACAGGTTGCAATTTGTCCTGAGGATGAACGGGAAGACGGGCAACCAACGATAGACTAGCCCTAGGTGTTGGGACAGGCACAGGTCACTCCATTTTCCCATCAGGAAGAAGAATGAACCACAGGCTCAGCCTGCCCACCAGAACCAAAATAGGGCCTGAAGCAATCCTGCGCTTTTGCGGCCAGCTCCCAAAAAAGCGAGTAGACAAATGGAGCTCAGGGGCACTGCAATTCACAAACGTGCAGAGTTATAAATGAGAACTCTCGTCCACGAATATATTGAGGGAAGGCAACGAAGAGGATTTGAAAGCAAGGCAGATTTGCAGGAAACAGATTTCAGGAGGTAGATTCGACTCGCCTTTAAAGCACATGAAAACAGGCAAAACGTTGACAATAATGCCCTTCACCAAAAAGGGCGTATGCGTTTTTTCCTGAATATATTCAGGAAAAAACGCATACCTCCTTTTTGGCCAACCAAGCAAGCCGGAAGGGCAAATCAGTGCTACAAAGAAGTCTCGCTTGCCCTCGGTCAAAAGGGCCATGTTGAAAAAAGTGTAAACACTAGAAAAGCAGGACAGGCCATGGAGACATGGGAGCCTTGCTACGCTAATGGGCAGGATGTAAATTGCCAACAGCCACTCTGGAGAAGTGTACGGTGTGTCCTGAAACAAGTAATAAACACAGCTTAGAGAGCATAGGACACTTCCACTCATGGGCGTATAAATTGGGAAAACTAAAAATCAACAAGACACAGGCACCCCAAACTTTACGGCTGCTCTGTTTCCAAGAACCTCCCCTTCGGTACACCTTCAATATCCCAGGAAAGAGAAAAATGGATAAAGAAATGGTGGTACTTGGCACAATGGAATATCACTCAGCCATGAAATCAATGTCATAAGGCTAGTTAGCAGCATGATGAGTGGATTTAGTTACGATGATTCTAAGTGAAATAAGTCACACAGAAAAAGACACTTATCCTAAGATATCGCTTAGAGAGGGAATGTCAAAATCGCTACACTTGAACTGAAGTACAAAACAGAACAGAGTCACACCATTAGAAGACACACTATGGCTGCTTAACGGGAAACGTGAGGTGGGGTGATGCATAGAACAAGGGTTTGAAATTAGCTCAGAGACCGCTCCATAAGCCAAATATGTAATAGACAAGGCCTACTCCCTGCTCAGTGAACTGGACTCAACACCCCCTAGTCACGGAACAAGAATATATCTGACTAGTAAGAATCTGAAAACCTATGTATCGATATCTCTCTGCAAGTGAATCAAGAGGGTGTAAAGCGGCATAAACACAGCAGGGCAAAGCAGCCAAGACCCATTCTAAACATAAATTACTTTAAAAAACCCACAAAACAAAGACAGTGAAAGAGAGAGAAATTCTTACAAAATCTGTTCAGGGTCTCTGATGCAACCTGGATTGACCATATCTAGACCCACAGCTGGATGAGACATAAGGCTGGACACTCTTGGGGCTGAGAGGATTGGTGAGGTTGGGTGAGCAAATGCAGATACTTTAAAGTAACACCGCGGGGTACCCACCCCATGGGTCTCAAATCTCCAGGTACAAGGGCATCTTCCTACATCAAAACATGCATGGGAAACCCAGAAGATGGTATGCCGTGAGATCGGGAAATGTTTCTAAAACGCACCTCATTTCTCCTCTCCTTGTGCTCGGGTTCGCCATTCCAGCCGCTTGACTAACCATCTCCCTACTTGGAGAATCAGCACCTTTAACCTCCTGTTTCGAACAGGTTGCAATTTGTATTGAGGATGAACGGGAAGATGGGGAAACAACGAGAGACTAGCCCTAGGTGTTGGGAAAGGCACAGGCCACTCCATTTTCCCATCAGGAAGAAGAATGAACCACAGGCTCAGCCTGACCCCCAGAACCAAAATAGGGCCTGAAGCAATCCTGCGCTTTTGCGGCCATCTCCCAAAAAAGCGAGTAGACAAATGGAGCTCAGGGGCACTGCAAATCACAAACGTGCAGAGTTATAAATGAGAACTCTCGTCCACAAATATATTGAGGGAAGGCAACGAAGAGGATTTGAAAGCAAGGCAGATTTGCAGGAAAAAGATTTCAGGAGGTAGATTCGACTCGCCTTTAAAGCACATGAAAAGCGGCAAAACGTTGACAATGATGCCCTTGGCCAAAAAGGGCGTATGCGTTTTTTCCTGAATATATTCAGGAAAAAACGCATACGCCCTTTTTGGCCAACCAAGCAAGCCGGAAGGGCAAATCAGCGCTACAAAGAAGTCTCGCTTGCCCTCGGTCAAAAGGGCCATTCGGAAAAAAGTGTAAAAACCAGAAAAGCAGGACAGGCCATGGAGACATGGGAGCCTTGCTACGCTGATGGGCGGGATGTAAATTGCCAACAGGCACTCTGGAGAAGTGTACGGTGTGTCCTGCAACAAATAATAAACACAGCTTAGAGAGCATAGGGCACTTCCACTCATGGGCGTATAAATCGGGAAAATTAAACTCAACAAGACACAGGCACCTCAACCTTTACGGCTGCTCTGTTTCCAAGAACCTCCATTTGGGTACACCTTCAATATACCAGGAAAGAAAAAATTGATAAACAAATGGTGGTACTTGGCACAATGGAATATCACTCAGCCATGAAATCAATGTCATAAGGCTAGTTAGCAGCATGATGAGTGGATTTAGCGACGATGATTCTAAGTGAAATAAGTCACACAGAAAAAGACACTTATCCTAAGATATCGCTTAGAGAGGGAATGTCAAAATCGCTACACTTGAACTGAATTACAAAACAGAACAGAGTCACACCTTTAGAAGACACACTATGGCTGCTTAACGGGAAAGGTGAGATGGGGTGATGCATAAAACAAGGGTTTGAAATTAGCTCAGAGACCGCTCCATAAGCCAAATATGTAATAGACAAGGCCTACTCCCTGCTCAGTGAACTGGACTCAACACCCCCTAGTCACCGCACAAGAATATATCTGACTAGTAAGAATCTGAAAACTTATGTATCGATATCTCTCTGCAAGTGAATCAAGAGGGTGTAAAGCGGCATAAACACAGCAGGGAAAAGCAGCCAAGACCCATTCTAAACATAAATTACTTTAAAAAACCCAAAAAACAAAGACAGTGAAAGAGAGAGAAATTCTTACAAAATCTGTTCAGGGTCTCTGATGCAACCTGGATTGACCATATCTAGACCCACAGCTGGATGAGACATAAGGCTGGACACTCTTGGGGCTGAGAGGATTGGTGAGCTTGGTGAGCAAACGCAGATACTTTAAAGTAACACCGCCGGGTACACACACCATGGGTCTCAAATCTCCAGGTACAAGGGCATCTTCCTACATCAAAACATTCATGGGAAACCCAGAAGATGGTATGCCGTGAGATCGGGAAAGGTTTCTAAAACGCACCTCATTTCTCCTCTCATTGTGCTCGGGTTCGCCATTCCAGCCGCTTGACTAACCATCTCCCTACTTGGAGAATCAGCACCTTTAACCTCCTGTTTTGTACAGGTTGCAATTTGTCCTGAGGATGAACGGGAAGACGGGCAACCAACGATAGACTAGCCCTAGGTGTTGGGACAGGCACAGGTCACTCCATTTTCCCATCAGGAAGAAGAATGAACCACAGGCTCAGCCTGCCCCCTAGAACCAAAATAGGGCCTGAAGCAATCCTGCGCTTTTGCGGCCAGCTCCCAAAAAAGCGAGTAGACAAATGGGGCTCAGGGGCACTGTAATTCACAAACGTGCAGAGTTATAAATGATATCTCTCGTCCACAAATATATTGAGGGAAGGCAACGAAGAGGATTTGAAAGCAAGGCAGATTTGCAAGAAACAGATTTCAGGAGGTAGATTCGACTCGCCTTTAAAGCACATGAAAACAGGCAAAACGTTGACAATAATGCCCTTCACCAAAAAGGGCGTATGCGTTTTTTCCTGAATATATTCAGGAAAAAACGCATACCTCCTTTTTGGCCAACCAAGCAAGCCGGAAGGGCAAATCAGTGCTACAAAGAAGTCTCGCTTGCCCTCGGTCAAAAGGGCCATGCTGAAAAAAGTGTAAAAACCAGAAAAGCAGGACAGGCCATGGAGACATGGGAGCCTTGCTACGCTGATGGGCGGGATGTAAATTGCCAACAGGCACTCTGGAGAAGAGTACGGTGTGTCCTGAAACAAGTAATAAACACAGCTTAGAGAGCATAGGACACTTCCACTCATGGGCGTATAAATTGGGAAAACTAAAAATCAACAAGACACAGGCACCCCAAACTTTACGGCTGCTCTGTTTCCAAGAACCTCCCCTTCGGTACACCTTCAATATCCCAGGAAAGAGAAAAATGGATAAAGAAATGGTGGTACTTGGCACAATGGAATATCACTCAGCCATGAAATCAATGTCATAAGGCTAGTTAGCAGCATGATGAGTGGATTTAGCGACGATGATTCTAAGTGAAATAAGTCACACAGAAAAAGACACTTATCCTAAGATATCGCTTAGAGAGGGAATGTCAAAATCGCTACACTTGAACTGAATTACAAAACAGAACAGAGTCACACCTTTAGAAGACACACTATGGCTGCTTAACGGGAAAGGTGAGGTGGGGTGATGCATAGAACAATGGTTTGAAATTAGCTCAGAGACCGCTCCATAAGCCAAATATGTAATAGACAAGGCCTACTCCCTGCTCAGTGAACTGGACTCAACACCCCCTAGTCACGGAAAAAGAATATATCTGACTAGTAAGAATCTGAAAACCTATGTATCGATATCTCTCTGCAAGTGAATCAAGAGGGTGTAAAGCGGTATAAACACAGCAGGGCAAAGCAGCCAAGACCCTTTCTAAACATAAATTACTTTAAAAAACCCACAAAACAAAGACAGTGAAAGAGAGAGAAATTCTTACAAAATACGTTCAGGGTCTCTGATGCAACCAGGATTGACCATATCTAGACCCACATCTGGATGAGACATAAGGCTGGACACTCTGGGGGCTGAGAGGATTGGTGAGGTTGGGTGAGCAAACGCAGATACTTTAAAGTAACACCGCGGGGTATCACCCCATGGGTCTCAAATCTCCAGGTACAAGGGCATCTTCCTACATGAAAACATGCATGGGAAAACCAGAAGATGGTATGCCATGAGATCGGGAAAGGTTCCTAAAACGCACCTCATTTCTCCTCTCCTTGTGCTCGGGTTCGCCATTCCAGCCGCTTGACTAACCATCTCCCTACTTGGAGAATCAGCACCTTTAACCTCCTGTTTCGTACAGGTTGCAATTTGTCCTGAGGATGAACGGGAAGACGGGCAACCAACGATAGACTAGCCCTAGGTGTTGGGACAGGCACAGGTCACTCCATTTTCCCATCAGGAAGAAGAATGAACCACAGGCTCAGCCTGCCCCCCAGAACCAAAATAGGGCCTGAAGCAATCCTGCGCTTTTGCGGCCAGCTCCGAAAAATCGAGGAGACAAATGGAGCTCAGGGGCACTGCAATTCACAAACGTGCAGAGTTATAAATGAGAACTCTCGTCCACAAATATATTGAGGGAAGGGAACGAAGAGGATTTGAAAGCAAGGCAGATTTGCAGGAAACAGATTTCAGGAGGTAGATTCGACTCGCCTTTAAAGCACATGAAAAGCGGCAAAACGTTGACAATGATGCCCTTGGCCAAAAAGGGCGTATGCGTTTTTTCCTGAATATATTCAGGAAAAAACGCATACGCCCTTTTTGGCCAACCAAGCAAGCCGGAAGGGCAAATCAGCGCTACAAAGAAGTCTCGCTTGCCCTCGGTCAAAAGGGCCATTCTGAAAAAAGTGTAAAAACCAGAAAAGCAGGACAGGCCATGGAGACATGGGAGCCTTGCTACGCTGATGGGCGGGATGTAAATTGCCAACAGGCACTCTGGAGAAGTGTACGGTGTGTCCTGCAACAAATAATAAACACAGCTTAGAGAGCATAGGACACTTCCACTCATGGGCGTATAAATTGGGAAAACTAAAAATCAACAAGACACAGGCACCCCAAACTTTACGGCTGCTCTGTTTCCAAGAACCTCCCGTTCGGTACACCTTCAATATCCCAGGAAAGAGAAAAATGGATAAACAAATGGTGGTACTTGGCACAATGGAATATCACTCAGCCATGAAATCAATGTCATAAGGCTAGTTAGCAGCATGATGAGTGGATTTAGGTACGATGATTCTAAGTGAAATAAGTCACACAGAAAAAGACACTTATCCTAAGATATCGCTTAGAGAGGGAATGTCAAAATCGCTACACTTGAACTGAATTACAAAACAGAACAGAGTCACACCTTTAGAAGACACACTATGGCTGCTTAACGGGAAAGGTGAGGTGGGGTGATGCATAAAACAAGGGTTTGAAATTAGCTCAGAGACCGCTCCATAAGCCAAATATGTAATAGACAAGGCCTACTCCCTGCTCAGTGAACTGGACTCAACACCCCCTAGTCACCGCACAAGAATATATCTGACTAGTAAGAATCTGAAAACCTATGTATCGATATCTCTCTGCAAGTGAATCAAGAGGGTGTAAAGCGGCATAAACACAGCAGGGAAAAGCAGCCAAGACCCATTCTAAACATAAATTACTTTAAAAAACCCACAAAACAAAGACAGTGAAAGAGAGAAATTCTTAAATAATCTGTTCAGGGTCTCTGATGCAACCTGGATTGACCATATCTAGACCCACAGCTGGATGAGACATAAGGCTGGACACTCTTGGGGCTGAGAGGATTGGTGAGCTTGGTGAGCAAAGGCAGATACTTTAAAGTAACACCGCGGGGTACACACCCCATGGGTCTCATATCCCCAGGTACAAGGGCATGTTCCTACATCAAAACATGCATGGGAAGCCCAGAAGATGGTATGCCGTGAGATCGGGAAAGGTTTCTAAAACGCACCTCATTTCTCCTCTCCTTGTGCTCGGGTTCGCCATTCCAGCCGCTTGACTAACCATCTCCCTACTTGGAGAATCAGCACCTTTAACCTCCTGTTTCGTACAGGTTGCAATTTGTCCTGAGGATGAACGGGAAGATGGGCAACCAACGAGAGACTAGCCCTAGGTGTTGGGACAGGCACAGGTCACTCCATTTTCCCATCAGGAAGAAGAATGAACCACAGGCTCAGCCTGCCCCCTAGAACCAAAATAGGGCGTGAAGCAATCCTGCGCTTTTGCGGCCAGCTCCCAAAAAAGCGAGTAGACAAATGGAGCTCAGGGGCACTGTAATTCACAAACGTGCAGAGTTATAAATGATATCTCTCGTCCACAAATATATTGAGGGAAGGCAACGAAGAGGATTTGAAAGCAAGGCAGATTTGCAGGAAACAGATTTCAGGAGGTAGATTCGACTCGCCTTTAAAGCACATGAAAACAGGCAAAACGTTGACAATAATGCCCTTCACCAAAAAGGGCGTATGCGTTTTTTCCTGAATATATTCAGGAAAAAACGCATACCTCCTTTTTGGCCAACCAAGCAAGCCGGAATGGCAAATCAGTGCTACAAAGAAGTCTCGCTTGCCCTCGGTCAAAAGGGCCATGCTGAAAAAAGTGTAAACACTAGAAAAGCAGGACAGGCCATGGAGACATGGGAGCCTTGCTACGCTAATGGGCAGGATGTAAATTGCCAACAGCCACTCTGGAGAAGTGTACGGTGTGTCCTGAAACAAGTAATAAACACAGCTTAGAGAGCATAGGACACTTCCACTCATGGGCGTATAAATTGGGAAAACTAAAAATCAACAAGACACAGGCACCCCAAACTTTACGGCTGCTCTGTTTCCAAGAACCTCCCCTTCGGTACACCTTCAATATCCCAGGAAAGAGAAAAATGGATAAAGAAATGGTGGTACTTGGCACAATGGAATATCACTCAGCCATGAAATCAATGTCATAAGGCTAGTTAGCAGCATGATGAGTGGATTTAGGTACGATGATTCTAAGTGAAATAAGTCACACAGAAAAAGACACTTATCCTAAGATATCGCTTATAGAGGGAATGTCAAAATCGCTACACTTGAACTGAAGTACAAAACAGAACAGAGTCACACCATTAGAAGACACACTATGGCTGCTTAACGGGAAACGTGAGGTGGGGTGATGCATAGAACAAGGGTTTGAAATTAGCTCAGAGACCGCTCCATAAGCCAAATATGTAATAGACAAGGCCTACTCCCTGCTCAGTGAACTGGACTCAACACCCCCTAGTCACGGAACAAGAATATATCTGACTAGTAAGAATCTGAAAACCTATGTATCGATATCTCTCTGCAAGTGAATCAAGAGGGTGTAAAGCGGCATAAACACAGCAGGGCAAAGCAGCCAAGACCCATTCTAAACATAAATTACTTTAAAAAACCCACAAAACAAAGACAGTGAAAGAGAGAGAAATTCTTACAAAATCTGTTCAGGGTCTCTGATGCAATCTGGATTGACCATATCTAGACCCACAGCTGGATGAGACATAAGGCTGGACACTCTTGGGGCTGAGAGGATTGGTGAGGTTGGGTGAGCAAACGCAGATACTTTAAAGTAACACCGCGGGGTACCCACCCCATGGGTCTCAAATCTCCAGGTACAAGGGCATCTTCCTACATCAAAACATGCATGGGAAACCCAGAAGATGGTATGCCGTGAGATCGGGAAAGGTTTCTAAAACGCACCTCATTTCTCCTCTCCTTGTGCTTGGGTTCGCCATTCCAGCCGCTTGACTAACCATCTCCCTACTTGGAGAATCAGCACCTTTAACCTCCTGTTTCGAACAGGTTGCAATTTGTATTGAGGATGAACGGGAAGATGGGGAAACAACGAGAGACTAGCCCTAGGTGTTGGGACAGGCACAGGCCACTCCATTTTCCCATCAGGAAGAAGAATGAACCACAGGCTCAGCCTGACCCCCAGAACCAAAATAGGGCCTGAAGCAATCCTGCGCTTTTGCGGCCACCTCCCAAAAAAGCGAGTAGACAAATGGAGCTCAGGGGCACTGCAATTCACAAACGTGCAGAGTTATAAATGATAACTCTCGTTCACAAATATATTGAGGGAAGGCAACGAAGAGGATTTGAAAGCAAGGCAGATTTGCAGGAAACAGATTTCAGGAGGTAGATTCGACTCGCCTTTAAAGCACATGAAAAGCGGCAAAACGTTGACAATGATGCCCTTGGCCAAAAAGGGCGTATGCGTTTTTTCCTGAATATATTCAGGAAAAAACGCATACGCCCTTTTTGGCCAACCAAGCAAGCCGGAAGGGCAAATCAGCGCTACAAAGAAGTCTCGCTTGCCCTCGGTCAAAAGGGCCATTCTGAAAAAAGTGTAAAAACCAGAAAAGCAGGACAGGCCATGGAGACATGGGAGCCTTGCTACGCTGATGGGCGGGATGTAAATTGCCAACAGGCACTCTGGAGAAGTGTACGGTGTGTCCTGCAACAAATAATAAACACAGCTTAGAGAGCATAGGGCACTTCCACTCATGGGCGTATAAACCGGGAAAATTAAACTCAACAAGACACAGGCACCTCAACCTTTACGGCTGCTCTGTTTCCAAGAACCTCCATTTGGGTACACCTTCAATATACCAGGAAAGAAAAAATTGATAAACAAATGGTGGTACTTGGCACAATGGAATATCACTCAGCCATGAAATCAATGTCATAAGGCTAGTTAGCAGCATGATGAGTGGATTTAGCGACGATGATTCTAAGTGAAATAAGTCACACAGAAAAATACACTTATCCTAAGATATCGCTTAGAGAGGGAATGTCAAAATCGCTACACTTGAACTGAATTACAAAACAGAACAGAGTCACACCTTTAGAAGACACACTATGGCTGCTTAACGGGAAAGGTGAGATGGGGTGATGCATAAAACAAGGGTTTGAAATTAGCTCAGAGACCGCTCCATAAGCCAAATATGTAATAGACAAGGCCTACTCCCTGCTCAGTGAACTGGACTCAACACCCCCTAGTCACCGCACAAGAATATATCTGACTAGTAAGAATCTGAAAACTTATGTATCGATATCTCTCTGCAAGTGAATCAAGAGGGTGTAAAGCGGCATAAACACAGCAGGGAAAAGCAGCCAAGACCCATTCTAAACATAAATTACTTTAAAAAACCCACAAAACAAAGACAGTGAAAGAGAGAGAAATTCTTACAAAATCTGTTCAGGGTCTCTGATGCAACCTGGATTGACCATATCTAGACCCACAGCTGGATGAGACATAAGGCTGGACACTCTTGGGGCTGAGAGGATTGGTGAGCATGTTGAGCAAACGCAGATACTTTAAAGTAACACCACCGGGTACACACACCATGGGTCTCAAATCTCCAGGTACAAGGGCATCTTCCTACATCAAAACATTCATGGGAAACCCAGAAGATGGTATGCCGTGAGATCGGGAAAGGTTTCTAAAACGCACCTCATTTCTCCTCTCATTGTGCTCGGGTTCGCCATTCCAGCCGCTTGACTAACCATCTCCCTACTTGGAGAATCAGCACCTTTAACCTCCTGTTTTGTACAGGTTGCAATTTGTCCTGAGGATGAACGGGAAGACGGGCAACCAACGAGAGACTAGCCCTAGGTGTTGGGACAGGCACAGGTCACTCCATTTTCCCATCAGGAAGAAGAATGAACCACAGGCTCAGCCTGGCCCCTAGAACCAAAATAGGGCCTGAAGCAATCCTGCGCTTTTGCGGCCAGCTCCCAAAAAAGCGAGTAGACAAATGGAGCTCAGGGGCACTGTAATTCACAAACGTGCAGAGTTATAAATGATATCTCTCGTCCACAAATATATTGAGGGAAGGCAACGAAGAGGATTTGAAAGCAAGGCAGATTTGCAAGAAACAGATTTCAGGAGGTAGATTCGACTCGCCTTTAAAGCACATGAAAACAGGCAAAATGTTGACAATAATGCCCTTCACCAAAAAGGGCGTATGCGTTTTTTCCTGAATATATTCAGGAAAAAACGCATACCTCCTTTTTGGCCAACCAAGCAAGCCGGAAGGGCAAATCAGTGCTACAAAGAAGTCTCGCTTGCCCTCGGTCAAAAGGGCCATGCTGAAAAAAGTGTAAACACCAGAAAAGCAGGACAGGCCATGGAGACATGGGAGCCTTGCTACGCTAATGGGCAGGATGTAAATTGCCAACAGCCACTCTGGAGAAGTGTACGGTGTGTCCTGAAACAAGTAATAAACACAGCTTAGAGAGCATAGGACACTTCCACTCATGGGCGTATAAATTGGGAAAACTAAAAATCAACAAGACACAGGCACCCCAAACTTTACGGCTGCTCTGTTTCCAAGAACCTCCCCTTCGGTACACCTTCAATATCCCAGGAAAGAGAAAAATGGATAAAGAAATGGTGGTACTTGGCACAATGGAATATCACTCAGCCATGAAATCAATGTCATAAGGCTAGTTAGCAGCATGATGAGTGGATTTAGGTACGATGATTCTAAGTGAAATAAGTCACACAGAAAAAGACACTTATCCTAAGATATCGCTTAGAGAGGGAATGTCAAAATCGCTACACTTGAACTGAAGTACAAAACAGAACAGAGTCACACCATTAGAAGACACACTATGGCTGCTTAACGGGAAACGTGAGGTGGGGTGATGCATAGAACAAGGGTTTGAAATTAGCTCAGAGACCGCTCCATAAGCCAAATATGTAATAGAGAAGGCCTACTCCCTGCTCAGTGAACTGGACTCAACACCCCCTAGTCACCGCACAAGAATATATCTGACTAGTAAGAATCTGAAAACCTATGTATCGATATCTCTCTGCAAGTGAATCAAGAGGGTGTAAAGCGGCATAAACACAGCAGGGAAAAGCAGCCAAGAACCATTCTAAACATAAATTACTTTAAAAAACCCACAAAACAAAGACAGTGAAAGAGAGAAATTCTTAAATAATCTGTTCAGGGTCTTTGATGCAACCTGGATTGACCATATCTAGACCCACAGCTGGATGAGACATAAGGCTGGACACTCTTGGGGCTGAGAGGATTGGTGAGCTTGGTGAGCAAACGCAGATACTTTAAAGTAACACCGCGGGGTACACACCCCATGGGTCTCAAATCTCCAGGTACAAGGGCATTTTCCTACATCAAAACATGCTTGGGAAACCCAGAAGATGGTATGCCGTGAGATCGGGAAAGGTTTCTAAAACGCACCTCATTTCTCCTCTCATTGTGCTCGGGTTCGCCATTCCAGCCGCTTGACTAACCATCTCCCTACTTGGAGAATCAGCACCTTTAACCTCCTGTTTCGTACAGGTTGCAATTTGTCCTGAGGATGAACGGGAAGACGGGCAACCAACGAGAGACTAGCCCTAGGTGTTGGGACAGGCACAGGTCACTCCATTTTCCCATCAGGAAGAAGAATGAACCACAGGCTCAGCCTGCCCCCTAGAACCAAAATAGGGCCTGAAGCAATCCTGCACTTTTGCGGCCAGCTCCCAAAAAAGCGAGTAGACAAATGGAGCTCAGGGGCACTGCAATTCACAAACGTGCAGAGTTATAAATGATATCTCTCGTCCACAAATATATTGAGGGAAGGCAACGAAGAGGATTTGAAAGCAAGGCACATTTGCAGGAAACAGATTTCAGGAGGTAGATTCGACTCGCCTTTAAAGCACATGAAAACAGGCAAAACTTTGACAATAATGCCCTTCACCAAAAAGGGCGTATGCGCTTTTTCCTGAATATATTCAGGAAAAAGCGCATACGCCCTTTTTGGCCAACCAAGCAAGCCGGAAGGGCAAATCAGTGCTACAAAGAAGTCTCGCTTGCCCTCGGTCAAAAGGGCCATGCTGAAAAAAGTGTAAAAACCAGAAAAGCAGGACAGGCCATGGAGACATGGGAGCCTTGCTACGCTGATGGGCGGGATGTAAATTGCCAACAGGCACTCTGGAGAAGAGTACGGTGTGTCCTGAAACAAGTAATAAACACAGCTTAGAGAGCATAGGACACTTCCACTCATGGGCGTATAAATTGGGAAAACTAAAAATCAACAAGACACAGGCACCCCAAACTTTACGGCTGCTCTGTTTCCAAAAACCTCCCCTTCGGTACACCTTCAATATCCCAGGAAAGAGAAAAATGGATAAAGAAATGGTGGGACTTGGCACAATGGAATATCACTCAGCCATGAAATCAATGTCATAAGGCTAGTTAGCAGCATGATGAGTGGATTTAGCGACGATGATTCTAAGTGAAATAAGTCACACAGAAAAAGACACTTATCCTAAGATATCGCTTAGAGAGGGAATGTCAAAATCGCTACACTTGAACTGAATTACAAAACAGAACAGAGTCACACCTTTAGAAGACACACTATGGCTGCTTAACGGGAAAGGTGAGGTGGGGTGATGCATAAAACAAGGGTTTGAAATTAGCTCAGAGACCGCTCCATAAGCCAAATATGTAATAGACAAGGCCTACTCCCTGCTCAGTGAACTGGACTCAACACCCCCTAGTCACCGCACAAGAATATATCTCACTAGTAAGAATCTGAAAACCTATGTATCGATATCTCTCTGCAAGTGAATCAAGAGGGTGTAAAGCGGCATAAACACAGCAGGGAAAAGCAGCCAAGACCCATTCTAAACATAAATTACTTTAAAAAACCCACAAAACAAAGACAGTGAAAGAGAGAAATTCTTAAATAATCTGTTCAGGGTCTCTGATGCAACCTGGATTGACCATATCTAGACCCACAGCTGGATGAGACATAAGGCTGGACACTCTTGGGGCTGAGAGGATTGGTGAGCTTGGTGAGCAAAGGCAGATACTTTAAAGTAACACCGCGGGGTACACACCCCATGGGTCTCATATCCCCAGGTACAAGGGCATGTTCCTACATCAAAACATGCATGGGAAGCCCAGAAGATGGTATGCCATGAGATCGGGAAAGGTTTCTAAAACGCACCTCATTTCTCCTCTCATTGTGCTCGGGTTCGCCATTCCAGCCGCTTGACTAACCATCTCCCTACTTGGAGAATCAGCACCTTTAACCTCCTGTTTCGTACAGGTTGCAATTTGTCCTGAGGATGAACGGGAAGATGGGCAACCAACGAGAGACTAGCCCTAGGTGTTGGGACAGGCACAGGTCACTCCATTTTCCCATCAGGAAGAAGAATGAACCACAGGCTCAGCCTGCCCCCTAGAACCAAAATAGGGCCTGAAGCAATCCTGCACTTTTGCGGCCAGCTCCCAAAAAAGCGAGTAGACAAATGGAGATCAGGGGCACTGCAATTCACAAACGTGCAGAGTTATAAATGATATCTCTCGTCCACAAATATATTGAGGGAAGGCAACGAAGAGGATTTGAAAGCAAGGCAGATTTGCAGGAAACAGATTTCAGGAGGTAGATTCGACTCGCCTTTAAAGCACATGAAAAGCGGCAAAACGTTGACAATGATGCCCTTGGCCAAAAAGGGCGTATACGTTTTTTCCTGAATATATTCAGGAAAAAACGCATACGCCCTTCTTGGCCAACCAAGCAAGCCGGAAGGGCAAATCAGCGCTACAAAGAAGTCTCGCTTGCCCTCGGTCAAAAGGGCCATACTGAAAAATGTGTAAAAACCAGAAAAGCAGGACAGGCCATGGAGATAAGGGAGCCTTGCTACGCTGATGGGCGGGATGTAAATTGCCAACAGGCACTCTGGAGAAGTGTACGGTGTGTCCTGAAACAAGTAATAAATACAGCATAGAGAGCATAGGGCACTTCCACTCATGGGCGTATAAATCGGGAAAACTAAAAATCAACAAGACACAGGCACACCAAACTTTACGGCTGCTCTGTTTCCAAGAACCTCCACTTCGGTACACCTTCAATATCCCAGGAAAGAGAAAAATGGATAAACAAATGGTGGTACTTGGCACAATGGAATATCACTCAGCCATGAAATCAATGTCATAAGGCTAGTTAGCAGCATGATGAGTGGATTTAGCGACGATGATTCAAAGTGAAATAAGTCACACCGAAAAAGACACTTATCCTAAGATATCGCTTATAGAGGGAATGTCAAAATCGCTACACTTGAACTGAATTACAAGACAGAAAATAGTCACACCTTTAGAAGACACACAATGGCTGCTAAACGGGAATGGTGAGGTGGGGTGATGCATAAAACAAGGGTTTGAAATTAGCTCAGACACCGCTCCATAAGCCAAATATGTAATAGACAAGGCCTACTCCCTGCTCAGTGAACTGGACTCAACACCCCCTAGTCACCGCACAAGAATATATCTGACTAGTAAGAATCTGAAAACCTATGTATCGATATCTCTCTGCAAGTGAATCAAGAGGGTGTAAAGCGGCATAAACACAGCAGGGAAAAGCAGCCAAGACCCATTCTAAACATAAATTACTTTAAAAAACCCACAAAACAAAGACAGTGAAAGAGAGAGAAATTCTTACAAAATCTGTTCAGGGTCTCTGATGCAATCTGGATTGACCATATCTAGACCCACAGCTGGATGAGACATAAGGCTGGACACTCTTGGGGCTGAGAGGATTGGTGAGGTTGGGTGAGCAAACGCAGATACTTTAAAGTAACACCGCGGGGTACCACCCCATGGGTCTCAAATCTCCAAGAACAAGGGCATCTTCCTACATCAAAACATGCATGGGAAACCCAGAAGATGGTATGCCGTGAGATCGGGAAAGGTTTCTAAAACGTACCTCATTTCTGCTCTCCTTGTGCTCGGGTTCGCCATTCCAGCCCCTTGACTAACTATCTCCCTACTTGGTGAATCAGCACCTTTAACCTCATGTTTCGTACAGATTGCAGTTTGTCCTGAGGATGAACGGGAAGACGGGGAACCAACGAGAGACTAGCCCTAGGTGTTGGGACAGGCACAGGTCACTCCATTTTCCCATCAGGAAGAAGAATGAACCACAGGCTCAGCCTGCCCCCCAGAACCAAAATAGGGCCTAAAGCAATCCTGCGCTTTTGCGGCCAGCTCCCAAAAAAGCGAGGAGACAAATGGAGCTCAGGGGCACTGCAATTCACAAACGTGCAGAGTTATAAATGAGAACTCTCGTCCACAAATATATTGAGGAAAGGCAACGAAGAGGATTTGAAAGCAAGGCAGATTTGCAGGAAACAGATTTCAGGAGGTAGATTCGACTCGCCTTTAAAGCACATGAAAAGCGGCAAAACGTTGACAATGATGCCCTTGGCCAAAAAGGGCGTATGCGTTTTTTCCTGAATATATTCAGGAAAAAACGCATACGCCCTTTTTGGCCAACCAAGCAAGCTGGAAGGGCAAATCAGCGCTACAAAGAAGTCTCGCTTGCCCTCGGTCAAAAGGGCCATGCTGAACAAAGTGTAAAAACCAGAAAAGCACGACAGGCCACGGAGACATGGGAGCCTTGCTACGCTGATGGGCGGGATGGAAATTGCCAACAGCCACTCTGGAGAAGTGTACGGTGTGTCCTGCAACAAGTAATAAACACAGCTTAGAGAGCATAGGACACTTCCACTCATGGGCGTATAAATTGGGAAAACTAAAAATCAACAAGACACAGGCACCCCAAACTTTACGGCTGCTCTGTTGCCAAGAACCTCCCCTTCGGTACACCTTCAATATCCCAGGAAAGAGAAAAATGGATAAAGAAATGGTGGTACTTGGAACAATGGAATATCACTCAGCCATGAAATCAATGTCATAAGGCTAGTTAGCAGCATGATGAGTGGATTTAGCGACGATGATTCTAAGTGAAATAAGACACAGAGAAAAAGACACTTATCCTAAGATATCGCTTGTAGAGGGAATGTCAAAATCGCTACACTTGAACTGAATTACAAAACAGAACAGAGTCACACCATTAGAAGACACACTATGGCTGCTTAACGGGAAACGTGAGCTGGGGTGATGCATAGAACAAGGGTTTGAATTTAGCTCAGAGACCGCTCCATAAGCCAAATATGTAATAGACAAGGCCTACTCCCTGCTCAGTGAACTGGACTCAACACCCCCTAGTCACCGCACAAGAATATATCTGACTAGTAAGAATCTGAAAACCTATGTATCGATATCTCTCTGCAAGTGAATCAAGAGGGTGTAAATCGGCATAAACACAGCAGGGAAATGCAGCCAAGACCCATTCTAAACATAAATTACTTTAAAAAACCCACAAAACAAAGACAGTGAAAGAGAGAGAAATTCTTACAAAATCCGTTCGGGGGCTCTGATGCAACCTGGATTGACCATATCTAGACCCACAGCTGGATGAGACATAAGGCTGGACACTCTTGGGGCTGAGAGGATTGGTGAGCTTGGGTGAGCAAACGCAGATACTTTAAAGTAACACCGCGGGGTACACACCCCATGGGTCTCAAATCTCCAGGTACAAGGGCATCTTCCTACATCAAAACATGCATGGGAAACCCAGAAGATGGTATGCCGTGAGATCGGGAAAGGTTTCTAAAACGCACCTCATTTCTCCTCTCCTTGTGCTCGGGTTCGCCATTCCAGCCGCTTGACTAACCATCTCCCTACTTGGAGAATCAGCACCTTTAACCTCCTGTTTCGTACAGGTTGCAATTTGTCCTGAGGATGAACGGGAAGACGGGGAACCAACGAGAGACTAGCCCTAGGTGTTGGGACAGGCACAGGCCACTCCATTTTCCCATCAGGAAGAATAATGAACCACAGGCTCAGCCTGACCCCCAGAACCAAAATAGGGCCTGAAGCAATCCTGCGCTTTTGCGGCCAGCTCCCAAAAAAGCGAGGAGACAAATAGAGCTCAGGGGCACTGCAAATCACAAACGTGCAGAGTTATAAATGATAACTCTCGTCCACAAATATATTGAGGGAAGGCAACGAAGAGGATTTGAAAGCAAGGCAGATTTGCAGGAAACAGATTTCAGGAGGTAGATTCGACTCGCCTTTAAAGCACATGAAAAGCGGCAAAACGTTGACAATGATGCCCTTGGCCAAGAAGGGCGTATGCGTTTTTTCCTGAATATATTCAGGAAAAAACGCATACGCCCTTTTTGGCCAACCAAGCAAGCCGGAAGGGCAAATCAGTGCTTCAAAGAAGTGTCGCTTGCCCTCGGTCAAAAGGGCCATGCTGAAAAAAGTGTAAAAACCAGAAAAGCAGGACAGGCCATGGAGACATGGGATCCTTGCTACGCTAATAGGCAGGATGTAAATTGCCAACAGCCACTCTGGAGAAGTGTACGGTGTGTCCTGAAACAAGTAATAAACACAGCTTAGAGAGCATAGGGCACTTCCACTCATGGGCGTATAAATTGGGAAAACTAAAAATCAACAAGACACAGGCACCCCAAACTTTACGGCTGCTCTGTTTCCAAGAACCTCCATTTCGGTACACCTTCAATATCCCAGGAAAGAGAAAAATGGATAAAGAAATGGTGGAACTTGGCACAATGGAATATCACTCAGCCATGAAATCAATGTCATAAGGCTAGTTAGCAGCATGATGACTGGATTTAGCGACGATGATTCTAAGTGAAATAAGTCACACAGAAAAAGACACTTATCCTAAGATATCGCTTAGAGAGGGAATGTCAAAATCGCTACACTTGAACTGAATTACAAAACAGAACAGAGTCACACCTTTAGAAGACACACTATGGCTGCTTAACGGGAAAGGTGAGGTGGGGTGATGCATAGAACAATGGTTTGAAATTAGCTCAGAGACCACTCCATACGCCAAATATGTAATAGACAAGGCCTACTCCCTGCTCAGTGAACTGGACTCAACACCCCCTAGTCACGGAAAAAGAATATATCTGACTAGTAAGAATCTGAAAACCTATGTATCGATATCTCTCTGCAAGTGAATCAAGAGGGTGTAAAGCGGCATAAACACAGCAGGGAAAAGCAGCCAAGACCCATTCTAAACATAAATTACTTTAAAAAACCCACAAAACAAAGACAGTGAAAGAGAGAGAAATTCTTACAAAATACGTTCAGGGTCTCTGATGCAACCAGGATTGACCATACGTAGACCCACATCTGGATGAGACATAAGGCTGGACACTCTGGGGGCTGAGAGAATTGGTGAGCTTGGGTGAGCAAACGCAGATACTTTAAAGTAACACCGCGGGGTATCACCCCATGGGTCTCAAATCTCCAGGTACAAGGGCATCTTCCTACATCAAAACATGCATGGGAAAACCACAAGATGGTATGCCATGAGATCGGGAAAGGTTTCTAAAACGCACCTCATTTCTCCTCTCATTGTGCTCGGATTCGCAATTCCACCCGCTTGACTAACCATCTCCCTACTTGGAGAATCAGCACCTTTAACCTCCTGTTTCGTACAGGTTGCAATTTGTCCTGAGGATGAACGGGAAGACGGGCAACCAACGATAGACTAGCCCTAGGTGTTGGGACAGGCACAGGTCACTCCATTTTCCCATCAGGAAGAAGAATGAACCACAGGCTCAGCCTGCCCCCCAGAACCAAAATAGGGCCTGAAGCAATCCTGCGCTTTTGCGGCCAGCTCCCAAAAAAGCGAGGAGACAAATGGAGCTCAGGGGCACTGCAATTCACAAACGTGCAGAGTTATAAATGATAACTCTCATCCACAAATATATTGAGGGAAGGGAACGAAGAGGATTTGAAAGCAAGGCAGATTTGCAGGAAACAGATTTCAGGAGGTAGATTCGACTCGCCTTTAAAGCACATGAAAAGCGGCAAAATGTTGACAATGATGCCCTTGGCCAAAAAGGGCGTATGCGTTTTTTCCTGAATATATTCAGGAAAAAACGCATACGCCCTTTTTGGCCAACCAAGCAAGCCGGAAGGGCAAATCAGCGCTACAAAGAAGTCTCGCTTGCCCTCGGTCAAAAGGCCCATTCTGAAAAAAGTGTAAAAACCAGAAAAGCAGGACAGGCCATGGAGACATGGGAGTCTTGCTACGCTGATGGGCGGGATGGAAATTGCCAACAGGCACTCTGGAGAAGTGTACGGTGTGTCCTGAAACAAGTAATAAACACAGCTTAGAGAGAATAGGCACTTCCACTCATGGGCGTATAAATCGGGAAAACTAAAAATCAACAAGACACAGGCACCCCAAACTTTACGGCTGCTCTGTTTCCAAGAAGCTCCACTTCGGTACACCTTCAATATCCCAGGAAAGACAAAAATGGATAAAGAAATGGTGGTACTTGGCACAATGGAATATCACTCAGCCATAAAATCAATGTCATAAGGCTAGTTAGCAGCATGATGAGTGGATTTAGGTCCGATGATTCTAAGTGAAATAAGTCACACAGAAAAAGACACTTATCCTAAGATATCGCTTATAGAGGGAATGTCAAAATCGCTACACTTGAACTTAATTACAAAACAGAACAGAGTCACACCTTCAGAAGACACACTATGGCTGCTTAACGGGAAAGGTGAGGTGGGGTGATGCATAAAACAAGGGTTTGAAATTAGCTCAGAGACCGCTCCATAAGCCAAATATGTAATAGAAAAGGCCTACTCCCTGCTCAGTGAACTGGACTCAACACCCCCTAGTCACCGCACAAGAATATATCTGACTAGTAAGAATCTGAAAACCTATGTATCGATATCTCTCTGCAAGTGAATCAAGAGGGTGTAAAGCGGCATAAACACAGCAGGGAAAAGCAGCCAAGCCCCATTCTAAACATAAATTACTTTAAAAACCCACAAAACAAAGACCGTGAAAGAGAGAGAAATTCTTACAAAATCCGTTCAGGGTCTCTGATGCAACCTGGATTGACCATATCTAGACCCACAGCTGGATGAGACATAAGGCTGGACACTCTTTAGGCTGAGAGCATTGGTGAAGTTGGGTGAGCAAACGCAGATACTTTAAAGTAACACCGCGGGGTACACACCCCATGGGTCTCAAATCTCCATGTACAAGGGCATCTTCCTACATCAAAACATGCATGGGAAACCCAGAAGATGGTATGCCGTGAGATCGGGAAAGGTTTCTAAAACGCACCTCATTTCTGCTCTCCTTGTGCTCGGATTCGCCATTCCAGCCGCTTGACTAACCATCTCCCTACTTGGAGAATCAGCACCTTTAACCTACTGTTTCGTCCAGGTTGCAATTTGTCCTGAGGATGAACGGGAAGACGGGGAACCAACGAAAGACTAGCCCTAGGTGTTGGGACAGGCACAGGTCACTCCATTTTCCCATCAGGAAGAAGAATGAACCACAGGCTCAGCCTGCCCCCCAGAACCAAAATAGGGCCTGAAGCAATCCTGCGCTTTTGCGGCCAGCTCCCAAAAAAGCGAGGAGACAAATGGAGCTCAGGGGCACTGCAATTCACAAACGTGCAGAGTTATAAATGAGAACTCTCGTCCACAAATATATTGAGGGAAGGCAACGAAGAGGATTTGAAAGCAAGGCAGATTTGCAGGAAACAGATTTCAGGAGGTAGATTCGACTCGCCTTTAAAGCACATGAAAAGCGGCAAAACGTTGACAATGATGCCCTTGGCCAAAAAGGGCGTATGCGTTTTTTCCTGAATATATTCAGGAAAAAACGCATACGCCCTTTTTGGCCAACCAAGCAAGCCGGAAGTGCAAATCTGCACTACAAAAAGTCTCGCTTGCCCTCAGTCAGAAGGGACATGCTGAACAAAGTGTAAAAACCAGAAAAGCAGGACAGGCCATGGAGACATGGGAGCCTTGCTACGCTGATGGGCGGGATGTAAATTGCCAACAGGCACTCTGGAGACGTGTACGGTGTGTCCTAAAACAAGTAATAAACACAGCTTAGAGAGCATAGGGCACTTCCACTCATGGGCGTATAAATCGGGAAAACTAAAAATCAACAAGACACAGGCACCCGAAACTTTACGGCTGCTCTGTTTGCAAGAACCTCCACTTTGGCACACCTTCAATATCCCAGGAAAGAGAAAAATGGATAAAGAAATGATGGTACTTGGCACGATGGAATATCACTCAGCTATGAAATCAATGTCATAAGGCTAGTTAGCAGCATGATGAGTGGATTTAGGTCCGATGATTCTAAATGAAATAAGTCACACAGAAAAAGACCCTTATCCTACGATATCGCTTATAGAGGCAATGTCAAAATCGCTACACTTGAACTGAATTACAAAACAGAACAGAGTCACACCTTTAGAAGACACACTATGGGTGCTTAACGGGAAAGGTGAGGTGGGGTGATGCATAAAACAAGGGTTTGAAATTAGCTCAGAGACCGCTCCATAAGCCAAATATGTAATAGACAAGGCCTACTCCCTGCTCAGTGAACTGGACTCAACACCCCGTAGTCACCGCACAAGAATATATCTGACTAGTAAGAATCTGAAAACCTAGGTATCGATATCTCTCTGCAAGTGAATCAAGAGGGTGTAAAGCGGCATAAACACAGCAGGGAAAAGCAGCCAAGACCCATTCTAAACATAAATTACTTTAAAAAACCCACAAAACAAAGACAGTGAAAGAGAGAGAAATTCTTAGAAAATCCGTTCAGGGTCTCTGATGCAACCTAGACTGACCATATCTAGACCCACAGCTGGATGAGACATACGGCTGGACACTCTTGGGGCTGAGAGGATTGGTGAGGTTGGGTGAGCAAACGCAGATACTTTAAAGTAACACCGCGGGGTACCCACCCCATGGGTCTCAAATCTCCATGTACAAGGGCATCTTCCTACATCAAAACATGCATGGGAAACCCAGAAGATGGTATGCCGTGAGATCGGGAAAGGTTTCTAGAACGCACCTCATTTCTCCTCACCTTGTGCTTGGATTCGCCATTCCAGCCGCTTGACTAACCATCTCCCTACTTGGAAAATCAGCACCCATAACCTCCTGTTTCGTCCAGGTTGCTATTTGTCCTGAGGATGAACGGGAAGACGGGCAACCAACGAGAGACTAGCCCTAGGTGTTGGGACAGGCACAGGTCACTCCATTTTCCCATCAGGAAGAAGAATGAACCACAGGCTCAGCCTGCCCCCCAGAACCAAAATAGGGCCTGAAGCAATCCTGCGCTTTTGCGGCCAGCTCCCAAAAAAGCGAGGAGACAAATGGAGCTCAGGGGCACTGCAATTCACAAACGTGCAGAGTTATAAATGAGAACTCTCGTCCACAAATATATTGAGGGAAGGCAAGGAAGAGGATTTGAAAGCAAGGCAGATTTGCAGGAAACAGATTTCAGGAGGTAGATTCGACTCGCCTTTAAAGCACATGAAAAGCGGCAAAACGTTGACAATGATGCCCTTGGCCAAAAAGGGCGTATGCGTTTTTTCCTGAATATATTCAGGAAAAAACGCATCCGCCCTTTTTGGACAACCAAGCAAGCCGGAAGGGCAAATCAGCGCTACAAAGAAGTCTCGCTTGCCCTCGGTCAAAAGGGCCATGCTGAACAAAGTGTAAAAACCAGAAAAGCAGGACAGGCCATGGAGACATGGGAGCCTTGCTACGCTGATGGGCGGGATGTAAATTGCCAACAGGCACTCTGGAGAAGAGTACGGTGTGTCCTGCAAGAAGTAATAAACACAGCTTAGAGAGCATAGGGCACTTCCACTCATGGGCGTATAAATTGGGAAAACTAAAAATCAACAAGACACAGGCACCCCAAACTTTACGGCTGTTCTGTTTCCAAGAACCTCTGCTTCGGTACACCTTCAATATCCCAGGAAAGAGAAAAATGGATAAAGAAATGGTGGTACTTGGCACAATGGAATATCACTCAGCCATGACATCAATGTCATAAGGCTAGTTAGAAGCATGATGAGTGGATTTAGGTACGATGATTCTAAGTGAAATAAGTCACACAGAAAAAGACACTTATCCTAAGATATCGCTTATAGAGGGAATGTCAAAATCGCGACTCTTGAACTGAATTACAAAACAGAACACAGTCAGACCTTTCGAAGACACACTATGGCTGCTTAACGGGAAAGGTGAGGTGGGGTGCTGCATAAAACAAGGGTTTGAAATTAGCTCAGAGACCACTCCGTAAGCCACATATGTACTAGGCAAGGCCTACTACCTGCTCAGTGAACTGGACTCAACACCCCCTAGTCACCGCACAAGAATATATCTGACTAGTAAGAATCTGAAAACCTATGTATCGATATCTCTCTGCAAGTGAATCAAGAGGGTGTAAAGCGGCATAAACACAGCAGGGAAAAGCAGCCAAACCCCATTCTAAACATACATTACTTTAAAAAACCCACAAAGCAAAGACAGTGAAAGAGAGAGAAATTCTTACAAAATCCGTTCAGGGTGTCGGATGCAACCTGGATTGACCATATCTAGACCCACAGCTGGATGAGACATAAGGCTGGACACTCTTTAGGCTGAGAGCATTGGTGAAGTTGGGTGAGCAAACGCAGATACTTTAAAGTAACACTGCGGGGTACCCCCCCCATGGGTCTCATATCTCCAGGTACAAGGGCATCTTCCTACATCAAAACATGCATGGGAAACCCAGAAGATGCTATGCTGTGAGATCGGGAAAGGTTTCTAAAACGCACCTCATTTCTCCTCACCTTGTGCTTGGGTTCCCCATTCCAGCCGCTTGACTAACCATCTCCCTACTTGGAGAATCAGCACCTTTAACCTCCTGTTTCGTCCAGGTTGCAATTTGTCCTTAGGATGAACGGGAAGACGGGGAACCAACGAGAGACTAGCCCTAGGTGTTGGGACAGGCACAGGTCACTCCATTTTCCCATCAGGAAGAAGAATGAACCACAGGCTCAGCCTGCCCCCCAGAACCAAAATAGGGCCTGAAGCAATCCTGCGCTTTTGCGGCCAGCTCCCAAAAAAGCGAGGAGACAAATGGAGCTCAGGGGCACTGCAATTCACAAACGTGCAGAGTTATAAATGAGAACTCTCGTCCACAAATATATTGAGGGAAGGCAACGAAGAGGATTTGAAAGCAAGGCAGATTTGCAGGAAACAGATTTCAGGAGGTAGATTCGACTCGCCTTTAAAGCACATGAAAAGCGGCAAAACGTTGACAATGATGCCCTTGGCCAAAAAGGGCGTATGCGTTTTTTCCTGAATATATTCAGGAAAAAACGCATACGCCCTTTTTGGCCAACCAAGCAAGCCGGAAGGGCAAATCTGCGCTACAAAAAAGTCTCGCTTGCCCACAGTCAAAAGGGACATGCTGAACAAAGTGTAAAAACCAGAAAAGCAGGACAGGCCATGGAGACATGGGAGCCTTGCTACGCTGATGGGCGGGATGTACATTGCCAACAGGCACTCTGGAGACGTGTACGGTGTGTCCTAAAACAAGTAATAAACACAGCTTAGAGAGCATAGGGCACTTCCACTCATGGGCGTATAAATTGGGAAAACTAAAAATCAACAAGACACAGGCACCCCAAACTTTACGGCTGCTCTGTTTCCAAGAACCTCCATTTTGGCACACCTTCAATATCCCAGGAAAGAGAAAGATGGATAAAGAAATGGTGGTACTTGGCACAATGGAATATCACTCAGCTATGAAATCAATGTCATAAGGCTAGTTAGCAGCATGATGAGTGGATTTAGGTCCGATGATTCTAAGTGAAATAAGTCACACAGAAAAAGACACTTATCCTAAGATATCGCTTATAGAGGCAATGTCAAAATCGCTACACTTGAACTGAATTACAAAACAGAACAGAGTCACACCTTTAGAAGACACACTATGGCTGCTTAACGGGAAAGGTGAGGTGGGGTGATGCATAAAACAAGGGTTTGAAATTAGCTCAGAGACCGCTCCATAAGCCAAATATGTAATAGACAAGGCCTACTCCCTGCTCAGTGAACTGGACTCAACACCCCCTAGTCACCGCACAAGAATATATCTGACTCGTAAGAATCTGAAAACCTATGTATCGATATCTCTCTGCAAGTGAATCAAGAGGGTGTAAAGCGGCATAAACACAGCAGGGAAAAGCAGCCAAGACCCATTCTAAACATAAATTACTTTAAAAAACCCACAAAACAAAGACAGTGAAAGAGAGAGAAATTCTTACAAAATCCGTTCAGGGTCTCTGATGCAACCTGGACTGACCACATCTAGACCCACAGTTGGATGAGACATACGGCTGGACACTCTTGGGGCTGAGAGGATTGGTGAGGTTGGGTGAGCAAACGCAGATACTTTAAAGTAACACCGCGGGGTACCCACCCCATGGGTCTCAAATCTCCATGTACAAGGGCATCTTCCTACATCAAAACATGCATGGGAAACCCAGAAGATGGTATGCCGTGAGATCGGGAAAGGTTTCTAAAACGCACCTCATTTCTCCTCACCTTGTGCTCGGATTCGCCATTCCAGCCGCTTGACTAACCATCTCCCTACTTGGAGAATCAGCACCCATAACCTCCTGTTTCGTCCAGGTTGCAATTTGTCCTGAGGATGAACGGGAAGACGGGCAACCAACGAGAGACTAGCCCTAGGTGTTGGGACAGGCACAGGTCACTCCATTTTCCCATCAGGAAGAAGAATGAACCACAGGCTCAGCCTGCCCCCCAGAACCAAAATAGTGCCTGAAGCAATCCTGCGCTTTTGCGGCCAGCTCCCAAAAGAGCGAGGAGACAAATGGAGCTCAGGGGTACTGCAATTCACAAACGTGCAGAGTTATAAATGAGAACTCTCATCCACAAATATATTGAGGGAAGGCAACGAAGAGGATTTGAAAGCAAGGCAGATTTGCAGGAAACAGATTTCAGGAGGTAGATTCGACTCGCCTTTAAAGCACATGAAAGGCGGCAAAACGTTGACAATGATGCCCTTGGCCAAAAAGGGCGTATGCGTTTTTTCCTGAATATATTCAGGAAAAAACGCATACGCCCTTTTTGGCCAACCAAGCAAGCCGTAGGGGCAAATCAGCGCTACAAAGAAGTCTCGCTTGCCCTCGGTCAAAAGGGCCATGCTGAACAAAGTGTAAAAACCAGAAAAGCAGGACAGGCCATGGAGACATGGGAGCCTTGCTACGCTGATGGGCGGGATGTAAATTGCCAACAGGCACTCTGGAGAAGAGTACGGTGTGTCCTGAAACAAGTAATAAACACAGCGTAGAGAGCATAGGGCACTTCCACTCATGGGCGTATAAATTGGGAAAACTAAAAATCAACAAGACACAGGCACCCTAAAGTTTACGGCTGCTCTGTTTCCAAGAACCTCCGCTTCGGTGCACCTTCAATATCCCAGGAAAGAGAAAAATGGATAAAGAAATGGTGGTACTTGGCAAAATGGAATATCACTCAGCCATGAAATCTATGTCATATGGCTAGTTAGCAGCATGATGAGTGGATTTAGGTACGATGATTCTAAGTGAAATAAGTCACACAGAAAAAGACACTTATCCTAAGATATCGCTTATAGAGGGAATGTCAAGATGGCTACACTTGAACTGAATTACAAAACAGAACAGAGGCACACCTTTAGAAGACACACTATGGCTGCTTAACGGGAAAGGTGAGGTGGGGTGATGCATAAAACAAGGGTTTGAAATTAGCTCAGACACCGCTCCATAAGCCAAATATGTAATAGACAAGGCCTACTCCCTGTTCAGTGAACTGGACTGAACACCCCCTAGTCACCGCACAAGAATATATCTGACTAGTATGAATCTGAAAACCTATGTATCGATATCTCTCTGCAAGTGAATCAAGAGGGTGTAAAGCGGCATCAACACAGCAGGGAAAAGCAGCCAAACCCCATTCTAAACATACATTACTTTAAAAAACCCACAAAACAAAGACAGTGAAAGAGAGAGAAATTCTTACAAAATCCGTTCAGGGTCTATGATGCAACCTGGATTGATCATATCTAGACCCACAGCTGGATGAGACATAAGGCTGGACACTCTTGGGGCTGAGAGGATTGGTGAGGTTGGGTGAGCAAACGCAGATACTTTAAAGTAACACTGCGGGGAACACACGCCATGGGTCTCAAATCTCCATGTACAAGGGAATCTTCCTACATCAAAACATGCATGGGAAACCCAGAAGATGGTATGCCGTGAGATCGGGAAAGTTTTCTAAAACGCACCTCATTTCTCCTCTCCTTGTGCTCGGGTTCGCCATTCCAGCCGCTTGACTAACCATCTCCCTACTTGGAGAATCAGCACCTTTAACCTCCTGTTTCGTCCAGGTTGCAATTTGTCCTGAAGATGAACGGGAAGACGGGGAACCAACGAGAGACTAGCCCTAGGTGTTGGGACAGGCACAGGTCACTCCATTTTCCCATCAGGAAGAAGAATGAACCACAGGCTCAGCCTGCCCCCCAGAACCAAAATAGGGCCTGAAGCAATCCTGCGCATTTGCGGCCAGCTCCCAAAAAAGCGAGGAGACAAATGGAGCTCAGGGGCACTGCAATTCACAAACGTGCAGAGTTATAAATGAGAACTCTCGTCCACAAATATATTGAGGGAAGGCAACGAAGAGGATTTGAAAGCAAGGCAGATTTGCAGGAAACAGATTTTAGGAGGTAGATTCGACTCGCCTTTAAAGCACATGAAAAGCGGCAAAATGTTGACAATGATGCCCTTGGCCAAAAAGGGCGTATGCGTTTTTTCCTGAATATATTCAGGAAAAAACGCATACGCCCTTTTTGGCCAACCAAGCAAGCCGGAAGGGCAAATCAGCGCTACAAAAAGTCTCGCTTGCCCTCGGTCAAAAGGGCCATGCTGAACAAAGTGTAAAAACCAGAAAAGCAGGACAGGCCATGGAGACATGGGAGCCTTGCTACTCTGATGGGCGGGATGTAAATTGCCAACAGGCACTCTGGAGAAGAGTACGGTGTGTCCTGAAACAAGTAATAAACACAGCGTAGAGAGCATAGGGCACTTCCACTCATGGGCGTATAAATTGGGAAAACTAAAAATCAACAAGACACAGGCACCCTAAAGTTTACGGCTGCTTTGTTTCCAAGAACCTCCACTTCGGTACACCTTCAATATCCCAGGAAAGAGAAAAATGGATAAAGAAATGGTGGTACTTGGCACAATGGAATATCACTCAGCTATGAAATCAATGTCATAAGGCTAGTTAGCAGCATGATGAGTGGATTTAGGTACGATGATTCTAAGTGAAATAAGTCACACAGAAAAAGACACTTATCCTAAGATATCGCTTAGAGAGGGAATGTCAAAATCGCTACACTTGAACTGAATTACAAAACAGAACAGAGTCACACCTTTAGAAGACACACTATGGCTGCTTAACGGGAAAGGTGAGGTGGGGTGATGCATAAAACAAGGGTTTCAAATTAGCTCAGAGACCGCTCCATAAGCCAAATATGTAATAGACAAGGCCTACTCCCTGCTCAGTGAACTGGACTCAACACACCCTAGTCACCACACAAGAATATATCTGACTAGTAAGAATCTGAAAACCTATGTATCGATATCTCTCTGCAAGTGAATCAAGAGGGTGTAAAGCGGCATCAACACAGCAGGGAAAAGCAGCCAAGCCCGATTCTAAACATAAATTACTTTAAAAAACCCACAAAACAAAGACAGTGAAAGAGAGAGAAATTCTTACAAAATCCGTTCAGGGTCTATGATGCAACCTGGATTGACCATATCTAGACCCACAGCTGGATGAGACATAAGGCTGGACACTCTTGGGGCTGAGAGGATTGGTGAGGTTGGGTGAGCAAACACAGATACTTTAATGTAACACTGCGGGGAACACACCCCATGGGTCTCAAATCTCCAGGTACAAGGGCATCTTCCTACATCAAAACATGCATGGGAAACCCAGAAGATGGTATGCCGTGCGATCGGGAAAGGTTTCTAAAACGCACCTCATTTCTCCTCTCCTTGTGCTCGGGTTCGCCATTCCAGCCGCTTGACTAACCATCTCCCTACTTGGAGAATCAGCACCTTTAACCTCCTGTTTCGACCAGGTTGCAATTTGTCCTGAAGATGAACGGGAAGACGGGGAACCAACGAGAGACTAGCCCTAGGTGTTGGGACAGGCACAGGTCACTCCATTTTCCCATCAGGAAGAAGAATGAACCACAGGCTCAGCCTGACCCCCAGAACCAAAATAGGGCCTGAAGCAATCCTGCGCTTTTGCGGCCAGCTCCCAAAAAAGCGAGGAGACAAATGGAGCTCAGGGGCACTGCAATTCACAAACGTGCAGAGTTATAAATGAGAACTCTCGTCCACAAATATATTGAGGGGAGGCAACGAAGAGGATTTGAAAGCAAGGCAGATTTGCAGGAAACAGATTTCAGGAGGTAGATTCGACTCGCCTTTAAAGCACATGAAAAGTGGCAAAACGTTGACAATGATGCCCTTGGCCAAAAAGGGCGTATGCGTTTTTTCCTGAATATATTCAGGAAAAAACGCATACGCCCTTTTTGGCCAACCAAGCAAGCCGGAAGGGCAAATCAGCGCTACAAAGAAGTCTCGCTTGCCCTCGGTCAAAAGGGCCATGCTGAACAAAGTGTAAAAACCAGAAAAGCAGGACAGGCCATGGAGACATGGGAGCCTTGCTACGCTGATGGGCGGGATATAAATTGCCGACAGGCACTCTGGAGAAGAGTACGGTGTGTCCTGAAACAAGTAATAAACACAGCGTAGAGAGCATAGGGCACTTCCACTCATGGGCGTATAAATTGGGAAAACTAAAAATCAACAAGACACAGGCACCCCAAACTTTACGGCTGCTCTGTTTCCAATAACCTCCGCTTCGGTACACCTTCAATATCCCAGGAAAGAGAAAAATGGATAAAGAAATGGTGGTACTTGGCACAATGGAATATCACTCAGCCATGACATCAATGTCATAAGGCTAGTTAGCAGCATGATGAGTGGATTTAGCGACGATGATTCTAAGTGAAATAAGTCACACAGAAAAAGACACTTATCCTAAGATATCGCTTATAGAGGGAATGTAAAAATCGCTACACTTGAACTGAATTACAAAACAGAACAGAGGCACACCTTTAGAAGACACACTATGGCTGCTTAACGGGAAAGGTGAGGTGGGGTGATGCATAAAACAAGGGTTTGAAATTAGCTCAGACACCGCTCCATAAGCCAAATATGTAATAGACAAGGCCTACTCCCTGTTCAGTGACCTGGACTGAACACCCCCTAGTCACCGCACAAGAATATATCTGACTAGTATGAATCTGAAAACCTATGTATCGATATCTCTCTGCAAGTGAATCAAGAGGGTGTAAAGCGGCATCAACACAGCAGGGAAAAGCAGCCAAACCCCATTCTAAACATACATTACTTTAAAAAACCCACAAAACAAAGACAGTGAAAGAGAGAGAAATTCTTACAAAATCCGTTCAGGGTCTATGATGCAACCTGGATTGACCATATCTAGACCCACAGCTGGATGAGACATAAGGCTGGACACTCTTGGGGCTGAGAGGATTGGTGAGGTTGGGTGAGCAAACGCAGATACTTTAAAGTAACACTGTGGGGAACACACCCCATGGGTCTCAAATCTCCATGTACAAGGGAATCTTCCTACATCAAAACATGCATGGGAAACCCAGAAGATGGTATGCCGTGAGATCGGGAAAGTTTTCTAAAACGCACCTCATTTCTCCTCTCCTTGTGCTCGGGTTCGCCATTCCAGCCGCTTGACTAACCATCTCCCTACTTGGAGAATCAGCACCTTTAACCTCCTGTTTCGTCCAGGTTGCAATTTGTCCTGAAGATGAACGGGAAGACGGGGAACCAACGAGAGACTAGCCCTAGGTGTTGGGACAGGCACAGGTCACTCCATTTTCCCATCAGGAAGAAGAATGAACCACAGGCTCAGCCTGCCCCCCAGAACCAAAATAGGGCCTGAAGCAATCCTGCGCTTTTGCGGCCAACTCCCAAAAAAGCGAGGAGACAAATGGAGCTCAGGGGCACTGCAATTCACAAACGTGCAGAGTTATAAATGAGAACTCTCGTCCACAAATATATTGAGGGAAGGCAACGAAGAGGATTTGAAAGCAAGGCAGATTTGCAGGAAACAGATTTCAGGAGGTAGATTCGACTCGCCTTTAAAGCACATGAAAAGCGGCAAAATGTTGACAATGATGCCCTTGGCCAAAAAGGGCGTATGCGTTTTTTCCTGAATATATTCAGGAAAAAACGCATACGCCCTTTTTGGCCAACCAAGCAAGCCGGAAGGGCAAATCAGCGCTACAAAAAGTCTCGCTTGCCCTCGGTCAAAAGGGCCATGCTGAACAAAGTGTAAAAACCAGAAAAGCAGGACAGGCCATGGAGACATGGGAGCCTTGCTACTCTGATGGGCGGGATGTAAATTGCCAACAGGCACTCTGGAGAAGAGTACGGTGTGTCCTGAAACAAGTAATAAACACAGCGTAGAGAGCATAGGGCACTTCCACTCATGGGCGTATAAATTGGGAAAACTAAAAATCAACAAGACACAGGCACCCTAAAGTTTACGGCTGCTTTGTTTCCAAGAACCTCCACTTCGGTACACCTTCAATATCCCAGGAAAGAGAAAAATGGATAAAGAAATGGTGGTACTTGGCACAATGGAATATCACTCAGCTATGAAATCAATGTCATAAGGCTAGTTAGCAGCATGATGAGTGGATTTAGGTACGATGATTCTAAGTGAAATAAGTCACACAGAAAAAGACACTTATCCTAAGATATCGCTTAGAGAGGGAATGTCAAAATCGCTACACTTGAACTGAATTACAAAACAGAACAGAGTCACACCTTTAGAAGACACACTATGGCTGCTTAACGGGAAAGGTGAGGTGGGGTGATGCATAAAACAAGGGTTTCAAATTAGCTCAGAGACCGCTCCATAAGCCAAATATGTAATAGACAAGGCCTACTCCCTGCTCAGTGAACTGGACTCAACACACCCTAGTCACCACACAAGAATATATCTGACTAGTAAGAATCTGAAAACCTATGTATCGATATCTCTCTGCAAGTGAATCAAGAGGGTGTAAAGCGGCATCAACACAGCAGGGAAAAGCAGCCAAGCCCGATTCTAAACATAAATTACTTTAAAAAACCCACAAAACAAAGACAGTGAAAGAGAGAGAAATTCTTACAAAATCCGTTCAGGGTCTATGATGCAACCTGGATTGACCATATCTAGACCCACAGCTGGATGAGACATAAGGCTGGACACTCTTGGGGCTGAGAGGATTGGTGAGGTTGGGTGAGCAAACACAGATACTTTAATGTAACACTGCGGGGAACACACCCCATGGGTCTCAAATCTCCAGGTACAAGGGCATCTTCCTACATCAAAACATGCATGGGAAACCCAGAAGATGGTATGCCGTGCGATCGGGAAAGGTTTCTAAAACGCACCTCATTTCTCCTCTCCTTGTGCTCGGGTTCGCCATTCCAGCCGCTTGACTAACCATCTCCCTACTTGGAGAATCAGCACCTTTAACCTCCTGTTTCGACCAGGTTGCAATTTGTCCTGAAGATGAACGGGAAGACGGGGAACCAACGAGAGACTAGCCCTAGGTGTTGGGACAGGCACAGGTCACTCCATTTTCCCATCAGGAAGAAGAATGAACCACAGGCTCAGCCTGCCCCCCAGAACCAAAATAGGGCCTGAAGCAATCCTGCGCTTTTGCGGCCAGCTCCCAAAAAAGCGAGGAGACAAATGGAGCTCAGGGGCACTGCAATTCACAAACGTGCAGAGTTATAAATGAGAACTCTCGTCCACAAATATATTGAGGGGAGGCAACGAAGAGGATTCGAAAGCAAGGCAGATTTGCAGGAAACAGATTTCAGGAGGTAGATTCGACTCGCCTTTAAAGCACATGAAAAGTGGCAAAACGTTGACAATGATGCCCTTGGCCAAAAAGGGCGTATGAGTTTTTTCCTGAATATATTCAGGAAAAAACGCATACGCCCTTTTTGGCCAACCAAGCAAGCCGGAAGGGCAAATCAGCGCTACAAAGAAGTCTCGCTTGCCCTCGGTCAAAAGGGCCATGCTGAACAAAGTGTAAAAACCAGAAAAGCAGGACAGGCCATGGAGACATGGGAGCCTTGCTACGCTGATGGGCGGGATATAAATTGCCGACAGGCACTCTGGAGAAGAGTACGGTGTGTCCTGAAACAAGTAATAAACACAGCGTAGAGAGCATAGGGCACTTCCACTCATGGGCGTATAAATTGGGAAAACTAAAAATCAACAAGACACAGGCACCCCAAACTTTACGGCTGCTCTGTTTCCAAAAACCTCCACTTCGGTACACCTTCAATATCCCAGGAAAGAGAAAAATGGATAAAGAAATGGTGGTACTTGGCACAATGGAATATCACTCAGCCATGAAATCAATGTCATAAGGCTAGTTAGCAGCATGATGAGTGGATTTAGCGACGATGATTCTAAGTGAAATAAGTCACACAGAAAAAGACACTTATCCTAAGATATCACTTATAGAGGGAATGTAAAAATCGCTACACTTGAACTGAATTACAAAACAGAACAGAGGCACACCTTTAGAAGACACACTATGGCTGCTTAACGGGAAAGGTGAGGTGGGGTGATGCATAAAACAAGGGTTTGAAATTAGCTCAGACACCGCTCCATAAGCCAAATATGTAATAGACAAGGCCTACTCCCTGCTCAGTGAACTGGACTCAACACCCCCTAGTCACCGCACAAGAATATATCTGACTAGTATGAATCTGAAAACCTATGTATCGATATCTCTCTGCAAGTGAATCAAGAGGGTGTAAAGCGGCATCAACACAGCAGGGAAAACAGCCAAACCCCATTCTAAACATACATTACTTTAAAAAACCCACAAAACAAAGACAGTGAAAGAGAGAGAAATTCTTACAAAATCCGTTCAGGGTCTATGATGCAACCTGGATTGACCATATCTAGACCCACAGCTGGATGAGACATAAGGCTGGACACTCTTGGGGCTGAGAGGATTGGTGAGGTTGGGTGAGCAAACGCAGATACTTTAAAGTAACACTGTGGGGAACACACCCCATGGGTCTCAAATCTCCATGTACAAGGGAATCTTCCTACATCAAAACATGCATGGGAAACCCAGAAGATGGTATGCCGTGAGATCGGGAAAGTTTTCTAAAACGCACCTCATTTCTCCTCTCCTTGTGCTCGGGTTCGCCATTCCAGCCGCTTGACTAACCATCTCCCTACTTGGAGAATCAGCACCTTTAACCTCCTGTTTCGTCCAGGTTGCAATTTGTCCTGAAGATGAACGGGAAGACGGGGAACCAACGAGAGACTAGCCCTAGGTGTTGGGACAGGCACAGGTCACTCCATTTTCCCATCAGGAAGAAGAATGAACCACAGGCTCAGCCTGCCCCCCAGAACCAAAATAGGGCCTGAAGCAATCCTGCGCTTTTGCGGCCAACTCCCAAAAAAGCGAGGAGACAAATGGAGCTCAGGGGCACTGCAATTCACAAACGTGCAGAGTTATAAATGAGAACTCTCGTCCACAAATATATTGAGGGAAGGCAACGAAGAGGATTTGAAAGCAAGGCAGATTTGCAGGAAACAGATTTCAGGAGGTAGATTCGACTCGCCTTTAAAGCACATGAAAAGCGGCAAAATGTTGACAATGATGCCCTTGGCCAAAAAGGGCGTATGCGTTTTTTCCTGAATATATTCAGGAAAAAACGCATACGCCCTTTTTGGCCAACCAAGCAAGCCGGAAGGGCAAATCAGCGCTACAAAAAGTCTCGCTTGCCCTCGGTCAAAAGGGCCATGCTGAACAAAGTGTAAAAACCAGAAAAGCAGGACAGGCCATGGAGACATGGGAGCCTTGCTACTCTGATGGGCGGGATGTAAATTGCCAACAGGCACTCTGGAGAAGAGTACGGTGTGTCCTGAAACAAGTAATAAACACAGCGTAGAGAGCATAGGGCACTTCCACTCATGGGCGTATAAATTGGGAAAACTAAAAATCAACAAGACACAGGCACCCTAAAGTTTACGGCTGCTTTGTTTCCAAGAACCTCCACTTCGGTACACTTTCAATATCCCAGGAAAGAGAAAAATGGATAAAGAAATGGTGGTACTTGGCACAATGGAATATCACTCAGCTATGAAATCAATGTCATAAGGCTAGTTAGCAGCATGATGAGTGGATTTAGGTACGATGATTCTAAGTGAAATAAGTCACACAGAAAAAGACACTTATCCTAAGATATCGCTTAGAGAGGGAATGTCAAAATCGCTACACTTGAACTGAATTACAAAACAGAACAGAGTCACACCTTTAGAAGACACACTATGGCTGCTTAACGGGAAAGGTGAGGTGGGGTGATGCATAAAACAAGGGTTTCAAATTAGCTCAGAGACCGCTCCATAAGCCAAATATGTAATAGACAAGGCCTACTCCCTGCTCAGTGAACTGGACTCAACACACCCTAGTCACCACACAAGAATATATCTGACTAGTAAGAATCTGAAAACCTATGTATCGATATCTCTCTGCAAGTGAATCAAGAGGGTGTAAAGCGGCATCAACACAGCAGGGAAAAGCAGCCAAGCCCGATTCTAAACATAAATTACTTTAAAAAACCCACAAAACAAAGACAGTGAAAGAGAGAGAAATTCTTACAAAATCCGTTCAGGGTCTATGATGCAACCTGGATTGACCATATCTAGACCCACAGCTGGATGAGACATAAGGCTGGACACTCTTGGGGCTGAGAGGATTGGTGAGGTTGGGTGAGCAAACACAGATACTTTAATGTAACACTGCGGGGAACACACCCCATGGGTCTCAAATCTCCAGGTACAAGGGCATCTTCCTACATCAAAACATGCATGGGAAACCCAGAAGATGGTATGCCGTGCGATCGGGAAAGGTTTCTAAAACGCACCTCATTTCTCCTCTCCTTGTGCTCGGGTTCGCCATTCCAGCCGCTTGACTAACCATCTCCCTACTTGGAGAATCAGCACCTTTAACCTCCTGTTTCGACCAGGTTGCAATTTGTCCTGAAGATGAACGGGAAGACGGGGAACCAACGAGAGACTAGCCCTAGGTGTTGGGACAGGCACAGGTCACTCCATTTTCCCATCAGGAAGAAGAATGAACCACAGGCTCAGCCTGCCCCCCAGAACCAAAATAGGGCCTGAAGCTATCCTGCGCTTTTGCGGCCAGCTCCCAAAAAAGCGAGGAGACAAATGGAGCTCAGGGGCACTGCAATTCACAAACGTGCAGAGTTATAAATGAGAACTCTCGTCCACAAATATATTGAGGGGAGGCAACGAAGAGGATTTGAAAGCAAGGCAGATTTGCAGGAAACAGATTTCAGGAGGTAGATTCGACTCGCCTTTAAAGCACATGAAAAGTGGCAAAACGTTGACAATGATGCCCTTGGCCAAAAAGGGCGTATGAGTTTTTTCCTGAATATATTCAGGAAAAAACGCATACGCCCTTTTTGGCCAACCAAGCAAGCCGGAAGGGCAAATCAGCGCTACAAAGAAGTCTCGCTTGCCCTCGGTCAAAAGGGCCATGCTGAACAAAGTGTAAAAACCAGAAAAGCAGGACAGGCCATGGAGACATGGGAGCCTTGCTACGCTGATGGGCGGGATATAAATTGCCGACAGGCACTCTGGAGAAGAGTACGGTGTGTCCTGAAACAAGTAATAAACACAGCGTAGAGAGCATAGGGCACTTCCACTCATGGGCGTATAAATTGGGAAAACTAAAAATCAACAAGACACAGGCACCCCAAACTTTACGGCTGCTCTGTTTCCAATAACCTCCGCTTCGGTACACCTTCAATATCCCAGGAAAGAGAAAAATGGATAAAGAAATGGTGGTACTTGGCACAATGGAATATCACTCAGCCATGACATCAATGTCATAAGGCTAGTTAGCAGCATGATGAGTGGATTTAGCGACGATGATTCTAAGTGAAATAAGTCACACAGAAAAAGACACTTATCCTAAGATATCGCTTATAGAGGGAATGTAAAAATCGCTACACTTGAACTGAATTACAAAACAGAACAGAGGCACACCTTTAGAAGACACACTATGGCTGCTTAACGGGAAAGGTGAGGTGGGGTGATGCATAAAACAAGGGTTTGAAATTAGCTCAGACACCGCTCCATAAGCCAAATATGTAATAGACAAGGCCTACTCCCTGTTCAGTGACCTGGACTGAACACCCCCTAGTCACCGCACAAGAATATATCTGACTAGTATGAATCTGAAAACCTATGTATCGATATCTCTCTGCAAGTGAATCAAGAGGGTGTAAAGCGGCATCAACACAGCAGGGAAAAGCAGCCAAACCCCATTCTAAACATACATTACTTTAAAAAACCCACAAAACAAAGACAGTGAAAGAGAGAGAAATTCTTACAAAATCCGTTCAGGGTCTATGATGCAACCTGGATTGACCATATCTAGACCCACAGCTGGATGAGACATAAGGCTGGACACTCTTGGGGCTGAGAGGATTGGTGAGGTTGGGTGAGCAAACGCAGATACTTTAAAGTAACACTGTGGGGAACACACCCCATGGGTCTCAAATCTCCATGTACAAGGGAATCTTCCTACATCAAAACATGCATGGGAAACCCAGAAGATGGTATGCCGTGAGATCGGGAAAGTTTTCTAAAACGCACCTCATTTCTCCTCTCCTTGTGCTCGGGTTCGCCATTCCAGCCGCTTGACTAACCATCTCCCTACTTGGAGAATCAGCACCTTTAACCTCCTGTTTCGTCCTGGTTGCAATTTGTCCTAAAGATGAACGGGAAGACGGGGAACCAACGAGAGACTAGCCCTAGGTTTTGGGACAGGCATAGGTCACTCCATTTTCCCATCAGGAAGAAGAATGAACCACAGGCTCAGCCTGCCCCCCAGAACCAAAATAGGGCCTGAAGCAATCCTGCGCTTTTGCGGCCAGCTCCCAAAAAAGCGAGGAGACAAATGGAGCTCAGGGGCACTGCAATTCACAAACGTGCAGAGTTATAAATGAGAACTCTCGTCCACAAATATATTGAGGGAAGGCAACGAAGAGGATTAGAAAGCAAGGCAGATTTGCAGGAAACAGATTTCAGGAGGTAGATTCGACTCGCCTTTAAAGCCCATGAAAAGTGGCAAAACGTTTACAATGATGCCCTTGGCCAAAAAGGGCGTATGCGTTTTTTCCTGAATATATTCAGGAAAAAACGCATACGCCCTTTTTGGCCAACCAAGCAAGCCGGAAGGGCAAATCAGCGCTACAAAGAAGTCTCGCTTGCCCTCGGTCAAAAGGGCCATGCTGAACAAAGTGTAAAAACCAGAAAAGCAGGACAGGCCATGGAGACATGGGAGCCTTGCTACGCTGATGGGCGGGATGTAAATTGCCAACAGGCACTCTGGAGAAGAGTACGGTGTGTCCTGAAACAAGTAATAAACACAGCGTAGAGAGCATAGGGCACTTCCACTCATGGGCGTATAAATTGGGAAAACTAAAAATCAACAAGACACAGGCACCCTAAAGTTTACGGCTGCTCTGTTTCCAAGAACCTCCGCTTCGGTGCACCTTCAATATCCCAGGAAAGAGAAAAATGGATAAAGAAATGGTGGTACTTGGCACAATGGAATATCACTCAGCCATGAAATCTATGTCATATGGCTAGTTAGCAGCATGATGAGTGAATTTAGGTACGATGATTCTAAGTGAAATAAGTCACACAGAAAGAGACACTTATCCTAAGATATCGCTTATAGAGGGAATGTCAAAATCGCTACACTTGAACTGAATTACAAAACAGAACAGAGGCACACCTTTAGAAGACACACTATGGCTGCTTAACGGGAAAGGTGAGGTGGGGTGATGCATAAAACAAGGGTTTGAAATTAGCTCAGACACCGCTCCATAAGCCAAATATGTAATAGACAAGGCCTACTCCCTGTTCAGTGAACTGGACTGAACACCCCCTAGTCACCGCACAAGAATATATCTGACTAGTATGAATCTGAAAACCTATGTATCGATATCTCTCTGCAAGTGAATCAAGAGGGTGTAAAGCGGCATCAACACAGCAGGGAAAAGCAGCCAAACCCCATTCTAAACATACATTACTTTAAAAAACCCACAAAACAAAGACAGTGAAAGAGAGAGAAATTCTTACAAAATCCGTTCAGGGTCTATGATGCAACCTGGATTGATCATATCTAGACCCACAGCTGGATGAGACATAAGGCTGGACACTCTTGGGGCTGAGAGGATTGGTGAGGTTGGGTGAGCAAACGCAGATACTTTAAAGTAACACTGCGGGGAACACACCCCATGGGTCTCAAATCTCCATGTACAAGGGAATCTTCCTACATCAAAACATGCATGGGAAACCCAGAAGATGGTATGCCGTGAGATCGGGAAAGTTTTCTAAAACGCACCTCATTTCTCCTCTCCTTGTGCTCGGGTTCGCCATTCCAGCCGCTTGACTAACCATCTCCCTACTTGGAGAATCAGCACCTTTAACCTCCTGTTTCGTCCAGGTTGCAATTTGTCCTGAAGATGAACGGGAAGACGGGGAACCAACGAGAGACTAGCCCTAGGTGTTGGGACAGGCACAGGTCACTCCATTTTCCCATCAGGAAGAAGAATGAACCACAGGCTCAGCCTGCTCCCCAGAACCAAAATAGGGCCTGAAGCAATCCTGCGCTTTTGCGGCCAGCTCCCAAAAAAGCGAGGAGACAAATGGAGCTCAGGGGCACTGCAATTCACAAACGTGCAGAGTTATAAATGAGAACTCTCGTCCACAAATATATTGAGGGAAGGCAACGAAGAGGATTTGAAAGCAAGGCAGATTTGCAGGAAACAGATTTCAGGAGGTAGATTCGACTCGCCTTTAAAGCACATGAAAAGCGGCAAAATGTTGACAATGATGCCCTTGGCCAAAAAGGGCGTATGCGTTTTTTCCTGAATATATTCAGGAAAAAACGCATACGCCCTTTTTGGCCAACCAAGCAAGCCGGAAGGGCAAATCAGCGCTACAAAAAGTCTCGCTTGCCCTCGGTCAAAAGGGCCATGCTGAACAAAGTGTAAAAACCAGAAAAGCAGGACAGGCCATGGAGACATGGGAGCCTTGCTACTCTGATGGGCGGGATGTAAATTGCCAACAGGCACTCTGGAGAAGAGTACGGTGTGACCTGAAACAAGTAATAAACACAGCGTAGAGAGCATAGGGCACTTCCACTCATGGGCGTATAAATTGGGAAAACTAAAAATCAACAAGACACAGGCACCCTAAAGTTTACGGCTGCTTTGTTTCCAAGAACCTCCACTTCGGTACACCTTCAATATCCCAGGAAAGAGAAAAATGGATAAAGAAATGGTGGTACTTGGCACAATGGAATATCACTCAGCTATGAAATCAATGTCATAAGGCTAGTTAGCAGCATGATGAGTGGATTTAGGTACGATGATTCTAAGTGAAATAAGTCACACAGAAAAAGACACTTATCCTAAGATATCGCTTAGAGAGGGAATGTCAAAATCGCTACACTTGAACTGAATTACAAAACAGAACAGAGTCACACCTTTAGAAGACACACTATGGCTGCTTAACGGGAAAGGTGAGGTGGGGTGATGCATAAAACAAGGGTTTCAAATTAGCTCAGAGACCGCTCCATAAGCCAAATATGTTATAGACAAGGCCTACTCCCTGCTCAGTGAACTGGACTCAACACACCCTAGTCACCACACAAGAATATATCTGACTAGTAAGAATCTGAAAACCTATGTATCGATATCTCTCTGCAAGTGAATCAAGAGGGTGTAAAGCGGCATCAACACAGCAGGGAAAAGCAGCCAAGCCCGATTCTAAACATAAATTACTTTAAAAAACCCACAAAACAAAGACAGTGAAAGAGAGAGAAATTCTTACAAAATCCGTTCAGGGTCTATGATGCAACCTGGATTGACCATATCTAGACCCACAGCTGGATGAGACATAAGGCTGGACACTCTTGGGGCTGAGAGGATTGGTGAGGTTGGGTGAGCAAACACAGATACTTTAATGTAACACTGCGGGGAACACACCCCATGGGTCTCAAATCTCCAGGTACAAGGGCATCTTCCTACATCAAAACATGCATGGGAAACCCAGAAGATGGTATGCCGTGCGATCGGGAAAGGTTTCTAAAACGCACCTCATTTCTCCTCTCCTTGTGCTCGGGTTCGCCATTCCAGCCGCTTGACTAACCATCTCCCTACTTGGAGAATCAGCACCTTTAACCTCCTGTTTCGACCAGGTTGCAATTTGTCCTGAAGATGAACGGGAAGACGGGGAACCAACGAGAGACTAGCCCTAGGTGTTGGGACAGGCACAGGTCACTCCATTTTCCCATCAGGAAGAAGAATGAACCACAGGCTCAGCCTGACCCCCAGAACCAAAATAGGGCCTGAAGCAATCCTGCGCTTTTGCGGCCAGCTCCCAAAAAAGCGAGGAGACAAATGGAGCTCAGGGGCACTGCAATTCACAAACGTGCAGAGTTATAAATGAGAACTCTCGTCCACAAATATATTGAGGGGAGGCAACGAAGAGGATTTGAAAGCAAGGCAGATTTGCAGGAAACAGATTTCAGGAGGTAGATTCGACTCGCCTTTAAAGCACATGAAAAGCAGCAAAACGTTGACAATGATGCCCTTGGCCAAAAAGGGCGTATGCGTTTTTTCCTGAATATATTCAGGAAAAAACGCATACGCCCTTTTTGGCCAACCAAGCAAGCCGGAAGGGCAAATCAGCGCTACAAAGAAGTCTCGCTTGCCCTCGGTCAAAAGGGCCATGCTGAAAAAAGTGTAAAAACCAGAAAAGCAGGACAGGCCATGGAGACATGGGAGCCTTGCTACGCTGATGGGCGGGATATAAATTGCCGACAGGCACTCTGGAGAAGAGTACGGTGTGTCCTGAAACAAGTAATAAACACAGCGTAGAGAGCATAGGGCACTTCCACTCATGGGCGTATAAATTGGGAAAACTAAAAATCAACAAGACACAGGCACCCCAAACTTTACGGCTGCTCTGTTTCCAATAACCTCCGCTTCGGTACACCTTCAATATCCCAGGAAAGAGAAAAATGGATAAAGAAATGGTGGTACTTGGCACAATGGAATATCACTCAGCCATGAAATCAATGTCATAAGGCTAGTTAGCAGCATGATGAGTGGATTTAGCGACGATGATTCTAAGTGAAATAAGTCACACAGAAAAAGACACTTATCCTAAGGTATCACTTATAGAGGGAATGTCAAAATCGCTACACTTGAACTGAATTACAAAACAGAACAGAGGCACACCTTTAGAAGACACACTATGGCTGCTTAACCGGAAAGGTGAGGTGGGGTGATGCATAAAACAAGGGTTTGAAACTAGCTCAAACACCGCTCCATAAGCCAAATATGTAATAGACAAGGCCTACTCCCTGCTCAGTGAACTGGACTCAACACCCCCTAGTCAGCGCACAATAATATATCTGACTAGTATGAATCTGAAATCCTATGTATTGATATCTCTCTGCAAGTGAATCAAGAGGGTGAAAAGCGGCATAAACACAGCAGGGAAAAGCAGCCAAACCCCATTCTAAACATACATTACTTTAAAAAACCCACAAAGCAAAGACAGTGAAAGAGAGAGAAATTCTTACAAAATCAGTTCAGGGTCTCTGATGCAACCTGGATTGACCATATCTAGACCCACAGCTGGATGAGACATAAGGCTGGACACTCTTGGGGCTGAGAGGATTGGTGAGGTTGGGTGAGCAAATGCAGATAATTTAAAGTAATACCGTGGGGTACCCACCCCATGGGTCTCAAATCTCCAGGTACAAGGGCATCTTCCTACATCAAAACATGCATGGGAAACCCAGAAGATGGTATGCCGTGAGATCGGGAAAGGTTTCTAAAACGCACCTCATTTCTCCTCTCCTTGTGCTTGGGTTCGCCATTCCAGCCGCTTGACTAACCATCTCCCTACTTGGAGAATCAGCACCTTTAACCTCCTGTTTCGTCCTGGTTGCAATTTGTCCTAAAGATGAACGGGAAGACGGGGAACCAACGAGAGACTAGCCCTAGGTTTTGGGACAGGCATAGGTCACTCCATTTTCCCATCAGGAAGAAGAATGAACCACAGGCTCAGCCTGCCCCCCAGAACCAAAATAGGGCCTGAAGCAATCCTGCGCTTTTGCGGCCAGCTCCCAAAAAAGCGAGGAGACAAATGGAGCTCAGGGGCACTGCAATTCACAAACGTGCAGAGTTATAAATGAGAACTCTCGTCCACAAATATATTGAGGGAAGGCAACGAAGAGGATTAGAAAGCAAGGCAGATTTGCAGGAAACAGATTTCAGGAGGTAGATTCGACTCGCCTTTAAAGCCCATGAAAAGTGGCAAAACGTTTACAATGATGCCCTTGGCCAAAAAGGGCGTATGCGTTTTTTCCTGAATATATTCAGGAAAAAACGCATACGCACTTTTTGGCCAACCAAGCAAGCCGGAAGGGCAAATCAGCGCTACAAAGAAGTCTCGCTTGCCCTTGGTCAAAAGGGCCATGCTGAACAAAGTGTAAAAACCAGAAAAGCAGGACAGGCCATGGAGACATGGGAGCCTTGCTACGCTGATGGGCGGGATGTAAATTGCCAACAGGCACTCTGGAGAAGAGTACGGTGTGTCCTGAAACAAGTAATAAACACAGCGTAGAGAGCATAGGGCACTTCCACTCATGGGCGTATAAATTGGGAAAACTAAAAATCAACAAGACACAGGCACCCTAAAGTTTACGGCTGCTCTGTTTCCAAGAACCTCCGCTTCGGTGCACCTTAAATATCCCAGGAAAGAGAAAAATGGATAAAGAAATGGTGGTACTTGGCACAATGGAATATCACTCAGCCATGAAATCTATGTCATATGGCTAGTTAGCAGCATGATGAGTGGATTTAGGTACGATGATTCTAAGTGAAATAAGTCACACAGAAAAGGACACTTATCCTAAGATATCGCTTATAGAGGGAATGTCAAAATCGCTACACTTGAACTGAATTACAAAACAGAACAGAGGCACACCTTTAGAAGACACACTATGGCTGCTTAACGGGAAAGGTGAGGTGGGGTGATGCATAAAACAAGGGTTTGAAATTAGCTCAGACACCGCTCCATAAGCCAAATATGTAATAGACAAGGCCTACTCCCTGTTCAGTGAACTGGACTGAACACCCCCTAGTCACCGCACAAGAATATATCTGACTAGTATGAATCTGAAAACCTATGTATCGATATCTCTCTGCAAGTGAATCAAGAGGGTGTAAAGCGGCATCAACACAGCAGGGAAAAGCAGCCAAACCCCATTCTAAACATACATTACTTTAAAAAACCCACAAAACAAAGACAGTGAAAGAGAGAGAAATTCTTACAAAATCCGTTCAGGGTCTATGATGCAACCTGGATTGATCATATCTAGACCCACAGCTGGATGAGACATAAGGCTGGACACTCTTGGGGCTGAGAGGATTGGTGAGGTTGGGTGAGCAAACGCAGATACTTTAAAGTAACACTGCGGGGAACACACCCCATGGGTCTCAAATCTCCATGTACAAGGGAATCTTCCTACATCAAAACATGCATGGGAAACCCAGAAGATGGTATGCCGTGAGATCGGGAAAGTTTTCTAAAACGCACCTCATTTCTCCTCTCCTTGTGCTCGGGTTCGCCATTCCAGCCGCTTGACTAACCATCTCCCTACTTGGAGAATCAGCACCTTTAACCTCCTGTTTCGTCCAGGTTGCAATTTGTCCTGAAGATGAACGGGAAGACGTGGAACCAACGAGAGACTAGCCCTAGGTGTTGGGACAGGCACAGGTCACTCCATTTTCCCATCAGGAAGAAGAATGAACCACAGGCTCAGCCTGCCCCCCAGAACCAAAATAGGGCCTGAAGCAATCCTGCGCTTTTGCGGCCAGCTCCCAAAAAAGCGAGTAGACAAATGGAGCTCAGGGGCACTGCAATTCACAAACGTGCAGAGTTATAAATGAGAACTCTCGTCCACAAATATATTGAGGGAAGGCAACGAAGAGGATTTGAAAGCAAGGCAGATTTGCAGGAAACAGATTTCAGGAGGTAGATTCGACTCGCCTTTAAAGCACATGAAAAGCGGCAAAATGTTGACAATGATGCCCTTGGCCAAAAAGGGCGTATGCGTTTTTTCCTGAATATATTCAGGAAAAAACGCATACGCCCTTTTTGGCCAACCAAGCAAGCCGGAAGGGCAAATCAGCGCTACAAAAAGTCTCGCTTGCCCTCGGTCAAAAGGGCCATGCTGAACAAAGTGTAAAAACCAGAAAAGCAGGACAGGCCATGGAGACATGGGAGCCTTGCTACTCTGATGGGCGGGATGTAAATTGCCAACAGGCACTCTGGAGAAGAGTACGGTGTGACCTGAAACAAGTAATAAACACAGCGTAGAGAGCATAGGGCACTTCCACTCATGGGCGTATAAATTGGGAAAACTAAATATCAACAAGACACAGGCACCCTAAAGTTTACGGCTGCTTTGTTTCCAAGAACCTCCACTTCAGTACACCTTCAATATCCCAGGAAAGAGAAAAATGGATAAAGAAATGGTGGTACGTGCTACAATGGAATATCACTCAGCCAAGAAATCTATGTCATATGGCTAGTTAGCAGCATGATGAGTGGATTTAGGTACGATGATTCTAAGTGAAATAAGTCACACAGAAAAAGACACTTATCCTAAGATATCGCTTAGAGAGGGAATGTCAAAATCGCTACACTTGAACTGAATTACAAAACAGAACAGAGTCACACCTTTAGAAGACACACTATGGCTGCTTAACGGGAAAGGTGAGGTGGGGTGATGCATAAAACAAGGGTTTGAAACTAGCTCAGAGACCGCTCCATAAGCCAAATATGTAATAGACAAGGCCTACTCCCTGCTCAATGAACTGGACTCAACACACCCTAGTCACCACACAAGAATATATCTGACTAGTAAGAATCTGAAAACCTATGTATCGATATCTCTCTGCAAGTGAATCAAGAGGGTGTAAAGCGGCATAAACACAGCAGGGAAAAGCAGCCAAACCCCATTCTAAACATACATTACTTTAAAAAACCCACAAAGCAAAGACAGTGAAAGAGAGAGAAATTCTTACAAAATCAGTTCAGGGTCTCTGATGCAACTTGGATTGACCATATCTAGACCCACAGCTGGATGAGACATAAGGCTGGACACTCTTGGGGCTGAGAGGATTGGTGAGGTTGGGTGAGCAAATGCAGATAATTTAAAGTAATACCGTGGGGTACCCACCCCATGGGTCTCAAATCTCCAGGTACAAGGGCATCTTCCTACATCAAAACATGCATGGGAAACCCAGAAGATGGTATGCCGTGCGATCGGGAAAGGTTTCTAAAACGCACCTCATTTCTCCTCTCATTGTGCTCGGGTTCACCATTCCAGCTGCTTGACTAACCATCTCCCTACTTGGAGAATCAGCACCTTTAACCTCCTGTTTCGTCCAGGTTGCAATTTGTCCTGAGGATGAACGGGAAGACGGGGAACCAACGAGAGACTAGCCCTAGGTTTTGGGACAGGCATAGGTCACTCCATTTTCCCATCAGGAAGAAGAATGAACCACAGGCTCAGCCTGCCCCCCAGAACCAAAATAGGGCCTGAAGCAATCCTGCGCTTTTGCGGCCAGCTCCCAAAAAAGCGAGGAGACAAATGGAGCTCAGGGGCACTGCAATTCACAAACGTGCAGAGTTATAAATGAGAACTCTCGTCCACAAATATATTGAGGGAAGGCAACGAAGAGGATTAGAAAGCAAGGCAGATTTGCAGGAAACAGATTTCAGGAGGTAGATTCGACTCGCCTTTAAAGCCCATGAAAAGTGGCAAAACGTTTACAATGATGCCCTTGGCCAAAAAGGGCGTATGCGTTTTTTCCTGAATATATTCAGGAAAAAACGCATACGCCCTTTTTGGCCAACCAAGCAAGCCGGAAGGGCAAATCAGCGCTACAAAGAAGTCTCGCTTGCCCTCGGTCAAAAGGGCCATGCTGAACAAAGTGTAAAAACCAGAAAAGCAGGACAGGCCATGGAGACATGGGAGCCTTGCTACGCTGATGGGCGGGATGTAAATTGCCAACAGGCACTCTGGAGAAGAGTACGGTGTGTCCTGAAACAAGTAATAAACACAGCGTAGAGAGCATAGGGCACTTCCACTCATGGGCGTATAAATTGGGAAAACTAAAAATCAACAAGACACAGGCACCCTAAAGTTTACGGCTGCTCTGTTTCCAAGAACCTCCGCTTCGGTGCACCTTCAATATCCCAGGAAAGAGAAAAATGGATAAAGAAATGGTGGTACTTGGCACAATGGAATATCACTCAGCCATGAAATCTATGTCATATGGCTAGTTAGCAGCATGATGAGTGGATTTAGGTACGATGATTCTAAGTGAAATAAGTCACACAGAAAAAGACACTTATCCTAAGATATCGCTTATAGAGGGAATGTCAAAATCGCTACACTTGAACTGAATTACAAAACAGAACAGAGTCCCACCTTTAGAAGACACACTATGGCTGCTTAACCGGAAAGGTGAGGTGGGGTGATGCATAAAACAAGGGTTTGAAATTAGCTCAGACACCGCTCCATAAGCCAAATATGTAATAGACAAGGCCTACTCCCTGTTCAGTGAACTGGACTGAACACCCCCTAGTCACCGCACAAGAATATATCTGACTAGTATGAATCTGAAAACCTATGTATCGATATCTCTCTGCAAGTGAATCAAGAGGGTGTAAAGCGGCATCAACACAGCAGGGAAAAGCAGCCAAACCCCATTCTAAACATACATTACTTTAAAAAACCCACAAAACAAAGACAGTGAAAGAGAGAGAAATTCTTACAAAATCCGTTCAGGGTCTATGATGCAAACTGGATTGATCATATCTAGACCCACAGCTGGATGAGACATAAGGCTGGACACTCTTGGGGCTGAGAGGATTGGTGAGGTTGGGTGAGCAAACGCAGATACTTTAAAGTAACACTGCGGGGAACACACCCCATGGGTCTCAAATCTCCATGTACAAGGGAATCTTCCTACATCAAAACATGCATGGGAAACCCAGAAGATGGTATGCCGTGAGATCGGGAAAGTTTTCTAAAACGCACCTCATTTCTCCTCTCCTTGTGCTCGGGTTCGCCATTCCAGCCGCTTGACTAACCATCTCCCTACTTGGAGAATCAGCACCTTTAACCTCCTGTTTCGTCCAGGTTGCAATTTGTCCTGAAGATGAACGGGAAGACGGGGAACCAACGAGAGACTAGCCCTAGGTGTTGGGACAGGCACAGGTCACTCCATTTTCCCATCAGGAAGAAGAATGAACCACAGGCTCAGCCTGCCCCCCAGAACCAAAATAGGGCCTGAAGCAATCCTGCGCTTTTGCGGCCATCTCCCAAAAAAGCGAGGAGACAAATGGAGCTCAGGGGCACTGCAATTCACAAACGTGCAGAGTTATAAATGAGAACTCTCGTCCACAAATATATTGAGGGAAGGCAACGAAGAGGATTTGAAAGCAAGGCAGATTTGCAGGAAACAGATTTCAGGAGGTAGATTCGACTCGCCTTTAAAGCACATGAAAAGCGGCAAAATGTTGACAATGATGCCCTTGGCCAAAAAGGGCGTATGCGTTTTTTCCTGAATATATTCAGGAAAAAACGCATACGCCCTTTTTGGCCAACCAAGCAAGCCGGAAGGGCAAATCAGCGCTACAAAAAGTCTCGCTTGCCCTCGGTCAAAAGGGCCATGCTGAACAAAGTGTAAAAACCAGAAAAGCAGGACAGGCCATGGAGACATGGGAGCCTTGCTACTCTGATGGGCGGGATGTAAATTGCCAACAGGCACTCTGGAGAAGAGTACGGTGTGACCTGAAACAAGTAATAAACACAGCGTAGAGAGCATAGGGCACTTCCACTCATGGGCGTATAAATTGGGAAAACTAAAAATCAACAAGACACAGGCACCCTAAAGTTTACGGCTGCTTTGTTTCCAAGAACCTCCACTTCGGTACACCTTCAATATCCCAGGAAAGAGAAAAATGGATAAAGAAATGGTGGTACTTGGCACAATGGAATATCACTCAGCTATGAAATCAATGTCATAAGGCTAGTTAGCAGCATGATGAGTGGATTTAGGTACGATGATTCTAAGTGAAATAAGTCACACAGAAAAAGACACTTATCCTAAGATATCGCTTAGAGAGGGAATGTCAAAATCGCTACACTTGAACTGAATTACAAAACAGAACAGAGTCACACCTTTAGAAGACACACTATGGCTGCTTAACGGGAAAGGTGAGGTGGGGTGATGCATAAAACAAGGGTTTCAAATTAGCTCAGAGACCGCTCCATAAGCCAAATATGTAATAGACAAGGCCTACTCCCTGCTCAATGAACTGGACTCAACACACCCTAGTCACCACAAAAGAATATATCTGACTAGTAAGAATCTGAAAACCTATGTATCGATATCTCTCTGCAAGTGAATCAAGAGGGTGTAAAGCAGCATCAACACAGCAGGGAAAAGCAGCCAAGCCCGATTCTAAACATAAATTACTTTAAAAAACCCACAAAACAAAGACAGTGAAAGAGAGAGAAATTCTTACAAAATCCGTTCAGGGTCTATGATGCAACCTGGATTGACCATATCTAGACCCACAGCTGGATGAGACATAAGGCTGGACACTCTTGGGGCTGAGAGGATTGGTGAGGTTGGGTGAGCAAACACAGATACTTTAATGTAACACTGCGGGGAACACACCCCATGGGTCTCAAATCTCCAGGTACAAGGGCACCTTCCTACATCAAAACATGCATGGGAAACCCAGAAGATGGTATGCCGTGCGATCGGGAAAGGTTTCTAAAACGCACCTCATTTCTCCTCTCCTTGTGCTCGGGTTCGCCATTCCAGCCGCTTGACTAACCATCTCCCTACTTAGAGAATCAGCACCTTTAACCTACTGTTTCGTCCAGGTTGCAATTTGTCCTGAGGATTAACGGGAAGACGGGGAACCAACGAAAGACAAGCCCTAGGTGTTGGGACAGGCACAGGTCACTCCATTTTCCCATCAGGAAGAAGAATGAACCACAGGCTCAGCCTGCCCCCCAGAACCAAAATAGGGCCTGAAGCAATCCTGCGCTTTTGCGGCCAGCTCCCAAAAAAGCGAGGAGACAAATGGAGCTCAGGGGCACTGCAATTCACAAACGTGCAGAGTTATAAATGAGAACTCTCGTCCACAAATATATTGAGGGAAGGCAACGAAGAGGATTTGAAAGCAAGGCAGATTTGCAGGAAACAGATTTCAGGAGGTAGATTCGACTCGCCTTTAAAGCACATGAAAAGGGGCAAAACGTTGACAATGATGCCCTTGGCCAAAAAGGGCGTATGCGTTTTTTCCTGAATATATTCAGGAGAAAACGCATACGCCCTTTTTGGCCAACCAAGCAAGCCGGAAGGGCAAATCAGCGCTACAAAGAAGTCTCGCTTGCCCTCGGTCAAAAGGGCCATGCTGAACAAAGTGTAAAAACCAGAAAAGCAGGACAGGCCATGCAGACATGGGAGCCTTGCTACGCTGATGGGCGGGATGTAAATTGCCAACAGGCACTCTGGAGAAGAGTACGGTGTGTCCTGAAACAAGTAATAAACACAGCGATGAGAGCATAGGGCACTTCCACTCATGGGCGTATAAATTGGGAAAACTAAAAGTCAACAAGACACAGGCACCCCAAACTTTACGGCTGCTCTGTTTCCAAGAACCTCCGCTTCGGTACACCTTCAATATCCCAGGAAAGAGAAAAATGGATAAAGAAATGGTGGTACTTGGCACAATGGAATATCACTCAGCCATGAAATCAATGTCATAAGGCTAGTTAGCAGCATGATGTGTGGATATAGCGACGATGATTCTAAGTGAAATAAGTCACACAGAAAAAGGCACTTATCCTAAGATATCGCTTATAGAGGGAATGTCAAAATCGCTACACTTGAACTGAATTACGAAACAGAACAGAGGCACACCTTTAGAAGACACACTATGGCTGATTAACGGGAAAGGTGAGGTGGGGTGATGCATAAAACAAGGGTTTGAAATTAGCTCAGAGACCGCTCCATAAGCCAAATATGTAATAGACAAGGCCTACTCCCTGCTCAGTGAACTGGACTCAACACCCCCTAGTCACCGCACAAGAATATATCTGACTAGTATGAATCTGAAAACCTATGTATCGATATCTCTCTGCAAGTGAATCAAGAGGGTGTAAAGCGGCATCAACACAGCAGGAAAAAGCAGCCAAGCCCGATTCTAAACATAAATTACTTTTAAAAACCCACAAAACAAAGACAGAGAAAGAGAGAGAAATTCTTACAAAATCCGTTCAGGGTCTATGATGCAACCTGGATTGACCATATCTAGACCCACAGCTGGATGAGACATAAGGCTGGACACTCTTGGGGCTGAGAGGATTGGTGAGGTTGGGTGAGCAAACGCAGATACTTTAAAGGAGTACCACGGGGTACCCACCCCATGGGTCTCAAATCTCCAGGTACAAGGGCATCTTCCTACATCAAAACATGCATGGGAAACCCAGAAGATGGTATGCCGTGAGATCGGGAAAGGTTTCTAAAACGCACCTCATTTCTCCTCTCCTTGTGCTCGGGTTCGCCATTCCAGCCGCTTGACTAACCATCTCCCTACTTGGAGAATCAGCACCTTTAACCTACTGATTCGTCCAGGTTGCAATTTGTCCTGAGGATGAACGGGAAGACGGGGAACCAACGGAAGACTAACCCTAGGTGTTGGGACAGGCACAGGTCACTCCATTTTCCCATCAGGAAGAAGAATGAACCACAGGCTCAGCCTGCCCCCCAGAACCAAAATAGGGCCTGAAGCAATCCTGCGCTTTTGCGGCCAGCTCCCAAAAAAGCGAGGAGACAAATGGAGCTCAGGGGCACTGCAATTCACAAACGTGCAGAGTTATAAATGAGAACTCTCGTCCACAAATATATTGAGGGAAGGCAACGAAGAGGATTTGAAAGCAAGGCAGATTTGCAGGAAACAGATTTCAGGAGGTAGATTCGACTCGCCTTTAAAGCACATGAAAAGCGGCAAAACGTTGACAATGATGCCCTTGGCCAAAAAGGGCGTATGCGTTTTTTCCTGAATATATTCAGGAAAAAACGCATACGCCCTTTTTGGCCAACCAAGCAAGCCGGAAGGGCAAATCAGCGCTACAAAGAAGTCTCGCTTGCCCTCGGTCAAAAGGGCCATGCTGAACAAAGTGTAAAATCCAGAAATGCAGGACAGACCATGGAGACATGGGAGCCTTGTTACGCTGATGGGCGGGATGTAAATTGCTAACAGGCACTCTGGAGAAGAGTACGGTGTGTCCTGAAACAAGTAATAAACACAGCGATGAGAGCATAGGGCACTTCCACTCATGGGCGTATAAATTGGGAAAACTAAAAGTCAACAAGACACAGGCACCCCAAACTTTACGGCTGCTCTGTTGCCAAGAACCTCCGCTTCGGTACACCTTCAATATCCCAGGAAAGAGAAAAATGGATAAAGAAATGGTGGTACTTGGCACAATGGAATATCACTCAGCCATGAAATCAATGTCATAAGGCTAGTTAGCAGCATGATGTGTGGATATAGCGACGATGATTCTAAGTGAAATAAGTCACACAGAAAAAGGCACTTATCCTAAGATATCGCTTATGGAGGGAATGTCAAAATCGCTACACTTGAACTGAATTACGAAACCGAACAGAGGCACACCTTTAGAAGACACACTATGGCTGATTAACGGGAAAGGTGAGGTGGGGTGATGCATAAAACAAGGGTTTGAAATTAGCTCAGTCACCGCTCCATAAGCCAAATATGTAATAGACAAGGCCTACTCCCTGCTCAGTGAACTGGACTCAACACCCCCTAGTCACCGCACAAGAATATATCTGACTAGTATGAATCTGAAAACCTATGTATCGATATCTCTCTGCAAGTGAATCAAGAGGGTGTAAAGCGGCATAAACACAGCAGGGAAAAGCAGCCAAACCCCATTCTAAACATACATTACTTTAAAAAACCCACAAAGCGAAGACAGTGAAAGAGAGAGAAATTCTTACAAAATCCGTTCAGGGTCTCTGATGCAACCTGGATTGACCATATCTAGACCCACAGCTGGATGAGACATAAGGCTGGACACTCTTGGGGCTGAGAGGATTGGTGAGGTTGGGTGAGCAAATGCAGATATTTTAAAGTAATACCGCGGGGTACCCACCCCATGGGTCTCAAATTTCCAGGTACAAGGGAATCTTCCTACATCAAAACATGCATGGGAAACCCAGAAGATGGTATGCCGTGAGATCGGGAAAGGTTTCTACAACGCACCTCATTTCTCCTCTCCTTGTGCTCGGGTTCGCCATTCCAGCCGCTTGACTAACCATCTCCCTACTTGGTGAATCAGCACCTTTAACCTCCTGTTTCGTCCAGGTTGCAATTTGTCCTGAGGATGAACGGGAAGACGGGGAACCAACGAGAGACTAGCCCTAGGTGTTGGGACAGGCACAGGTCACTCCATTTTCCCATCAGGAAGAAGAATGAACCACAGGCTCAGCCTGCCCCCCAGAACCAAAATAGGGCCTGAGGCAATCCTGCGCTTTTGCGGCCAGCTCCCAAAAAAGCGAGGAGACAAATGGAGCTCAGGGGCACTGCAATTCACAAACGTGCAGAGTTATAAATGAGAACTCTCGTCCACAAATATATTGAGGGAAGGCAACGAAGAGGATTTGAAAGCAAGGCAGATTTGCAGGAAACAGATTTCAGGAGGTAGATTCGACTCGCCTTTAAAGCACATGAAAAGCGGCAAAACGTTGACAATGATGCCCTTGGCCAAAAAGGGCGTATGCGTTTTTTCCTGAATATATTCAGGAAAAAACGCATACGTCCTTTTTGGCCAACCAAGCAAGCCGGAAGGGCAAATCAGCGCTACAAAGAAGTCTCGCTTGCCCTCGGTCAAAAGGGCCATGCTGAACAAAGTGTAAAATCCAGAAATGCAGGACAGACCATGGAGACATGGGAGCCTTGCTACGCTGATGGGCGGGATGTAAATTGCTAACAGGCACTCTGGAGAAGAGTACGGTGTGTCCTGAAACAAGTAATAAACACAGCGTAGAGAGCATAGGGCACTTCCACTCATGGGCGTATAAATTGGGAAAACTAAAAGTCAACAAGACACAGGCACCCCAAACTTTACGGCTGCTCTGTTGTCAAGAACCTCCGCTTCGGTACACCTTCAATATCCCAGGAAAGAGAAAAATGGATAAAGAAATAGTGGTACTTGGCACAATGGAATATCACTCAGCCATGAAATCAATGTCATAAGGCTAGTTAGCAGCATGATGTGTGGATATAGCGACGATGATTCTAAGTGAAATAAGTCACACAGAAAAAGGCACTTATCCTAAGATATCGCTTATGGAGGGAATGTCAAAATCGCTACACTTGAACTGAATTACGAAACAGAACAGAGGCACACCTTTAGAAGACACACTATGGCTGATTAACGGGAAAGGTGAGGTGGGGTGATGCATAAAACAAGGGTTTGAAATTAGCTCAGTCACCGCTCCATAAGCCAAATATGTAATAGACAAGGCCTACTCCCTGCTCAGTGAACTGGACTCAACACCCCCTAGTCACCGCACAAGAATATATCTGACTAGTATGAATCTGAAAACCTATGTATCGATATTTCTCTGCAAGTGAATCAAGAGGGTGTAAAGGGGCATAAACACAGCAGGGAAAAGCAGCCAAACCCCATTCTAAACATACATTACTTTAAAAAACCCACAAAGCGAAGACAGTGAAAGAGAGAGAAATTCTTACAAAATCCGTTCAGGGTCTCTGATGCAACCTGGATTGACCATATCTAGACCCACAGCTGGATGAGACATAAGGCTGGACACTCTTGGGGCTGAGAGGATTGGTGAGGTTGGGTGAGCAAATGCAGATATTTTAAAGTAATACCGCGGGGTACCCACCCCATGGGTCTCAAATTTCCAGGTACAAGGGAATCTTCCTACATCAAAACATGCATGGGAAACCCAGAAGATGGTATGCCGTGAGATCGGGAAAGGTTTCTACAACGCACCTCATTTCTCCTCTCCTTGTGCTTGGGTTCGCCATTCCAGCCGCTTGACTAACCATCTCCCTACTTGGTGAATCAGCACCTTTAACCTCCTGTTTCGTCCAGGTTGCAATTTGTCCTGAGGATGAACGGGAAGACGGGGAACCAACGAGAGACTAGCCCTAGGTGTTGGGACAGGCACAGGTCACTCCATTTTCCCATCAGGAAGAAGAATGAACCACAGGCTCAGCCTGCCCCCCAGAACCAAAATAGGGCCTGAAGCAATCCTGCGCTTTTGCGGCCAGCTCCCAAAAAAGCGAGTAGACAAATGGAGCTCAGGGGCACTGCAATTCACAAACGTGCAGAGTTATAAATGAGAACTCTCGTCCACAAATATATTGAGGGAAGGCAACGAAGAGGATTTGAAAGCAAGGCAGATTTGCAGGAAACAGATTTCAGGAGGTAGATTCGACTCGCCTTTAAAGCACATGAAAAGCGGCAAAACGTTGACAATGATGCCCTTGGCCAAAAAGGGCGTATGCGTTTTTTCCTGAATATATTCAGGAAAAAACGCATACGCCCTTTTTGGCCAACCAAGCAAGCCGGAAGGGCAAATCAGCGCTACAAAGAAGTCTCGCTTGCCCTCGGTCAAAAGGGCCATGCTGAACAAAGTGTAAAAACCAGAAAAGCAGGACAGGCCATGGAGACATGGGAGCCTTGCTACGCTGATGGGCGGGATGTAAATTGCCAACAGGCACTCTGGAGAAGAGTACGGTGTGTCCTGTAACAAGTAATAAACACAGCGTTGAGAGCATAGGGCACTTCCACTCATGGGCGTATAAATTGGGAAAACTAAAAGTCAACAAGACACAGGCACCCCAAACTTTACGGCTGCTCTGTTGCCAAGAACCTCCGCTTCAGTACACCTTCAATATCCCAGGAAAGAGAAAAATGGATAAAGAAATGGTGGTACTTGGCACAATGGAATATCACTCAGCCATGAAATCAATGTCATATGGCTAGTTAGCAGCATGATGAGTGGATTTAGGTACGATGATTCTAAGTGAAATAAGTCACACAGAAAAAGACACTTATCCTAAGATATCGCTTATAGAGGGAATGTCAAAATCGCTACACTTGAACTGAATTACAAAACAGAACAGAGTCACACCTTTAGAAGACACACTATGGCTGCTTAACGGGAAAGGTGAGGTGGGGTGATGCATAAAACAAGGGTTTCAAATTAGCTCAGAGACCGCTCCATAAGCCAAATATGTAATAGACAAGGCCTACTCCCTGCTCAGTGAACTGGACTCAACAAACCCTAGTCACCACACAAGAATATATCTGACTAGTAAGAATCTGAAAACCTATGTATCGATATCTCTCTGCAAGTGAATCAAGAGGGTGTAAAGCGGCATCAACACAGCAGGGAAAAGCAGCCAAACCCCATTCTAAACATACATTACTTTAAAAAACCCACAAAGCAAAGACAGTGAAAGAGAGAGAAATTCTTACAAAATCCGTTCAGGGTCTCTGATGCAACCTGGATTGACCATATCTAGACCCACAGCTGGATGAGACATACGGCTGGACACTCTTGGGGCTGAGAGGATTGGTGAGGTTGGGTGAGCAAATGCAGATACTTTAAAGTAATACCGCGGGGTACCCACCCCATGGGTCTCAAATTTCTAGGTACAAGGGCATCTTCCTACATCAAAACATGCATGGGAAACCCAGAAGATGGTATGCCGTGAGATCGGGAAAGGTTTCTACAACGCACCTCATTTCTCCTCTCCTTGTGCTCGGGTTCGCCATTCCAGCCGCTTGACTAACCATCTCCCTACTTGGTGAATCAGCACCTTTAACCTGCTGTTTCATCCAGGTTGCAATTTGTCCTGAGGATGAACGGGAAGACGCGGAACCAAAGAGAGACGAGCCCTAGGTGTTGGGACAGGCATAGGTCACTCCATTTTCCCATCAGGATGAAGAATGAACCACAGGCTCAGCCTGCCCCCCAGAACCAAAATAGGGCCTGAAGCAATCCTGCGCTTTTGCGGCCAGCTCCCAAAAAAGCGAGGAGACAAATGGAGCTCAGGGGCACTGCAATTCACAAATGTGCAGAGTTATAAATGAGAACTCTCTTCCACAAATATATTGAGGGAAGGCAACGAAGAGGATTTGAAAGCAAGGCAGATTTGCAGGAAACAGATTTCAGGAGGTAGATTCGACTCGCCTTTAAAGCACATGAAAAGCGGCAAAACGTTGACAATGATGCCCTTGGCCAAAAAGGGCGTATGCGTTTTTTCCTGAATATATTCAGGAAAAAACGCATACGCCCTTTTTGGCCAACCAAGCAAGCCGGAAGGGCAAATCGGCGCTACAAAGAAGTCTCGCTTGCCCTCGGTTAAAAGGGCCATGCTGAACAAAGTGTAAAAACCAGAAAAGCAGGAAAGGCCATGGAGACATGGGAGCCTTGCTACGCTGATGGGCGGGATGTAAATTGCCAACAGGCACTCTGGAGAAGAGTACGGTGTGTCCTGAAACAAGTAATAAACACAGTGTAGAGAGCATAGGGCACTTCCACTCATGGGCGTATAAATTGGGAAAACTAAAAATCAACAAGACACAGGCACCCTAAAGTTTACGGCTGCTGTGTTTCCAAGAACCTCCGCTTCGGTACACCTTCAATATCCCAGGAAAGAGAAAAATGGATAAAGAAATGGTGGTACTTGGCACAATGGAATATCACTCAGCCATGAAATCAATGTCATATGGCTAGTTAGCAGCATGATGAGTGGATTTAGGTACGATGATTCTAAGTGAAATAAGTCACACAGAAAAAGACACTTATCCTAAGATATCGCTTATAGAGGGAATGTCAAAATCGCTACACTTGAACTGAATTACGAAACAGAACAGAGGCACACCTTTAGAAGACACAATATGGCTGCTTAACGGGAAAGGTGAGGTGGGGTGATGCATAAAACAAGGGTTTGAAATTAGCTCAGACACCGCTCCATAAGCCAAATATGTAATAGACAAGGCCTACTCCCTGCTCAGTGAACTGGACTCAACACCCCCTAGTCACAGCACAAGAATATATCTGACTAGTAAGAATCTGAAAACCTATGTATCGATATCTCTCTGCAAGTGAATCAAGAGGGTGTAAAGCGGCATCAACACAGCAGGGAAAAGCAGCCAAGCCCGATTCTAAACATAAATTACTTTAAAAAACCCACAAAACAAAGACAGTAAAAGAGAGAGAAATTCTTACAAAATCCGTTCAGGGTCTATGATGCAACCTGGATTGACCATATCTAGACCCACAGCTGGATGAGACATAAGGCTGGACACTGTTGGGGCTGAGAGGATTGGTGAGGTTGGGTGAGCAAACGCAGATACTTTAAATAACACTGCGGGGAACACACCCCATGGGTCTCAAATCTCCAGGTACAAGGGAATCTTCCTACATCAAAACATGCATGGGAAACCCAGAAGATGGTATGCCATGAGATCGGGAAAGGTTTCTAAAACGCACCTCATTTCTCCTCTCCTTGTGCTCGGGTTCGCCATTCCAGCCGCTTGACTAACCATCTCCCTACTTGGAGAATCAGCACCTTTAACCTCCTGATTGTACAGGTTGCAATTTGTCCTGAGGATGAACGGGAAGACGCGGAACCAACGAGAGACTAGCCCTAGGTGTTGGGACAGGCATAGGTCACTCCATTTTCCCATCACGAAGAAGAATGAACCACAGGCTCAGCCTGCCCCCCAGAACCAAAATAGGGCCTGAAGCAATGCTGCGCTTTTGCGGCCAGCTCCCAAAAAAGCGAGGAGACAAATGGAGCTCAGGGGCACTGCAATTCACAAACGTGCAGAGTTATAAATGAGAACTCTCGTCCACAAATATATTGAGGGAAGGCAAGGAAGAGGATTTGAAAGCAAGGCAGATTTGCAGGAAACAGATTTCAGGAGGTAGATTCGACTCGCCTTTAAAGCACATGAAAAGCGGCAAAACGTTGACAATGATGCCCTTGTCCAAAAAGGGCGTATGCGTTTTTTCCTGAATATATTCAGGAAAAAACGCATACGCCCTTTTTGGCCAACCAAGCAAGCCGGAAGGGCAAATCAGCGCTACAAAGAAGTCTCGATTGCCCTCGGTCAAAAGGGCCATGCTGAACAAAGTGTAAAAACCAGAAAAGCAGGACAGGCCATGGAGACATGGGAGCCTTGCTACGCTGATGGGCGGGATGTAAATTGCCAACAGGCACTCTGGAGAAGAGTACGGTGTGTCCTGAAACAAGTAATAAACACAGCGTAGAGAGCATAGGGCACTTCCACTCATGGGCGTATAAATTGGGAAAACTAAAAGTCAACAAGACACAGGCACCCCAAACTTTACGGCTGCTCTGTTGCCAAGAACCTCCGCTTCGGTACACCTACAATATCCCAGGAAAGAGAAAAATGGATAAAGAAATGGTGGTACTTGGCACAATGGAATATCACTCAGCCATGAAATCAATGTCATAAGGCTAGTTAGCAGCATGATGTGTCGATTTAGCGACGATGATTCTAAGTGAAATAAGTAACACAGAAAAAGGCACTTATCCTAAGATATCGCTTATAGAGGGAATGTCAAAATCGCTACACTTGAACTGAATTACAAAACAGAACAGAGGCACACCTTTAGAAGACACACTATGGCTGCTTAACGGGAAAGGTGAGGTGGGGTGATGCATAAAACAAGGGTTTGAAATTAGCTCAGACACCGCTCCATAAGCCAAATATGTAATAGACAAGGCCTACTCCCTGCTCAGTGAACTGGACTCAACACCCCCTAGTCACCGCACAAGAATATATCTGACTAGTATGAATCTGAAAACCTATGTATCGATATCTCTCTGCAAGTGAATCAAGAGGGTGTAAAGCGGCATAAACACAGCAGGGAAAAGCAGCCAAACCCCATTCTAAACATACATTACTTTAAAAAACCCACAAAGCAAAGACAGTGAAAGAGAGAGAAATTCTTACAAAATCCGTTCAGGGTCTCTGATGCAACCTGGATTGACCATATCTAGACCCACAGCTGGATGAGACATAAGGCTGGACACTCTTGGGGCTGAGAGGATTGGTGAGGTTGGGTGAGCAAATGCAGATACTTTAAAGTAATATCGCGGGGTACCCACCCCATGGGTCCCAAATCTCCAGGTACAAGGGAATCTTCCTACATCAAAACATGCATGGGAAACCCAGAAGTTGGTATGTCGTGAGATCGGGAAAGGTTTCTAAAACGCACCTCATTTCTCCTCTCCTTGTGCTTGGGTTCGCCATTCCAGCCGCTTGACTAACCATCTCCCTACTTGGAGAATCAGCACCTTTAACCTACTGTTTCGTCCAGGTTGCAATTTGTCCTGAGGATGAACGCTAAGACGGGGAACCAACGAAAGACTAGCCCTAGGTGTTGGGACAGGCACAGGTCACTCCATTTTCCCATCAGGAAGAAGAATGAACCACAGGCTCAGCCTGCCCCCGAGAACCAAAATAGGGCCTGAAGCAATCCTGCGCTTCTGCGGCCAGCTCCCAAAAAAGCGAGGAGACAAATGGAGCTCAGGGGCACTGCAATTCACAAACGTGCAGAGTTATAAATGAGAACTCTCGTCCACAAATATATTGAGGGAAGGCAACGAAGAGGATTTGAAAGCAAGGCAGATTTGCAGGAAACAGATTTCAGGAGGTAGATTCGACTCGCCGTTAAAGCACATGAAAAGCGGCAAAACGTTGACAATGATGCCCTTGTCCAAAAAGGGCGTATTCGTTTTTTCCTGAATATATTCAGGAAAAAACGCATACGCCCTTTTTGGCCAACCAAGCAAGCCGGAAGGGCAAATCAGCGCTACAAAGAAGTCTCGCTTGCCCTCGGTCAAAAGGGCCATGCTGAACAAAGTGTAAAAACCAGAAAAGCAGGACAGGCCATGGAGACATGGGAGCCTTGCTACGCTGATGGGCGGGATGTAAATTGCCAACAGGCACTCTGGAGAAGAGTACGGTGTGTCCTGAAACAAGTAATAAACACAGCGTAGAGAGCATAGGGCACTTCCACTCATGGGCGTATAAATTGGGAAAACTAAAAATCAACAAGACACAGGCACCCTAAAGTTTACGGCTGCTCTGTTTCCAAGAACCTCCGCTTCGGTACACCTTCAATATCCCAGGAAAGAGAAAAATGGATAAAGAAATGGTGGTACTTGGCACAATGGAATATCACTCAGCCATGAAATCAATGTCATAAGGCTAGTTAGCAGCATGATGAGTGGATTTATGTACGATGATTCTAAGTGAAATAAGTCACACAGAAAAAGACACTTATCCTAAGATATCGCTTATAGAGGGAATGTCAAAATCGCTACACTTGAACTGAATTACAAAACAGAACAGAGTCACACCTTTAGAAGACACACTATGGCTGCTTAACGGGAAAGGTGAGGTGGGGAGATGCATAAAACAAGGGTTTGAAATTAGCTCAGACACCGCTCCATAAGCCAAATATGTAATAGACAAGGCCTACTCCCTGCTCAGTGAACTGGACTCAACACCCCCTAGTCACCACACAAGAATAATTCTGACTAGTACGAATCTGAAAACCTATGTATCGATATCTCTATGCAAGTGAATCAATAGGGTGTAAAGCGGCATCAACACAGCAGGGAAAAGCAGCCAAGCCCGATTCTAAACATAAATTACTTTAAAAAACCCACAAAACAAAGACAGTGAAAGACAGAGAAATTCTTACAAAATCCGTTCAGGGTCTATGATGCAACCTGGATTGACCATATCTAGACCCACAGCTTGATGAGACATAAGGCTGGACACTCTTGGGGCTGAGAGGATTGGTGAGGTTGGGTGAGCAAACGCAGAAACTTTAAAGTAACACTGCGGGGAACACACCCCATGGGTCTCAAATCTCCAGGTACAAGGGAATCTTCCTTCATCAAAACATGCATGGGAAACCCAGAAGATGGTATGCCATGAGATCGGGAAAGGTTTCTAAAACGCATCTCATTTCTCCTCTCCTTGTCCTCGGGTTCGCCATTCCAGCCGCTTGACTAACCATCTCCCTATTTGGAGAATCAGCACCTTTAACCTCCTGATTGTACAGGTTGCAATTTGTCCTGAGGATGAACGGGAAGACGCGGAACCAACGAGAGACGAGCCCTAGGTGTTGGGACAGGCATAGGTCACTCCATTTTCCCATCAGGAAGAAGAATGAACCACAGGCTCAGCCTGCCCCCCAGAACCAAAATAGGGCCTGAAGCAATCCTGCGCTTTTGCGGCCAGCTCCCAAAAAAGCGAGGCGACAAATGGAGCTCAGGGGCACTGCAATTCACAAACGTGCAGAGTTATAAATGAGAACTCTCGTCCACAAATATATTGAGGGAAGGCAACGAAGAGGATTTGAAAGCAAGGCAGATTTGCAGGAAACAGATTTCAGGAGGTAGATTCGACTCGCCTTTAAAGCACATGAAAAGCGGCAAAACGTTGACAATGATGCCCTTGGCCAAAAAGGGCGTATGCGTTTTTTCCTGAATATATTCAGGAAAAAACGCATACGCCCTTTTTGGCCAACCAAGCAAGCTGGAAGGGCAAATCAGCGCTACAAAGAAGTCTCGCTTGCCCTCGGTCAAAAGGGCCATGCTGAACAAAGTGTAAAAACCAGAAAAGCAGGACAGGCCATGGAGACATGGGAGCCTTGCTACGCTGATGGGCGGGATGTAAATTGCCAACAGGCACTCTGGAGAAGAGTACGGTGTGTCCTGTAACAAGTAATAAACACAGCGTTGAGAGCATAGGGCACTTCCACTCATGGGCGTATAAATTGGGAAAACTAAAAGTCAACAAGACACAGGCACCCCAAATTTACGGCTGCTCTGTTGCCAAGAACCTCCGCTTCGGTACACCTTCAATATCCCAGGAAAGAGAAAAATGGATAAAGAAATGTTGGTACTTGGCACAATGGAATATCACTCAGCCATGAAATCAATGTCATATGGCTAGTTAGCAGCATGATGAGTGGATTTAGGTACGATGATTCTAAGTGAAATAAGTCACACAGAAAAAGACACTTATCCTAAGATATCGCTTATAGAGGGAATGTCAAAATCGCTACACTTGAACTGAATTACAAAACAGAACAGAGTCACACCTTTAGAAGACACACTATGGCTGCTTAACCGGAAAGGTGAGGTGGGGTGATGCATAAAACAAGGGTTTGAAATTAGCTCAGAGACCGCTCCATAAGCCACATATGTAATAGACAAGGCCTACTCCCTGCTCAGTGAACTGGACTCAACAAACCCTAGTCACCACACAAGAATATATCTGACTAGTAAGAATCTGAAAACCTATGTATCGATATCTCTCTGCAAGTGAATCAAGAGGGTGTAAAGCGGCATCAACACAGCAGGGAAAAGCAGCCAAACCCCATTCTAAACATACATTACTTTAAAAAACCCACAAAGCAAAGACAGTGAAAGTGAGAGAAATTCTTACAACATCCGTTCAGGGTCTCTGATGCAACCTGGATTGACCATATCTAGACCCACAACTGGATGAGACATACGGCTGGACACTCTTGGGGCTGAGAGGATTGGTGAGGTTGGGTGAGCAAATGCAGATACTTTAAAGTAATACCGCGGGGTACCCACCCCATGGGTCTCAAATTTCCAGGTACAAGGGCATCTTCCTACATCAAAACATGCATGGGAAACCCAGAAGATGGTATGCCGTGAGATCGGGAAAGGTTTCTACAACGCACCTCATTTCTCCTCTCCTTGTGCTCGGGTTCGCCATTCCAGCCGCTTGACTAACCATCTCCCTACTTGGTGAATCAGCACCTTTAACCTCCTGTTTCATCCAGGTTGCAATTTGTCCTGAGGATGAACGGGAAGACGCGGAACCAAAGAGAGACGAGCCCTAGGTGTTGGGACAGGCATAGGTCACTCCATTTTCCCATCAGGATGAAGAATGAACCACAGGCTCAGCCTGCCCCCCAGAACCAAAATAGGGCCTGAAGCAATCCTGCGCTTTTGCGGCCAGCTCCCAAAAAAGCGAGGAGACAAATGGAGCTCAGGGGCACTGCAATTCACAAATGTGCAGAGTTATAAATGAGAACTCTCTTCCACAAATATATTGAGGGAAGGCAACGAAGAGGATTTGAAAGCAAGGGAAATTTGCAGGAAACAGATTTCAGGAGGTAGATTCGACTCGCCTTTAAAGCACATGAAAAGCGGCAAAACGTTGACAATGATGCCCTTGGCCAAAAAGGGCGTATGCGTTTTTTCCTGAATATATTCAGGAAAAAACGCATACGCCCTTTTTGGCCAACCAAGCAAGCCGGAAGGGCAAATCGGCGCTACAAAGAAGTCTCGCTTGCCCTCGGTTAAAAGGGCCATGCTGAACAAAGTGTAAAAACCAGAAAAGCAGGAAAGGCCATGGAGACATGGGAGCCTTGCTACGCTGATGGGCGGGATGTAAATTGCCAACAGGCACTCTGGAGAAGAGTACGGTGTGTCCTGAAACAAGTAATAAACACAGTGTAGAGAGCATAGGGCACTTCCACTCATGGGCGTATAAATTGGGAAAACTAAAAATCAACAAGACACAGGCACCCTAAAGTTTACGGCTGCTGTGTTTCCAAGAACCTCCGCTTCGGTACACCTTCAATATCCCAGGAAAGAGAAAAATGGATAAAGAAATGGTGGTACTTGGCACAATGGAATATCACTCAGCCATGAAATCAATGTCATATGGCTAGTTAGCAGCATGATGAGTGGATTTAGGTACGATGATTCTAAGTGAAATAAGTCACACAGAAAAAGACACTTATCCTAAGATATCGCTTATAGAGGGAATGTCAAAATCGCTACACTTGAACTGAATTACGAAACAGAACAGAGGCACAACTTTAGAAGACACAATATGGCTGCTTAACGGGAAAGGTGAGGTGGGGTGATGCATAAAACAAGGGTTTGAAATTAGCTCAGACACCGCTCCATAAGCCAAATATGTAATAGACAAGGCCTACTCCCTGCTCAGTGAACTGGACTCAACACTCCCTAGTCACAGCACAAGAATATATCTGACTAGTAAGAATCTGAAAACCTATGTATCGATATCTCTCTGCAAGTGAATCAAGAGGGTGTAAAGCGGCATCAACACAGCAGGGAAAAGCAGCCAAGCCCGATTCTAAACATAAATTACTTTAAAAAACCCACAAAACAAAGACAGTAAAAGAGAGAGAAATTCTTACAAAATCCGTTCAGGGTCTATGATGCAACCTGGATTGACCATATCTAGACCCACAGCTGGATGAGACATAAGGCTGGACACTGTTGGGGCTGAGAGGATTGGTGAGGTTGGGTGAGCAAACGCAGATACTTTAAATAACACTGCGGGGAACACACCCCATGGGTCTCAAATCTCCAGGTACAAGGGAATCTTCCTACATCAAAACATGCATGGGAAACCCAGAAGATGGTATGCCATGAGATCGGGAAAGGTTTCTAAAACGCACCTCATTTCTCCTCTCCTTGTGCTCGGGTTCGCCATTCCAGCCGCTTGACTAACCATCTCCCTACTTGGAGAATCAGCACCTTTAACCTCCTGATTGTACAGGTTGCAATTTGTCCTGAGGATGAACGGGAAGACGCGGAACCAACGAGAGACTAGCCCTAGGTGGTGGGACAGGCATAGGTCACTCCATTTTCCCATCAGGAAGAAGAATGAACCACAGGCTCAGCCTGCCCCCCAGAACCAAAATAGGGCCTGAAGCAATGCTGCGCTTTTGCGGCCAGCTCCCAAAAAAGCGAGGAGACAAATGGAGCTCAGGGGCACTGCAATTCACAAACGTGCAGAGTTATAAATGAGAACTCTCATCCACAAATATATTGAGGGAAGGCAAGGAAGAGGATTTGAAAGCAAGGCAGATTTGCAGGAAACAGATTTCAGGAGGTAGATTCGACTCGCCTTTAAAGCACATGAAAAGCGGCAAAACGTTGACAATGATGCCCTTGTCCAAAAAGGGCGTATGCGTTTTTTCCTGAATATATTCAGGAAAAAACGCATACGCCCTTTTTGGCCAACCAAGCAAGCCGGAAGGGCAAATCAGCGCTACAAAGAAGTCTCGCTTGCCCTCGGTCAAAAGGGCCATGCTGAACAAAGTGTAAAAACCAGAAAAGCAGGACAGGCCATGGAGACATGGGAGCCTTGCTACGCTGATGGGCGGGATGTAAATTGCCAACAGGCACTCTGGAGAAGAGTACGGTGTGTCCTGAAACAAGTAATAAACACAGCGTAGAGAGCATAGGGCACTTCCACTCATGGGCGTATAAATTGGGAAAACTAAAAGTCAACAAGACACAGGCACCCCAAACTTTACGGCTGCTCTGTTGCCAAGAACCTCCGCTTCGGTACACCTACAATATCCCAGGAAAGAGAAAAATGGATAAAGAAATGGTGGTACTTGGCACAATGGAATATCACTCAGCCATGAAATCAATGTCATAAGGCTAGTTAGCAGCATGATGTGTCGATTTAGCGACGATGATTCTAAGTGAAATAAGTAACACAGAAAAAGGCACTTATCCTAAGATATCGCTTATAGAGGGAATGTCAAAATCGCTACACTTGAACTGAATTACGAAACAGAACAGAGGCACACCTTTAGAAGACACACTATGGCTGCTTAACGGGAAAGGTGAGGTGGGGTGATGCATAAAACAAGGGTTTGAAATTAGCTCAGACACCGCTCCATAAGCCAAATATGTAATAGACAAGGCCTACTCCCTGCTCAGTGAACTGGACTCAACAAACCCTAGTCACCGCACAAGAATATATCTGACTAGTATGAATCTGAAAACCTATGTATCGATATCTCTCTGCAAGTGAATCAAGAGGGTGTAAAGCGGCATAAACACAGCAGGGAAAAGCAGCCAAACCCCATTCTAAACATACATTACTTTAAAAAACCCACAAAGCAAAGACAGTGAAAGAGAGAGAAATTCTTACAAAATCCGTTCAGGGTCTCTGATGCAACCTGGATTGAACATATCTAGACCCACAGCTGGATGAGACATAAGGCTGGACACTCTTGGGGCTGAGAGGATTGGTGAGGTTGGGTGAGCAAACGCAGATACTTTAAAGTAGTACCACGGGGTACCCACCCCATGGGTCCCAAATCTCCAGGTACAAGGGAATCTTCCTACATCCAAACATGCATGGGAAACCCAGAAGATGGTATGCCGTGAGATCGGGAAAGGTTTCTAAAACGCACCTCATTTCTCCTCTCCTTGTGCTCGGGTTCGCCATTCCAGCCGCCTGACTAACCATCTCCCTACTTGGAGAATCAGCACCTTTATCCTACTGTTTCGTCCAGGTTGCAATTTGTCCTGAGGATGAACGGGAAGACGGGGAACCAACGAAAGACTAGCCCTAGGTGTTGGGACAGGCACAGGTCACTCCATTTTCCCATCAGGAAGAAGAATGAACCACAGGCTCAGCCTGCCCCCCAGAACCAAAATAGGGCCTGAAGCAATCCTGCGCTTTTGCGGCCAGCTCCCAAAAAAGCGAGGAGACAAATGGAGCTCAGGGGCACTGCAATTCACAAACGTGCAGAGTTATAAATGAGAACTCTCGTCCACAATTATATTGAGGGAAGGCAACGAAGAGGATTTGAAAGCAAGGCAGATTTGCAGGAAACAGATTTCAGGAGGTAGATTCGACTCGCCTTTAAAGCACATGAAAAGCGGCAAAACGTTGACAATGATGCCCTTGGCCAAAAAGGGCGTATGCGTTTTTTCCTGAATATATTCAGGAAAAAACGCATACGCCCTTTTTGACCCACCAAGCAAGCCGGAAGGGCAAATCAGCGCTACAAAGAAGTCTCGCTTGCCCTCGGTCAAAAGGGCCATGCTGAACAAAGTGTAAAATCCAGAAATGCAGGACAGGCCATGGAGACATGGGAGCCTTGCTACGCTGATGGGCGGGATGTAAATTGCCAACAGGCACTCTGGAGAATAGTACGGTGTGTCCTGAAACAAGTAATAAACACAGTGTAGAGAGCATAGGGCACTTCCACTCATGGGCGTATAAATTGGGAAAACTAAAAATCAACAAGACACAGGCACCCTAAAGTTTACGGCTGCTGTGTTTCCAAGAACCTCCGCTTCGGTACACCTTCAATATCCCAGGAAAGAGAAAAATGGATAAAGAAATGGTGGTACTTGGCACAATGGAATATCACTCAGCCATGAAATCAATGTCATAAGGCTAGTTAGCAGCATGATGAGTGGATTTAGGTACGATGATTCTAAGTGAAATAAGTCACACAGAAAAAGACACTTATCCTAAGATATCGCTTATAGAGGGAATGTCAAAATCGCTACACTTGAACTGAATTACGAAACAGAACAGAGGCACAACTTTAGAAGACACACTATGGCTGCTTAACGGGAAAGGTGAGGTGGGGTGATGCATAAAACAAGGGTTTGAAATTAGCTCAGACACCGCTCCATAAGCCAAATATGTAATAGACAAGGCCTACTCCCTGCTCAGTGAACTGGACTCAACACACCCTAGTCACCACACAAGAATATATCTGACTAGTAAGAATCTGAAAACCTATGTATCGATATCTCTCTGCAAGTGAATCAAGAGGGTGTAAAGCGGCATCAACACAGCAGGGAAAAGCAGCCAAGCCCGATTCTAAACATAAATTACTTTTAAAAACCCACAAAACAAAGACAGTGAAAGAGACAGAAATTCTTACAAAATCCGTTCAGGGTCTATGATGCAACCTGGATTGACCATATCTAGACCCACAGCTGGATGAGACATAAGGCTGGACACTCTTGGGGCTGAGAGGATTGGTGAGGTTGGGTGAGCAAATGCAGATACTTTAAATAACACTGCGGGGAACACACCACATGGGTCTCAAATCTCCAGGTACAAGGGAATCTTCCTACATCAAAACATGCATGGGAAACCCAGAAGATGGTATGCCATGAGATCGGGAAAGGTTTCTAAAACGCACCTCATTTCTCCTCTCCTTGTGCTCGGGTTCGCCATTCCAGCCGCTTGACTAACCATCTCCCTACTTGGAGAATCAGCACCTTTAACCTCCTGATTGTACAGGTTGCAATTTGTCCTGAGGATGAACGGGAAGACGCGGAACCAACGAGAGACTAGCCCTAGGTTTTGGGACAGGCATAGGTCACTCCATTTTCCCATCAGGAAGAAGAATGAACCACAGGCTCAGCCTGCCCCCCAGAACCAAAATAGGGCCTGAAGCAATCCTGCGCTTTTGGGGCCAGCTCCCAAAAAAGCGAGGAGACAAATGGAGCTCAGGGGCACTGCAATTCACAAACGTGCAGAGTTATAAATGAGAACTCTCGTCCACAAATATATTGAGGGAAGGCAACGAAGAGGATTTGAAAGCAAGGCAGATTTGTAGGAAACAGATTTCAGGAGGTAGATTCGACTCGCCTTTAAAGCACATGAAAAGCGGCAAAACGTTGACAATGATGCCCTTGGCCAAAAAGGGCGTATGCGTTTTTTCCTGAATATATTCAGGAAAAAACGCATACGCCCTTTTTGGCCAACCAAGCAAGCCAGAAGGGCAAATCAGCGCTACAAAGAAGTCTCGCTTGCCCTCGGTCAAAAGGGCCATGCTGAACAAAGTGTAAAAACCAGAAAAGCAGGACAGGCCATGGAGACATGGGAGCCTTGCTACGCTGATGGGCGGGATGTAAATTGCCAACAGGCACTCTGGAGAAGAGTACGGTGTGTCCTGAGACAAGTAATAAACACAGCGTAGAGAGCATAGGGCACTTCCACTCATGGGCGTATAAATTGGGAAAACTAAAAGTCAACAAGACACAGGCACCCCAAACTTTACGGCTGCTCTGTTGCCAAGAACCTCCGCTTCGTTACACCTTCAATATCCCAGGAAAGAGAAAAATGGATAAAGAAATGGTGGTACTTGGCACAATGGAATATCACTCAGCCATGAAATCAATGTCATAAGGCTAGTTAGCAGCATGATGTGTCGATTTAGCGACGATGATTCTAAGTGAAATAAGTCACACAGAAAAAGGCACTTATCCTAAGATATCACTTAGAGAGGGAATGTCAAAATCGCTACACTTGAACTGAATTACGAAACAGAACAGAGGCACACCTTTAGAAGACACACTATGGCTGCTTAACGGGAAAGGTGAGGTGGGGTGATGCATAAAACAAGGGTTTGAAATTAGCTCAGACACCACTCCATAAGCCAAATATGTAATAGACAAGGCCTACTCCCTGCTCAGTGAACTGGACTCAACACCCCCTAGTCACCGCACAAGAATATATCTGACTAGTATGAATCTGAAAACCTATGTATCGATATCTCTCTGCAAGTGAATCAACAGGGTGTAAAGCAGCATAAACACAGCAGGGAAAAGCAGCCAAACCCCATTCTAAACATACATTACTTTAAAAAACCCACAAAGCAAAGACAGTGAAAGAGAGAGAAATTCTTACAAAATCCGTTCAGGGTCTCTGATGCAACCTGGATTGACCATGTCTAGACCCACAGCAGGATGAGACATAAGGCTGGACACTCTTGGGGCTGAGAGGATTGGTGAGGTTGGGTGAGCAAATGCAGATACTTTAAAGTAATACCGCGGGGTACCCACCACATGGGTCCCAAATCTCCAGGTACAAGGGAATCTTCCTACATCAAAACATGCATGGGAAACTCAGAAGATGGTATGTCGTGAGATCGGGAAAGGTTTCTAAAACGCACCTCATTTCTCCTCTCCTTGTGCTCGGGTTCGCCATTCCAGCCGCTTGACTAACCATCTCCCTACTTGGAGAATCAGCACCTTTAACCTACTGTTTCGTCCAGGTTGCAATTTGTCCTGAGGATGAACGGGAAGACGGGGAACCAACGAAAGACTAACCCTAGGTGTTGGGACAGGCACAGGTCACTCCATTTTCCCATCAGGAAGAAGAATGAACCACAGCCTCAGCCTGCCCCCCAGAACCAAAATAGGGCCTGAAGCAATCCTGCGCTTCTGCGGCCAGCTCCCAAAAAAGCGAGGAGACAAATGGAGCTCAGGGGCACTGCAATTCACAAACGTGCAGAGTTATAAATGAGAACTCTCGTCCACAAATATATTGAGGGAAGGCAAGGAAGAGGATTTGAAAGCAAGGCAGATTTGCAGGAAACAGATTTCAGGAGGTAGATTCGACTCGCCGTTAAAGCACATGAAAAGCGGCAAAACGTTGACAATGATGCCCTTGTCCAAAAAGGGCGTATGCGTTTTTTCCTGAATATATTCAGGAAAAAACGCATACGCCCTTTTTGGCCAACCAAGCAAGCCGGAAGGGCAAATCAGCGCTACAAAGAAGTCTCGCTTGCCCTCGGTCAAAAGGGCCATGCTGAACAAAGTGTAAAAACCAGAAAAGCAGGACAGGCCATGGAGACATGGGAGCCTTGCTACGCTGATGGGCGGGATGTAAATTGCCAACAGGCACTCTGGAGAAGAGTACGGTGTGTCCTGAAACAAGTAATAAACACAGCGTAGAGAGCATAGGGCACTTCCACTCATGGGCGTATAAATTGGGAAATCTAAAAATCAACAAGACACAGGCACCCTAAAGTTTACGGCTGCTCTGTTTCCAAGAACCTCCGCTTCGGTACACCTTCAATATCCCAGGAAAGAGAAAAATGGATAAAGAAATGGTGGTACTTGGCACAATGGAATATCACTCACCCATGAAATCAATGTCATAAGGCTAGTTAGCAGCATGATGAGTGGATTTAGGTACGATGATTCTAAGTGAAATAAGTCACACAGAAAAAGACACTTATCCTAAGATATCGCTTATAGAGGGAATGTCAAAATCGCTACACTTGAACTGAATTACAAAACAGAACAGAGGCACACCTTTAGAAGACACACTAGGGCTGCTTAACGGGAAAGGTGAGGTGGGGTGATGCATAAAACAAGGGTTTGAAATTAGCTCAGACACCGCTCCATAAGCCAAATATGTAATAGACAAGGCCTACTCCCTGCTCAGTGAACTGGACTCAACACCCCCTAGTCACCGCACAAGAATATATCTGACTAGTATGAATCTGAAAACCTATGTATCGATATCTCTCTGCAAGTGAATCAAGAGGGTGTAAAGCAGCATAAACACAGCAGGGAAAAGCAGCCAAACCCCATTCTAAACATACGTTACTTTAAAAAACCCACAAAGCAAAGACAGTGAAAGAGAGAGAAATTCTTACAAAATCCGTTCAGGGTCTCTGATGCAACCTGGATTGACCATATCTAGACCCACAGCTGGATGAGACAGAAGGCTGGACACTCTTGGGGCTGAGAGGATTGGTGAGGTTGGGTGAGCAAACGCAGATACTTTAAAGTAACACTGCGGGGAACACACCCCATGGGTCTCAAATCTCCAGGTACAAGGGAATCTTCCTACATCAAAACATGCATGGGAAAGCCAGAAGATGGTATGCCGTGAGATCTGGAAAGGTTTCTAAAACGCACCTCATTTCTCCTCTCCTTGTGCTCGGGTTCGCCATTCCAGCCGCTTGACTAACCATCTCCCTACTTGGAGAATCAGCACCTTTAACCTACTGTTTCGTCCAGGTTGCAATTTGTCCTGAGGATGAACGGGAAGACGGGGAACCAACGAAAGACTAGCCCTAGGTGTTGGGACAGGCACAGGTCACTCCATTTTCCCATCAGGAAGAAGAATGAACCACAGGCTCAGCCTGCCCCCCAGAACCAAAATAGGGCCTGAAGCAATCCTGCGCTTTTGCGGCCAGCTCCCAAAAAAGCGAGGAGACAAATGGAGCTCAGGGGCACTGCAATTCACAAACGTGCAGAGTTATAAATGAGAACTCTCGTCCACAAATATATTGAGGGAAGGCAACGAAGAGGATTTGAAAGCAAGGCAGATTTGCAGGAAACAGATATCAGGAGGTAGATTCGACTCGCCTTTAAAGCACATGAAAAGCGGCAAAACGTTGACAATGATGCCCTTGGCCAAAAAGGGCGTATGCGTTTTTTCCTGAATATATTCAGGAAAAAACGCATACGCCCTTTTTGGCCAACCAAGCAAGCCGGAAGGGCAAATCAGCGCTACAAAGAAGTCTCGCTTGCCCTCGGTCAAAAGGGCCATGCTGAACAAAGTGTAAAAACCAGAAAAGCAGGACAGGCCATGGAGACATGGGAGCCTTGCTACGCTGATGGGCGGGATGTAAATTGCCAACAGGCACTCTGGAGAAGAGTACGGTGTGTCCTGAAACAAGTAATAAACACAGCGTAGAGAGCATAGGGCACTTCCACTCAAGGGCGTATAAATTGGGAAAACTAAAAATCAACAAGACACAGGCACCCTAAAGTTTATGGCTGCTCTGTTTCCAAGAACCTCCACTTCGGTACACCTTCAATATCCCAGGAAAGAGAAAAATGGATAAAGAAATGGTGGTACTTGGCACAATGGAATATCACTCAGCCATGAAATCAATGTCATAAGGCTAGTTAGCAGCATGATGAGTGGATTTAGATACGATGATTCTAAGTGAAATAAGTCACACAGAAAAAGACACTTATCCTAAGATATCGCTTATAGAGGGAATGTCAAAATCGCTACACTTGAACTGAATTACAAAACAGAACAGAGTCACACCTTTAGAAGACACACTAGGGCTGCTTAACGGGAAAGGTGAGGTGGGGTGATGCATAAAACAAGGGTTTGAAATTAGCTCAGAGACGGCTCCATAAGCCAAATATGTACTAGACAAGGCCTACTCCCTGCTCAGTGAACTGGACTCAACACACCATAGTCACCACACAAGAATATATCTGACTAGTAAGAATCTGAAAACCTATGTATCGATATCTCTCTGCAAGTGAATCAAGAGGGTGTAAAGCGGCATCAACACAGCAGGGACAAGCAGCCAAACCCCATTCTAAACATACATTACTTTAAAAAACCCACAAAACAAAGACAGTGAAAGAGAGAGAAATTCTTACAAAATCCGTTCAGGGTCTCTGATGCAACCTGGATTGACCATATCTAGACCCACAGCTGGATGAGACATAAGGCTGGACACTCTTGGGGCTGAGAGGATTGGTGAGGTTGGGTGAGCAAATGCAGATACTTTAAAGTAATACCGCGGGGTACCCACCCCATGGGTCTCAAAGCTCCAGGTACAAAGGAATCTTCCTACATCAAAACATGCATGGGAAACCCAGAAGATGGTATGCCGTGAGATCGGGAAAGGTTTCTAAAGCGCACCTCATTTCTCCTCTCCTTTTGCTCGGGTTCAGCATTCCAGCCGCTTGACTAACCATCTCTCTACTTGGAGAATCAGCACCTTTAACCTCCTGTTTGGAACAGGTTGCAATTTGTCCTGAGGATGAACGGGAAAACGGGGAACCAACGAGAGACTAGCCCTAGGTGTTGGGACAGGCACAGGTCACTCCATTTTCCCATCAGGAAGAAGAATGAACCACAGGCTCAGCCTGCCCCCCAGAACCAAAATAGGGCCTGAAGCAATCCTGCGCTTTTGCGGCCAGCTCCCAAAAAAGCGAGGAGACAAATGGAGCTCAGGGGCACTGCAATTCACAAACGTGCAGAGTTATAAAGGAGAACTCTCGTCCACAAATATATTGAGGGGAGGCAACGAAGAGGATTTGAAAGCAAGGCAGATTTGCAGGAAACAGATTTCAGGAGGTAGATTCGACTCGCCGTTAAAGCACATGAAAAGCGGCAAAACGTTGACAATGATGCCCTTGGCCAAAAAGGGCTTATGCGTTTTTTCCTGAATATATTCAGGAAAAAACGCATAAGCCCTTTTTGGCCAACCAAGCAAGACGGAAGGGAAAATCAGCGCTACAAAGAAGTCTCGCTTGCCATCGGTCAAAAGGGCCAGGCTGAACAAAGTGTAAAAACCAGAAAAGCAGGACAGGCCATGGAGACATGGGAGCCTTGCTACGCTGATGGGCGGGATGTAAATTGCCAACAGGCACTCTGGAGAAGAGTACGGTGTGTCCTGAAACAAGTAATAAACACAGCGTAGAGAGCATAGGGCACTTCCACTCATGGGCGTATAAATTGGGAAAACTAAAAATCAACAAGACACAGGCACCCTAAAGTTTACGGCTGCTCTGTTTCCAAGAACCTCCGCTTCGGTACACCTTCAATATCCCAGGAAAGAGAAAACTGGATAAAGAAATGGTAGTACTTGGCACAATGGAATATCACTCAGCCATGAAATCAATGTCATAAGGCTAGTTAGCAGCATGATGAGTGGATTTAGATACGATGATTCTAAGTGAAATAAGTCACACAGAAAAAGACACTTATCCTAAGATATCGCTTAGAGAGGGAATGTCAAAATCGCTACACTTGAACTGAATTACAAAACAGAACAGAGGCACACCTTTAGAAGACACACTATGGCTGCTTAACCGGAAAGGTGAGGTGGGGTGATGCATAAAACAAGGGTTTCAAATTATCTCAGAGACCGCTCCATAAGCCAAATATGTAATAGACAAGGCTTACTCCCTGCTCAGTGAACTGGACTCAACACACCCTAGTCACCACACAAGAATATATCTGACTAGTAAGAATCTGAAAACCTATGTATCGATATCTCTCTGCAAGTGAATCAAGAGGGTGTAAAGCGGCATCAACACAGCAGGGAAAAGCAGCCAAGCCCGATTCTAAACATAAATTACTTTAAAAAACCCACAAAACAAAGACAGTGAAAGAGAGAGAAATTCTTACAAAATCCGTTCAGGGTCTATGATGCAACATGGGTTGACCATATCTAGACCCACAGCTGGATGAGACAGAAGGCTGGACACTCTTGGGGCTGAGAGGATTGGTGAGGTTGGGTGAGCAAACGCAGATACTTTAAAGTAACACTGCGGGGAACACACCCCATGGGTCTCAAATCTCCAGGTACAAGGGCATCTTCCTACATCAAAACATGCATGGGAAACCCAGAAGATGGTATGCCATGAGATCGGGAAAGGTTTCTAAAACGCACCTCATTTCTCCTCTCATTGTGCTCGGGTTCACCATTCCAGCTGCTTGACTAACCATCTCCCTATTTGGAGAATCAGCACCTTTAACCTCCTGATTGTACAGGTTGCAATTTGTCTGAGGATGAACGGGAAGACGCGGAACCAACGAGAGACGAGCCCTAGGTGTTGGGACAGGCATAGGTCACTCCATTTTCCCATCAGGAAGAAGAATGAACCACAGGCTCAGCCTGCCCCCCAGAACCAAAATAGGGCCTGAAGCAATCCTGCGCTTTTGCGGCCAGCTCCCAAAAAAGCGAGGAGACAAATGGAGCTCAGGGGCACTGCAATTCACAAACGTGCAGAGTTATAAATGAGAACTCTCGTCCACAAATATATTGAGGGAAGGCAACGAAGAGGATTTGAAAGCAAGGCAGATTTGCAGGAAACAGATTTCAGGAGGTAGATGCGACTCGCCTTTAAAGCATATGAAAAGCGGCAAAACGTTGACAATGATGCCCTTGGCCAAAAAGGGCGTATGCGTTTTTTCCTGAATATATTCAGGAAGAAACGCATACGCCCTTTTTGGCCAACCAAGCAAGCCGGAAGGGCAAATCAGCACTACAAAGAAGTCTCGCTTGCCCTCGGTCAAAAGGGCCATGCTGAACAAATTGTAAAAACCAGAAAAGCAGGACAGGCCATGGAGACATGGGAGCCTTGCTACGCTGATGGGCGGGATGTAAATTGCAAACAGGCACGCTGGAGAAGAGTACGGTGTGTCCTGAAACAAGTAATAAACACAGCGTAGAGAGCATAGGGCACTTCCACTCAAGGGCGTATAAATTGGGAAAACTAAAAATCAACAAGACACAGGCACCCCAAACTTTACGGCTGCTCTGTTTCCAAGAACCTCCGCTTCGGTACACCTTCAATATCCCAGGAAAGAGAAAAATGGATAAAGAAATGGTGGTAATTGGCACAATGCAATATCACTCAGCCATGAAATCAATGTCATAAGGCTAGTTAGCAGCATGATGAGTAGATTTAGGTACGATGATTCTAAGTGAAATAAGTCACACAGAAAAAGACACTTATCCTAAGATATCGCTTATAGAGGGAATATCAAAATCGCTACACTTGAACTGAATTACAAAACAGAACAGAGGCACACCTTTAGAAGACACACTATGGCTGCTTAACCGGAAAGGTGAGGTGGGGTGATGCATAAAACAAGGGTTTGAAATTAGCTCAGAGACCGCTCCATAAGCCAAATATGTAATAGACAAGGCCTACTCCCTGCTCAGTGAACTGGACTCAACACCCCCTAGTCACCGCACAAGAATATATCTGACTAGTATGAATCTGAAAACCTATGTATTGATATCTCTCTGCAAGTGAATCAAGAGAGTGTAAAGCGGCATAAACACAGCAGGGAAAAGCAGCCAAACCCCATTCTAAACATACATTACTTTAAAAAACCCACAAAGCAAAGACAGTGAAAGAGAGAGAAATTCTTACAAAATCCGTTCAGGGTCTCTGATGCAACCTGGATTGACCATATCTAGACCCACAGCTGGATGAGACATAAGGCTGGACACTCTTGGCGCTGAGAGGATTGGTGAGGTTGGGTGAGCAAATGCAGATACTTTAAAGTAATACCGCGGGGTACCCAGCCCATGGGTCTCAAATCTCCAGGTACAAGGGAATCTTCCTACATCAAAATATGCATGGGAAACCCAGAAGATGGTATGCCGTGAGATCGGGAAAGGTTTCTAAAACGCACCTCATTTCTCCTCTCCTTGTGCTCTGGTTCACCATTCCAGCTGCTTGACTAACCATCTCCCTACTTGGAGAATCAGCACCTTTAACCTCCTGATTGTACAGGTTGCAATTTGTCCTGAGGATGAACGGGAAGACGCGGAACCAAGGAGAGACGAGCCCTAGGTGTTGGGACAGGCATAGGTCACTCCATTTTCCCATCAGGAAGAAGAATGAACCACAGGCTCAGCCTGCCCCCCAGAACCAAAATAGGGCCTGAAGCAATCCTGCGCTTTTGCGGCCAGCTCCCAAAAAAGCGAGGAGACAAATGGAGCTCAGGGGCACTGCAATTCACAAACGTGCAGAGTTATAAATGAGAACACTCGTCCACAAATATATTGAGGGAAGGCAACGAAGAGGATTTGAAAGCAAGGCAGATTTGCAGGAAACAGATTTCAGGAGGTAGATTCGACTCGCCTTTAAAGCACATGAAAAGCGGCAAAACGTTGACAATGATGCCCTTGGCCAAAAAGGGCGTATGCGTTTTTTCCTGAATATATTCAGGAAAAAACGCATACGCCCTTTTTGGCCAACCAAGCAAGCCGGAAGTGCAAATCAACGCTACAAAGAAGTCTCGCTTGCCCTCGGTCAAAAGGGCCATGCTGAACAAAATGTAAAAACCAGAAAAGCAGGACAGGCCATGGAGACATGGCAGCCTTACTACGCTGATGGGGGGGATGTAAATTGCCAACAGGCACTCTGGAGAAGAGTACGGTGTGTCCTGAAACAAGTAATAAACACAGCGTAGAGAGCATAGGGCACTTCCACTCATGGGCGTATAAATTGGGAAAACTAAAAATCAACAAGACACAGGCACCCCAAACTTTACGGCTGCTCTGTTTCCAAGAACCTCCGCTTCGGTACACATTCAATATCCCAGGAAAGAGAAAAATGGATAAAGAAATGGTGGTACTTGGCACAATGCAATATCACTCAGCCATGAAATCAATGTCATAAGGCTAGTTAGCAGCATGATGAGTGGATTTAGGTACGATGATTCTAAGTGAAATAAGTCACACAGAAAAAGACACTTATCCTAAGATATCGCTTATAGAGGGAATGTCAAAATCGCTACACTTGAACTGAATTACAAAACAGAACAGAGTCACACCTTTAGAAGACACACTAGGGCTGCTTAACGGGAAAGGTGAGGTGGGGTGATGCATAAAACAAGGGTTTGAAATTAGCTCAGAGACCGCTCCATAAGCCAAATATGTAATAGACAAGGCCTACTCCCTGCTCAGTGAACTGGACTCAACACACCCTAGTCACCACACAAGAATATATCTGACTAGTAAGAATCTGAAAACCTATGTATCGATATCTCTCTGCAAGTGAATCAAGAGGGTGTAAAGCGGCATCAACACAACAGGGAAAAGCAGCCAAGCCCGATTCTAAACATAAATTACTTTAAAAAACCCACAAAACAAAGACAGTGAAAGAGAGAGAAATTCTTACAAAATCCGTTCAGGGTCTATGATGCCACCTGGATTGACCATATCTAGACCCACAGCTGGATGAGACCTAAGGCTGGACAGTCTTGGGGCTGAGAGGATTGGTGAGGTTGGGTGAGCAAACGCAGATACTTTAAAGTAACACTGCGGGGAATACACCCCATGGGTCTCAAATCTCCAGGTACAAGGGAATCTTCCTACATCAAAACATGCCTGGGAAACCCAGAAGATGGTATGCCATGAGATCTGGAAAGGTTTCTAAAATGCACCTCATTTCTCCTCTCCTTGTGCTCGGGTTCACCATTCCAGCTGCTTGACTAACCATCTCCCTACTTGGAGAATCAGCACCTTTAACCTCCTGATTGTACAGGTTGCAATTTGTCCTGAGGATGAACGGGAAGACGCGGAACCAAGGAGAGACGAGCCCTAGGTGTTGGGACAGGCATAGGTCACTCCATTTTCCCATCAGGAAGAAGAATGAACCACAGGCTCAGCCTGCCCCCCAGAACCAAAATAGGGCCTGAAGCAATCCTGCGCTTTTGCGGCCAGCTCCCAAAAAAGCGAGGAGACAAATGGAGCTCAGGGGCACTGCAATTCACAAACGTGCAGAGTTATAAATGAGAACTCTCGTCCACAAATATATTGAGGGAAGGCAACGAAGAGGATTTGAAAGCAAGGCAGATTTGCAGGAAACAGATTTCAGGGGGTAGATTCGACTCGCCTATAAAGCACATGAAAAGCGGCAAAACACTGACAATGATGCCCTTGGCCAAAAATGGCGTATGCGTTTTTCCTTGAATATATTCAGGAAAATAAGCATACGCCCTTTTTGGCCAACCAAGCAAGCCGGAAGGGCAAATCAGCGCTACAAAGAAGTCTCGCTTGCCCTCGGTCAAAAGGGCCATGCTGAACAAAGTGTAAAAACCAGAAAAGCAGGACAGGCCATGGAGACATGGGAGCCTTGCTATGCTGATGAGCGGGATGTAAATTGCCAACAGGCACTCTGGAGAAGAGTACGGTGTGTCCTGAAACAAGTAATAAACACAGCGTTGAGAGCATAGGGCACTTCCACTCATGGGCATATAAATTGGGAAAACTAAAAATCAACAAGACACAGGCACCCCAAACTTTACGGCTGCTCTGTTTCCAAGAACCTCCGCTTCGGTACACCTTCAATATCCCAGGAAAGAGAAAAATGGATAAAGAAATGGTGGTACTTGGCACAACGCAATATCACTCAGCCATGAAATCAATGTCATAAGGCTAGTTAGCAGCATGATGAGTGGATTTAGGTACGATGATTCAAAGTGAAATAAGTCACACAGAAAAAGGCACTTATCCTAAGATATCGCTTATAGAGGGAATGTCAAAATCGCTACACTTGAACTGAATTACAAAACAGAACAGAGTCACACCTTTAGAAGACACACTATGGCTGCTTAACGGGAAAGGTGAGGTGGGGTGATGCATAAAACAAGGGTTTGAAATTAGCTCAGAGACCGCTCCATAAGCCAAATATGTAATAGACAAGGCCTACTCCCTGCTCAGTGAACTGGACTCAACACACCCTAGTCACCACACAAGAATATATCTGACTAGTAAGAATCTGAAAACCTATGTATCAATATCTCTCTGCAAGTGAATCAAGAGTGTGTAAAGCGGCATCAACACAGCAGGGAAAAGCAGCCAAGCCCGATTCTAAACATAAATTACTTTAAAAAACCCACAAAACAAAGACAGTGAAAGAGAGAGAAATTCTTACAAAATCCGTTCAGGGTCTCTGATGCAACCTGGATTGACCATATTTAGACCCACAGCTGGATGAGACATAAGGCTGGACACTCTTGGGGCTGAGAGGATTGGTGAGGTTGGGTGAGCAAACGCAGATACTTTAAAGTAACACTGCGGAGAACACACACCATGGGTCTCAAATCTCCAGGTACAAGGGAATCTTCCTACATCAAAACATGCATGGGAAACCCAGAAGATGGTATGCCATGAGATCGGGAAAGGTTTCTAAAACGCACCTCATTTCTCCTCTCCTTGTGCTCGGGTTCGCCATTCCAGCCGCTTGACTAACCATCTCCCTACTTGGAGAATCAGCACCTTTAACCTCCTGATTGTACAGGTTGCAATTTGTCCTGAGGATGAACGCGAAGACGCGGAACCAACGAGAGACGAGCCCTAGGTGTTGGGACAGGCATAGGTCACTCCATTTTCCCATCAGGAAGAAGAATGAACCACAGGCTCAGCCTGCCCCCCAGAACCAAAATAGGGCCTGAAGCAATCCTGCGCTTTTGCGGCCAGCTCCCAAAAAAGCGAGGAGACAAATGGAGCTCAGGGGTACTGCAATTCACAAACGTGCAGAGTTATAAATGAGAACTCTCGTCCACAAATATATTGAGGGAAGGCAACGAAGAGGATTTGAAAGCAAGGCAGATTTGCAGGAAACAGATTTCAGGAGGTAGATTCGACTCGCCTTTAAAGCACATAAAAAGCGGCAAAACGTTGACAATGATGCCCTTGGCCAAAAAGGGCGTATGCGTTTTTTCCTGAATATATTCAGGAAAAAACGCATACGCCCTTTTTGGCCAACCAAGCAAGCCGGAAGGGCAAATCAGCGCTACAAAGAAGTCTCGCTTGCCCTCGGTCAAAAGGGCCATGCTGAACAAACAGTAAAAACCAGAAAAGCAGGACAGGCCATGGAGACATGGGAGCCTTGCTACGCTGATGGGCGGGATATAAATTGCCAACAGGCACTCTGGAGAAGAGTACGGTGTGTCCTGAAACAAGTAATAAACACAGCGTACAGAGCATAGGGCACTTCCACTCATGGGCATATAAATTGGGAAAACTAAACATCAACAAGACACAGGCACCCTAAAGTTTACGGCTGCTCGGTTTCCAAGAACCTCCGCTTCGGTACACCTTCAATATCCCAGGAAAGAGAAAAATGGATAAAGAAATGGTGGTACTTGGCACAATGCAATATCACTCAGCCATGAAATCAATGTCATAAGGCTAGTTAGCAGCATGATGAGTGGATTTAGGTACGATGATTCTAAGTGAAATAAGTCACACAGAAAAAGACACTTATCCTAAGATATCGCTTATAGAGGGAATGTCAAAATCGCTACACGTGAACTGAATTACAAAACAGAACAGAGTCACACCTTTAGAAGACACACTATGGCTGCATAACGGGAAAGGTGAGGTGGGGTAATGCATAAAACAAGGGTTTGAAATTAGCTCAGAGACCGCTCCATAAGCCAAATATGTAATAGACAAGGCCTACTCCCTGCTCAGTGAACTGGACTCAACACCCCCTAGTCACCACACAGGAATATATCTGACTAGTATGAATCTGAAAACCTATGTATCGATATCTCTCTGCAAGTGAATCAAGAGGGTGTAAAGCGGCATAAACACAGCAGGGAAAAGCAGCCAAACCCCATTCTAAACATACATTACTTTAAAAAACCCACAAAGCAAAGACAGTGAAAGAGAGAGAAATTCTTACAAAATCCGTTCAGGGTCTCTGATGCAACCTGGATTGACCATATCTAGACCCACAGCTGGATGAGACATAAGGCTGGACACTCTTGGGGCAGAGAGCATTGGTGAGCTTGGGTGAGCAAATGCAGATACTTTAAAGTAATACCGTGGGGTACACACCCCATGGGTCTCAAATCTCCAGGTACAAGGGAATCTTCCTACATCAAAACATGCATGGGAAACCCAGAAGATGGTATGCCGTGAGATCGGGAAAGGTTTGTAAAGCGCACCTCATTTCTACTCTCCTTTTGCTCGGGTTCGCCATTCCAGCCGTTTGACTAACCATCTCTCTACTTGGAGAATCAGCACCTTTAACCTCCTGTTTCGTCCAGGTTGCAATTTGTCCTGAGGATGAACGGGAAGACGGGGAACCAACGAGAGACTAGCCCTAGGTGTTGGGACAGGCACAGGTCACTCCATTTTCCCATCAGGAAGAAGAATGAACCACAGGCTCAGCCTACCCCCCAGAACCAAAATAGGGCCTGAAGCAATCCTGCGCTTTTGCGGCCAGCTCCCCAAAAAGCGAGGAGACAAATGGAGCTCAGGGGCACTGCAATTCACAAACGTGCAGAGTTATAAATGAGAACTCTCGTCCACAAATATATTGAGGGAAGGCAACGAAGAGGATTTGAAAGCAAGGCAGATTTGCAGGAAACAGATTTCAGGGGGTAGATTCGACTCGCCTATAAAGCACATGAAAAGCGGCAAAACGTTGACAATGATGCCCTTGGCCAAAAAGGGCGTATGCGTTTTTCCTTGAATATATTCAGGAAAAAAAGCATACGCCTTTTTTGGCCAACCAAGCAAGCCGGAAGGGCAAATCAGCGCTACAAAGAAGTCTCGCTTGCCCTCGGTCAAAAGGGCCATGCTGAACAAAGTGTAAAAACCAGAAAAGCAGGACAGGCCATGGAGACATGGGAGCCTTGCTACGCTGATGAGCGGGATGTAAATTGCCAACAGGCACTCTGGAGAAGAGTACGGTGTGTCCTGAAACAAGTAATAAACACAGCGTTGAGAGCATAGGGCACTTCCACTCATGGGCATATAAATTGGGAAAACTAAAAATCAACAAGACACAGGCACCCCAAACTTTACGGCTGCTCTGTTTCCAAGAACCTCCGCTTCGGTACACCTTCAATATCCCAGGAAAGAGAAAAATGGATAAAGAAATGGTGGTACTTGGCACAATGCAATATCACTCAGCCATGAAATCAATGTCATAAGGCTAGTTAGCAGCATGATGAGTGGATTTAGGTACGATGATTCTAAGTGAAATAAGTCACACAGAAAAAGACACTTATCCTAAGATATCGCTTAGAGAGGGAATGTCAAAATCGCTACACTTGAACTGAATTACAAAACAGAACAGAGTCACACCTTTAGAAGACACACTATGGCTGCTTAACGGGAAAGGTGAGGTGGGGTGATGCATAAAACAAGGGTTTGAAATTAGCTCAGAGACCGCTCCATAAGCCAAATATGTAATAGACAAGGCCTACTCCCTGCTCAGTGAACTGGACTCAACACACCCTAGTCACCACACAAGAATATATCTGACTAGTAAGAATCTGAAAACCTATGTATCGATATCTCTCTGCAAGTGAATCAAGAGGCTGTAAAGCGGCATCAACACAGCAGGGAAAAGCAGCCAAGCCCGATTCTAAACATAAATTACTTTAAAAAACCCACAAAACAAAGACAGTGAAAGAGAGAGAAATTCTTACAAAATCCGTTCAGGGTCTATGATGCAACCTGGATTGACCATATCTAGACCCACAGCTGGATGAGACATAAGGCTGGACACTCTTGGGGCTGAGAGGATTGGTGAGGTTGGGTGAGCAAACGCAGATACTTTAAAGTAACACTGCGGTGAATACACCCCATGGGTCTCAAATCTCCAGGTACAAGGGAAACTTCCTACATCATAACATGCCTGGGAAACCCAGAAGATGGTATGCCATGAGATCGGGAAAGGTTTCTAAAATGCACCTCATTTCTCCTCTCCTTGTGCTCGGGTTCACCATTCCAGCTGCTTGACTAACCATCTCCCTACTTGGAGAATCAGCACCTTTAACCTCCTGATTGTACAGGTTGCAATTTGTCCTGAGGATGAACGGGAAGACGCGGAACCAACGAGAGACGAGCCCTAGGTGTTGGGACAGGCATAGGTCACTCCATTTTCCCATCAGGAAGAAGAATGAACCACAGGCTCAGCCTGCCCCCCAGAACCAAAATAGGGCCTGAAGCAATCCTGCGCTTTTGCGGCCAGCTCCCAAAAAAGCGAGGAGACAAATGGAGCTCAGGGGTACTGCAATTCACAAACGTGCAGAGTTATAAATGAGAACTCTCGTCCACAAATATATTGAGGGAAGGCAACGAAGAGGATTTGAAAGCAAGGCAGATTTGCAGGAAACAGATTTCAGGAGGTAGATTCGACTCGCCTTTAAAGCACATAAAAAGCGGCAAAACGTTGACAATGATGCCCTTGGCCAAAAAGGGCGTATGCGTTTTTTCCTGAATATATTCAGGAAAAAACGCATACGCCCTTTTTGGCCAACCAAGCAAGCCGGAAGGGCAAATCAGCGCTACAAAGAAGTCTCGCTTGCCCTCGGTCAAAAGGGCCATGCTGAACAAACAGTAAAAACCAAAAAAGCAGGACAGGCCATGGAGACATGGGAGCCTTGCTACGCTGATGGGCGGGATATAAATTGCCAACAGGCACTCTGGAGAAGAGTACGGTGTGTCCTGAAACAAGTAATAAACACAGCGTACAGAGCATAGGGCACTTCCACTCATGGGCATATAAATTGGGAAAACTAAACATCAACAAGACACAGGCACCCTAAAGTTTACGGCTGCTCGGTTTCCAAGAACCTCCGCTTCGGTACACCTTCAATATCCCAGGAAAGAGAAAAATGGATAAAGAAATGGTGGTACTTGGCACAATGCAATATCACTCAGCCATGAAATCAATGTCATAAGGCTAGTTAGCAGCATGATGAGTGGATTTAGGTACGATGATTCTAAGTGAAATAAGTCACACAGAAAAAGACACTTATCCTAAGATATCGCTTATAGAGGGAATGTCAAAATCGCTACACGTGAACTGAATTACAAAACAGAACAGAGTCACACCTTTAGAAGACACACTATGGCTGCATAACGGGAAAGGTGAGGTGGGGTAATGCATAAAACAAGGGTTTGAAATTAGCTCAGAGACCGCTCCATAAGCCAAATATGTAATAGACAAGGCCTACTCCCTGCTCAGTGAACTGGACTCAACACCCCCTAGTCACCACACAGGAATATATCTGACTAGTATGAATCTGAAAACCTATGTATCGATATCTCTCTGCAAGTGAATCAAGAGGGTGTAAAGCGGCATAAACACAGCAGGGAAAAGCAGCCAAACCCCATTCTAAACATACATTACTTTAAAAAACCCACAAAGCAAAGACAGTGAAAGAGAGAGAAATTCTTACAAAATCCGTTCAGGGTCTCTGATGCAACCTGGATTGACCATATCTAGACCCACAGCTGGATGAGACATAAGGCTGGACACTCTTGGGGCAGAGAGCATTGGTGAGCTTGGGTGAGCAAATGCAGATACTTTAAAGTAATACCGTGGGGTACACACCCCATGGGTCTCAAATCTCCAGGTACAAGGGAATCTTCCTACATCAAAACATGCATGGGAAACCCAGAAGATGGTATGCCGTGAGATCAGGAAAGGTTTGTAAAGCGCACCTCATTTCTACTCTCCTTTTGCTCGGGTTCGCCATTCCAGCCGTTTGACTAACCATCTCTCTACTTGGAGAATCAGCACCTTTAACCTCCTGTTTCGTCCAGGTTGCAATTTGTCCTGAGGATGAACGGGAAGACGGGGAACCAACGAGAGACTAGCCCTAGGTGTTGGGACAGGCACAGGTCACTCCATTTTCCCATCAGGAAGAAGAATGAACCACAGGCTCAGCCTACCCCCCAGAACCAAAATAGGGCCTGAAGCAATCCTGCGCTTTTGCGGCCAGCTCCCCAAAAAGCGAGGAGACAAATGGAGCTCAGGGGCACTGCAATTCACAAACGTGCAGAGTTATAAATGAGAACTCTCGTCCACAAATATATTGAGGGAAGGCAACGAAGAGGATTTGAAAGCAAGGCAGATTTGCAGGAAACAGATTTCAGGGGGTAGATTCGACTCGCCTATAAAGCACATGAAAAGCGGCAAAACGTTGACAATGATGCCCTTGGCCAAAAAGGGCGTATGCGTTTTTCCTTGAATATATTCAGGAAAAAAAGCATACGCCTTTTTTGGCCAACCAAGCAAGCCGGAAGGGCAAATCAGCGCTACAAAGAAGTCTCGCTTGCCCTCGGTCAAAAGGGCCATGCTGAACAAAGTGTAAAAACCAGAAAAGCAGGACAGGCCATGGAGACATGGGAGCCTTGCTACGCTGATGAGCGGGATGTAAATTGCCAACAGGCACTCTGGAGAAGAGTACGGTGTGTCCTGAAACAAGTAATAAACACAGCGTTGAGAGCATAGGGCACTTCCACTCATGGGCATATAAATAGGGAAAACTAAAAATCAACAAGACACAGGCACCCCAAACTTTACGGCTGCTCTGTTTCCAAGAACCTCCGCTTCGGTACACCTTCAATATCCCAGGAAAGAGAAAAATGGATAAAGAAATGGTGGTACTTGGCACAATGCAATATCACTCAGCCATGAAATCAATGTCATAAGGCTAGTTAGCAGCATGATGAGTGGATTTAGGTACGATGATTCTAAGTGAAATAAGTCACACAGAAAAAGACACTTATCCTAAGATATCGCTTAGAGAGGGAATGTCAAAATCGCTACACTTGAACTGAATTACAAAACAGAACAGAGTCACACCTTTAGAAGACACACTATGGCTGCTTAACGGGAAAGGTGAGGTGGGGTGATGCATAAAACAAGGGTTTGAAATTAGCTCAGAGACCGCTCCATAAGCCAAATATGTAATAGACAAGGCCTACTCCCTGCTCAGTGAACTGGACTCAACACACCCTAGTCACCACACAAGAATATATCTGACTAGTAAGAATCTGAAAACCTATGTATCGATATCTCTCTGCAAGTGAATCAAGAGGCTGTAAAGCGGCATCAACACAGCAGGGAAAAGCAGCCAAGCCCGATTCTAAACATAAATTACTTTAAAAAACCCACAAAACAAAGACAGTGAAAGAGAGAGAAATTCTTACAAAATCCGTTCAGGGTCTATGATGCAACCTGGATTGACCATATCTAGACCCACAGCTGGATGAGACATAAGGCTGGACACTCTTGGGGCTGAGAGGATTGGTGAGGTTGGGTGAGCAAACGCAGATACTTTAAAGTAACACTGCGGTGAATACACCCCATGGGTCTCAAATCTCCAGGTACAAGGGAATCTTCCTACATCATAACATGCCTGGGAAACCCAGAAGATGGTATGCCATGAGATCGGGAAAGGTTTCTAAAATGCACCTCATTTCTCCTCTCCTTGTGCTCGGGTTCACCATTCCAGCTGCTTGACTAACCATCTCCCTACTTGGAGAATCAGCACCTTTAACCTCCTGATTGTACAGGTTGCAATTTGTCCTGAGGATGAACGGGAAGACGCGGAACCAAGGAGAGACGAGCCCTAGGTGTTGGGACAGGCATAGGTCACTCCATTTTCCCATCAGGAAGAAGAATGAACCACAGGCTCAGCCTGCCCCCCAGAACCAAAATAGGGCCTGAAGCAATCCTGCGCTTTTGCGGCCAGCTCCCAAAAAAGCGAGGAGACAAATGGAGCTCAGGGGCACTGCAATTCACAAACGTGCAGACTTATAAATGAGAACTCTCGTCCACAAATATATTGAGAGAAGGCAACGAAGAGGATTTGAAAGCAAGGCAGATTTGCAGGAAACAGATTTCAGGGGGTAGATTCGACTCGCCTATAAAGCACATGAAAAGCGGCAAAACGTTGACAATGATGCCCTTGGCCAAAAAGGGCGTATGCGTTTTCCCTTGAATATATTCAGGAAAAAAAGCATACGCCCTTTTTGGCCAACCAAGCAAGCCAGACGGGCAAATCAGCGCTACAAAGAAGTCTCGCTTGCCCTTGGTCAAAAGGGCCATGCTGAACAAAGTGTAAAAACCAGAAAAGCAGGACAGGCCATGGAGACATGGGAGCCTTGCTACGCTGATGAGCGGGATGTAAATTGCCAACAGGCACTCTGGAGAAGAGTACGGTGTGTCCTGAAACAAGTAATAAACACAGCGTTGAGAGCATAGGGCACTTCCACTCATGGGCATATAAATTGGGAAAACTAAAAATCAACAAGACACAGGCACCCCAAACTTTACGGCTGCTCTGTTTCCAAGAACCTCCACTTCGGTACACCTTCAATATCCCAGGAAAGAGAAAAATGGATAAAGAAATGGTGGTACTTGGCACAACGCAATATCACTCAGCCATGAAATCAATGTCATAAGGCTAGTTAGCAGCATGATGAGTGGATTTAGGTACGATGATTCTAAGTGAAATAAGTCACACAGAAAAAGACACTTATCCTAAGATATCGCTTATAGAGGGAATGTCAAAATCGCTACACTTGAACTGAATTACAAAACAGAACAGAGGCACACCTTTAGAAGACACACTATTGCTGCTTAACCGGAAAGGTGAGGTGGGGTGATGCATAAAACAAGGGTTTGAAATTAGCTCAGACACCGCTCCATAAGCCAAATATGTAATAGACAAGGCCTACTCCCTGCTCAGTGAACTGGACTCAACACCCCCTAGTCACCGCACAAGAATATATCTGACTAGTATGAATCTGAAAACCTATGTATCGATATCTCTCTGCAAGTGAATCAAGAGGGTGTAAAGCGGCATAAACACAGCAGGGAAAAGCAGCCAAACCCCATTCTAAACATACATTACTTTAAAAAACCCACAAAGCAAAGACAGTGAAAGAGAGAGAAATTCTTACAAAATCCGTTCAGGGTCTATGATGCAACCTGGATTGACCATATCTAGACCCACAGCTGGATGAGACATAAGGCTGGACACTCTTGGGGCTGAGAGGATTGGTGAGGTTGGGTGAGCAAATGCAGATACTTTAAAGTAATACCGTGGGGTACCCACCCCATGGGTCTCAAATCTCCAGGTACAAGGGAATCTTCCTACATCAAAACATGCATGGGAAACCCAGAAGATGGTATGCCGTGAGATCGGGAAAGGTTTCTAAAACGCACCTCATTTCTCCTCTCCTTGTGCTCGGGTTCGCCATTCCAGCCGATTGACTAACCATCTCCCTACTTGGAGAATCAGCACCTTTAACGTACTGTTTCGTCGAGGTTGCATTTTGTCCTGAGGATGAACGGGAAGATGGGGAACCAACGAAAGACTACCCTAGGTGTTGGGACAGGCACAGGTCACTCCATTTTCCCATCAGGAAGAAGAATGAACCACAGGCTCAGCCTGCCCCCCAGAACCAAAATAGGGCCTGAAGCAATCCTGCGCTTTTGCGGCCAGCTCCCAAAAAAGCGGGGAGACAAATGGAGCTCAGGGGCACTGCAATTCACAAACGTGCAGAGTTATAAATGAGAACTCTCGTCCACAAATATATTGAGGGAAGGCAACGAAGAGGATTTGAAAGCAAGGCAGATTTGCAGGAAACAGATTTCAGGAGGTAGATTCGACTCGCCTTTAAAGCACATGAAAAGCGGCAAAACGTTGACAATGATGCCCTTGGCCAAAAAGGGCATATGCGTTTTTTCCTGAATATATTCAGGAAAAAACGCATATGCCCTTTTTGGCCAACCAAGCAAGCCGGAAGGGCAAATCAGCGCTACAAAGAAGTCTCGCTTGCCCTCGGTCAAAAGGGCCATGCTGAACAAAGTGTAAAAACCAGAAAAGCAGGACAGGCCATGGAGACATGGGAGCCTTGCTACGCTGATGGGCGGGATGTAAATTGCCAACAGGCACTCTGGAGAAGAGTACGGTGTGTCCTGAAACAAGTAATAAACACAGCGTAGAGAGCATAGGGCACTTCCACTCAAGGGCGTATAAATTGGGAAAAATAAAAATCAAAAAGACACAGGCACCCTAAAGTTTACGGCTGCTCTGTTTCCAAGAACCTCCACTTCGGTACACCTTCAATATCCCAGGAAAGAGAAAAATGGATAAAGAAATGGTGGTACTTGGCACAATGGAATATCACTCAACCATGCAATCAATGTCATAAGGCTAGTTAGCAGCATGATGAGTGGATTTAGGTACGATGATTCTAAGTGAAATAAGTCACACAGAAAAAGACACTTATCCTAAGATATCGCTTATAGAGGGAAGGTCAAAATCGCTACACTTGAACTGAATTACAAAACAGAACAGAGTCACAACTTTAGAAGACACACTATGGCTGCTTAACGGGAAAGGTGAGGTGGGGTGATGCATAAAACAAGGGTTTGAAATTAGCTCAGACACCGCTCCATAAGCCAAATATGTAATAGACAAGGCCTACTCCCTGCTCAGTGAACTGGACTCAACACACCCTAGTCACCACACAAGAATATATCTGACTAGTAAGAATCTGAAAACCTATGTATCGATATCTCTCTGCAAGTGAATCAAGAGGGTGTAAAGCGGCATCAACACAGCAGGGAAAAGCAGCCAAGCCCGATTCTAAACATAAATTACTTTAAAAAACCCACAAAACAAAGACAGTGAAAGAGAGAGAAATTCTTACAAAATCCGTTCAGGGTCTCTGATGCAACCTGGATTGACCATATCTAGACCCACAGCTGGATGAGACATAAGGCTGGACACTCTTGGGGCTGAGAGGATTGGTGAGGTTGGGTGAGCAAACGCAGATACTTTAAAGTAACACTGCGGGGAACACACCCCATGGGTCTCAAATCTCCAGGTACAAGGGAATCTTCCTACATCAAAACATGCATGGGAAACCCAGAAGATGGTATGCCATGAGATCGGGAAAGGTTTCTAAAACGCACCTCATTTCTCCTCTCCTTGTGCTCGGGTTCACCATTCCAGTTGCTTGACTAACCATCTCCCTACTTGGAGAATCAGCACCTTTAACCTCCTGATTGTACAGGTTGCAATTTGTCCTGAGGATGAACGGGAAGACGCGGAACCAACGAGAGACGAGCCCTAGGTGTTGGGACAGGCATAGGTCACTCCATTTTCCCATCAGGAAGAAGAATGAACCACAGGCTCAGCCTGCCCCCCAGAACCAAAATAGGGCCTGAAGCAATTCTGCGCTTTTGCGGCCAGCTCCCAAAAAAGCGAGGAGACAAATGGAGCTCAGGGGCACTGCAATTCACAAACGTGCAGAGTTATAAATGAGAACTCTCGTCCACAAATATATTGAGAGAAGGCAACGAAGAGGATTTGAAAGCAAGGCAGATTTGCAGGAAACAGATTTCAGGGGGTAGATTCGACTCGCCTATAAAGCACATGAAAAGCGGCAAAACGTTGACAATGATGCCCTTGGCCAAAAAGGGCGTATGCGTTTTCCCTTGAATATATTCAGGAAAAAAAGCATACGCCCTTTTTGGCCAACCAAGCAAGCCGGACGGGCAAATCAGCGCTACAAAGAAGTCTCGCTTGCCCTCGGTCAAAAGGGCCATGCTGAACAAAGTGTAAAAACCAGAAAAGCAGGACAGGCCATGGAGACATGGGAGCCTTGCTACGCTGATGAGCGGGATGTAAATTGCCAACAGGCACTCTGGAGAAGAGTACGGTGTGTCCTGAAACAAGTAATAAACACAGCGTTGAGAGCATAGGGCACTTCCACTCATGGGCATATAAATTGGGAAAAATAAAAATCAACAAGACACAGGCACCCCAAACTTTACGGCTGCTCTGTTTCCAAGAACCTCCACTTCGGTACACCTTCAATATCCCAGGAAAGAGAAAAATGGATAAAGAAATGGTGGTACTTGGCACAACGCAATATCACTCAGCCATGAAATCAATGTCATAAGGCTAGTTAGCAGCATGATGAGTGGATTTAGGTACGATGATTCTAAGTGAAATAAGTCACACAGAAAAAGGCACTTATCCTAAGATATCGCTTATAGAGGGAATGTCAAAATCGCTACACTTGAACTGAATTACAAAACAGAACAGAGGCACACCTTTAGAAGACACACTATTGCTGCTTAACCGGAAAGGTGAGGTGGGGTGATGCATAAAACAAGGGTTTGAAATTAGCTCAGAGACGGCTCCATAAGCCAAATATGTACTAGACAAGGCCTACTCCCTGCTCAGTGAACTGGACTCAACACCCCCTAGTCACCGCACAAGAATATATCTGACTAGTATGAATCTGAAAACCTATGTATCGATATCTCTCTGCAAGTGAATCAAGAGGGTGTAAAGCGGCATAAACACAGCAGGGAAAAGCAGCCAAACCCCATTCTAAACATACATTACTTTAAAAAACCCACAAAGCAAAGACAGTGAAAGAGAGAGAAATTCTTACAAAATCCGTTCAGGGTCTATGATGCAACCTGGATTGACCATATCTAGACCCACAGCTGGATGAGACATAAGGCTGGACACTCTTGGGGCTGAGAGGATTGGTGAGGTTGGGTGAGCAAATGCAGATACTTTAAAGTAATACCGTGGGGTACCCACCCCATGGGTCTCAAATCTCCAGGTACAAGGGAATCTTCCTACATCAAAACATGCATGGGAAACCCAGAAGATGGTATGCCGTGAGATCGGGAAAGGTTTCTAAAACGCACCTCATTTCTCCTCTCCTTGTGCTCGGGTTCGCCATTCCAGCCGATTGACTAACCATCTCCCTACTTGGAGAATCAGCACCTTTAACCTACTGTTTCGTCGAGGTTGCATTTTGTCCTGAGGATGAACGGGAAGATGGGGAACCAACGAAAGACTACCCTAGGTGTTGGGACAGGCACAGGTCACTCCATTTTCCCATCAGGAAGAAGAATGAACCACAGGCTCAGCCTGCCCCCCAGAACCAAAATAGGGCCTGAAGCAATCCTGCGCTTTTGCGGCCAGCTCCCAAAAAAGCGAGGAGACAAATGGAGCTCAGGGGCACTGCAATTCACAAACGTGCAGAGTTATAAATGAGAACTCTCGTCCACAAATATATTGAGGGAAGGCAACGAAGAGGATTTGAAAGCAAGGCAGATTTGCAGGAAACAGATTTCAGGAGGTAGATTCGACTCGCCTTTAAAGCACATGAAAAGCGGCAAAACGTTGACAATGATGCCCTTGGCCAAAAAGGGCATATGCGTTTTTTCCTGAATATATTCAGGAAAAAACGCATATGCCCTTTTTGGCCAACCAAGCAAGCCGGAAGGGCAAATCAGCGCTACAAAGAAGTCTCGCTTGCCCTCGGTCAAAAGGGCCATGCTGAACAAAGTGTAAAAACCAGAAAAGCAGGACAGGCCATGGAGACATGGGAGCCTTGCTACGCTGATGGGCGGGATGTAAATTGCCAACAGGCACTCTGGAGAAGAGTACGGTGTGTCCTGAAACAAGTAATAAACACAGCGTAGAGAGCATAGGGCACTTCCACTCAAGGGCGTATAAATTGGGAAAAATAAAAATCAAAAAGACACAGGCACCCTAAAGTTTACGGCTGCTCTGTTTCCAAGAACCTCCACTTCGGTACACCTTCAATATCCCAGGAAAGAGAAAAATGGATAAAGAAATGGTGGTACTTGGCACAATGGAATATCACTCAACCATGCAATCAATGTCATAAGGCTAGTTAGCAGCATGATGAGTGGATTTAGGTACGATGATTCTAAGTGAAATAAGTCACACAGAAAAAGACACTTATCCTAAGATATCGCTTATAGAGGGAAGGTCAAAATCGCTACACTTGAACTGAATTACAAAACAGAACAGAGTCACAACTTTAGAAGACACACTATGGCTGCTTAACGGGAAAGGTGAGGTGGGGTGATGCATAAAACAAGGGTTTGAAATTAGCTCAGACACCGCTCCATAAGCCAAATATGTAATAGACAAGGCCTACTCCCTGCTCAGTGAACTGGACTCAACACACCCTAGTCACCACACAAGAATATATCTGACTAGTAAGAATCTGAAAACCTATGTATCGATATCTCTCTGCAAGTGAATCAAGAGGGTGTAAAGCGGCATCAACACAGCAGGGAAAAGCAGCCAAGCCCGATTCTAAACATAAATTACTTTAAAAAACCCACAAAACAAAGACAGTGAAAGAGAGAGAAATTCTTACAAAATCCGTTCAGGGTCTCTGATGCAACCTGGATTGACCATATCTAGACCCACAGTGGATGAGACATAAGGCTGGACACTCTTGGGGCTGAGAGATTGGTGAGGTTGGGTGAGCAAACGCAGATACTTTAAAGTAACACTGTGGGGAACACACCCCATGGGTCTCAAATCTCCAGGTACAAGGGCATCTTCCTACATCAAAACATGCATGGGAAACCCAGAAGATGGTATGCCATGAGATCGGGAAAGGTTTCTAAAATGCACCTCATTTCTCCTCTCCTTGTGCTCGGGTTCAGCCATTCCAGCTGCTTGACTAACCATCTCCCTCCTTGGAGAATCAGCACCTGTACCTCCTGATTGTACAGGTTGCAATTTGTCCTGAGGATGAACGTGAAGACGGGGAACCAACGAGAGACGAGCCCTAGGTGTTGGGACAGGCATAGGTCACTCCATTTTCCCATCAGGAAGAGAATGAACCACAGGCTCCAGCCTGCCCCCCAGAACCAAAATAGGGCCTGAAGCAATCCTGCGCTTTTGCGGCCAGCTCCCAAAAAAGCGAGGAGACAAATGGAGCTCAGGGGCACTGCAATTCACAAACATGCAGAGTTATAAATGAGAACTCTCGTCCACAAATATATTGAAGGAAGGCAACGAAGAGGATTTGAAAGCAAGGCAGATTTGCAGGAAACAGATTTCAGGAGGTAGATTCGACTCGCCTTTAAAGCACATGAAAAGTGGCAAAACGTTGACAATGATGCCCTTGGCCAAAAAGGGCGTATGCGTTTTTTCCTGAATATATTCAGGAAAAAACGCATACGCCCTTTTTGGCCAACCAAGCAAGCCGGAAGGGCAAATCAGCGCTACAAAGAAGTCTCGCTTGCCCTCGGTCAAAAGGGCCATGCTGAAAAAAGTGTAAAAACCAGAAAAGCAGGACAGGCCATGGAGACATGGGAGCCTTGCTACGCTGATGGGCGGGATGTAAATTGCCAACAGGCACTCTGGAGATGAGTACGGTGTGTCCTGAAACAAGTAATAAACACAGCGTTGAGAGCATAGAGCACTTCCACTCATGGGCGTATAAATTGGGAAAAATAAAAATCAACAAGACACAGGCACCCCAAACTTTACGGCTGCTCTGTTTCCAAGAACCTCCGCTTCGGTACACCTTCAATATCCCAGGAAAGAGAAAAATGGATAAAGAAATGGTGGTACTTGGCCCAATGCAATATCACTCAGCCATGAAATCAATGTCATAAGGCTAGTTAGCAGCATGATGAGTGGATTTAGGTACGATGATTCTAAGTGAAATAAGTCACACAGAAAAAGACACTTATCCTAAGATATCGCTTAGAGAGGGAATGTCAAAATCGCTACACTTGAACTGAATTACAAAACAGAACAGAGGCACACCTTTAGGAAGACACACTATGGCTGCTTAACGGGAAAGGTGAGGTGGGGTGATGCATAAAACAAGGGTTTGAAATTAGCTCAGAGACCGTCCATAAGCCAAATATTTAATAGACAAGGCCTACTCCCTGCTCAGTGAACTGGACTCAACACACCCTAGTCACCACACAAGAATATATCTGACTAGTAAGAATCTGAAAACCTATGTATCGATATCTCTCTGCAAGTGAATCAAGAGGGTGTAAAGGCGCATAAACACAGCAGGGAAAAGCAGCCAAACCCCATTCTAAACATACATTACTTTAAAAACCCACAAAACAAAGACAGTGAAAGAGAGAGAAATTCTTACAAAATTCCGTTCAGGGTCTATGATGCAACCTGATTGACCATATCTAGACCCACAGCTGGATGAGACATAAGGCTGGACACTCTTGGGGCTGAGAGGATTGGTGAGGTTGGGTGAGCAAACGCAGATACTTTAAAGTAATACCGCGGGTACCCACCCCATGGGTCTCAAATCTCCAGGTACAAGGGAATCTTCCTACATCAAAACATGCATGGGAAACCCAGAAGATGGTATGCCGTGAGATCGGGAAAGGTTTCTAAAACGCACCTCATTTCTCCTCTCCTTGTGCTCGGGTTCGCCATTCCAGCCGCTTGACTAACCATCTCCCTACTTGGAGAATCAGCACCTTTAACCTCCGTGATTGTACAGGTTGCAATTTGTCCTGAGGATGAACGTGAGAACGGGGAACCACGAGAGACGAGCCCTAGGTGTTGGACAGGCATAGGTCACTCCATTTTCCATCAGGAAGAAGAATGAACCACAGGCTCAGCCTGCCCCCAGAACCAAATAGGGCCTGAAGCAATCCTGCGCTTTTGCGGCCAGCTCCAAAAAGCGCGAGTAGACAAATGGAGCTCAGGGGCACTGCAATTCACAAACGTGCAGAGTTATAAATGAGAACTCTCGTCCACAAATATATTGAGGCAAGGCAACGAAGAGGATTTGAAACCAAGGCAGATTTGCAGGAATCTGATTCAGGAGGTGGATTTGACTCGCCTTTAAAGCACATGAAAAGCGGCAAAACGTTGACAATGATGCCCTTGGCCAAAAAGGGCGTATGCGTTTTTTCCTGAATATATTCAGGAAAAAACGCATACGCCCTTTTTGGCCAACCAAGCAAGCCGGAAGGGCAAATCAGCGCTACAAAGAAGTCTCGCTTGCCCTCGGTCAAAAGGGCCATGCTGAAAAAAGTGTAAAAACCAGAAAAGCAGGACAGGCCATGGAGACATGGAGCCTTGCTACGCTGATGGGCGGGATGTAAATTGCCAACAGGCACTCTGGAGAAGAGTACGGTGTGTCCTGAAACAAGTAATAAACACAGCGTAGAGAGCATAGGGCACTTCCACTCAAGGGCGTATAAATTGGGAAAACTAAAAATCAACAAGACACAGGCACCCCTAAAGTTTACGGCTGCTCTGTTTCCAAGAACCTCCACTTCGGTACACCTTCAATATCCCAGAAAAGAGAAAAATGGATAAAGAAATGGTGGTACTTGGCACAATGCAATATCACTCAGCCATGAAATCAATGTCATAAGGCTAGTTAGCAGCATGATGAGTGGACTTAGGTACGATGATTCTAAGTGAAATAAGTCACACAGAAAAAGACACTTATCCTAAGATATCGCTTATAGAGGGAATGTCAAAATCGCTACACTTGAACTGAGTTACAAAACAGAACAGAGTCACACCTTTAGAAGACACACTATGGCTGCTTAACGGGAAAGGTGAGGTGGGGTGATGCATAAAACAAGGGTTTGAAATTAGCTCAGACACCGCTCCATAAGCAAATATGTAATAGACAAGGCCTACTCCCTGCTCAGTGAACTGGACTCAACACCCCCTAGTCACCGCACAGAATATATCTGACTAGTATGAATCTGAAAACCTATGTATTGATATCTCTCTGCAAGTGAATCAAGAGGGTGTAAAGCGGCATCAACACAGCAGGGAAAAGCAGCCAAACCCCATTCTAAACATACATTACTTTAAAAAACCCACAAAGCAAAGACAGTGAAAGAGAGAGAAATTCTTACAAAATCCGTTCAGGGTCTCTGATGCAACCTGGATTGACCATATCTAGACCACAGCTGGATGAGACATAAGGCTGGACACTCTTGGGGCTGAGAGGATGGTGAGGTTGGGTGAGCAAATGCAGATACTTTAAAGTAATACCGCGGGTACCCACCCCATGGGTCTCAAATCTCCAGGTACAAGGAAATCTTCCTACATCAAAACATGCATGGGAAACCCAGAAGATGGTATGCCGTGAGATCGGGAAAGGTTTCTAAAACGCACCTCATTTCTCCTCTCCTTGTGCTCGGGTTCACCATTCCAGCCGCTTGAGTAACCATCTCCCTACTTGGAGAATCAGCACCTTTAACCTACTGTTTCGTCCAGGTTGCAATTTGTCCTGAGGGTGAACGGGAAGACGGGGAAACAACGAGAGACGAGCCCCTAGGTGTTGGGACAGGCACAGGTCACTCCATTTTCCCATCAGGAAGAAGAATGAACCACAGGCTCAGCCTGCCCCCCAGAACCAAATAGGGCCTGAAGCAATCCTGCGCTTTTGCGGCCAGCTCCCAAAAAAGCGAGGAGACAAATGGAGCTCAGGGTGCACTGCAATTCACAAACGTGCAGAGTTATAAATGAGAACTCTCGTCCACAAATATATTGAGGGAAGGCAACGAAGAGGATTTGAAAGCAAGGCAGATTTGCAGGAACAGATTTCAGAGGTAGATTCGACTCGCCTTTAAAGCACATGAAAAGCGGCAAAACGTTGACAATGATGCCCTTGGCCAATAAGGGCGTATGCGTTTTTTCCTGAATATATTCAGGAAAAAACGCATACGCCCTTTTTGGCCAACCAAGCAAGCCGGAAGGGCAAATCAGCGCTACAAAGAAGTCTCGCTTGCCCTCGGTCAAAAGGGCCATGCTGAACAAAGTGTAAAAACCAGAAAAGCAGGACAGGCCATGGAGACATGGGAGCCTTGCTACGCTAATGGGCGGGATGTAAATTGCCAACAGGCACTCTGGAGATGAGTACGGTGTGTCCTGAAACAAGTAATAAACACAGCGTTGAGAGCATATGGCACTTCCACTCATGGGCGTATAACTTGGGAAAACTAAAAATCAACAAGACACAGGCACCCCAAACTTTACGGCTGCTCTGTTTCCAAGAACCTCCGCTTCGGTACACCTTCAATATCCCAGGAAAGAGAAAAATGGATAAAGAAATGGTGGTACTTGGCACAATGCAATATCACTCAGCCATGAAATCAATGTCATAAGGCTAGTTAGCAGCATGATGAGTGGATTTAGGTACGATGATTCTAAGTGAAATAAGTCACACAGAAAAAGGCACTTATCCTAAGATATCGCTTATAGAGGGAATGTCAAAATCGCTACACTTGAACTGAATTACAAAACAGAACAGAGGCACACCTTTAGAAGACACACTATGGCTGCTTAACCGGAAAGGTGAGGTGGGGTGATGCATAAAACAAGGGTTTGAAATTAGCTCAGAGACCGCTCCATAAGCCAAATATGTAATAGACAAGGCCTACTCCCTGCTCAGTGAACTGGACTCAACACACCCTAGTCACCACACAAGAATATATCTGACTAGTAAGAATCTGAAAACCTATGTATCGATATCTCTCTGCAAGTGAATCCAAGAGGGTGTAAAGCGGCATCAACACAGCAGGGAAAAGCAGCCAAGCCCGATTCTAAACATAAATTACTTTAAAAAATCCACAAAACAAAGACAGTGAAAGAGAGAGAAATTCTTACAAAATCCGTTCAGGGTCTATGATGCAACCTGGATTGACCATATCTAGACCCACAGCTGGATGAGACAGAAGGCTGGACACTCTTGGGGCTGAGAGGATTGGTGAGGTTGGGTGAGCAAACGCAGATACTTTAAAGTAACACTGTGGGGAACACACCCCATGGGTCTCAAATCTCCAGGTACAAGGGCATCTTCCTACATCAAAACATGCATGGGAAACCCAGAAGATGGTATGCCATGAGATCGGGAAAGGTTCTAAAATGCACCTCATTTCTCCTCTCCTTGTGCTCGGGTTCACCATTCCAGCTGCTTGACTAACCATCTCCTCCTTGGAGAATCAGCACCTTTAACCTCCTGATTGTACAGGTTGCAATTTGTCCTGAGGATGAACGTGAAGACGGGGAACCAACGAGAGACGAGCCTAGGTGTTGGGACAGGCATAGGTCACTCCATTTCCCATCAGAAGAAGAATGAACCACAGGCTCAGCCTGCCCCCCAGAACCAAAATAGGGCCTGAAGCAATCCTGCGCTTTTGCGGCCAGCTCCCAAAAAAGCGAGGAGACAAATGGAGCTCAGGGGCACTGCAATTCACAACATGCAGAGTTATAATGAGAACTCTCGTCCACAAATATATTGAAGGAAGGCAACGAAGAGGATTTGAAAGCAAGGCAGATTTGCAGGAAACAGATTTCAGGAGGTAGATTCGACTCGCCTTTAAAGCACATGAAAAGTGGCAAAACGTTGACAATGATGCCCTTGGCCAAAAAGGGCGTATGCGTTTTTTCCTGAATATATTCAGGAAAAAACGCATACGCCCTTTTTGGCCAACCAAGCAAGCCGGAAGGGCAAATCAGCGCTACAAAGAAGTCTCGCTTGCCCTCGGTCAAAAGGGCCATGCTGAAAAAAGTGTAAAAACCAGAAAAGCAGGACAGGCCATGGAGACATGGGAGCCTTGCTACGCTGATGGGCGGATGTAAATTGCCAACAGGCACTCTGGAGATGAGTACGGTGTGTCCTGAAACAAGTAATAAACACAGCGTTGAGAGCATAGAGCACTTCCACTCATGGGCGTATAAATTGGGAAAAATAAAAATCAACAAGACACAGGCACCCAAACTTTACGGCTGCTCTGTTTCCAAGAACCTCTGCTTCGGAACACTTCAATATCCCAGGAAAGAGAAAAATGGATAAAGAAATGGTGGTACTTGGCCCAATGCAATATCACTCAGCCATGAAATCAATGTCATAAGGCTAGTTAGCAGCATGATGAGTGGACTTAGGTACGATGATTCTAAGTGAAATAAGTCACACAGAAAAAGGCACTTATCCTAAGATATCGCTTATAGAGGGAATGTCAAAATCGCTACACTTGAACTGAGTTACAAAACAGAACAGAGTCACACCTTTAGAAGACACACTATGGCTGCTTAACGGGAAAGGTGAGGTGGGGTGATGCATAAAACAAGGGTTTGAAATTAGCTCAGACACCGCTCCATAAGCCAAATATGTAATAGACAAGGCCTACTCCTGCTCAGTGAACTGGACTCAACACACCCTAGTCACCACACAAGAATATATCTGACTAGTAAGAATCTGAAAACCTATGTATCGATATCTCTCTGCAAGTGAATCAAGAGGGTGTAAAGCGGCATCAACACAGCAGGGAAAAGCAGCCAAGCCCGATTCTAAACATAAATTACTTTAAAAAACCCACAAAACAAAGACAGTGAAAGAGAGAGAAATTCTTACAAAATCCGTTCAGGGTCTATGATGCAACCTGGATTGACCATATCTAGACCCACAGCTGGATGAGACAGAAGCTGGACACTCTTGGGGCTGAGAGATTGGTGAGGTTGGGTGAGCAAACGCAGATACTTTAAAGTAACACTGTGGGGAACACACCCCATGGGTCTCAAATCTCCAGGTACAAGGGCATCTTCCTACATCAAAACATGCATGGGAAACCCAGAAGATGGTATGCCATGAGATCGGAAAGGTTTCTAAAATGCACCTCATTTCTCCTATCCTTGTGCTCGGGTTCACCATTCCAGCTGCTTGACTAACCATCTCCCTCCTTGGAGAATCAGCACCTTTAACCTCCTGATTGTACAGGTTGCAATTTGTCCTGAGGATGAACGTGAAGACGGGGAACCAACGAGAGACGAGCCTAGGTGTTGGGACAGGCATAGGTCACTCCATTTCCCATCAGGAAGAAGAATGAACCACAGGCTCAGCCTGCCCCCCAGAACCAAAATAGGGCCTGAAGCAATCCTGCGCTTTTGCGGCCAGCTCCCAAAAAAGCGAGGAGACAAATGGAGCTCAGGGGAACTGCAATTCACAAACATGAAGAGTTATAAATGAGAACTCTCGTCCACAAATATATTGAAGGAAGCAACGAAGAGGATTTGAAAGCAAGGCAGATTTGCAGGAAACAGATTTCAGGAGGTAGATTCGACTCGCCTTTAAAGCACATGAAAAGTGGCAAAACGTTGACAATGATGCCCTTGGCCAAAAAGGGCGTATGCGTTTTTTCCTGAATATATTCAGGAAAAAACGCATACGCCCTTTTTGGCCAACCAAGCAAGCCGGAAGGGCAAATCAGCGCTACAAAGAAGTCTCGCTTGCCCTCGATCAAAGGGCCATGCTGAACAAAGTGTAAAAACCAGAAAAGCAGGACAGGCCATGGAGACATGGGAGCCTTGCTACGCTGATGGCGGGATGTAAATTGCCAACAGGCACTCTGGAGATGAGTACGGTGTGTCCTGAAACAAGTAATAAACACAGCGTTGAGAGCATAGAGCACTTCCACTCATGGGCGTATAAATTGGGAAAACTAAAAATCAACAAGACACAGGCACCCCAACTTTACGGCTGCTCTGTTTCCAAGAACCTCCACTTCGGTACACCTTCAATATCCAGGAAAGAGAAAAATGGATAAAGAAATGGTGGTACTTGGCCCAATGCAATATCACTCAGCCATGAAATCAATGTCATAAGGCTAGTTAGCAGCATGATGAGTGGATTTAGGTACGATGATTCTAAGTGAAATAAGTCACACAGAAAAAGACACTTATCCTAAGATATCGCTTAGAGAGGAATATCAAAATCGCTACACTTGAACTGAATTACAAAACAGAACAGAGTCACACCTTTAGAAGACACACTATGGCTGCTTAACGGGAAAGGTGAGGTGGGGTGATGCATAAAACAAGGGTTTGAAATTAGCTCAGAGACCGCTCATAAGCCAATATTTAATAGACAAGGCCTACTCCCTGCTCAGTGAACTGGACTCAACACACCCTAGTCACCACACAAGAATATATCTGACTAGTAAGAATCTGAAAACCTATGTATCGATATCTCTCTGCAAGTGAATCAAGAGGGTGTAAAGCGCATAAACACAGCAGGGAAAAGCAGCCAAACCCCATTCTAAACATACATTACTTTAAAAAACCCACAAAACAAGACAGTGAAAGAGAGAGAAATTCTTACAAAATCCGTTCAGGGTCTATGATGCAACCTGGATTGACCATATCTAGACCCACAGCTGGATGAGACATAAGGCTGGACACTCTTGGGGCTGAGAGGATTGGTGAGGTTGGGTGAGCAAACGCAGATACTTTAAAGTAACACTGCGGGAACACACCCCATGGGTCTCAAATCTCCAGGTACAAGGGCATCTTCCTACATCAAAACATGCATGGGAAACCAGAAGATGGTATGCCATGAGATCGGGAAGTTTCTAAAATGCACCTCATTTCTCCTCTCCTTGTGCTCGGGTTCACCATTCCAGCTGCTTGACTAACCATCTCCCTACTTGAGAATCAGCACCTTTAACCTCCTGATTGTACAGGTTGCAATTTGTCCTGAGGATGAACGTGAAGACGGGGAACCAACCGAGAGACGAGCCTAGGTGTTGGGACAGGCATAGGTCACTCCATTTTCCCATCAGGAAGAAGAATGAACCACAGGCTCAGCCTGCCCCCCAGAACCAAAATAGGGTCTGAAGCAATCCTGCGTTTTGCGGCCAGCTCCCAAAAAAGCGAGGAGACAAATGGAGCTCAGGGGCACTGCAATTCACAAACATGCAGAGTTATAAATGAGAACTCTCGTCCACAAATATATTGAAGGAAGGCAACGAAGAGGATTTGAAAGCAAGGCAGATTTGCAGGAAACAGATTTCAGGAGGTAGATTCGACTCGCCTTTAAAGCACATGAAAAGCGGCAAAACGTTGACAATGATACCCTTGGCCAAAAAGGGCGTATGCGTTTTTTCCTGAATATATTCAGGAAAAAACGCATACGCCCTATTTGGCCAACCAAGCAAGCGGAAGGCAAATCAGCGCTACAAAGAAGTCTCGCTTGCCCTCGGTCAAAAGGGCCATGCTGAAAAAAGCATAAAAACCAGAAAGCAGGACAGGCCATGGAGACATGGGAGCCTTGCTACGCTGATGGGCGGGATGTAAATTGCCAACAGGCACTCTGGAGATGAGTACGGTGTGTCCTGAAACAAGTAATAAACACAGCGTTGAGAGCATAGGGCACTTCCACTCATGGGCGTATAAATTGGGAAAACTAAAAATCAACAAGACACAGGCACCCCAAACTTTACGGCTGCTCTGTTTCCAAGAACCTCCACTTCGGTACACCTTCAATATCCCAGGAAAGAGAAAAATGGATTAAGAATGGTGGTACTTGGCACAATGGTATATCACTCAGCCATGAAATCAATGTCATAAGGTTAGTTAGCAGCATGATGAGTGGATTTAGGTACGATGATTCTAAGTGAAATAAGTGACACAGA